>NW_020174923.1:3267234-3385947 GCF_003031525.2 Neophocaena asiaeorientalis asiaeorientalis | reverse complement strand
TATATATATATATATATATATATATAGTATATACATGTATTTATATAGTTATATTTGTTAGATGTGAAATACATATTCATAAAAACACTTCATGATGTTATCCACCCTAAAACATAAATCTGTGGGAGAACACTGTCTTGGTTGTGAGCCATTAGACTTTAAAAATAGCTGTTTAGAAACAAATATAAGGTTTTTTAAAGTTTGAATTCTAACATCACTCTCTGTATCAAAGAGTATTAACTCTGTATTAAAGAGTTAATACTCTCTGGTACAATGTTGGAATTCAAACTTTAAAAGGTACATATAAAGACTTTAGTGGAATAAAACAAGATGAAAAGACAACCCTCAGAATGGGAGAAAATATTTGCAAACAAATCAACAGACAAAGGATTAATCTCCAAAATATATAAACAGCTCATGCAGCTCAATATTAAAAAAACAAACAACCCAATCCAAAAAAGGGCAGAAGACCTAAATAGACATTTCTCCAAAGAAGACATACAGATGGCCAACAAACATATGAAAACATGCTCAACATCACTAATTATTAGAGAAATCAAATCAAAGCTACAATGAGGTATCACCTCACACCAGTCAGAATGGCCATCATCAGAAAATCTACAAACAACAAATGCTGGAGAAGGTGTGGAGAAAAGGGAACCCTCTTGTACTGCTGGTGGGAATGTAAATTGATACAGCCACTTTGGAGAACAGTATGGAGGTTCCCTAAAAAGCCAAAAATAGAATTACCATATGACCCAGCAATCCTGCTACTGGGCATATACCCAGAGAAAACCATAATTCAAAAAGACACATGCACCCCAGTGTTCATCGCAGCACTATTTACAATAGCCAGGTCATGGAAGCAACCTAAATGTCCACCGACAGACGAGTGGATAAAGAAGGTGTGGTACATATACACAATGGAATATTACTCAGCCATAAAAAGGAATGAAATTGGGTCATTTGTAGAGGCATGGATGGACCTAGAGGCTGTGATACAGAGTGAAGTAAGTCAGAATAAGAAATACAAATATCGCATATTAATACATATATGTGGAATCTAGAAAAATGGTACAGATGAACTGGCTTGCAAGGCAGAAACAGAGATACAGATATAGAGAAAAAAAGTATGGACACCAAGGGGGAAAGTGGGTGGAGTGGGGTGGTGGTGGTGGGATGAACTGGGAGATTGGGATTGACATATATACACTAATATGTATAAAATAGGTAATTAATAAGAAGCTGCTGTATAAAAAATAAAATAAAATAAACCTACATTAACACATCATCAAAAAAAGACTGATAAAATTTAACTATTTTAAAATTAAGATTCCTTTTATGATAAGGAATACATGATAAAGGAATATAAGATAAATACATAATAAAGAAAATAAAAAGATATGTAACAGAGGGGAAATATATTTGTAATGCTGTATATAACTAACAGGAGGACTATCATTAACATATTTTTTAAAATTCCTACACAAATCAGTAAGAAAAAGGTATCAACCCAAGAGAAAAGTGGGCAAAACTCTTGAACAAGTGCTTCACAAAAGAGGATATCCAAATGGGCACTAAAAAATGAAAAGGCACTCAACCTAATTAATAACCAGAGTAATGCAAATAAAAGCCAAGAAGATGTCATTACGCACCCACCACATGAGCACAAGTTAAAATGACTGACATGGGGCTTCCCTGGTGACGCAGTGGTTGAGAGTCCGCCTGCCAATTCAGGGGACGCGGGTTCGTGCCCCGGTCTGGGAGGATCCCACGTGCCGCGGAGCGGCTGGGCCCGTGAGCCATGGCCACTGAACCTGCACGTCCGGAGTCTGTGCTCCGCAACGGGAGAAGCCACAACAGTGAGAGGCCCGCGTACCGCAAATAAATAAATAAATAAATAAATAAATAAATAAAATGACTGACATACTGAGGACTGGCAAGAATGAGGAGCAACAGAGACTTTCAAGCACTTTGGTCAGGAGTGTGAATTGGTACAACCACTTGGGGTAACAGTTTGCCATCATCTACTCAAGTTGACCATATGCTCACCCTAGGAGTCAGCAGTTTCACTTCTTGATAAGCTTCCCAAAGAAACTCACGCACATGTGCTGTTTTGGACTGAACCATGTCTGCTCAAAATTCACATTTTGAAGCCCTAGCCCCTAGATGACTGCATGTGAAGATAGGGCCTTTAAGGAGGTAATTAAGATTAAATGAGGTAATAAGTGTGGGGTCCTAAGCCAGTAGGACCTGTGTCCTTATAAGAAGAGTAAGAGACACAAGGAGTGCATAGGCACAGAGTAAAGGCCACATGAGGTCACAGTGAGAAGGCAGCTGTCTCTATGCCAAGGAGAGAACTCTGATCAGAAACCAACCCTGTTGGCACCTTGATCTTGGACTTCCTGCCTCCAAAGTGTGAGAAATAAATTTCTGTTAAGCTACCTAAAAAAAACCAAACAGACAAAAACTTTAGTGGAATAAAAGCAAATATAGATGATGTTTTAAAATAAAATTTAAGTGGAAATCTCTTTTTAAGGATATCATTAAATCAAATAAGCGGGGAATATTCATTATTCTAATGGAATTAAAACATCATTTTATATAACCAAAGACAAGCAAATAAACAAAGAAGACCAAAAACCAGGGTGACCCTTGAAAGACAAACCAGATAAAATATTTTCAACACATATAATAATCAACTATTAATAATTAATTAAATAAATTATTAACACCTATTAATAAATAAATAATACTTATAATGTGTAAAATACAACCAGAAAGTCGGGTATAAATTAGTCTGCATTCCAATAACAAAGTTACATTAAGACGTAAATAGGCAATTCACAGAAAAATACACATTGCTAACTAAATTTTTTAAAAGAATCAAACTCAGTAATATAAATTTTAGCAATGAGATATCATTTTTTATTCATCCAACTGGAAAGACCAAAAAGAGTGATAATATCCAATTTGGAGGACTTTAGAAAAAACTGTCATTTGTTTTGAACTCTTGGTGGAAGTTTAAAGTATGAAAACTTTTGGTGAGCAACTAGCCTATGTCCATCTAATTATATAAGACACCTATACAGCCATTCTTTTTAATTCTAATATCTTATAGAGACATAAAAACAAAAGATACATGTATAAATATATTTATTTCACCTTTATTTTTTAAAATTTAAAACATTATGCATAAGTGATAACTCTAAACACTAGAATGCAATGCAGTCATGAAAGTGACGGAGCTAGCTCTCTCTATGACAAAATAGAAAGTCGTGCACTATATGTTATATCGTTTAATATAGTAAGTTGAAGTGCATTATAGGCCATATTATAATTTTCAAATGTAGAATTTAAAATTTTGGTAAAGCACGTGGGAAGTTACTTACAGAAGTTACCTATGATTGACGGGTTTAGGAGAGAGTTTCTGTATATTTTTAATAATATGCAATGAGCATATTTCACATTTAAAATAATAGTTCATGTATGAAAATAAACTTTGCCCAGGGCTTTTCATGTGTATTGTCTCCTTTGCACGACGAATTGGCCACAAATGCTGAGAAGGTCAACCTGCCAACCAATCTGCCAATGTCCCCAGAGTCTGATACAGAAAGTCCAAGGGGTTGCTATGCTCAGTTCAAACCTATTCAAAGGGATGGTGGGTCTATGAGTAACACTGAATATCTAACTCACTTTCTTATTTTTGTCTTTCTCTTTGTGTATCTCTAAGTCTGTCTGCTAATAGAATGGTGATTGTTTGTAAATATTTCGCTGCATTCTACTCTCAACCCTGCCCGAGAGTAATTTGGTCGTGAGGACATACAAGCTGAAGAGATGCTCTAATGATACTGCTCCCGCCTAAGAACATTCTGCCCCAGACTCCCAGCCACTGTCAGGGAGAGTTTGCTCTGCTACCAGAGGACTTTCTCTATTGTAATTAATAGCATTAAAAGTACTGAAGCCTTCAGAGACATAGAGAACAGACTTGTGGTTGTCAAGAGAGAGGGGAGAGGGGGAGGGATGGAACGGGAGTTTGGGATTAGCAGATGTAAACTATTACATATAGAATGGATAAACAACAAGGTCCTACAGTATAGCACAGGGAACTCTGTTCAGTATCCTTTAATAAACCACAATGGAAAAGAATATGAAAAAGAATATATATGTATAATTGAATCACTTTGCTGTACAGCAGAAATTAACACATTATAAATCAACTATACTTCAATAAAATACATTTTTTTAAAGTACTGAAGTCTTCAGAAAAGGGGGAGAATTCAGGCAGAAGACTAAAGAATATAAGGAAGACGGTAACATAGAAAAAAGTAATTTCAAGGACTTTGAGGAGAGATGGACTTTTGCGCAATCTCAGCTCTGCTAGTTATTAGCTTGAACACAACTATATGAACTATTCTCTTTGATCCTCATGTAGTAATGCATAAATGCTGTAATATATGGAATGCACAGGTTTGTAAAGGGGACATAACATGGTGGATGAAAGGTACCTCTCAAAGCCTACCTCCAAGTGGTAGGAGTTTAACATACCTTGGTGTCCAACTGTCCCTCACCTCCAGCTTCTGCTTTTCATTAAGCAAGTAGAGAAGATTTTTAAGTTGTGGTATTACAGAGATAGCGGTAAAAAGGTAAGGAAAGAACCAGGCAAAATCCCGATTCAGTCAAGATAGAGGAACTCAGCTTTGGGGAATGAGAACAATATGAATCCAATGAAGTGAAAACAGCACAGATTTTCCAATCAGGTCGATGTGATCCATTATACATAATAAGCGGCATAGCCTTGACGTTCTTCAGCCCCATTATAGTGATTTGTAAAGAACCTGCCTCAAAGAGCAATGATGAATTATGAATAAGATCATAGAGCATTGTTTTTGAAACATCAGAATCTTAGAAATACTAGTTTCTATCCTGTCTTTTTATACAGGATGTAAATATTACCAGGGGAGCAAGGGTTGGCATGGTTGTAGCCCATCAGGCTGGCATGGATCTGCTAACAGACCATAAAAAAATAAAAAAAAAAAAAATCCACATCCGGGTTGGGAAGCAACCTATAGTCAATCACAACCTCATCAGGCAGAAAAGGACCAAGATGGATCATGGGCTTATAAAACTAAGAAGAGGGCTTCCCTGGTGGCGCAGTGATTGAGAGTCCGCCTGCCGATGCAGGGGTCACGGGCTCGTGCCCCAGTCCAAGAAGATCCCACATGCTTGCGTACCGCAAAAAAAAAAAAAAAAAACTAAGAAGAAAACTACTAAGTCCTGCCAATTTGGCAAAGTCTTCATTCTTGATGGAAAGCTTTCGTCTAGAGCTGTTGAGGGAAACGTAGACAAGATGGGTTTTTATGTGGTGTGGAACTCGGTGTCTCAAAGAACTTTTGTTAGGTATGACAAAATCAGATTCATTGATTCAACAGCTATTTACGGACACCTGCTCTACAGGATAGATAAGAGTTGACACATTCACACTCTCGGCCAAGGTAAAGTGTTGCTACCAGATTAAGAGCGGAGACCCTGTTGTCTGCTTCCTTTTTTTATATCTAATTCTCAACTGAAATTTCATTTCGAGTCTTCATGTCCTCCAGATCCTTGGGAACCACCAGGGCTGTCTCTCTCTGGCATTCTCCTCAAGCCTCACTATTCTCCCAGGCTGTTAGCCAGACTGCAATTCTCTACTTCTTATTCAGAACTTCAAATCTATCTCTCCTCCGTTATGTACAGCCAACCAGCATGCCCCTTCTTTGTGCTTCAGAATCTGTATACAAACTGTTACGAAAACCTGGAAAAAAGTATTTCCTGTCTTCTTCACTTTGCATCTTTGTGTACACGGACTTGCTCGAAATTAGTGCCATGAATGTTTAGTACTTAAGGCATCTTTCCATCCACGTGGATGTAACAGCCTGAGAATTCCTTTTTGCTATGAGGACCCTTTCTCTGCTGAGTTGAATACAGGAAACACTGGCACCACGTTCCTTGATCTTGGAGCCTCATGACATTTTTTTTTTTTTTTTCTCTTTTTTGCGGTACATGGGCCTCTCATTGCTGTGGCCTCTCCAGTTGCGGAGCACAGGCTCCGCATGCATAGGCTCAGCGGCCATGGCTCACGGGCCCAGCCGCTCCGCGACATGTGGGATCTTCCCGGACCGGGGCACGAACCCGTGTCCCCTGAATCGGCAGGCGGACTCTCAACCACTGTGCCACCAGAGAAGCCCTCATGACATATTTTGAGTCAGGGAACATGGATGAGCTTTCAGGCACGTACCCACCATCGTCATCACCTACCTGCCATGTTCATTCTGCTGCCACCCTAGTCCCTTCCTGATGCTTGGAAATGGTCGTCTTCCCACAGGCTATTCATTCTAGTGTTTCCACAGGCTATTTCCTCTGACCAGACATCACAGTCATCATCTCCAACATTCTTCAAGTCCATGTGGTAAAGTTAAGTGCAGGGTAAGACGTTCATAACCACCTCATTGAAAATCGCAAACCCGTTTCCCTCTTCCTTGTATGTTTTGCTCCACATCAATTACCATGTGGTAACCTGTTCTATAAGTTGGTTGACTTATTTATTTTCTGCTTCTCCCCACTAGCATGGAAGCTGCCCCTGAGCAGGGTTTTGTTTTTACAGTACAATGATGTGTTTCCAGTGCCTAGAGGTGTGTCTGACCCAGAGATAATTCAATAAGTGTTTGTTTACTAATGAATAAACCATCATCAACTTCATCAGCGAAATATCATACCTTTAGATATGCATGTTGGGTCCTATAGCCCTAATAGGAGTTGAAATAATTTTTATGTTTTGACAATAACAGTCAAAAATATTACAACTTTCCACTCTGATGATATTTTTTTCTAGTTTTTGGCATCAGGATAAAATCTACATTTGAAAAGAATAGATGAATCCTGGAGATCAGGTTCTCTGAGATTGGTCATGGACGTACGGAAGAAAAGCTGTATGTGGTGTGACTGCCAAATTATCTAAATAATAGAAAATCTAATCAGACAAATGTTATCTTGACATCCTCAAATCTGAAGATGCAGCAAAGGAACCAAAATACTACCTGAAATAGTTGAAAATCATGGCCATTTTAAACTTCCAAAAGTGTTGAGAAGTAGAAGTCAGTGAGGACTCAAACCCTTGCCCTGAGTGCCGTCTCAAGCATGCTAACAGAAGTTTCCAGGTTTTCGAACTTGGCAGGGAAATCCTTGTAAAAATAAAAGCGATCCACTTTAAATTCACTGCAACTGGAACCTCTATAAGTTATGTTCTTGTCTGGAGGCCAGATCAGGGTGGCAAGGAAAATATTTGGAGCTAGTCCTGGCACACAAATTTTGACATTTAGGTAAAATTCACTGAGAAAAGAGTCGTGTTAGGTTATCCTGAATCTGAAGCCTCATTATATTAGAGACATAAATCCTCATTTTTGCAGCCCTACATTTGGTCTTTAAGCCAAATGTAGGTGTGACTGTGATCCTAAGCCAGAGCAGTAGCATCTACTGAAGAGAAAATGAGAGGTCTTACTCTGATTTTAACTGTCATGCCTAGAATAATGGTCACCCTTCGAAAACCCTGAGTCAAAAATATACATATATATATATGGCCCTTGCATTTCTGAAATGCACTTCTGAGAATATTGAGTATTTAAATGTTTTCACTATGCCCAAGCAATAGTGTAAGCGGACAGAAAACTATTGGAGTTCTTTCTCTACTCCTTAAACATCCTCATAATGCACTCCATTAACTGCTGTCCCCAAATTTTGTTCTGGAGAAGAAATCTCACGTCCACCTCACATATATATAGATAGATAGATATGTTTTATACCAGCTAGTCCAGAGCTTTTCAAATTTCCTACCAAAGAGCTCCAATTCACAGTACATTAAAAAGTGCGAGGCTGTCCACATACATTTCTGTGTGTGCCTTTTCCTGGAGTGGACATTTGTCCTTTCACCCTTTCCAAATTACAGACATCCCAGTCGTGAGGAGGCAGGGCCAAGATAGTGGTGGCTGGATCCTTCTGGCAGCTGAGAGGTGGACAAATGTCCTAGGTCTAGCCAGTCAGGTGTCCTTCCCGAAGGCTTTGCACGTTTGGTCAAGCTCTCAAGGTGCAGTTTCAGGAGAGCTGATTCCCTGTGGCTACAGGGTAATTAAGACCCCACAGCTGGTCAGGATGTTAGGAGCCCTGGTGCCAACCAAGCTGGCAGGTTTCCCAGGATAATGGTTCTGGTGTAGGCATATAAATCATCCTTTCAGAGTCATGATAGGTTGTGATTTGCCTCCTTCTGATTCTGCCTGAACCCTTTCCTACGATCTCCCTGTCAATTGTGAGAGCTACCTGAAACCCTTGCAATAAATTCCCTGCCCACTTAATCAGAGCTGGATTTCTTGTTTGTAAGTGAATAGTCAGGTAAGTCCAATATAATATGAATGTCTCCTTCTCTGTGCTTAATGAGGATAAAACTGTTCATACTCTCTCTGTTATGAAAAAGGTATGTGAAATTTAGTCAGCATGAATTTTCTTTTTCTTCCTGACAACATTCTGATTTTGCGTTTTCTTTGATTACTTATACACTTTCTTAAAGTGTCATAATGACATTAACAATGACGGATATTATAATATTTTAGTGGTTTCATTGTCATCATCATTTCTCTTTTATCATAGATTTCCCATCATTGGATTATTTATGCTTCCTTCAGGAAAGGTAATTGGGTGTTACACATTCTCTGAGCCCTTGCATTTCTGAAATGCATTTCTAAACATATTTAAGTGTTTACTTTATACCTAAGCAATAGTTCAGCTGAATAGAAAATTATTGGGCTTCTTCCTCTACTCCTTAACTTCATTATAATATACTTCATTATCCCTCAAAATTTAGTTCTGGGAGAAGAAATCTCATGTCCACCTACTTTTTTCACTTCA
Source organism: Neophocaena asiaeorientalis asiaeorientalis (assembly GCF_003031525.2). Taxonomy (NCBI): domain Eukaryota; kingdom Metazoa; phylum Chordata; class Mammalia; order Artiodactyla; family Phocoenidae; genus Neophocaena; species Neophocaena asiaeorientalis. The sequence goes on along the minus strand of NW_020174923.1, from coordinate 3,377,013 downwards.
TTAGTTGGTAACCTTTTTGTTTTTAATCTCTCCTACACCTGTATGTTTGTAGGATTTTTCCCCATCTGTCTTTCAATTAAAAATATATTTTACATACATTTGTACAGATAGTTTGTTTTTGTAGCTTTCCATTATCTTTTCTTAGAATTTGCTATAACCCTTTAATATGAAAGAGCACATTCATTTTCAGCTTGGAGATTTGCTTTTTGTTTTGTTTTGTTGTTTATTTTGTGGGGTTTTTCTTTCTTTGTTTGCTTTTGCTTTGCGTGTTCTGTATTTTCCTTTCCACCATTTCTGTTATTGGGGTTCTTGTATCTGTTCTCCTTGTCTCTGTCTCTCACCTTTATTCTCTAGTTTTCATTTCTTCCTTCTTTTTCACCTTCTGAGGAGATATCCTTAGCTTCTTTTGGCTTTGTTTTTCTGCAGAATGTCTTTTTTATGTTTTCACTGATCTATTAGTTCCTCTTCCAGTCGCCAGGAGGCTTCTTTCAGCTAAATATTTCTCCTCATGACCACCATTTCTAGTACAGGAGATACAGTCTCATCTCGAATCTTTGTGAAAAGGGAATTTAACATTTTATAAGATTGGCTCTTACTGGTCAGATGAGTCTGTTTCTTCTCAATAGAAGAAAGGACTCCGGATTAGTACTTTTCTTATGGAAATGGTTGTCCAACATTGGACAATTAATTGATGTTAGAAATCATTCTGAATCTCTGCTCAAAACATTCAACCCAGGGCTTCCCTGGTGGCGCAGTGGTTGAGAGTCCGCCTGCTGATGCAGGGGACACGGGTTCGTGCCCCGGTCCGGGAGGATCCCGTATGCCGCGGAGCGGCTGGGCCCGTGAGCCATGGCTGCTGAGCCTGCGCGTCCGGAGCCTGTGCTCCGCAACGGGAGAGGCCGCAACAGTGAGAGGCCTGCGTACCGCAGAAAACAAACAAACAAAAAAATGTTCAGTCCAGGCAAAGGACGAAAGGAAAGAGTCATGTTCACCCTAGCTGTATTTTGTCAACCTGCAAGTCTAAGAACCTGCAGGAATTGGGAGGGAGCAAGACAGGAGACATCGGAAGAACTAAGCTGCTCTTTGGCATCAAAAAGATTTGTTTTCATTATCGTACGGACAACCTGGAGTAGCAGGAGGAGGGCTGCCCTGGTAGTTCTAACTGACCTTTCATTGAAAGCCAGATACAGCCGACCCTTCAAATCAGTTACAAATCTAAGTCTGAGGCAGGGCCAGAAAGCCCGGGTGGTTACTTGAGAAATATCCAGTGTAAAAACTCAAGCTGAGAATTAAATATAAAATAAGCCAATCACGTGAATTATATCTTTAATTCAGTAGCCAGCACTTGCCTTTGGGCAAGACAGTGAGTGTATTGGCATGAATCAATCTCCGTAAGGGGATATTTTTAGGTGCATAAAAAAATGAGACAGTCATTCAGATGATGACAAAACAGAAACAGACTCACAGACTTAGAAAACAAACTTATGGTTACCAAAGGGGCAAGGTAGGGGGCCAGTGATAAATTAGGAAGTTGGGATGAACATACACACACTACGATATATAAAATAGATAATCAACAAGGACCTACTGTAGAGCACAGGGAACTCTACTCAATACTCTGTAATGACCTATATGGGAAAAGAATCTGAAAAAGAATAGATACGTGTATACGTAGAACTGAATCACTTTGCTGTACACTGAAAGCTGTACACCTGAAACTAACACAACATTGTAAATCAACTCTACTCCAATACAAAATACAATTTTTTTTAAAAAAAAAAAGAAAAACAAAAAAAATAAGGCACTCATTCAGATGATTCTGATCCTGTTCAACCCTACTTTCATTTGTAAACAATGAGGTAGGAATTCTTTTTTTTTTTTTTTTTGGCTTAAATCTAAATAAAAGTGTTCCCTGCCCCCCTCACGTGTTTGACAGATACAATCTGCTGTTGGAAGGTTGCAGAACAGACCATGAGCTTAAGGAGTACGTGAAGCTGAAGGCTTTGGAACTCTATCTTTGAGTCTAAGCTGTATAAGATGCAACCCAGGAAAGGGTTAATATAGGCTCCAGGATATAACCTTATTTAAGTTCAATTTATTTAAACAAAAACAAAAAACCTGCTCACCCATTTCTCTCATCCCCACTCCCTGCCTTTTGAAACCACCAGTCTGTTCTTGGTATCTATGAGCTTGTTTTTTGTTTGCTTGGTTGGTTGGTTGATTTTTTAGATCCTGCCTATAAGAGAGATCATAAGGTATTTGTCTTTTTCTGACATTTCATTTAGCATAATTCCCTCAAAGTCCATCCATGCTGTCACAAAAAGCAATATTTCATTGTTTTTTTATTATAGAGTAATGTTCCATTTTATATATACATATAATCACATCTTTTTTATCCACCCATTCATCTATGGACACTTAGGTCTTTTCCATATCTTGTCTATTGTAAATAGTGCTGCAATGAACATGAGGGTGTATATATCTTCAAATTAGTGTCTTTGCTTTCTTTGGATAAATACCCAGAAGTGGAATTGCTGGATCATATGGTAGTTCTATTTTTAATTTTCTGAGGCACCTCCATACTGTTTTCCATAGTGGCTGCACCAATTTACATTCCCAGCAACAGTGCAAGAAGGTTCCCTTTTTTCACATCCTCACTAATGCTTGTTATTTGTCTTTTTGATAATAGCCATTCTAACAGGTGTGAGGTGGTATCTCACTGTGGTTTTCATTTGCATTTCCTTGATGATTAATGATGGTACCTGTTGGCCATCTGTATGTGTTCTTTGGAAAAATGTCTATTCAGATCTTTTGTCCATTTTTTAATCAGATAGGGGTTTTGGCCATTGAGTTGTATGAGTTTGTTGTATATCTTGGATATTAACCCCTTATAAGATACATGTTTGAAATTATTTTTTCCCATTCTGTAAGTTGCCTTTTCATTTGATCGATGGTTTCCTTTGTTGTGCAGAAGGTTTTTACTTTGATGTAGTCCCACTTGTTTATGTTTGCTCCTGTTGCCTTTGCTTTTGGTGTCATATTCAAAAAATGATTACCAAGATCTATGTCAAGGAGCTTATCATCTATGTTTTCTTCTAGATGCTTTATTGTTTCAGGTCTTACGTTCTAGTCTTTAATCCAGTTTGAGTTTGTTGTTGTGTATGGTGTAAGATAGTGGTCCAGTTTCATTCTTTTGCATGTATTGATAGCTGTTCAGTTTTCCCAGCACCGTTTATTGCAGAGACTGTCTTTTCCCCCATTCTATATTATTTCCTCCTTTGTTGTAAGTTAATTGACCATATGCATAGGTTTATTTCTGGGCTCTCTATTCTGTTCCACTGATCTACATGTCTGTTTTTATGCCAATATCATACTGTTCTAATTACTAGAGCTTTGTAATATAGTTTGAAATCAAGAAGTGTGGTGCCTCCAGTTTTGTTCTTCTCTCTCAAGATTGCTTTGGTTATTTGGGGTCTTTTTGGTTCCACACAAATTTTAGGACTGTTTGTTCTATTTCCGTGAAAAAAAGGGCATAATCTTTTAATGAGCAGAATGATGATGATGTGAAGAAAAGGCATTTCAGAAAAAGTGGGCAATGTAGCATGGTCTTGAGCTTGAAATTTTCAAAGCACTAAGAAACATGGAGAAATGACAACCATATCATCTGGCATAACTTGTAATTGGGATGTCAAGAAATAAATATTCTGACAAAAGCCCACTGTTCGGTAAGGCATGGAAGAAGTCAACATTGCTGAATGTTGTTCAAGAAACAAAAACATATCTATCAAAGAGAAACTTTACTATAAAAGGATTAGAAGAGACTTAGGAAAGATGCCCCCGCTGCTCTGGAATTTAGATGCCTGCATAATGAGTTGTTTTGATCTGAAATGTGTAAAGACGGATCTAGGGTACATTGATGAGCTTGCAGTTCTTTTGCTTTCTGGTGGGTTCATTTCCAGAGACATCACTGCCCCTCACTCACTTGTTTCACTCCTCACAGCCACACTAGCCCCCTGCTGACCTCAACCCAAGGACTGAATTCCATAAAATTGGGACCATGATTTTGAAACATACAGCATTACCGCACCTTAAAAAGAAACATCTATTTTAGCACAAAACTATTTTAAGCTAAGTAGATATAGCACACTGATTTTCTAAAAGATGAAATTATTTTAATAAAAAAAAGAAAATAGTAAGTTAATTTATTGGGGCAACAACTCATTTACACCTTATAAAGGATCAAAGGTTCTTCTCTATTGCTTTAAGCCTGAATCAGTTAGAATGTTAGGGACCACAATACTTTTAGAAATGCCAGGGCTGCAACTTTAACTGAAGGTTACTAAGTTGTTAGCCTCCAAACGTCAGATTCCCACTGTCTCATTAATTGGGACCTTTTCCCTGTCTCTTATCCTGAAACAAAGAATTAGTGAATTATTTATTTTGCTTAGTCCTTGTAACTGCCTTCCAGTGGTGTCACTGATTGAAAAATGACTTCCATAAATAAATGTTTGCAAATGTTCTGGCTTATAAATATACTAAAGAAATGAAATGAATCCATTTAAAAATCCCAATTCTAAGGTCAGCTACTCAATTATTTTACATCGGAATTCCAAGGCTATCCTAAGAAATTATCTAAAATATTAAGTTGCCTCTATGCATTACACAACCTGTGAACACCAGTACAGATTATCCCGCAAGATGAATTAATGTCTTGGGTTTATTAACTTTGTGTATCTAACTATATCTCTTGTCAAATTTTTCAGAATTAAAAGTGATAGGTCATTGATAGAAACAAGGGTATCATTTCAGGAATGTTGGAGATTCTTCTTACTAGTCTGAAGCTCCTTACTGATGGGAGATTTTTGACATGCAAGGTAATCATTCACCTGGCACTCCCTGGAAACTTGAGGTCATTATTAGCCATCATGGACATTAGATTCCAAGTGCATCTCCTCCACATGAGTTGATCTCGTGACACAAAGTCCAAGAATTAAAGTTAAAACACTAACCAACTTCACTACATTTTTAAAATTTGAATCTACCCAAGTTAGTTAAGTGTCTGATTGAACGCTACTACTCTATGCACTGCCTGATTTGTCTAAATTATCTTCACAGCCTTCTTGTCATCTGGTCCACGTTCTTGTCAATATTGAAATGTTGGATTTTGCCTATGTGGCTTGTCTTTGGCTTTATAATTCTTACTAATGACATCTGTTAAAGAGCCTCCTGAATCACTACTATGTTTTATTTCCCTTAAAACTACGGTCAGAGGAGACTGCTTTCAAAAAGGGACTTATGGGAGAATATACGTAGGAGATGTGCTGTAAATGAATGACTAGCAAGTGAACCCCAAAGCAACGGAAACCAGTGTGCAGCTCTCAGCCATTTAAATTCCTTTTAACCTAAATTACTTGTATGGAAAGTGATGTTTTATCCAACCCCAAAACCACCAAACCACAGGTGTTTAAGTAAGTCGTGAACTTCTATTATGTTTCTATTCAAATAGATTCTTTGGGGTACTAGGAAAACATACACCATGTCACCAGTATTTAGGTGGGACATTTTCATGTTGGCAGCTCTTCTTCTCACTTCCTTTCCCCTCTGTAGGATACACAGACATAAATTATTTTATATTATTTCTGGGAATTCACATGTTAAATGTTCTTCTTCCCAGAAGCTTTGAACCATTCATTTCATGCTAAGCACATAGTCATCTTTCTCTGGACTTTCCACCTGTGTACCTATCTGAACCATCCAAATTCTATGATAATGCCTCCAAGATATTTTCATTATTGTTCTGTTTCCCCATCACCCCTGGCCTGATTCTAGAAGTTTGCAGAAGTTTTTCTTTTCTTTTCTTTTCTTGTCACTATTCCCCTGTTCAGAGCCATCAGACCATCAGCAGCCATTCGGAGTTCAAACTGACAGTCAGATTCATTAGACATAATAGGTTCCACTCAGTGCCAGGTTCATTTCATTTTAAGAAAAGATAGAGACAAGCAAAAACCATTACTGTGCATCCCACGGTCTCAGTCACCCTATACCAAGGACACGTGTGATTGAAGAGACCATGCTGAGGGTCATGGATCACCTTTGTTCAGGGAATTCATAAGCTCTAGGTTCCTTTAACTTCAAACCTTTTAAGTCATGTCTCTCCCTCAGCCTCGGGGGTACCTAACTAGTGTCCATTCTCTGGTGCAGCTGCATCCCATCAATACCTGCCACTTATTACTTGATAAACAATCTTGACAAGGAAGTAGAAGAGCTTCATCTCGGCTCCTTAATCTTGGAAGCTTGAGTCAATGTGGCAAGGAGGGTTTAATCACGGGTCATATTCTGAGGCATCTAGCAATTAATCTTTTCCTTCCAGAAACATCCCTCAAGAAACTCTTGATTCCAATCTCCTAAAAACTGATGTAATTTGTAGATTAATCTGTCTTCTGTTCTCTCTCTCCCTGCTGTCCTTTTCCTCTACATCTCCTTAAATACCATTGGTTTCTACATTTGCCCAATAGTTCTGTTTGTTTTCTTAATCTCTTCAATTCCCTCTTCTTCAATCCCTTCTTCTAAGAAGCATAGGCACATACATTTTTATAAAAGAGCATCGAGAGGAACTTTACCAATCATCTCTGTCTTTGCCTGCCCGGCCCCCCCCCATCTCTCCACCTCATATGGAGACTTGGACTACCTTCTAGGCTTCTTCAGCCCCGTGCTTCCTCTTCCAAAGGGGCAACAGGCCTGCAAGTACTATCCCATCCCCATCCTAGCCCAGGGAGGAGAAATCTGCTCCACCTGAAATTTTCCAATGGCCTCATTGCCCGGGGTTCTCTTTCACAGTATATTCATCTCTCCAGGTCTTCAGCAGTACGTGAACATGACATTGAGCACCTGGAAACCAGTTGTGCTCGTGTGGTCAGGCTACTGCCACACATCCCTGGGGATAGCTCACACTCCCCAGGCTGGCCTGGTGTTTCAGTGATCCATGTATACAAAAGTAAGTCTCATCTAAGTTAGGCCGCGTGACACACTGACATTCATAAGTGTGTTTTTCTCTCACTCCTGGGGTGGGTCAAACCCTCTGGCTGCTTCCTGAAGGCTGTGGCCCCAGGGTGAATGGCATTTATCTTTCTTGTTGTCCCGCTGCCAAGCAAAGGAAAAGTGCAAATACTCCCAACACAAGGTGAGGCTAAAAGCAGAAATTTACAGACACTGGGCAAGTAGGGTGAATGCTGTCTTCTAGACCCTCCTCATTCCATGAGATGTTTGTCTAGACTGGATGTGTCTAGACTCACCATGGGTCGTTGAGTGTGGATCCTAAATCCCTGCCTCCTTGCCTATGTCCAGAGGATGTGGGAAGGAACGAGGATCATCTGATCTCAAGTTTGCATTTTCAGGTATGTTAGCCTTTGAAACAGGATGCTCTAGGGCTCCAAATGTCTGGGGAATTCACAGATTAGCAGCCTTGCAGCCTTCCCCTGGTGAGCTAGCTCATTGCTGGGCTGTGTAGAGGAAGGTCATTCAGGTCAACTTGGCATTATGCTAGAGTGCCCACTGTGGAAGTTGTGCTACCCCGACCACCATCATAAAGACTCACCAGTCCCAGTCCCTGAGAAGTGCTGCCTGTGATTTATCCTGGCATCCAAACTGAATATACCGATAATTTAACCTCCAGGCTCTGAGAGCAAGAAATGGAGAATGCACAATGGCTTTCCAGAAACTTTATTAGCTGTTGAGCAATGTAGTACGTTAATGATTGCATTTTCAGGATGATGGAAATTGGTGACAGAATATTTTGTATGTGATGAGGATCTGGTCCTCATTCAGGTTGTCTCTCAAGATAGAAATCTGAAATGTCATTGTAGCAGCAGTCGCTCAGAAATGCTATTTTCCAGTTAAAAATTAGGTATCTCTGCACCGATTAATTCATATTCCATAAAACACTGGAACAGACTTAGGTTATATTTCCCTGCTTGTTTTCTACTCACATGTATTTTATAAGTTTGCTCTAAGTTTTATCAAGCTAATTCCTTTCGTATTTAGTGCATTTTAAAGTTTTCAAATTGCTTCTATATACATCATATTTTTGTATCTTCCCAACTACCCTAAAGGTCAAAGCAAGGCAACTATATTGCTTCCACTTTGCAAGTGAGAAAACGAGTATTCTGAAGTGACAGATCTGGGAGCTAGGTTCAAAGAGTCACGTGACAGAATCAAGGCACCATCCCCGATCTCCACATTCTGTATCTGGTGGACCGTTCACACGTGGCGCTGCTTCCTACCAAAAAGAAAACTATGAAAGACAAATGACCATAATTTCGAATTTCTAAAAAGAAACACCAGTGATTTTAAAGAATTCCAGCAAATACGCATGGATAGCAAAGAAACCCAGACCTGATCTCAGAAATGGGAAGAAAGAAAGGAAACTCTGCCGGGCAGTAAGGTTTAGTCTGTGCTGCACTTTAGTTCTGCCATTGTTTAATTTTTTTAGTCAAAGCCATTCATCTTCCACGGGGATCAAATAAGCTGGGTGGTAAAACAACGGATGTGCGATTCACTGGGAGCAAGGGAACGGCGTTCCGAGGCAAAAAGGGGGACGAGTTTGGGAATGCAGACCTGGGACACTGGCTGCCTCAACCTCACCACAGGGCTCGAGGGAGAATAGTGTTTTTCATACAAAGTGAAAAAGAGAAATGTAAGCTTCCTCTTAAGCGGCATCGTGCACTAGGGATTCCGCAAAAGGAAACCCATCCCCCTTTTACCCCAAGACCCCTATCAATTTCAAAGCCAGACATTTTTCTTCTCCTCCCAAGATAACTGATAGTGTGGATGTATGAATTATCAATATCTGCTTCTAGAAGCATAAATTCACAGCCACTTCTGGAATAGCCAGTGACGAGTGGAGTTAGGAGTAAAAAAATGCACAAAATTGATTTTACTTGATCCGCCCACCCTCCCATCCCCCCTCCATGCACATTCAACTTCTGTGTATTATTAAAATGACTGGAAAGCTCTGGGTTCTAAGTAATGCTGATTTCCTCTCTGAAGACTCAAAAATGACCTGCATGATGGTTGAGTATGAAAGATATTTGACTGCTTTCCTTATCAGAAAGGAGGCAGGGTTTTCAAATAAGTTAGATTAACTATTCCAAGGGCTGTACATCGCCCCCTCACGATGTTATACAACAGTTTTAGGTTTTCTTTTGGTACCATATAAACGGAAGCCCTTTCTCTGATGTCCGTAGGTCAATAAGGTGATCTCTGGCCCCAGTGTGTATACCCAGACACAATTTGAAGACATTGGGAGAGGAAATATGAAGTCTACATTTTCCTGCCAGAGACTGAATTACATGAAAAAGGCTATTTTTAAACCAGAAGAGACTGATATGACTAATTAGCAAGTCATAATCCCCTCCCCGTTATGAAAGTACAAACCCTATATAAGATGCAGGATTTCACGGTCCAACCCATCTTGTGGATACTTTTTTTTTTTTTTTTTTTGCGGCTCCGGACGCGCAGGCTCAGCGTCCATGGCTCACGGGCCCAGCCGCTCCGCGGCATGTGGGATCTTCCTGGACCGGGGCACGAACCCGTGTCCCCTGCATCAGCAGGCGGACTCTCAACCACTGCGCCACCAGGGAAGCCCTTGTGGATACTTTTAACATCTCTGAGAAACTTTCTGAAAAGCATGTTGGCAAAGTGGACCGGAATAGATGCTAGTTTTAAAATGGGAAGACTATTTCAATGGAGGCTAATGTTCAAGTGTCAGTAAAAATGTGAATTTACAACTGAATTTTATGCGTATCGTAATCCTTTGTTTCCCTATTTAATTGTGGAAATTCTAGTAAAGAGCATTTGGAAGTGGCAATGCGCTGTCTTGGGTTGTGATAGAAAGTCATTTATTACAAGCTTCCACCCAACTAAAACACGCAAGGGTCCAAAACTGTAAGCCTCGTTCAATTATTCTTATTATTGATGTTGTTTACTCCACTCATAAAAATGGAAACGGATGAAATCTCTTAGATTAGGATTCGCTGGTTAGATCACTTATGCAAGATTTTTTTTTTCAGCCAATGAGCTAAAAATCCTCTCAGCTACTGCCTGTTACATCTTTACTGCTCCTTCCAATTCTGAGACTGCCACTGACGTCAGTAGAAATCCTTGATATGAAATAAAAATATAAAAAAAAGTATAAAAGGACTCTCTGTGTTCATATTTATAGTAGGTTACAAATGTATGTACAGGGCTCTCTGCAAATTGGTCTACTTAAATAAAATGTGTGCTTTCGCTTGTACAAATATAGTTGTCTTACAAGATGAATTAAGTACGATTAAGAAACTTGCAGTGGCTATAAGTACCTTGAGTTTTTCTTTTTTTTGTACCTTATTCTTTTGGTACAGAGTATCTTCTCTACCCACGGGAACATTATCCTCAGGAAGTGGCGTTTTAAATATTTGTTTTAAAGTGGCCAAAGAATTCCATCTAATGACACAATGAAGCATTTATCATGACAAATCTAAACTTAAATGAGATGCTAGAACATGGCTCAGTTACTGACATATGATTTTTAGAGGCAAAATAATCTACCTTGAAAGGAACTTAAAACAGTCGATGATTCGCGTTTGTTAGGCTGAGGGAGAACTATAAATTTCAGAGATAAATTATACTTTCATGAAGTTGGTTAACTGAATGGATAACAGAGGGAACAGACACAGAATTTTAAACTGGTGGGAACTTGACACTGGTGAAAGTAGAAGACCACATTTATTGCTAAAGATTTAGGGATATCTCACAATGTCAAATGCATTCAAACTTTCTAATAGCTGTTTAAGATTTTTCTATAATCTTAGTGAACTTAAGGTTTTATTCCATGTTCTTTCTAATATTAAGTGAAGCCTCTTTCCCTATCTGTGTGATCTTGGGAATTATTCAACCTCTCTGAGTCTCAGTGTCCTCAACTATCAAAATGAAAATAACACTATGCATCTTACAGGGTCATGGAGTTGGTTGAATGGGTGAGGCCTGCAACAAGTCTGTTTTCTACACCAGAGGGAAACCATCGAAATATTTCCAGACAGAAGCAACCTGAGTGTCCATCGACAGAGGAATGGATAAAGAAGATGTACATATGCACAATGGAATATTACTCAGCCATAAAAAAGAATGAAATAATGAAAATGAAAAAAGAATGCCATTTGCGGCAACATGGATGGACCTAGAGATGATCATACTAAGTGAAGTGAGTCAGACAGAGAAAGAGAAATACCATATGCTGTCACTTATATGTGGAATCAAAAAAATTTATATAAATGAAGTTATTTACAAAACAGAAATAGACTCACAGACATAGAAAACAAACGTATGGTTACCAGAGGGAATAGTGGGGAGTGACAGGGAGATAAATTAGGAGTGTGGAATTAACATATACACACTACTATGTATATAAAATAGATAAACAACAAGGACCTACTGTATAGGAGAGGGAACTATATTCAATGTATCATAATAAACTATAATGGGAAAGAATCCGAAAAAGAATATATATATATATATATATATATATATATATATATATATAAAACTGAATCAATTTGCTGTATACCTGAAACTAACACAACATTGTAAACTAACTATACTTCAATTTTTAAAAAGCTTAAAAAATATTTCCAGGGCTTCCCTGGTGGCGCAGTGGTTGAGAGTCCGCCTGCCGATGCAGGGGACGCGGGTTCATGCCCTGGTCCGGGAAGATCCCACATGCCGCAGAGCAGCTGGGCCCGTGAGCCATGGCCGCTGAGCCTGTGCATCTGGAGCCTGTGCTCCGCAACGGGAGAGGCCACAGCAGTGAGAGGCCCGCGCACCGCAAAGAAAAAAAAAAATTCCAAATCTTTTGGAGCTCTACCATCAGCATGAAGTTATCGTCCAACCCCAGATGGACGGACTCCTGACATGAAATAATGGAGGAGCTTGCAATCTGCTTTAAAATGACTGAAAAACCTTAATCCACTGTTAAGGAGGACTTGGGAGATCTTGTCTTGTAGCCACATGTCTGCTACTAGACCCATCTAATGCAGCATCAGCGTGGCAAGCCATATGCAGCCTGAGGGGTATAAAGAGGCCCTGGAGCAGTCAGATCATAAACCAGTATAATTATCCCCATGAGTTCCGGGACAAACTAACTGCGCATCTTTCATCAAGAGATTCACTACCAAACTCTGTAGCTAGATTTAAAAAAAAGAATTTCGCAAGTGATTGCTAAGGTGTGGAGGGGGAGGAAGGATTGGGAGTTTGGGGTTAACAGATGCAAACTAGTAATATACAGGATGGATGAACAACAAGGTCCTACTGTAGAGCACAAGGAACTGTATTCAATATGCTGTATTCGATATGATAAACCAGAATGGAAAAGAATATGGAAAAGAATATATATACGTATAACTGAATCACTTTGCTGTACAGCAGAATTTAACACAACATAGTAAATCAACTACACTTCGATAAAACTTAAAAAAAGAATTTCAAATAGCCCATTTATATGCCCATATCTGAAAACTGAGTTCTCTAACATAATTTGTATTGAAATGAAACTACCAGTGTTATCAAACTTGAATGTAAATGTATATGTGCCTATGTTCCTAAAGCTTTTATGGACAAAAAAAAAAAAAAAAAAAAAATACTATCAGCATATAGTATGCATGTGCTAATTAACTGTGTCTAGTCACATTTCCGGACCTGGGCATAGAGTGGATTTCCACATCTCTCTGATAAATAATCTGAAAATGTTGTTACACCCTCTGGCAACATATTTTAAGAATCATTTTGTCTCTGTAATCTGAATGTTTCCAGGAAAAGCCATTTTTCTTTAAATAAAATGCCCAGATAATTGTCTCCATTTCCTATTAGGGAAATGTACTTGGTTGAAGCAAAAGCGAGTGTCTGTTAACCAGAGTAAAGCTCACAAGAAAAGTTAGTAGCTAACCTTTTTCACATGTGGCAAAACCACAATTACATTTCAGACTGGAGCTTGTTTGCTTTCTTTGCCTGCCCCAAATGGATTCCACGGTAGCTGGGAACTTGCAAAATTATTGCCAGTTATAACGAGAGGAAAAAAATATATTGAGTTTAACTTCATTACAGCTACAGCACTTGTATCAACAGGGCCTGGCATAAAATGGGAAAGTTGCCGAAATCCATCAAGTGACTTAGATGTTTAGAATAGGTGGTGGCGACCATCGCTATTCCTGATTCCAGATCTTCTAAGGATCCTGCTTCTCTGGGCTTCTGGGTCTGCAAGCTGTCAAGGTGGAGTCTAAGGGTTAAGCAGGCCTGGGGCCATGGGCGAGAGGAGTTGACAGAGCCAGACTGGAGCAGGCCAGTCCCAGGAAGTGAGGGATGGCAGGAAGAAATGGTAAGTGACATGAGCCCAGGGAGACAGGCGTGATCTAGCATCAACTAGATTAATAAGGCAGCAGTAGTGAGCAGAACGGAACACCAATTCGAGTTCAGAACTTGGAATTCAGTCGTGTCTTTACTCCTCAAGCCTTTATTACATACTGCAATTTATTTATTATTTATTCTATCGTATTATTATTAAAGCACCTAGCTAAGTATTGGCATAGACTAGGGCAGAGCTTCTCAGCCTCGGCACCATTGACATTTGGGGCCAGATACCTCTTGTTTGGGGGTGAGGAAGTTCTAATCCATCCTATAGGATGTTTGGCAGCATCCCTGGCCACTACCCGCTAGATGTCATTAGCAACCCCTCTCCCCCAATTATCTCTGGATGTTGTTATATGTCCCCTGGGGGCAAAATCTCCCCCGCTGGGAGCCACTGAACTGAAGGAATTGAAAATACTCTCCCTGTACCAGTCTTCACAGTCTACAAGAACCTGACCTTTGGAACTCTTTAATACTGATACTCATGTGTAGTTCTGGGCTCACATCATATCCAGAAAGTTACCTGATCCAAACAGGAAAATTCTTTGACTCTGAGATCCTCAGTAGTTACTCCTAAGGTTTTGCCAGATAAAGCACGTATAACATTTAGCGATTCTCTCCAGCTCACCTCGCACTGGGAAATTTCTGCAGTGCATGGTGTCAGCATATTGTCTGACCAGTGAGAGGAAAATAACACTTGAAATAAGCAGAGAACATGGAAAGCTGAACTTTTGGGTGTTGACTCTGTAGGAAGCAGAGCTTCCAGAAAAGTGAGAAATGACTTAGGTCATTGGAAAGGAAGAGTGTAGGAAAAGAATCCGATTCAAGAAGAGCCGTGTGATCGCCTGCACGGTGATAAGGAGGGGGGACTACAGAAATACACACTCTGGAGGATAAGAATAACTGTAGAAATAGGAGCTTTGTGAATCCTCAGAAAGTGAGCAGGTGAGGTCATCAACACACCTCCCCAGCACTGTGTCCCCTTGATCTTGACTCAGAAAATCCCTGAAGCAAACACTGCGTTCAGGACATGTACTGCTTCCCCTGAAGCTCACCCATCAATCTTGCAGAGCCAGTCTCCAGACAGAACCTGCAAGCAGTTCAATCCAAATCACTGTCACAGCGCTGGAAGATCTGATGTCCCATCCATCACAGAAGGGAAACCTGAGACGGATGGCGCTGGACTTGCTGAGTCGTTCACCCGATAGGCCCCCAGTTCGAGGCTAACGGTACCTGACATGCAAGGTCAACACATTTTGCAGCCTGTTCGTTGCACTGAGCAGCGCTGCAAGTGGAGAAGGGAGTCCATGGGCTGGGCTCCTACGAGCAGAATGCTCCATCGTGATGAGTGAAGGTGTTGAATCAGAGGGAGGATGGTGGCTGTCCAAAGAATTCAGCACAGAAAGCGATAAAACACAACATTAAAGTAAGTGCCGGGCTCCAAATAGACCTCCAGGGGTGGGGAGGGAGGGTGCAGCTGGTGGCGAGGTGGGTTAATTTGCTTTTATTTGCGGGTTTCATTCCAAAAGGTGATGTTTGGTTTTACCTCCAGGACTGGTGCCGGGGAGGAGATATGCCCCATGAAGTGGTGGTGGACCTCACCAGGCAGAACGATGGGGAGATGTTTGTCAGAGTTCCAGATGTGGGCGAACAACTCCCCAGATTCCCTGAGTTTGTTGTTATTAAAAGTGGATTTAAGGCTGATGAAAGCTCCCAGGTCAGTAGCCTCTGAAAACTGGAGCTTAACAGCAGGGAAGACACAGCAAGGACACACTCCAGTGCAAAGATAACCCCCCTTTTTTCCAGGCGCTGCCTCCAGTGAGCCAGAGTCTTTGGCAATGGACCCCGACCTTGATTTGCTGGATCCTAGGGGAAGAGAAAGTTATTCAAGCTCCATGACACGTTCATGCCAGACCCTTATTCCTATAAAAAGACCACTGCTTGCCAGTAACCCTTAAGGCGTCTAATGAGGAACAGGTAAAAGGGTAGCAGGACGTCTCATACCTGGAGAAACAAGCAAAACGGGAGCTGCGAGGCCAATGCAACAGTGGATGTAAATACAGTGTTTCCAGCAAGACAAAGAGGTCCTTCGTCATTTTAAACGCTGACAACTTCCTATTGGGCTCAAATAATCCCACAAATCTTTTCTTAGATAATCTTGTTAGCAGACTGCAGTTCTTTAGAAAAGTAATGATGGATGCCATCTCTTCTCAACAATGGCTTATTGATAAGTGGTTTTTACTGCGAAGGCTTCTAAAAAATACTTTGAGCTATACATAGCAAAGGCTTCATTTGCAGGTCTTTGCTCTCCTCCAAGCTGGAAACTTGGGTTCTCAACATCATTTCCTGACTTTTAGAGTATCTTCTTTTCAGTGTCTCTCTTCTTAAAGTGTCTTTTCTTTAGACTTAATTTTCTAACAATTCTATGTACTGTCCATTATTTCTTGACTTCTGATGTGACACATATGATAGATTTCAAAAATCCTGACTGCTTTTCTAGAAGGCTATGGTTTATGTTATTTACATTCATTCTGTCATAACTTATTCATTTAATGACTAATGATGGATTGTAACCACAGGAGAATTGTGTAGGACCTGTATTCTGGAAGCTCCCAACATAGTAAAGATCCATAGTGTATTTTACTATCACTCTGTCCTTCCTGTCTGTCCTTTGCCCCAGCAAGCTCACACACTGACACTCTACTCCCCCAACTCATAGAGGTAAAGCTACTGGAGTTATTATTTCTGTTGATAGAGTCCCCTTCCTCACATCCCCCTTGTCTTAATGAGACCAGGACCATGCATATTTGACTACGGGGATAATGTTTGGCTTGCTGGCTTCAAGTCACACAGAATGGGAGAAGTTGTAGAAAATGTGACCCCCATGGAGAAAGTTAAGGAATTAAAATAGAAAAGCTGTTTTGTAAGTAACGCCTACTTAAGCGATTCCTGTGACCCAGCTTCTTAAAAAATACCAGCCTGTTATAAAATATTTTTAGAAGAAACTTGTTGTTTTGCTTTTAATCTAATTTTTGGGAAAATCTTGAAGAAGGTCCAATATATAGATGTATATTTGAATTAGCACAACTTTTAAAAACTGTCTTCTAGAAGCTATGACCCAGATGCCCATGCTTTAGTGAGAATGAATTAAATTTAATTCATTAAATGAGAGAGAGAAATAGAGGTCAAGTTCCCCGAATCAGCTACGCCTAGGTCCTAGAGGTAAGTACTGAGAGCAGGTACATCTGTGCTAAGGGTCATCCAGCAAAGCTGAATGCAGGAAGAAGCATCCATTGTCCCTTTTAATCCCCCTGAATCCTTAGCTTCTTACACACTCAACCGCTTCTGGGCTTTAGTCTTTCATGCACTGTCAGTGATTCACTCAATTTGTTAAAGGCCGTAGATTGGAAAGGGAATCAGAAAAAACAGGGAAACCATTGCTCACCCTAGAGAGAATTTCCCTTGCTGACTCTAGTGATCAAATTCAACTACTGAGTAAGTAAGATGGATTTAATGACCTTGGAAATATGAATTTTCTAACATGTTCAAAATCCTAATTCCCTTAGCAAAGGTGAAAGGTCAGCCAAGTTAAGCTGCAAAGACATTGATACCCAGAGATTTATTTTCATTTTTGTCTAATTCTCAATGTATTTAAAGGATATTAACACATTCATTTTCTTGAGAAAAGCAAGGTTAAATTACCTCTGGACATTTATCTAGATGATTCCCGGTATCAGAATATTTGTAGCCATTCCATTATTGCTAACACTGTTTTTATCCATCATAAGTAATCATAAGAAAGATAGGCAAGTTGCCTTTTACACTTGTGTTTTATCTAGATTATCTTACTTACTCGTTCAATCATTTGGTTCATTCAAAATTATTTACTGACCACCACCTATGTACTACGTATTACACTATACACTGGAATACAGTAGTAAGCAGGACAGTTATGATTACCATTTTCACGGTACCTGCGATCTAACAGGAAGCATATAATCTCCACTTATCTGTCGTCTCATTTCCAGAACTCCATGCAGCAGTATCTGGAGATACGGACAAATGATATTTTTCCTGTAAGATTCTGCAAGTCATTATTCTGAGTCATAGAAAATGTAAGTGGCATTATACTATTTCTTTTGTTAGCACCGCAAGCATCGTACTTTGCAAATATTTGTAAAAATACTACTTGCATGAACAAAATGTGATTTTTTTTAAAGAAGTATACCACCTGCCTCGAGAGGTTACAATAAGACTAGATAATTTCACAAAATAATAAATAAGAACCCAAGAATCCATGAAGTGCTGAATGTGTGATTCAAACAAAAAGTTCTATTGACGTGAAGAAGAGGGAATAAGCCCTGGGAAAATCAAGAAAAATCCTGTGGATAAGATGGTTCTTAAGTTGGAGCCGGGGGTATCTCTTAGGATGTAGCAAGTAGCAAGGGGTAGGGCATGGCACGTGGGAGAGGTGATTTGAGCAAGGGCAAAATGTGGAATAAATACCACATTAATAGAGAAAAATGAATAGGTCAATTGAACTGAAGCAAGTCTTCTGAGAGAAGAAAATAAGCATGATATAAATAGATAGAGATCTATAGATACATGCAGTAAATTGGTTTGATATCGGGAGAGGAGAAGCTCAGACATACGGGATGAGGCTTGCAGCATGTAACTCTCATGTGGTTTCTAAGAAATATTTAGCCCTGCAAATTTATGTTAGTATAGGGCAAAAAAAATTGTTGGAAGAGAATAAACCGACCATATGAATCTGAAAGCCAGTTGATCATAGCAATTCGAGAAGTCACCAATTGAAAATTTACCTCTTTGATTTAGTTACATTACAATTTCCGAGAAACACATGAGCATGACAAAAAGCTTTGAGTTCTCTCAGCTTTTTTTCCTACTACTTCCTGCAAATAGACTCTCCAAAAGGAAATGAGTTACACGCTGGTTAGGAAAATTTCTGTTTGATTTATTTACGTTGATGAATATTTTTATTTACATGTCTCTGATCTTAACAGTGTGGGTCTCATTGGTCAATGCTATCATAATAATCTATCAGAAAAATATAAGTCTCTTGAAGTTTAAACAGAAATGTGTGTGTTACTTTTGGGCCAAGTTTTCCCTTTTGAGTGAGTTCCTTGATTCACACAAGTATAAGGATATTCAGTTAGCAAGGAAGGGATTAAATGAAGACCCTCCCCTCACTATGAAATTTATCAATAAAGTAAAGGTTGTAAGGATCCCAAAACATGCGTTCTTGTCAAAATAGTTAATGACCTAATACCTTTCAACGTTATCAAGATAATGATGATTTAAGATCATAAGTATACACCTCTAATTCAAGAATCCGTAACCCGGATGGCATAAATTCGTATGTACAATAGAACTGGAGAGCGAAGGTTATTAATTATAGAGCTAGAATAGTTTCATGTGCCCCCGAAAGCAAATTAAGAGATAGGAAGCAGAATGATCGTTATTCATCCAACAAACTCTTCTGAGTGGAAGGAACTAAATTCCTCTGAAAGGAATTAAATTCATCTTCTAAAACTACAAAAGCTAAGACCTGCACTTTACCTTAAAGAACCTATACTTTCTTAGACTAGGAGTCATAATAAAGTGAATGCCATAGGAGAAAAACAGTGAGGTGGGGTTACTTTGGCCACTGGGTAAGGAGGAATGAATTCATTTGTACAGTTTAAATGTGAGGAAAGGGATTGCTAGATCTTGGTGGTCTGGGTGGGCTCAATGTATCTGGTATCCATTAAGATCCAAAATTTGCTTGAACCTACGGATTAATTCTCCTGCAGGAACTGAGGCAAACCAATAGCAGCTGAAAGTTAATCAAGCACTGATCTCGCACAATCCGTCTAATCACAGCCAGCTGTGATTTCAAACCTTTGCACTGAGGTTCCCTGGGGCAGTTCTACACAAGCCCTGGAGTGAGCACCCTCAACTTTTGAAGGGCAGGAGAGAAGTTAATAAAATAAAACTTAATGCCTTCAATCGAGGAACTGAAGAATAGGACCGACCGGGATGGTCCACAGTTTTTTCTGTATTAATCTCTTCCCTCTTCCCAGCTGCTTGTCCCTGGAAGGCATAAGATTTCTTCCGAATGTTTGCTGGGAATCCTTTATTTAAAAAAGTCATACAATTGGGAACAGTTGCCTGTTTGTCCATTGAGGGACTCTCTACTTCATTTCATAAGAAATAATTATTTATAGTGCCTAAATACATTTAAAAAAATTTTATTGATACGATAATGGACTTTGAGTTTTTATAATAAAGGCCAACCAGATTAAGATGACATTATTAGCCTAGGCTTAAAGAAGTCAAAACATGTTTTGTGTAAACATATCTGAGCCCAGCCAGTTAAAAAACTTCAATTAAATATTTTACCAATAAAGCCATAAAATTTGTAACGATGCTTTCCACAAGGCTGGTGGTTTCACAATTTTACTTTTAGTTTATTGACTTTATAAGCAAATGATAGTGTGTCAGATAAACTGGTGTCATTTTCTAGCTATTCTTCTTCGTTTCTAACCCTGCCTATAAGGCCTGGTACCTACACCTCCTTCTTTCTGAACCAATTCTCTTTCCTATAATTCAGCTCAGAAACTTGGGCCTTCCTGTCTGTTGACAGCATCGTGAAACTACTTGTATATCTCCTTCTCCAAGTAACGTAACATTTCTGGAGTTCTGTCTCCTTCAGGGTTACCCTTTCTCCTTTTGGGCACATTTTGGAGCTGAGGCTCTGGTGCAGACAGCAAAATCTAAGCATCACTTACCGTCTTTCACCTTAAGCATGAGAAACCATATTTTGTCTACTAGACTAGACTTCCTTCTATCATCAAGATATCCCAGAGCTCACAAAAGCATCATGCAGGCAGACCTTGAGTCCCCTACACCCTCCACTGCAATTGAGGATTAAACTATAAAATGAAGTCATAATGGATAAACTGATATCTAAGCTAACTGATTATAAAAAGACAGAATAGAGTTTGTAAGCTTATTGATCATATTAACATATGTGAACTTCTCTGTGAGGTGGCGATTTGGGTACAAATGTTGAAACTCCATCTTTCACTTCCCCACCTACAATTGCATATTAACTAAAGGAACAGGCAAAGAATTGAGAAGGGAGCATCAGTGTCTGATTTAGTGATAAGGCAATGCTGCCATCCATGTATAGCAATTTCAAAGAATTACTTGATCATAGAAGACTAATAAAAGATAGATCAACGAACCCATAATTCACTGACTGTAAGGCAGCTGATTACATTGAAATTACATGAAGGATAGGACTCCAGTAGAACCACATCAAAATCTCCTCCCTCAAAGCTGCAAAGTCTGCGGGGGCCACGGCAGGATGTGGGACCATTGGTCAGCCACAAATCCAGACCCTTGCCAATATTTTGGAAAGTTCTCCAGCATAAGAGAATTGAGAAGGAGGGCAAGATCCCCCAGAAAACTTAATCCTGCTTTTCATTTGATGCAGGCAGAACTGACAGGTCAAGCAAGGAGTTGGCTGCACCTGTTCTTAATCATAGATGCCTGGCCCGACAGATAATGAGGGCACTGCCCCAAGAATCTTTCACCACTGCTACAAACAAAAAAAAAACTCATATAATTTCCCAATACTTCACAAGTAGAGACACATGGGGATGAGTAGAGCAAAAAGTAACCGAAAGTGTAGAAAAAGCAGTATAAAACACAAATTTTTAAGTCAGGCTGACAGATTGAACACATGTATTTGCCTAATTTTCTTCCCCAAATCCCGCTGAAATGACAATAAAACTATTTAAAAATGGGGATTCCATGGTAGTAGTAAGAATAAAGGATAGTTGGGGCGAGCGGGGGCTATTCTTCGTTGCCGTGCCCGGGCTTCTCATTGTGGTGGCTTCTCTTGCTGTGGAGCACGGGCTCTAGGTGTGCAGGCTTCAGTAGTTGTGGCGCGCAGGCTCAGTAGTTGTGGCTCACGGGCTTAGTTGCTCCGTGGCATGTGGGATCTTCCCGGACCAGGGCTCAAACCCGTGTCCCCTGCAGTGGCAGGCAGATTCTCAACTACTGCGCCACCAGGGAAGTCCAAACGAAGACCCAAAGCAGCCTTAATTAATTAATTAAAAATAAATAAAGTGGTTGCACCATTTTAAAAAATTAAAAAATAAAAAAGGAATAAAGGATAAAGGGTGCTGTCAGAGATTTTAAAAACTGAGAACTTTTTTTTCTTAATTTTTTTTGGAGTATAGTTGCTTTACAGTCTCGTGTTAGTTTCTGCTGTACAGCAAAGTGAATCAGCTGCACATATACATATATGCCCTCTTTTTTAGATTTCCTTCTCATTTAGGTCACCACCGATCATTGACTAGAGTCTCTGGGCTAAACAGTAGGTTCTCATTAGTTATCTATGTTATACATAGTAGTGTATATATATCAATTCCAATCTCCCAAATCATCCCTCCCTTCCCCCCTTGGTAAACACATGTTTGTTCTCTACATCTGTGACTCTATTTCTGCTTTGCCAATAAGTTCATCTGTACCACTTTTCTAGATTCCACATATAAGCGATATTATACAATTATTTGTTTTTCTCTTTTTGACACGGGATGTAATTTCTTTTTCTTTTTTTCTTCTAACATCCTATTGGGGTATAATTGCTTTACAATGGCCTGTTAATTTCCGCTGTACAACAAAGTGAATCAGCTATACATATACGTATATCCCCATATCTCCTCCCTCTGGCATCTCCCTCCCACCCTTCCTATCCCACCCCTCAGTGTGTAATTTAGATGCAAAAGCCAAATCAGAAGTTGAGTTGATGCTCCTTTCTTCTAGGCACTGCAGCAGCTGGGTGCAAGGTCAGACCTGGTGAACACGGAGAAGACAACGGGGCATGACGGGGCTGTAGAGCAGGAAGCATTAGGGTTATCGGAGGACAGCTACACGGGCCAGTGCCTTCCTCTCCTCCAGGAACCCTAAGCAGATGGCTGCTGCTTTTGTTCCCAGCTGGAGCCCTGAAAGCCACCGCTTATTGCGTGGATTTGGGCCTGGAAGAAGGTCGGAGCCGAGGCTGAGCTACTCCCTCCTTCCCAGTAGATCAGTAGGAATATTTCTCCATCCAGGAGTGAAGTGCACCAAAGAAGCCTAACGCAGAGCGTATTAGTTTCCCATTGCAGCTGTAACAAATTACTACACACATAGTGGCTTAAAACAACACCAATTTATTATCTTACCGCTCTGGAGGTCAGATGTCTTAAACGGGTTTCATTAGGTTGCAACCAAGGTGTCAGCCGGCTGCGCCCCCTCTGGAGGTTCCAGGGGAGATTGGGCTGCCTTGCCTTTTCTAGTTTCTGGAGGCTGACTACAGTCTTTGGTTCCTGCCCCTTCCTTCTTCCTCAAAGCCAGAAGCAGAGCATCTTACATCTCTCTCTCACGCTAACCTTCCAGCCTCTCTCTGATTTACAAGGACTCTTGTGATTATGTTGCATCCTACCCAGATTATCCAGGATAATTTGCCCATCTCAAAATCTTACTTAATCACACCTTCAAAGTGCATTTTGCCATGTTAGGTAACATATTCACAGGTTCCGAGGATTAGGACATAGACATAGACATAGACATAGACGTAGACATCTTTGGGAGCAGAGGGGCATTGTTCTGCTGATCACACTGAGTAAAGCCATCCTTACCGTGGCAGTTTAGAAACTGCCTTAGTTCTCTCTGTCCATACAATGGAAATGCAAATCCGAGTGTGGATAAGACTCAGGGTCTCTGAGATAAACAAGATCTACCCAGCAGCAAAAGAAACTCAATCAAGTTGCCTATACAGACATCGTAGCTCGTCACTCAAATATTATTAACAACTTAAAAAGAAGAGAGTTAGCTCTATGCTGTAAGACTAATGGATTAATGTATTGAAGGCCTACTATATACCAGGAGGAGGGGATAAATTGGAGAAATATAAATATCAAGTCTCAGTATCATGTAACTTACATTCTGTTAGAGTAGACAAAGAAAAGAAATTGACGTATTTATTTGTCCCTTCCACAAGCCTTACTGAGTATCTTCTTTGTGCCAGTAGCTGTCCTGTATATATCAGTGAAAGAAACAGAAAAGTTCCTACCCTCATATGATTACATCCAAGTATGGGGAGACAGACATATACTTTAATATATAGACATATATTTTAAATAATATGTTAAACGTATTTCTGTATATGTATAGGCAGAAATTCTAATATATCAGGTGGTGATCAGTGATATGAAGAAAAATAAAGCAGTATAATAGGAATTGTTAACCTTACTATATGAGTTATCAGGCCAATCTAGAAGATTCTGACAGCAATAGGAAATGTTATTAATCATGATGTCATGACAAGAAGAATAGTCGGAGATTATCCCAGGCAAAATGGGACGTATATTCACTCTGGATGTGTGTGTGCATGTGTGTGTACTAAGATAGCAGAGTGTTTTGATATATCACAGTCGGAGAAGGTCTCACTGATTCACAGACCTTTGAACTTCAGACGTCTGAAGGAAGAGTGGGGGAGAGCCCTTGTAAACAACTAAGGAAAATGCCGTGCTATGCGCAGTCTTAAAACAGGCTGCTATTCTATAAGAGAGATTGAAGGCTACTTTAAATTAAGGTCAGAAAAACTCTGCCTAAAGGGGTGACATTTGTTTTGAATCTGAATGACAGGAAGAAACCAGACGTGCACATATCAGGAAAAACACTTCCATGAGCTTTTACTCCTAGTTATGGCTGATAAGCTTCTCTGGGACTAACAGCCTACAGATAACAACTATAAACTCTGGACAAAATGCAAAAAATAATTATCAGGAGACACTGGAGAATGACCAAAACAAGACAGAAATGAGTGAGGGCTGACGTTTGAAAGAAAGAAATGATATCAAAAGTTTTCTATAGTCATTGCTTGTAGCCTAACTCGTGCATCTTTCTGGGTCCGGGGAAGGGGGGTGGGTGCAGCTAAAACTTCCATAGAAAACCCATAACAAATATGGTTTGAAGAACCAAAGGACAGAGGTGGGGTGTTTTATAAGAAATATAGAACCCAAATGTTAACTAAATGTGCCATGATTTAGAGTAACAGGTGAAATACAAAACAAAAGATAACTAAGTTGTTCTTAGTACTTGGAGTATGCTGTTTCCCTCTTCTCGTGGAAGGATAAAAAATTCTGAGTGGCCGGGTAAAGATCGCAGTTCCCAGATCCCCTGCAATTGTGTGCGGTCATGCTACTTATTTCTGATTAATGGGGTGTGAGTAGGAACAGCATGACAATGTCAGAAAGTGTCCTTAAAAAGTAACAGCCATGTACCCCTCTGAACCCCTGTCTCCATCTTACTGGATGGAAAGTAATACAAGCTGCCATATTTGAGCAGGAATGGGTCCACCTACCTCTGGATTTTGTTTATGTAAGAGAAATACACTTCTATTTGTTATTTCACTCTTACTAGGGCTTCTCTGCTGCTCACAAATAGAACTTCTGATGCCTTTGTTTATTAAGTTATTTCCATGTGTGCTTTCATTAAATCCATCATAAACGCTAAGGACAAAATTAGCGTTATCATTGTTATAATTGATAATATTTTTCTCCAAAGGACATGGTGGTTATGAAAATGCTGTGTTCCAGAGAACCCTGCAGTTTTACAGAAGATGCTTCAGTGATTCTACAAACACGAGTCAGCATTTTTAGAATATATATGATTTACACGCGAACTGCCTTTAACACTGCGACAAATGCAAATGGGTTATGTACAAAATGTTTGCACTTTGGAGACAACATGTTTATTGGTGCTGTAAACTGAACGTATCGAGGTCCAAATCTCATAGGAAAATATCTCTATTATGTGATGCTTTTCCTGAAATTGCAGAGTAGTGATTTAGATTCGCTACCCTTTATTATTTGGTTTAATAAGTCAAGCTGTCCTGCATATTGTAAAACCAAATAAAAATACAGGAATAGATAGTAGATTGGTTTATAAGTAAAATTACCACCGTCATCTGGAAGTCATGATTTCAGAGATGTCCCCGTTAAGCAAAGTGATCTCATAACTCCCATTGAATGATTCAGTAATAATCAGAAGTTATAAACATTAAATTTATTAAATAAACATATTAATAAAATACTTGTTTCATATATTAGGATTTCAAGTAAGATTGGCTGTAGAATATACTTTTCCCTGTGAAAAATTTGAAAATCATGGTGCCAACTTGGGAAAATAAGTCTTAAATAAACATTTATTCATTTTTTCCTTGATAAAAAGGATTTTAATGTTGAACAACTCTAAAAGATTAACTCTACTTTTTAAGAGAAAATATTCTTCCCTTTAATGTAGTAGTCACATAATATGTTTATATGTTATACAACATTGTAAATCAACTATACTCTAATATAAAAGAAAAATTAAATTTAAAAAATACGTTTACATATTAAACTTCAAAATTTAACTTCTTTTAAATGTACTCGAAATGAATAGAAAAGTTGGGTATACAGTGAATGTAAGTATATTAAATCATGTTGATTATGTCAAATCTATAAAATATAGGGTAGTTATATTACATTACTTGTAACACGAATGAAAAGAGTCATTTGGATGATTCAGTTAACCTACTAAATATCCAATATCTGTCTGCAAAGTTTTCTAAAAAGCTGCCAAAACCTAGTTATGTCATTTATGGAATCCTATAATTATCTTCCAGATCCCCTTTCAAATAGCCTCTGGCTTCATGCTTTACGATGACTGTTTCTATTTTGTACAAATGCCTATTAATAATAGCCAAATCATCTTTTTTCTCTACCCATCAAAATCTCAAAGAAATCAGGGTTATCAGTAGTGAATCATCATCTCATTGAAATTGATGGACTTGCCTCTCAGTGGTAACAAAGTCTCTTTTAAATTGTTGGCAACTAGCTGCATTTTTAGTCGAGGGGGGGGCGCGGTTTGCGCGGTTTAAAGCCATTACCCTAAATTACTTCCTCTTGGAAATGCTACAGCCTTGTATTTTATATCATTTAAATCACGCTATACAGCTGTAAGCATATTATATTTAACAATTTGAAGTCACAGCAAGGCTATACACTTGATTTTCTCATTCATGCTCTCTCTGAGCTTTAATAGAGACGTGAAGGCCGTGTTTCCATGGTAAATTCGGACCAGGCTCATCCGGTTTCTCAAATGTGCCATTTGCTTCCTGCTGACCTAGCCAATCCTGACCTTCTCGTATCAAATATTCCCTGAGAACTAGAGCGAAAGAAGCGTACAGGAAAAAAAAAAAAAAAAAAAAGCTCGGATCTCACAAGTCCTTATTAAATTTGTGATCAGAGTGTGGAGAAGAGAGGACCAAATTCCACTAAAATATGAAAAAGAAAAAACAGGATGGCTTAACGCTTTTCTAGTTAAATGTGGCCGGAGTACTTTGTAGTTCTGCCTCAAAGAAGATTGTCTTTAGAGATCTACGAAGATTTAACCCACTGTTCCTGCCCATTGGAGAAAAGTGATCTGTTTCTGTTCATTTTAAGATTCTTGTCTGCCTGAGCGTTCTTTTAGTATGTTAGGAAGCTACAGAGCAACCAAAGTGCGGAACTAATAATTAGTTGAAAAGTGTTACATTTAGAAAGATTGTAAAAAGAGCCCACTTGTAATGAAAAGTACCATGACAATTTCGAACGACATATGTTCTATTCGGAAATTCCAGTCACTCTCAGTATTGATCATTCTAGTTCTTCACAACATAACAGGAAGAAAACTAAGCAAAATCAATTACTGTATTGACATTAAGTCCTAATCTGTAGGTCTTCAGTTAGCAAAAAAGACATATCCACATTTGTATCAGGACAATTGATAGCCAGGTCCCAGATCGGTTTATTCAGATCGGCTTTAATGGCACTTTACTTGATTTAGGGCACTTTAGAGAAACTTTTTAAAAAACCATTTTGTTTAGTTGAAGACATAGATAATAAAATCCGAAACTTAAAAAAAACATTTTCTGGTCCTCAGGTTTTTTAGCCTAATATATGAATCGGTCTGTAATGTCGAATGGGTTAACATAGTGTTTTACTGAAATGTATACAGGTTGATTATTTAAAGGCCATTCATACAAAATTCAAACGTAACAAAACATTCTTGTTTTGTTACTAACCTCTAGTGGACATCGGCTAAATATCTATGATCACAGTTATTTGCAATATGGGAAAAACAATTTAAAATAAAAAATGGCCAATGTAACTGTTACTGCATTCCATTTAGGCAATATAATACTATTTTAAACTGTTGGTGAGAAATGGGAAAACCTTGAAGGTAAATGGAAGCTGATTATGACTCTTCATCTTATAAACACATTGTATTTATTAAGTCCCCACGGTTCGCTTAAGCCTAACCTAAACAGGATTATAGTTATGTTTTTCCATGCTACCCAAGTAATTTCTTGTCTATACCAGAACGCAGTTACCTCAGGTGATGTTATCCATTTGTGCATTGCAGAGTTCAAAAGCAATTCAGACCTGCCCAGAGAACTGACAGAAGTAAACAGGTTCTTAAATGAAAGAATCATCCTACTTATCGTATAAGATGAATGTTTTAAGTGAGTAGTTCTTATTCCAATGTTGCAAAAAATATGCCTTTAATTTAAAAAAAAAAAATGTTTCCTTCAGAATGAAAAAGTCTGCTTCCATTGATTTTAAGCAACTGGAAGATAATGGAAAGAAAAGTTTAATGCTGGCCCTGCAGTGTCTTGCAGTGAATTGTTTTTCACCAAACACACACATGTAGCAGCGAAACATCCTCAAAATGTAAAACATCTTGCTTTTTTTTAATAACCCCTGGTGGTATGTTTTTACTTTAGTAGTAATTGTATTTTCTTTTTTGCACATTTTATTTAACAACATTGCAGTGCCAGATAATCGGTTCCATGTGTTCAGGGCACTAGCAAAGTGCCTAACGGAGAAACAATTAACTTTATTGGGCTCCTGTTATTGGCAGACACAGCCTTACACCCTCACTGGTTTGCGGTTCTGAGCCACATAGGAGCTGCAAAGAATGTGGTATCCTCAGTAATCACACAGTAACCTGAATTGAGAGCCAGGTTGTCATTTAAAAAATCATGATCATGCACTAGAAACAGAAGTTAAAATCCATGACAAGATGAGATGATGAAGTTCATTTAGGTTACAAAAAAAGGGCAATGATTAGTCCAGGGCACATAGCCAGTGGTTGATGAGCGAGTCTGGACCTTTGCAGAAGAGGAACACGCAGCAGCATGGTTGGAGGCAAAGGAGAGCTCCGTGGCGGGAATGCAAGCCTAGCTCTTTGAGTCACAGGCATTGAAACAATGGTTAAATGCAGTTAAGCACAAGGAGTGACAGAGTTAGGTTTTATCAACATTAGCACTTGTAGTGGAGAGTTCATAAAATTCGAATTGCCCTCTTCTGAGGAAAGCAGCCCCAAGAGGTTCTTTATGTACAAAGCAGCTCTGACTCACGCCATGAGTGCAATGAGCAAATAACCCTGCTGACACAGCTGCCACTGACGGGTTCAGGGGATGATGCACAAATCACGCTCACGATGGAGATGTGGGGTGTGTGGACAACCACCCCTGCAGTGACTCAGTCCAAAACTCTGCCTGGCATTGGACAAACTGACCTGAACAAAGTCTCTCCTCTGAGAAGTGAGGCTGAGAGGTATACCCAGGAGGGGAACCTCCCTGGCCTCAGATAATACTCTACATAAAATCTGAGCTCTGGGTCTGGTTCTCCATGAAGCACCAGATACATCCTGGGCTTGGAAGTGCTGGCACCCAGAGTACATGATACCCTCCTGTCTTTTCACGCACCCATGTCATAAAGTCCTAATCTTGGAGGTAAGCTGGAGAGCTCTTTGCTTTTGGGTCTACCTACTGCACCTTACGTTTTCAACACATTTATCTGGGTCTTAGAAGAAAAGGAGGCTCTTAATAAATGAAACGTAAGATGGGATTGTAGAATCTGGAAGAGGGGGAAACATTTGGAGGAAGTCTTATTGATACTTGTTGCTCTAGTGAACCCTTAGCAATTGGAAGCAGCACAAAATGAAAAGCAACTCTGGGAAACTGGGACGACTAAAAGAATATTAAGCATGTCGAAGAGGAATAAAGAGATGGTGAAGACACATCTCTTTGTACTTTTGTTCTGGGTTACTCCCCCTGAAGAGCACACCAGCAGGGCACCATTGGCACATAATACATACCATTTTTTAAAAATCATGAATGTAATTTTTTTCAATGATACTTTTAAGAAAAATGACACTTGTAACCTATGCTAAGTATTTACGAAAGTGTGACCCCGCTGAACTCTGACCTGCTTGGAGATCAGCAAGGATCCTTGCTGGTCAAGCTGAATTTAACATTCTTTCCCCGTGTTAAGAAAAACAATCGATGGATGAAATTATTTCAATTTTAGATTTTTTTATGAATATGTCTCGCATCATATATACCTATCTTATCTCTGTGAGAATCAAATGTGTTGGAATCACACTTGCAGTATGATTACATGTGTAATTCTTCCTCAGGTTGACCATAGCAATATGCCACAATATTCCACAAAGGAGATTTCTAGGTTGTGGCAACCATAAGAGTATAAGGCTCAGACTGTCCTTCGAGAGAGCCTATTCAGAGGCATCTAGGTGGCTGGTAGCCTCGCTGCCACACCGTGGGGATACGGGCCACACTCTTTTTGGGCTTATCACGGACAATGGCTCAGCACAGCCCAGGGATCAGAGCTCAGCCATTCCCGTTGAACGCAGGACTCTTCTTACAGGTGATCTGCCTTCTGAAGCCCCCATCAGCGTGGCTGACACTGTCCCTAAGTTGCACTGCGGTCTGAGGCTCTCCTTACCCTAACTTCCCCCTCCCCTCTCTCCTTTCATAGGTGTCAGACCTGTATCTGCTTACTCCTAGCCTCTCTCCATTTTATCCTTCAAAGGTATTTCTCCAATAATTTTTTTTCTTATCTAGTTCCATCTTGATGTCTGTTTCTTGGAGGGCTCAAATCGATACTCTGATGCTCAGGTACTCTGTTTCATAATTTTAAGAATTATCCGTCTGCAGCATAGGTAAAAACAGATATTACCTATACTATTG
This sequence comes from Neophocaena asiaeorientalis asiaeorientalis, assembly GCF_003031525.2. Lineage (NCBI taxonomy): Eukaryota > Metazoa > Chordata > Mammalia > Artiodactyla > Phocoenidae > Neophocaena > Neophocaena asiaeorientalis. The sequence goes on along the minus strand of NW_020174923.1, from coordinate 3,346,445 downwards.
AATGAACTGTCATATTAAAAAAACTGAAAAAAAATCTAACGTCACGAATAAGCTCAAAGGGGCTGGTGCCAGCTAATTTGCAACTTGTAAAGAAAATTTCTAGAAGAAACATAGAGGAATATCTGTTTGGAGTTGCAGGGCTGGACATACCGTTATAGAGAGATCTAGAGTATACAGTTAAAGTCAAATGTTCCCTATCATATAGCAAAATAAGATATAGCAGTCTCTGAACAAGTAATTCTTCCTTGTCTGTGTAATAGATTCTCTTAATGAGAATAATCAGATTTTTAATGTTATCTATGTTTTCTAACATCACCAGAGTTACAGCTGTATGTGAAATAAAGCCACATAGTCAGACGTACCATGGTTTATAAACAATTAAGTTCAGTTAAAAGTGTTCACCACCCATCTCTGCTGTGAAACAGATTGACCCAACACAGTCCTTACATCATTGTGTTCCGAAATTACTCTAAGTGGTTAGAGTTGGTCCTTTTCTTCAGCCACTAATATACTTTTTTTTTGAAAGTGGATCTCATTAAGCATAACCCCTCTCTCAAACTACTGCCCCCTGTATCTGGAAAAATGATCTTACTCAGGCTTCTGTGATCCTTTAAACAGATGAAACACACACTAAATCTGCTTCAAAATGAAATGCCTAAAATAATTAAGCTAAAAATATTCTTACATTCTCTTGATCTTCTCCTCCAACCACCCGGAAGACATTCGGATTTTTAGCAGTCCCAGGGAAACAAGAATCCTTTCTTATTCTCAGGACTGTGTGAGAAAGGACATTGATTTCATATTATATTCTGCACTTCATTGGTTTTGTCCCCCCTCTTGAGAGACCCTGTTAGGATTTAACAAAAGACATCACTTTTATGAACTGCCTATAATTCTACATCTTTGTAGGGTTATGGAAAAGTCTGCCAGTGTAGAAAGCTTGAATTCAGAGTGTTCAGTGAGGCTTGCCCAACAGAGGCCAGCTCAGTAAATCATATCTGACAGCCCTTTGTTAAAGGACTTTCTCAACTCATACTGTGTCCCCCTGTATTGGCCCGAGTATGTAACGCCCCACGCCATACCCATCACTGTTGGAACCTGTGTTGATTTTTACACGTGATGATTTTATGGTGCTTGCCAGCACTGACTTAATCTAGTACTGGCTAGCCTAGCTAGAGACTGCACTTTTTAAAAATAATTTAGAGAGGCTCAGAGGTCCTTTTTAAAAAACCGGGCTCTGAAGTGACGATACTGTGTAATTATTTTTGGTATCTTGCTGATTAGAGATAAATGAAGGCAGATAAAATTTGAATGGCACTGCTTTCCAGGCACTATTTCCATTAACTTTTGATAGAAATAAAATGGTGCAAAACATAATACACACCCTTTTAAGATAAGGCAACCATTTCATCCTAGCCACTTTTATAAATCCCAATAGATGGGAATGCCAGTGATTCAAATTAAGGAACTATCATCTATTCTTAAATAGGTTAAGAAATGAAGATTGCTTCCTTGAATAATATTACTTCCTTTACATCTGAGAAGATAGTGATTTTGCCTCAAACTGGATATTTGAGGAAAGATGGTCACTCTGAGATCCTACCCTTCCCTCAGCTCCACTTCTCACCCTGGACACTGGTTTGCAGAGGAAAACAGATGACTTCATCTATCAGACTGCTTTTCCATTTTACACTTCAGCGATGCCATCTCTGCAGTGTGAAGAACTGTGCCCCCAGCTGCCTACAATTTCCCATACAGGTCATTTTCACCTAACTTTATATTAACGAAGAGCTTTAATCTTACTATTTAAGTAGTTTTAGTATCACCAAAGCCTTTCTAAATGGCCAAGATTCTCAGATTTTATATACACATACAACTGTGAAATAGTTTAACTTAGTGTTCTCTAAAAGAGCCATTTAGGTAAAAAAAAATTAAAGAATGGAAATTGTAAACCCTGTGATCTTAGACCAATGTGGTAAAGATATTCAGACAGTTTCTCCAAAACATTTTGCTCTTGTTGGAGAAAAACCATCAATATAAATGAAAGTTAGATGGTAATATTATAAGGTGATTATTTCTTAGGCAGACAGGAGAGCTATGGACATAATCCACAAACACGGTTTCCTGTGTCGATGGCTCAATGTCTGTATCGAAAATCCTAATGCAGTAGTTTATCTCTTCTTTCAGCTTTTTATGTAATAAAAGTTATAACAGTTAAATTGTACAGAAGCCAAAAGCATACATAACAGATTGCTCTAATGTCAGTTGGCTAGGAGTGAATCATTTTAGACTCTTTTTGAAGTTTCAGAGCCCTGCATAAAAGACTATTAAGTTGTTGTCTCCAAGAAGAAGCCAAGTGGATCACTGAGGCAATTACCTCTACAATTCAGGCAAAGAAATACTGTTATTAAGGAAAACATGAGTCTTTGAGGCTTGTTTCTATTTTTTTTCTTAAATTATTCATTCTTGCTGTCTCCATTAGTTTGATAATATAGAAAATATTTACTTTCTTTTTCACTTCTAACAGTGAAATCGCATATCAAGAGCTGAATTAGGACCACTTCTATGCAATCAAAATTATCACCAAAAATCAGCTCCCCAAATGGCCTGCTGCCCAAAAGAAAAGCTTTGCTACCCAAACAGAAAGTTTCAAATCCTGATTCTACACTTCGCATTTCTGACACTGGGTGAGCCGCTTAAACTTTTCAAGGTTTCTGGGCCTTCAGTGGAGACCTGTCCTTTCTAACTCATGAGGTTGTTACAGGTATCAATTGAGATAAATTACAAGGAGGTCATTTGTTACATTCCTTGTAAATATTGGTATCATAAATAACCCCCAAACTTTTATTTTTAAACCACATTCATTCTCTATTTCTAGTAATATTTTGTAATTGTAATAGTCAAAAGGGGAATAAGAACTTATATTAAAATGGTGTGTACTCTACTGTAAATAAAATAATGTTGAATGATGTTTAGAGCAGCCCACGGACCAGATTGTCCCTGCTGCCTGTTTTTATCAATACAGTTTCATTGGACCAGATCTACGCCTATTCATTTCTGTATTGTCTCTGCTTTCACACTGTAAGGGCAGGGTTGAATAGCCGCAACAGAGACCATATGGCTCACAAAGCCAAAAATACATATTATCTAGCCTTTTACAGAAAATTGTGGCCAACGTGGGAACAAAGCTGTTTCATAGGAAACACCCTTTGCATCTATCAAATATTTTGAAGATGTGTACTTTACAAATCTTGCTAAAGCTATTGGAATTTGGTGGAAAAGTGTATAATGTTACAGACACACACACTCACACACAAAATGTGTGTTTGCCTATAAACGTGCACCTTGTCTGACTACAAATTTGGTTACATTCAATGGCTTAAATATTCTGAAACACAGCCAGCATGATTCCATGGTGACAGTGAAAGGGGCGCTTGCCTCACAAATGAAGCCAATTGCAGCTGTCATCCACTGTCACTTCAACTTAATTATGAAAAGAAAGACAATTGGTTTTGAGCACACAGAACATTGGAGATTTGAAGATAATTGTGATGAAATGATTCTGCCTAAAAAACTAGTAACAGTACATGATTTTTATTGTGTGCCTGTCAGTGCAAAAAATCGGACCGTCAAGCCCACTTTAAATATGGCTACAAATCCTAGGAGGTGTGCTTGTGCCTTCGAATTGGTAAGCTGAAACAAACACACACCTGCGGGGAGGAGTGGACCCATAACTCTGAAATGAAGGACAGAAAGAAACACTCTTTCTTTCAGTGAAGAACTCAGGGCAAAAAAGAGGGGGCTTTTATAGGGGTAGGATTCTGTATAGTTATTTCAATGTTGAAGAATATCGTCCTTGGCTTTCTTTTCTCAGCACAGATGTTCATCTGCATCCCATCTGATCCGAATATTCAGCATCCTTGGCACACAACTCTTTATCTCAACTGTGTGTTCTTCCTCTGGGCCAAACTCCAGTGTCACAGATGTGCAAAGAGACAGAAAGGAAAAAGATTTTATAGGATGGAGAAGTCGGAGCTCAAATTTATCAACAGGTCCTTATGGGGACTGTTTATTTCCCTAAATTCCCACCTGTGCCATTATAAGTCTAATAGCCAGACAAATTTGGCTACAAATCTCCACTCTGTGAAAGAAATTTTAGGAATTAATGCCTTATGGAAATAAGCGTTATGAAAGCTGAATGCGAGATAAACCACCCACAAATGCTTCATTTCTTTACTTAGTTTGTGCGGACAGGGAAAACATAAATTCAAAATTCAATTTGCCTTGAAGTAAATTCAAAAAACCAATAAAATCAATAGAATCTTACTTTTTATACCATCTCTCGAGTCTAACCCTGGATGGCATCAAAGAACCATTTGCAATTTTTCTGTCCTGGTGGATGTGTAGACGCTGGGCAGTGGCCTTTTCCTTAACATTCATACTTTTTCAATCTCTCACTTTACCACTGAAAATCTCCAAGTAGCTCTTTTTTTTTTTTTTTTAAACCCTGGGTTTCCTCATTGTAGAAGTGTGTGCTATATTATATTGTACTTTGCCCATGCTATGTTTTCTCATAGTCTCTGCTTTTCATTCTCTATGATAAGACTTGCCTTTTTTTTTTTTTTTCTGAAAAGTGCCAGATACGATCTCTGTCACAACTCAACTCTGCAATTCTAGCACAAAAGCAGCCATAGACAGTATGCAAATGAGTAGGCGTGGCGCTGTTCCAACAAAACTACACAAATAGTCAGCGGGGCTGGATTTGGCTCCCAGGACATCGTTTGATGATCCTTGCTGTACCAGATTGTGAGTTTCTGAGGACAGTGTATTTCCCGGGTCATTGTTTCTATCCAGTGATATTTTCCTTCAGCCTGAAGAAATCCTTTCAACAGTTTTAAAATGTTGATGACAATTAATTCTCTCTGCCTTTGTTTGAATGGAATTGTCTTTATTTCTCCATCAGTTTTGAAGGGTACTTTCAATGAATATAGAATTCTAGGTCAACTTTTTTTCCCATCACTTTAAAGATGTGGTTTGATTGTTTTCCAGCACACTGATGAGAAATCAGTTGCTTCTACATAATAATACCAAATCCCCAAATGAAATCTCTGTTTTGCTTTGGAAGATTCTAAACTTTCTCGTTGTCTTAACTTTTCAGGACTAGGATTTTGATATACCTAGACATAGTTCTTTTTGTGGTTATCCTACTCAGTGTACACTGTACATTGAACTCCTTGGATATACAACTTTTTTTTTTAACCCCAAACGGTGGGAAATTTCTTTAAACACATTTTCTGCCCCCTTTTATCTTTCCTTCCTGTATTGGACTCCAATAACCTGTGTGCGAAACCACTTCATAATTTTGCACAGGTCACTGAGGCTCTGTTAATTTTCTTTCAATTTTTTCTCTGATTTTTAAAATAGACATTTTCTATTGATCTATATTTAGGTTTACTAACCCACTTGTAGTCAGTCTCCCAAATACTCTTAAGCAGCTCCGTGATTGTTTTTCATTTTAGGTGTTGGATTTTTTGGTTCCAAATTCCCCATTTTCTTCTTTTAATTTGCCTTGAGATTTTTTTCATCTGTGCATTCACTATTATTGCTTTTCCTTTAAGTCATTGAGCTTGAAAAATTCCATCAGTTAATTACCACATCTAGTAATTTTTATTATAATCTGCACATCATGGTGATGTGTTATAAGGGGTCTGGATTATGCCATCTTTCTTAAAATGGTGTTAATTTTTGTTTTCCTGACAGACATTTAAATTACTGGCAGATACTATCGTTCTTGTGAGGCTTAGTTTTATTATTTCTCAGGACATAATAATCTCAGTTTTGAAGTGAGACCTGGGGTGTGGTCTTTGTTCTATCTAGAATGTAGCCTTTATTATTAAACTGTGGCTTTTCTGGGGTCTCACCTGAAAGCATGAGTTTCTAATAGAGGTTTCTCCACTTATGCTAGACCAGAATGCTGCTTTCCATCATTGAAAGGCCTTTGGTATCACCGTTTCTCTTTAATCTCTACAGGAAACAATTTCTGCTGTACCTCATATTTGCTCACCCTGTGCGTACACAATTTCTCTCAGCCAAGAACTCGTGGCAAATTCTCCTGCAAACTTCTGAGTCCTCCTCTCTATGCAACTTCCTAGTTTCTGGATTCTGTTCTGCAAATTCCCGTTGCTTCAGCAGCATGGAATTTGTATTCCTACCTCATCAGCTCAGAGATATTTATTCTTTATTTGGGCTCCAACTTGCTCTGCCATAAGTCTAAACAGTCCCCAAGAAGAAAACCAGGGAATGTGTTTACCTTCCCTTAAGGATCATAGCCCTGAACTACCTGTTGTCCAATGCTTGGAAAGAGTTGGCTCATATATTTTATCTCTTTTTATACTTGTTTACTGTGGGTGGACAATTCATGGACAAAAATGGATGGAAATGTAGCATCAAACTTTAAATTAATGTTCATCCAAGGACAGTTGCTTCTATGGCTAATAAGTGGTCAGATATTTAAATGAACAAATATAAATTAAAAAGTAATTGTGGTGAAATGAAAGAGCTTACCAGTAGTAAAAGAAACAAATAAGCAAAACTTCCAATCTTTACAAAGAGTTTGCTGAGTGTTTATGAGCAGGTTTAGTATTGAAAACTTATGAGTAAACTCTTTGTATTTGTGTCTGCAAAGGGATGCTCATACAATAATAAATGCTGGAGATGGTGTGGAGAAAAGGGAACCCTCCTGCACTGTTGGTGGGAATGTAAATTGGTGCAGCCACTATGGAGAACAGCATGGAGGTTCCTCGAAAAGTTAAAAATAGAGTTGCCACGTGATCCAGCAATCCCAATCCTGGGCATATATCCAGACAAAACTATAATTCGAAAAGATACATGCACCCCTATATTCATAGCAGCACTATTTACAATAGCCAAGACATGGAAACAACCTAAACGTCCATTGACAGATGAATGGATAAAGAAGAGGTAGTATAATGAAATATACATACTGGAATATTACTCAGCCATAAAAAAGAATGAAATAATGCCATCTGCAGCAACATGGATGTAACTAGAGATTATCACACTAAGTGAAGTAAGTCAAACATGGAAAGACAAATACCATATATCACTTATATGTGGAATCTAAAATAAGACACAAATGAACTTATCTATGAGACAGAAACAGACTCACAGACATAGAACAGACTTGTGGTTGCCAAGAAGGAGGGGGGTGGGGGAGAGGAGGATTGGGAGTTTGGGATTAGCAGATGCAAACTATTATATACAGGATGGATAAACAACAAGGTCCTACTGTATAGTACAGGGAACTATAGTCAATATCCTGTGATAAATCATATGGAAAAGAATATGAAAAAGGATATATATATGTATAACTGAGTCACTGTGCTATATAGCACAAATTAACACAACAGTGTAAATCAACCATACTTCAATAAAATTTAAAACCAAAGAATTCCTCTTAAAATTTCTTAACCATGTCACACTCTTTAATTGATTTCTGTAACAAGGTGACTGGTGGAAGCCACCAATGCTCATTCATTTATTCAATAACCACCTATTATGCTTGTTTGTTTGTATTTAAAGAGAAACGAGAAACCAGTAGATAAAAATACAATAATATGAAAATAAAAAGAGCAATAAATTCTAGTAGAAAATTCTTACAAACCTGAAGTGAATAAATGTCCTTGAGAATTTGGGATGAAATGAAACAGAGGAGACAATGGCTTTACACCAGAGAAGTGGAAAAATTGTTACCTACTGAATGGCAAATACACGTGATGAGAAAAAACAGGGGAGGTAAATATGCATATTTGCATACTTTTATTAGGCATGGTTCTGGAAACCAGCAACGCAGAAGTCTACCATACAGAAACTTGGTAAGGAATTAGCAGAGCCATGTGGACAGAAAGACAGAACAATATCTTGTCACAAGGTCAAAGTTGGGCTGGGGTGTAAGGGACAGTTTTCTGATGGTCAAATGACAGGCCATGGGAAAAAATGGGCACATGAATCTTGTGGCCTAATTTTGAAAATCTAACATGAGATGAGTCTACTTCATGGAACATTTTTGGTAAGAGGCATTTAGATGGCTGAAACAAAATCAAGTCAAGAAAAGCAAAGACTAGAAGTAAGTCCCAAGAGAGGAGAGAAAGCACTAAGCAACATGTACTACAAATCAGTATTGAAAAAGACGAAGACAAGAAGAGAGCCATTTTGCAGTATAGAAAATACAAGAAAATGGTAGGCTAAGAGGTTTATTGACTTATCTGAGAAAGTAAGAGGCTGATTGAGGTTTGAATCTATTACCTTGAAATTACTGAAAATAACCTTTATAAATGTCAACAAATGTCAAGGGACTATAGAATACTAACCGAAGAGACTGTATTATTAACAACTGTGTTACTGGCTATGGCATATTAATTGTATTAAATGGATATTTCCAAGCTGTTTACCGGTGGGATTTAACCACTTCACTTATGAAAAACAGAAAGACACATTCATCATGAAACAGAAATATTTCAATTAATATTTAAAGTACATGAGACCCTTCACATAAACTGTCAAAGAGGTACTGACTCATATTCCTGTGTTGAATTTCTCAGCTCCTCGTCTGCATTGGCTGCCATCACCATTGTACCATGCGGTTTGCTGACCAGCAGTAAAATGCGTTTAAGTGCAGTATGATAAAAACTATGGAAGATGTCATAACAATCATAGTTGAAAATGAGTCCCAAACCATTTCATGAAAACTTACATTCTTGTAATAAACAAAGTCATAGGTTAAAATCTCTAACTATGGAATAGATGAGGGCAGGTGTGCCTTAAAAATATGGGGAAAGACGCTAAAAAAAGAGTTGATCTATGTATATGTATAACTGATGCACTTTGCCGTACAGCAGAAACTAACACAACATTGTAAATCAACTAGACTCCAATAAAAATTTAAAAGTTTTAAAAATAAATTTAAAAGTAAAATAATAAATTTAAAAATAAAATAAAAGTTAAAAAAAGAGCCCCCTTTAAAATATTTCTATTTTACAAAAATAGAAATAGCTCAGCTTTAGATTTCTATACCTAGAGATTCATCCTTACCAGGTCTATGACTTCAATTAGCAATACCCTCTTAATAATAATAATAACAACAAGGATAATTATTAGATCTATACATCATGGAGCTCGTATACTTACTGGGAGTCGGGTATTGAGCTAAGCTTTCCAAATGTGTGTGGTCACTTGGTGCGCACATCTTTCAATGCTCACAATAATTGAAAGAGGCACATACTACTATTTTGACAGTTTTAAGGGAAAGAAACCCAAAACAAAACAAACAGAATAAATTAGATTTCAAAGGAGTAAGTTAGTTGAACTGAGGCTCCAATCAACCAATACATAAGCCCATGATTTTCATCATACGTTTGATTTCTTCCTCGTACATTAGGGAGTTTCTAGCGCTGACATTAGAAATAGCCTCTCCAAGAAACAGAACTGGAGATGGTTCACCAATACAAAAAGTTCCATCATTCAACCTAATACAGTCTAGTCAGGATATTAAAAGCCCTGTTGAGAAGCACAATTCAGAGGAAAGAACACTGCTTTCATCCTGTGGTCAGTAGCAAGAGGTTCTGTAATTCATCGTGCAAAAGGCCAGTTACACACGTCCTTATCAAGTGAAGCAGTGCATGCACGTCATATGTGTGTGCATTTGTGTGTGTATCAGAGCAGGGCAAGGGTCTTTTTTTTCCCCCCCCTTTCTTTTCCTCTTTATTTTCTCCAGGCAAGAGTTTGATGCCAAGCCTATTTACAAAGTTCAGCTTTGGGGTCGTGAGAATTTTGCTGCATGCAACCGACAGTCTCATGTTCCTGAAACTCACAAAGCTTTTATGAGCTTCATTCTCTCTCTTCAGCACCATGTATCTTAACCTCTTCTTCTCGACCTGCCCCAACTATTGTTGAGAATCAGAGAGGGAAGTCTGGACACAGACAGCTAGAAACTCAGCTTATTACCTAAGTTTTATGGCTGGAACACATTTGACAATATTTTGGTGGGTTTTTGCTGCAACAGGATCTATTCAAGCAGTCTTTTATTTTGAGCTAGCTAGATCTCTGGAGATCAATATAATAGGAGTTTTGGAGAGAGACAGCTATTCTGAGGTTTTCCTGAAATCCAACAAAGAAAGTCATGAGAAAGATAATTTAGTAGTCTTAAATACGATTTCCCTGATTTCCATCAGGCATAGTTCAAACCTACATCAGTAAATTTGTGGTTGTGATTGACAACCTTAAAAGTAAATTAATAAAGAAATCCCCATAGAAAGAATGCTGTACAAAGGACAAAGATCCAGAAAAAGCCTTTCTTAACTAGAGGTCAAAAACAGTCGAGACCACAATTTCTGGCTGCGGGTATATTGCATTCTCACTTCAGGGTAACAGCTAGTTTTCAGTAGTAAAACTTAAAACAAAAAAATATAGACAATCTTCAAGGTACAAACAAGCTGTTTTGGATTTGTTTTTATGTCAGCTGTTTGAATCTTGGAACATGGTTTTCCCCACGGAAACAATGATATAAATTGCGGTTAGGTTCTTAAGACAGTCAACAAGTCTATTTAACTAGTGATGTATTCGGACTATAGTACTAGCGACATTAACCCTAGATCCAGGTCTTGGTGGCAAGGGGCCATGGGGAACCCTGTATGAAGAAATATGGAAAAGATGATTTCTTCCTCTTTAATGATGAAATACTGAACCATTCTAGATACTGCAAAATAGCGTTTGTTGATGACTTTTAGAAACAGAACAAGTTTTTGTGTTTGAAATTTTGAAAAAGAAGAAAATTTAGCATCACATAAAATCATAGACCAGGGATCACCATTTATTAGTATGTGGGTGAAAAAATTTGAAAGCTGGTTGCAAACAAAATGCATGGTACCAATTATTTGTCTATCTGTATATGAAAAACTCTGGAAAATATAAATACATTTTTATGTGTATAAGTTATTTTCCGCTAAAATAGTTGTTTGCGATATCTATGATGCTTTTCTTAGGATAAATGCTTCAAATTATACTTGCTGGGACAGCATATCTGCTACTTAAGCCTTCTGATGGGTATGGCCAATGGCTCTTGAGCAAAGGTGGTCCTAATTTATGTTCTCCCCAGAAGTCCATGAGAATCACCGTGCAAAAATTTTGAAATAGGTTTGCTTGTTTTCAGCACCACTTCATTTTCCTTTCCACGCTCTTTCTAAAGCTACCCTTCCCCCAATGGCTGTATTTCTTTTCTCCCACCCAAAAGGCCCTGGTGCCTTGTAGATTGTAAACGCCTCCACTACACCCCATCACTCATCCTATTGCATTGTTACTTAGAAAGTGCTCTTCATCCAAAATGACCACTGGGTTCCCAAAAATTGCATCTCCACATCTGTAAAACTGCTTCCAAGAAGTGCACCCCCAGAGCCGAGAAAAGATTTTTTTTTTTTTTAGGAATAAGTACACATCTTGAGGAGAGAATGTTTTGTTACAGTATCCTTTACCCCAAATTCAAGGTACACAAAAGGGCTTATTTCAAAAGAACAGTTAAAAGTATGGATCCCGGGACTTCCCCGGTGGTCCAGTGGTAAAGAATCCGCCTTCCAATACAGGGGACACGGGTTCGAGCCCTGGTGGGGGAACTAAGATCCCACGTGCTGTGGAGCAACTAAGCCCGCGCACCACAACTACTGAGCCTGCGCTCTAGAGCCCGCGAGCCACAACTACTGAGCCTGTGCACCACAACTACTGAGCTCATGCGGCCGCAACTACAGAGTCCACAGACCACAAATAGAGAAAAACCCGCATGCCACACCTAGAGAGAAACCCGCGCGCCACAAGGAAGACCCCATGAGGCCAAAAAATAAAAATAAATTAAAATTAAAAAAAAAAAAATAATGGATCCCTAAATATTTGGTGGCTGCAGGTAATGAATCACAATGCGAAAATCGTTAATTGATAGATTTTAAATGACTTATGCCTTGACTTAGCCTATTTCTAGGACTTAATCAGAGATGTGATCACATATTTAGGTAAAAGGGGTGCAACAAGGGTTGTTTAAAACATAGAATAAAAATAGGCATAGATGCCAGTTATAACAGACTCCCGTGAAGTAACAAACGCTCTCGACATATCCCATAGGAAGGATGCTAACGCATACAGAATAGCGGCTGACACAGTTACAGAAAGACTAAAATGGGAACGCTCACGTCCTCCTAAGCTTGTTGAAATTGGATTCTTAGAGAGATCCATCCATCAAACTGCAAGCACTGATCACCTTGTTATCGATTGTAAATATCAACTTAAATGTTCTGTCTTAGACTTTGCTTCATAATGAGTTTACACAGCTCTCAAAACCTGAGTTATGAACTATGTTTTGATAATGAGATATTACAGTCAGAAGTTAATAGTAATAAAGATGTTTTAAAAAAAAAAAGTCAACAGTAAACTCTCTGAGCCTATCTTCAGGAATTTTCATCGGGAGAAAACAAGCTGCAGAAAAATGCAAATTCAGATAGTGTCCTTGGATCCTTAACAAACAAACAGTCCTATTTTGGGCCTCTGCTATTTCCCCTCCTTCAAGACTGCAGGTGCTTGCTTCGTTTCCCCATCTCTCTGTCGCATAGAATAAAAATAAATAAATAAAGACACACAGGCCCCTTGTCATTGCCATGCTCAGCAACGAGCACTGCAACTGGGGTTTATGAGGTCATAAATTATTGTTCCCTGTCCTGGCAAGTAGCTTTTTTGAAAGGCCACATCCGGTCTATGGGGCACCAGCTTTTATTATGCATTTCATATTGAAACAAAGGTCAAATTAATTGACCTTATCTATGTGAAAAACCAGCTGGTTGCCTAGAGAAATAAAATCTTTTACAGAGACTTTGGGACAAGTAAACAACAGGAAAATTCAATCGGATGGCAGCTGGAACCTCCAATAAGAAAGAGGATTAATTTGGAGGAATTTAATTTCTGAATGATCAGCTGAGAATCAATAACAATTATGTTTTTTTTTCTAAGGAACAACAGAGCCAAGGCAGTTCCAAGAGTCATCTGCATATTCACACATTTTTCATATATTTCTTTACATATTACAGTGTTGAGGGAAGGAGTCAGAGAAGTTATAAGCAGTCCATTTTTAGACTCTCAGGACAAATGGAGCAACCCTTTGTATGGGGATAACGAAACCATTAAGAGTCTGACTGAAAGAAAGCATTTTTGACCTAAAAGAATCAAGGTTAAAGTAAGGTTTTATTTTCCCAAAAAATATACAAAATAGATATTCTATACCTCCATATCAGCACAAAGACTAAGAAATATAATATAGGGATCCAACAGCATAGAAGAGGAGGCTAATTTATTTTCCTAAGACATCTGTCCTTCCATTTGCTCATATGGTGAATGGGAAAATAATTCTTGCCTCTCATAATGTTTGTGAGAAGCAATTCAGGCAAGGTCGATGAATATCTTAGCACTTGGGGTCTGGGCAATAAGCAATATACATGTTAGCCTTTAATATTACTTTTAAAAAGATGTGAATCGCGATTGCCAGTCAGAACAACTAAAGGCCACTTGCCTCTGTAAGGCAAAAAGCAGTTAGCTTACGCCTCCAACTTCTTAGTTTATTGCTTTACTTTGCTCCTTCCATTTTATATTTGCAAAGCATAGCCGTTGACACAGTGCAATGATTCAGAACGGTGAAGATTTGTGCTACTTAAAAAACATTTGATACCATTGACCGTTTGTGACTCTAATATGTGAATTTGACCTCCACGTGAATTTAACAAGTGCATGAAGAAATATGGGATGGAGGGGTATGCATGAGACTTACTCAAAAGGATACTCCTGTTGATTCACCATTCCAGTCCTGGTATCTCTTATTTTAATTACTGAGCAAACTTAAGACTTTCCTGTGGGGGAAGAGCAAACTGGATTTAATGGATGAGGTCTTCATACTGCAGCAAAGCCGCCATCAGATGGAAGCCTGCTCGACGATCCAGTATGGAAGAGATTAAGCCACAGAGAGCACATCTGCTTGGTGGGATGCGGAAAAAGTTAATGGCTGTGAAAAAGGGTTTGAACTTCAAGCTGAGGTCAGAAACACGGTGATTTAGTGACTTTAGTAAACAGACTCTCAAAGAGGTAAAATGAAATTTGGTTTCATTTTGACCAGGACATAGAGAACATCAATAAAGTTTTCAAGGCTCAAAGGTAAGATCCATGCCCACTTGGAAAGTGAACTACTTGTAAAAATCAATTCGCTGTTACATTACACTTTTTAATTTCACCCAACCTGGGATGTAATTTTAGACACGAGGACATAGAGATGGAGTTATTCAGGCAAATTTAAAACCAAACAAACAAAAAAGCAAAGGAAGGCAGAAGAGGCAAGTGACTCTTGACCCCTGAACCAGTGTTAGGCTGAAGTCTCTGAAACTAAGAGAACTGAATCGCACGTCTCCCCTAAATTCATATGCAAGAAAAGACATGACATCTTTCTGCCTCAATCCATATACAAGGTTGATTTAACATGACAAAACCAACCACGTTCATGAATGTGCTTTCTAAAATACCTGGGTTTTGCTTATCAGGTGAGATTTGAGGGTAGCGAGAAAGAAAGTCAAAACAAAAGAACAGGTCAGAAATTTGGAGAACGAATAAAAGTATTGATTTTGGAGGTGGATATGTGGAGAAGAGGAGGAGATCAAATTAGATGCTTCGGAAAAGAAGAATTTTCTTTCCACTTTTCTAAAGATGTAATAAGAAAACTTCTCTCTACTGAGTAGAAAGGGTTAATGCCACATCTCCAGAAATTCATGTCCGGATAAAGGCCTAGAAATAATCTCATGGGAAATGTATTACTGGATCTTAGGCCATAAGGTGGAGTCATTGATTTATCAGCTTAACTACGGTAATCTGAGATCCAGCAACAGATGCTGATGTATGGAAGGCATTTGCATTTTCTTAGGAGTCTTGGAGAAGAGCGAGCCTGGTATCTTTTGCGACTTAAAAAGACCGTCTTGGGGACCGGGGGCTGATCAGATTCCTTCGGTCTCCAGTCTCCGTGTTTCCTGGTGAAAAACAGGAACGTGCGTGAGCCGCTTTGACTCCAAGGACCCCAGGAATCGTCAGTGAACCTGAAAGCCCTCACATCTGGCTACAGCTTGCCCTTGTTTGCTTTCAGTTCTGCACACAGACGACCACCCTGGCTGTGAATTCAGGGATGGCCCGGCCTTCTGTATGCACGGCCAGGGGAGGTGGGGATTCTGCAAGCTCACCTGGTCCAGGGTGAGGTCCACTGCCTTTTCAACTGGCCTTTGTTTCTGTTAGTGTCAGCCCTTTGGAAAGAGGTTTCTGTGGCAACGAGCACACATTCATCATCATTTCTCCTTTGCTTACTCCTTCCCCATCAGCTATAAACTATGTCCCGGCAAAAGAAAGGTCTGTGCTCCGTAGCGAGGCCTCCGAACACATACCCGTACCGAACAGAAACTTCTGGGTGAGATACCTCCAATAACAATTGACTTGGCACAGATTTTGTTGCGCTCTGTGACAGTTCAGATGGTTTCTCATCTAAAAACTTATCTTCTCTCTAGGAGAAAAAAGTTGAAGAGCAGACTCTCAAAGAATCTTAGACGACGATTCAGCACAATGAGTTGCACTTAAAAATCAATATATGAGGATGGGACAAACGTGCATTATAATGATGGGGTAGTTAATAGTTGAAATCACGAGCTCTGTTAGTTTTTCAGAAAATCATTAATTTGGGGGGGATTGTTGTTATTCCAGAAATCCATTAGCTTTAGTTTAGTTTTTTTTTTTAATAGCATATATACAGAACTGAAAAGAGAGTAATCGAGAAATGCTCCTTAAAAAATAAATAAAGCAATTCCATTTCCACCTTTTTCCTTTTCTTTTCTTCAAAAAAAAAATATGATTTTGGAGGGGAAAGAGACTCTGTAATTCTAGACACACAACATCAAAAAAATAAATAAAACTAGTAAAAAAGTGAAATTTTAATTTATTGGAGTACTCTGCCTATCTCCAAACAAACTGGATGCCTTTCTAAATATAAATGACAGAATGAAATGTTATTTTCCTATATATATATATATATTTTTTTTAGGCGGACTCTCAACCACCGCGCCACCAGGGAAGCCCTCCCATATATTTTTTATACAAGCCTTGAAGCATATCATCAAGCATCTAAAATTTTTTGTTGTATAAAGAGAAGCAAAACAAAACCAGAACAGCAACAAAAGCAATCTAGATGTATGCTTTCTTCCTTTTATCTGTAAACTATGTGCAAAAGAACAGGAGGAATCTGCGTTACGTTGAGGAATCACGCCGCTACGGTGCTGCTACCCACACTCCCGCATCTACTTCTTTCCTGCTGATGAGGTCAGTGAGGTTGTCCCTCTTCTCCCTCACTCAGGTGGTGGATCCACAGAACTCCGCTACACTGCCTCCGACCCAGAGAGCTGTACCTGGCTGAAATTTTCCAACGGCCCTATTGTTCTTTGTCTTTCTGGTTCATAAGTGTCCACCAGTCATTTATCCAGGTGTCTAACCAAAGATGCTGTCTTGCAAGTGTCCAACAAGTTGGCAGGGAATTTGCTTAAAACTGTATGTGTTGATTAATTTTTACAGGGAAATTGATAAGCAGAGGCGATTTCCCCCTGAGCAGGAAGGACTGATCCCCAGAGTGGTCTATATTACTGGTAAAATATTCCATAAGATCGTACGGAAAAACCTGAACGAACTTTTTGGCCAACCCAATGCTTTTTAACTACACACCCAAGCCTCAGGTCTTGATCTATTAAGCAGAAGCCTTGGAAATGCCACTTATTGGAATTTTTGCTCCAAATATCCTGGATTAAGATTAAATAGGTGGATATGGACATAAAGAAAAGGAAAGTATAAAAGGGAATGTGGTAATTGGAGATCACAAAGGAGAAAGCCAAATGAATCTTTTTGAGATTTGTAGCATTGCCATGGATGTGGTTGGCAGTCAGCAGCAAAAACATTGCTCAAACATTGTCTAAATTTTAATGGCAGAGAATATGAGTACAAATAAATAAAAACAAGTAGCCCCTATTGTTAGGAACACATCGTGTTGCATGTTAATAATTCGTCAGCAGTAAAAGTTTCAGTGTCAAGATGCTTCTTTCTCAAATATTGCTGGTAGTTTTTCTCTGTTTACAAAGAGTGAGTATTGACAATTACGCCTTTCCTGGTGTAGGAGTTTTCCTGACAATTGGGACAGGAATAATGTCCCAGACCTCTGGCATCTTTTAACTTGAAACTCAGAAATGGATAACTCAGAAAATGGACCAGAGAGAATCATTATTTGTGTATCTCAGTGTGCCAGCCTCTAAGGCATGGGGTATACGGCAGTGAGTCAATAAATATTTGTCAAATTATGGCTGAATCACTAGATCTCACTTTGTGTAAGTCTAATATAATCTTTCTGGAAAAATTCTGGATTCCTCTCCTCTCTGTATCAATCTTTATTGAGAGAGTTTATACAGAAAGCAGAGAATTTGACTGGCATAGTACCCAAAATATAACAAATGTCTGATGACTCAAACCAATAAATGAAATTGATGAATCGGAAACTACAAAGCAAGCTGTTTTTGAAACACAGAAATTCATTCTAATTCCTTTTTGGTTTTAGAATTTGCCTTCTGAGTTACACATTGCCTTGGCTGATGTTAGAAAATGCTTTTATGTCCTGATTGACAGAAAGTGTGATAAAGAAAGTGGCAGGAAGAATAAACGCAGTTTGGTCCTTTCAGTGGTAGCATCGCAACTAAATCGTTCTCCGGCACTTAGACCTGTCACCCGTATTGAAGCACTGACAGCGTCATACTGGCCATTTGAGTCTTCCGTGTCTTGGTAGTTTCAGACTTTGCATGCTACGCT
The DNA here is from genome assembly GCF_003031525.2 of Neophocaena asiaeorientalis asiaeorientalis. Lineage (NCBI taxonomy): Eukaryota > Metazoa > Chordata > Mammalia > Artiodactyla > Phocoenidae > Neophocaena > Neophocaena asiaeorientalis. The sequence continues at coordinate 3,328,478 of NW_020174923.1, read as the reverse complement.
AATGTCTGGGGAAAGATAGATGTCCGTTAATTCTCCAGATGTGCTATCCTCCACTCTCCAACTGCACTTATATCTGTGTCTGGAAATGTTTAAATAAATGGCTGATTTTTCCCCCCCACTCCTTTCGGTATATCTCAGAATCCTGGATTCCTGTCCACAGCCAGTTCATATCTTTATTGATCTTCATCACCGTACTAGGAATTCTTCCTCTTACAGTATATCATAACATTTTCCAAATGTCATTTGTTTTCAAGTGGTCGTTTTCCTACGGATGATGAACGAATTTTAACTGATGTGCCGATACTTCCACCTAGTGGCTAGAGTGGAGAATACAGTTGTTTTCTTTTCATGTTGAAAACTAAACCTAGCTCTTTTATCATTCAATGGCTTGGCAAATAGTTCTTGAGTACTTTCAATGAGCTACACACAGTGAACAAAACATAATGAATACAATAGTCTCCTTTTAGAAGTATTAAGGCAATTCATTGTAAAATCACTCTAATATACTTACTGAAATATATGGTTATATATTTAATCATTAATAAGCATTGTATTTTTGGAACAATTTTACATTTGCAAAGGTGATACAAGAGTTCCTGTATACACCTCACCCAGTCTCCTCTTATGTCAACATCTTACTGTTCCATGGTGCATTTGTCAGAACCAAGACATTAACTTTGGTACTGATGCTTTCCTATTAACTATTACTATTAACGAAGTTCAGACCACATTTGGTTTTCAGTAAGTTTTCCTTTTCAGCTCCTTTTCTGTTCTAGGATCCAATTCAGGATACCACATTACACTTCATACCGTATCTCCTTAATCTCTTCTGGTTTTTTCTTTTTAACGCGCTCCATTATTATACTCTACCAGAATTATTATTATAATAACCATAGAAACAACAAGAACAGCAAGAAAAGGGAGCACAATGTATCTCTTAGGCAATTGACTATCCTATTCTTATGAGGTTATTGTCGAGGTTTGAAAGATTTTAAGAACATTGAGAAAATGACAACGTTTGGAAGAACCATATGAAAATATGCTGCGTCCATTTAAAAACAGAAATCTGGGAACAACATTTTCTTTGTTCTTTTCTGGTTGGCCTTTGAGCATCTGTAACTTGCGATGGGTTCTACCACGGAGGTATCGGCTAGAGAGAGGGAGAAGTCAAGTGCTCAGTGATCAAGGTGCCACTCGTTCCTTAACAAACCCAATTATGATTCTCCTCTTCCACTCCATAAATTATACTTTTGCCGATATCGCAAATAATATCTATTTCAATATATGTCATAGAAATTTGTTGCTCCTTATATATAATTATGGATCTCTCTGCAAATTATAACGCAATTGACCTCTCCCTCCTTCTGGAGAATTATATTGTCTTATATACACACGTCGATTTTCCCTGTTCTTCCAGGTGCTCTTCCTTCTTTTTATTTATTTATCTATTTATTTTGCGGTACGCGGGCCTCTCACTGCTGTGGCTTCTCCCGTTGCAGAGCGCAGGCTCAGCGGCCATGGCTCACGGGCCCAGCCGCTCCGCGGCATGTGGGATCTTCCCGGACGGGGGCACGAACCCGTGTCCCCTGCACTAGCAGGCGGACTCTCAACCACTGCGCCACCAGGGAAGCCCTTCTTTTCATTTTTTAATCGTTTCTTTTCCTCATCTGCTTGTCCCATAAGTTCTGCTATACCTCAGAGTTCTCTCTAGGTCCTTATTTTAATACCATTCCCAAGCAATCTAACCAATGACATGGTTTTCTTTACTGTGTATATGCAACCCACAATATATATCTCCAGGCTGTATTTTTTTGGCTGAGCTACACACCAGTATAATCCAACCATCTGGTGGCCTTCTCCACATGGATAGCTCTCAAACATCTCAAAATCAGTATTGCTAAATTTGAACTTGGATATCACCCCCAATCTGCTCCTCTGCCAGTATTTAAAGCATTTTTCCTATAAATAATAACATAAGGGACTTCCCTGGCGGTCCAGTGGTTAAGACTCCATGCTTCCACTGCAGGGAGCGAGGGTTCGATCCCTGGTCGGGGAACTAAGGTCCGGCATGCCAGGCAGTATGGCCAAACAGTAGAAATAATAATAATAGCATAGGATGTCCAATGAGAAATCTTAGCATGGGCATTAAGTCTCAAACGTAATCAAGTGGCAAACCTTGTCAGTTCTCCCACCTAAAAGCCTCCTAAATAAAGTGATTTCTTTTTTTCACAGTGACCCTCTACTCTAGTCACCTATTAGTGACAACTGCAACAATGTCTCTCACAGGTTTCCCTGGGTCCACTACTGCTCCCATGCATCAATTCTAGCAAAACCAGTTGGTGTGAGCTTTGCCTATGCAAAAAAAAAAAAAAAAAAGATTTTCCTTCTTGAACTAGACGAGAGCTCTCCCGTGACCATAAAGAATAAAATCCTTAACATGGCTTATGGGGCTTCCCTGATCTATCCGTGGACAAACGCGTCCAGCGTATTAATTTTCTACTGATGTCAAAACAGATGACTACAAACATAGCGATCTAAAACAGCAAAGATGGATTGTTTTATAGTTTTTCAAGTCAGAAGTCCAACTCAGGTCTCACGGTGCTTAAATCAAGGTGTCAAGAGGGCTGCATCCCTTTCTGTAGGCTTTATAGGAAAACCCACCGCCTCGCCTTTACTAGCCTCTAGATGCCACCCACTTTGGTCCTGGGCTTATGACGTCCACCATCCAACACTAAGGCTGGCAGGGATGGACGGATCCCCTGTCGTGTATTGTACTTCTCCTTCTCCTTCTCCCTTATCTCTCCAATGCTCTTCTCCCTCCCCTCCCACATTTAAGAGTTCACACAATTAGATTGGGATCGTGTCCTTATGTAAACGTCAGTGGATTAGCAATCTTCATTCCATCCACAACCTTAATTATCTTTTACCACATAAGTGTTCACAGGTTTCCAGGATTAGGATGTGAACAACTGGGGCAGCGGGCATTATTATTCTGCCTGTCACATCTAGCCGTATTTCATTACTATTGTACCCCATGGTCTGTGTCATAGAATTTCCTTCTGTTTCTTGGGGGACAGGGTAGCGATGAGAGCAGTCAACTCCAGTTCTTCCCCATAGCCGTCCACCTCCCCTCTTTATCTGGTTAATGCTCACCCTTCCCTTCATTCTTTAAAGTAAAATTCACTTCACCGTGGTGATCTCTTCTGACCTTTCTAACCGTCAAAGTCAGGGCAAATCCCTTTGTTTTAGCACAATCTATTCCCCCCACCGCTTTATCAGTTTCCCTGTGAAATGTAATTTTCATGTTGACAGGGACAATGTTTGCCTTGTCTCCTATGGTATCCCAGCACCTAGCAGGGTACCTGGCAAATGAGTGGCGACTACGTTAGGAACTGAACTAAAATGTTTAGTCTTTATCTCTGATATTCCCTCTGCCTTGATTCTATTCTAGTCTTCTACCTTACTTCTCCTAGTTTTCCTCTGCTTGGCTAATTTCCAGATTAATGGATTTAGATTAATCCAGATTCATTTCCAATTTTTAGGATTCAGCTCTATTTTGTTCTCTAAGTCTCCTCTGAGGTACCACTTGGTCATGACCCTTACATTGTAATAATATTCACCCTCCCTTAGATCTTAGAGCTATTTGAGGACAGACATATATTCTTTTTTTGTTTTGGCCATACTGCACAGCATGTAGGATTGCAGTTCCCTGACCAGGGATTTAACCCGCACCCCCTGCATTGGGAGTGCAGTCTTAATCACTGGACTTAACCACTGGACTACCAGGGAATTCCCCAGACATGTATTCTTATGAAGCCACATCTCTCCAGGGTCTAACACAGTGCCTGATATATAGAAAGCACTCAATCAATGCTGTTGAAGGGATCAATGGATTGCTTCTTAAGAAAAGAAATTACATCAGTCAAAAAAAATAAAAGCACTACAGTTGCTGAAGAATGTGTACACGAAAAAAACTCTCCTCTTATTTATTTACTTACTTGCTTGCTATTTTGCTTTCTTTATTTTGAGGGAAGGGTGCCATGGAGCCATGACCTTAGAATAAAGCTCATTACACTTGAGAAAATAATATCGCTGTCAAATTCCATGCTACCACAAGATGGCGGGTTCGTATTGTGCCTGCCACATATATAAGCGCCGTAAGTGCTTTTATATATATATATATATTATATATATGTATATAATAGTCCATCTTCTTTCTGAATAGTTAACATCTATGATAGTAGAATAAATCACTAATCAGTGGACCCCGTTCAAAATACATTATACAAAGAAAATTTCTGGCTAAATATCTATTCCTGCTCCTGAGTCAGTTAAAAATCTAAGATCTAATCACTAGCCTCATACTTTCTTTTTCCTTCCTAGCACTTCAGTAGCTAAAATTTGGTGCATGGCTGCTATGAGCAAGGGGTCGATCCCATAGATGGATAACATTTCTATGTCTCTAAGGAGAAACTAAAGCTGGGAAATGTTGACTACCTCATCGAAAAACAACTGAGCTAAAATGTAAACTCAGGTCTTTAGACGCAAAATTACCTGTTTTTGTACTAGACTATTCTGCCTCCATAGCTGTGTGTGTGTGTGTGTTTGTGTGTGTGTGTGTGTGTGTGTGTGTCTGCATGTGTGTTTTCTCCCATGCGGTCCTCTCTTCCCAATATTGTCTGTTTTTGAAGGACAAAATTATGGTCTAACCAATAGATTTCCATCCAATCAAAACTGTAACTCAAACTTCTTCCCTCTGGGCCACTCCTGACCCCGCAGCCTCTCCAGGATGGGCCAAGCCAAGGGGCTCTCTGTGGCCTCCTCTGAGTGGAAGGTAGTTAGCGGACGATGGTACTTAAGCTGAACCGTTAAGAGCTCTCTGCCATTAAAGGGCTTGTGATCAGCAAAGGCAGGGAATGATCACTCTCTAAAGCAATTCTCCTTGAACACGGTCACCTTGGGAAGAGTTCTCTCACAAACAGACATATAACTCAAACATCTGATACCCAGGCATCCCATACAATGGGTGTAGGATTTTTAAAGAAAGATTTGGGGGTAAATGGCTGGTTTTAACTATACAGGCTTGGAACACCGTCATTCGGGAGTGATTTAGAAACCCCAGGGCATCCTCTGACAGAGATGCTGATGTTGCCATCTAACTTCTGTGCAGGTGACTCTCCAAGTCTCCAGGAATTGAATAACTGGAAGGAAGCGTTCATGGATTAGGCAGATGGCTACGAATCCGAGAGCTTCACTTTGGTGATTCTGGCTAATAAAACTGACATACGTGCACCTCGAGCGTAAGAAGAATCCCAAGTCTGGTGCACTCACAACAGCTGTCCTTACTTGAAACAAGTGAAAAGGTGCCACGCACGGTGCATCGGCTTTTAGGAAGAGGTCGGAAGAGGTCTTGTTATCAAGGGTAAGTCAGATACCTCGATACAGACAGACTGTCTTCATTGAAAGCACAAGTTCAGCTCATCACGCTGTCGATGGTTCAAGCAATTGTCGGTGCATCGAACCAACTCAGACATGCACACAGAGGAATCCCAGGCTGGGCTAGAGAATTAATATTTGCAGTAATGTGTTAACAACTAATACAATTAAACGACCGTATCATGTCGCTTCATCGGTCAGGGGAGGAGTCCACCTACTCACCGAGAAATGTATTTGCTGAATAATGGAAACTTGCATTTTTAAATGTTAATGGGTGTCTAATAACATTTCTTTAAATATGTAAGTTTTAGATTTCATCATAAGCGAGGTGATTAAGATATTAATTATAATCACAACAAGATGTTGAATATTCTAGAAGATAATAAAAAGGTAATGTTTAAAAAAAAAACACTTTAAAGAATATATATATGTATGTATAACTGAATCACTTTGCTGTACACCTGAAACTAACACAACACTGTAAATCAACTCTACTCCAATAAAAAACCACGTTAGCCCCTAAATTCCCTGAACCCTGCAATGATATAATTTTGTAATTTTCCAAGTAGCAAATTAAGCTATATTCTTCCCTTCATAAAGAGGGAAGATAGCAGGTAGCATGAAAAGCAGCTGACTCCCTGCAGCCTGGAATTTTCTGTTCCATGTTGGTAGGTGAAATTAAGCCTCCAACTGTCCACCACGGGGCCACAGTCGGTCAAGGTGTGCGGTGGAGACAGGTACAATGAGGAAGCCCCACACCTCATCCCCCCTTCAAAAAAAGGATGACACAGAGCACGTCACCAAGAGCCTCACTGTGTCACTTTCTGCATTGCTGTGCAACCAGCGTGCAGGCTGGCTGAAGCTTTATCACCCTCTGGTGAGGAGGAGACACGTTAGCAGAAACTTCAAGGGAGAATGAATGGTCCAAAGGAATGGGGGTCGTCTACATGGGAACCAAAAGTTCACTGAACACCCTCCAGCAACAGAAACCGTTTCTGGTTGACACAGTGTAACGTGAGAAGATTCCGTGGATGTGGTGTCCAAAGACATGGGGCACGACTTTTAAAATGTAAAATCATCATTTGAAAAAGTACAAATAGGAAAGGGATGCTAATGGTTTTCAGAAGCTGGACCCCTCTGCCTTGGTTATTCATTTTCCAGACCTCTGTTGAGTGCCCGGGATCCTGGGCCTCTTCCCAAACATGAGGACTCTGCTGTCATGGTGGCTTAAATAATATCACGCTGTGGACAGAGAAAACTAATGAAGTGCCGTTTTCTTGCAGATCAGTAGCACTGGAGCAAATAAATAAAACAAGGCAAAACCCCATCCAAAATGTCCTCTGCTGATGTCTCTTTAACTATCTTTTGTCTGGGATTAATACAAGCAGCTACTCATTCATAGTCATGAAAACATGATTTCTGGGAAAACAGCACACCTAATTTGTAGACACAGAGGTGAATGCGATCACGGGCCAAAGGTATTGTTTAGGGAATCCCTCGTCATGGTTAAAATAAATAATTTTGATAGCTTTCTCGTGAAATAACAACAGAGCAGCTGGGATTGACCCAGTAAGATTTTAGGCAAAGCTGGCCCACTAACTACTTTTAGTTTTCATATTAGTAGCCCCCGAAACGATCTGGAAGGAGTTAACTTTGGGCAAAGCCACATTCCTTCAATGATTCCATTACATAGAAACACAATAGTTCCTGATGAGTTTACCCAGCTTCACTGTTACCCAGAACCGCATGTTCTAAACTCTACCTGAGTCTTTTTGCAGTAAAAATACCATCATTTAGCACTATTCCTATTTGTACATAAAACTGTTGGTCTCATGAAGTCAAGTTTCCAACAGTATAAAATAAATAAATAAGTCACCAGAGGACCACGCAAACATCTCCACTCTCATGTTGGAATACTGTTCCAGATTTTCTCTTCCTTTCTACTTGCCATTTCTTTCCAACTGATCCTACAACATTCTTAACTGAGATCACTATGTTTTGCTACTTTGCATTTTGTTGTTTCTTGGAATTTATGTTTCCCCTAATCCAGACAGCAATAACTCTGCTGAAGTCTTCAGAGGTACTTCAATTTTTAATATGACTTTCAACATTTTCTAATCAAGGTAAAACTAGAGAAACGATTCGGCTACCTCCAATTTTTTTTTTTCACATAACCACTACAATAAAATGTTATACAATTTTGCTAGAGACCACAGTAAGAACCAAAACAAAACCCTCAACTCTCTCTTGCATACTATATTACTAAAATGAATGGAGTTTTAAATTGTTTCCTATTTAAGAATTTTTAAAATATATTCTTTACATAAATTAAAACATAGGACTGACGAGAACCTACTGTATAGCACTGGGAACTCTACTCAGTGCTCTGTGGTGGCCTAAATGGGAAGAAAATCTAAAAAAGAGGGGATATATATGTATACGTATGACTGATTCGCTTTGCTATACAGCAAGAAACTAACACAACATTGCAAAGCAACTATACTCCAATAAAAATTAATTTTTAAAATGTATGGGCACTTTCTAGTAGTCTGCAATTACTTTCTTTTTCTAAGTATTTATTTTTTGGCTGTGTTGGGTCTTCGTTACCGTGCACAGGCTTTCTCTAGTTGCGACAAGCAGGGGCTACTCTTCTCTGCGGTGTGAGGGCTTCTCATCGCAGTGGCTTCTCTTGTTGTGGAACACAGGCTCTAGGCACGTGAGCTTCAGTAGTTGTGGCTCGCGGGCTCAGTAGTTGTGGCTCACGGGCTCTAGAGTGCAGGCTCAGTAGTTGTGGCGCACGGGCTTAGTTGCTCTGCGGCACGTGGGATCTTCCCGGACCAGGGATCGAACCCATGTGCCCTTCATTGGCGGGCGGATTCTTAACCACTGCGTCACCAGGGAAGTCCTGCAATTACTTTCTGAAATCTGCAAAGGTTGGAATATACTCCAAGGAGTATGAGAAGACTAATTCTGTCTGAAAGGACAGTAATATTAACCAACATATAGGAGGCAAGGAACTGTAGTGTTTTGAAGATTTCATTGTCCTGTAGAACAAGCTCTTAAACCTATATTTGAGAAAAGGTACATTTCATTTTTTGGCATCAGATTCAGGTACGTTTATTACCATGAAGTCAATCACCAAACAAAGTGATTTTTACTGAAAAGAACAGAGGCTTTAGAGTGAGATGGACTCAACTGTGAATGCTTATTCATCCACTACTTGTGTGACTATATCACATTGCTAAAACTGAAGTTCCCACTGAGACGCCAAGAGAAAACAGACCCACGTGAGCGTGACAGAGGCCACTCTGGAGGAATTCTCAGAGGGGTTACAGCTGTCTATCCCATTCCTCTTGCAGTGGATGTAAAATGTGGGGACTTGTGAGAATTCTCTGGAGAGAACTATTGTCGTGAAGGTGAGGGATTGTTTATTTGCCCCCAGCCGAGACAAAATGGGCTTCAGCTACTTGGAGGATCAGATCCCAAGCATCCCATGATTTGAAGACATGGTAGGTTGAGGTCTAACTTCTACCCAAGGAAATCTGGAGGGCATGAAAGTTGCTTTGGCTGACGGAGCAGAGTTGAATTGCTTCATTCAGAAGTAACTGTACGTCCATGCCATAGTTATTCCGTGATTGTACTTCCTTTCATTCTAAAGGAGCAGTAGGAAATAATGTTCCATGTGTTTACATGCCACTGACCATGCTTACTCAACATGTAGGTTATGTGACTTTGGATGAGTTACTTAATCTCCCTGGATTTTTGATTATCAAGCTTTAAAAATGAATTAAATATACCTTATCTCATTAGAATCACGTAGGCAAAAGCACCTAGCGAAATGCCACGTGAATGGCAGGCACTCAATCACTATTAGTATCTTTCCTTCCTCAAATGTTTCCATGCTGTCATTCTTTGATCTCAGAGTAATATTGAAGAATCATTAGCAAGGTCAGTTCACTAAACCAAAGAAGTTAATGCTTAGAAATGAGCTGAAGTTGGGAGACATTTGTCTCTGGTTATTAGGAAAATCACATAATATCTCCTTGGGCCATGGTATTTGCTGGATTTATGGGCACGATACCTGTGCAGTCAGAGAAGGGCCCTGGGCGTGGTTTAATGCTCTGCTTTCACTCGTCTTGAAACTTTTAATAATGTAATCTTTGAATTTGTGTTTTGTAGGTGAAGTCCAATGGGACAATGGTGTATACGTATACATGGAGGAGATGTCTACATTACATATGTCCACGGTGGCTTCTCACTGCCACGTTTACCTATAGCATCTGCAATGCCCCATGACACAAAAGTCTAACGGACCTTGGAGGATGCAGGGGAATAAAAGTTGAGTCAAATGTGCAAGGTAAGCGTGTTTCATCTCCAAGTGAGTGACCTGGGCTCTGACATCCCTGAGAGGCTACATTTTCCATTCAAATCCAATTGCTTTTCAATGCACAAAGCAGGCATTTCAGGAAACACACATGACCAAGGAACCTATCATATCCTTTCTTACTTGGGTTATTTTCCTGTATCAGCCAAACATTTACGCTGAAAATGATGACAAAGATAAAAAGACAGTTGTATCCATCATTCCCTTCCTTTCCAGCTTTTCTTTACTCATCGGGAAGCCCCAGGTAGAAAGTGTTGATAGGATGTGTGTATCAAGAAGTGAAAGAACAGAATAGGTCGTTTTATGTAGCATTTCCACTCTTCTGATGAGAAGGAAACACAGACGCATGTTTGACCTACAAATTGTATAATTTCAGTGATTCTGCATATACCAATGAAATGCTCTTATATTGGGGTTTAAAACTGGCATTGCACAGCACAAAGATAAATGGGAAACGTATGCTAGTAATTACATCTTTCAACTCCCTTGCTTAGGACAACATGAAACAAATAGCACCAAGCAAATAAAAAACACCATGACAAGTTGAAAGCGATCTCAGTACAAAGGCAAAAGGTTTAGATTTTAGTGAATTTAATAACCCTTTCCCCTGCTTTCTGAACGAGGGGCTCTATTTTCATTCCGTACTGGGCCCTGCAAATTACGTAGCTGGTGCTGGTAGTCATTCTTTTGTCTATAAAATGAAGTATTTCTACAAGAAGATCTCTTAGGGCCCCGCGGTTCTAACATTCTACTTAGGGCTTCTACTAGAAAAATAGGCTGTCTCTTTTTTTTTTTTTAATTTTTATTGGAGTATGGTTGATTTACTACGTTGTCTTAGTTTCGGGTGTACAGTAAAGTGAATCAGTTATACATGTACACATATCCACTCTTTTTTTAGAGTCTTTTCCCATATAGGCCATTACAGAGTACTGAGTAGAGTTCCCTGTGCTGTGCAGTGGGTCCTTATTAGTTATCTATTTTATATATCGTAGTGTGTATATGTCAATCCCAGTCTCCCAATTTATCCCTCCCCCGCCCCCATCCCCAGTAACCATACGTTTGTTTTCGACATCTGTGAGCCTACTGCTGTCCCTATATAGTACATACTATACAGAATATAGTACATAGCTGCCCTCTGCAGGCTTGGCCAAAAGATGGCGCCTTTGCGCTGAGAGAAAGGTACCCCTTCTTTGGGCAGTAGTGGCCTGGATCCTGAGCTCATGGCTAGGACCTTTTACCTGAATTTTAAGCTTCCATTTACCCCCTTGGCTGGGTGCCTTTATACAGAACAAACTACACAGCATTACACAGCAATATTGATTCTATCCACTCAAACGTTTTCCTCTTACCATTTGAAAATTTGAGTTGACCTTCTCATTTTCGAACCCATAGTTATGAACCATGATTCAAAGAATGGCTGCTATTAACATGTATCTCGTTTCTGTGCTAAGAGGAGACTAGAACGATGCTTCTTGCGTCGTCGCTTTGGCATCTAGGTTTTGGCAATTCTAGACAAGTGGTGGTAGAGTACAATGTTATGAACTTTTGAGAAAATAGTAGGAATTGTCCAAACATATAACCCAGTTGGGTTTTATTCTTTGCTGTGGGTGTTCTTTTTACTGGATTCTTTTGAAATAAAAATCATGAAACTCTTAAAAAGTTGCTTCTTCGGCAGTATGTTCCAAAGAGAAGGAGTCCTTAAATTATAGCATTTAAATGTGTATCATTGCTTTTCAATGAGAACGTGAATCCAAAGACTGGTTCTCTTGATTTCATTAAAAATTCACTGCCTTGTCCTTCAGAGCAGGTCTGTCGACTGATTAGATACTCTCGATTCTAAATGATGACCTTCTGCCCTGCTGCTACCTTACCCTCCCCGGGTGGTTTAACATAAGTGCGTTGCTCTTCTTTGTTTTCTTCCCACACTGTTGTGAAGTGTTGCCATGAGGCAGCTGAACAGCTGCTCTGCTTTCTCCAGAAGTGGCTGCATTCCAATAGTGGGCAAAGTGAATTATGTAAATTTTGGTTTCTTCAGGGTTTCCTTGGAAACTAGAGATGCTGCTCCTGTTGGAACTGGACCTGGAAACAAGAAGATGAAGTCGAACTTTGGAGGGGTCGGGGGGAGTGAGGGACAGGAAACTGGAGATTACATTCATAGGAGTTGGCTTCATTTTTATTTTTCAAGTATGTCTATTCAGCTTAAAGGGGATGTAATAGTCCAAAGAATGAAAGTAGCAACACTGGATTGCAGGTCCCGACCTCATCCTCACATCCACAGTGACCTCAACTGATTTAGTCCATTAAAAATGAGGTAGAAATAGAATCCAGAATGTCTTCCCTTCTGAACTTAAAAAGCTAAATTGAGTAGAGGTTCCAGTTACCATCTGATTATTTCAATATATAAAAAGCCAAATAGGGGCGATTCAGCCCGAATCTTCTTGCAAGGCACTCATTCCATTCAACTGGTAGAGAGAGACCTTACTTTGTACTCAGTACACTCAGTACTCAGTGTTGCATCTTGAGAAAACAGAGAGGAAGATCAGAGTATCCCTTGCTAGAGCCCACAGGTTAAGAAAGAAAATAGTAGACACTGAAACCTTGATGTAATAGAATCGACAACTTAGGAGCATATGAGGGCCAGCGAGTGATTCTACTAAGGGCTCACTGATTCTCACCGGATATTTCTGGAATGCCTACTATAGCATGACACTTGCTAAATACTGGAGAACAGTTATTTAGGGTAGGTTCTAAAAAGGACTATCCACATGATACCAAACAAAAAAATGTCAAACAACCAGTTGCTTTGCTACCTTATCCCCAATAACTCATTGTCCAAAATATACTGCAGATGGAATGAACCAAATGTCTTGGAAGGATGTGAACGTAACTAATGAGGCAGTTCCGATCCTTGAATTGATCTAAGGATCTTCACTTTAGAGCCTCTGAGCTAAAGAAATATTGATTTTAAAAAAGGAAGTTCCAAAGATTACAGAAACGCAACATTTTTACAAAGGTGTGAGAATTTATGAATTTCCTGTTATTGCATTACGTGTACGATATTTCAACCCTTTTTACAGTGTTTTTATTCCACTGACGAGGAGATTCTGTTTAGTGGGCTTTCAGTGACTGACAATTTGATTTCCTCTATAACTTACGTGGTTTTTTTTTTTCTAATATTTTAATCATTAGAAAATAAGCCTTTACTTCTCGGTAGATGGGATTTGTTATTTCCCAGTTGAAGACCAAAGAGGTAGAAATATCTTTTTAATCAAACTCGGAATAAGAGGAATTAGGGTTTGATGCTGTTCATTGTTAGATTTAGTAAATATATGGATTTTTTCCCCCTATGATTCTATGTCTTAGTTTTTAGCAAAAAAAAAAAAATAGTTACCATTCAAATCTATCACATGATATTGTGGGGTGACTCCTATTTCCTTTGTCAATTCTAAGAATTGGTCAGAGCCATTTGTTTTTCCTCTCTTTCTTTTCCTCTTCCTGCATATAAACCTCACAACAATCCTTTAGGTATTGTCTGTATTCTCACAAATAATCTAGCCAGAGAGTTGGGTAACTTTGTGAGGTCCTAACAAGGACCTTCAGAATTCTCTTCCCTATTATCTAATTATTTTGGCCAACACCTGTGGCCCAAATCCAATAGTTGTAGCCATTGCACTTGGGAGATCATATTCTCATAAATTATACTGTTTCCAAGCAGGTCAGGAGATCTGTGTGGCTTCTGATTTGTAAATATATACAGTCAGTTCTGCTTGTTTTGAAAAACGTGAATTTGTTCCAACGTGGCTGGTATATTAAGGACCAATTTGAGGATAACAAATTTTGCATTTGCTTGTGGTTAAGTGCTAGCTATGTGTTAATTTAAAAAAAAAAAAAAAGAGGAGTACTAGGTAAACACAAAACTGCACTCAGATGAACAGAGCCAGCTGGGAATACACAAAGCACATCAACACACACACTTCACAAGGACCCTGAGCCACACCTGCCCACATCTGCTGTTACAACTTTCCGATCTCAAAGAAACCTCTTTCTACCACTTTCCAATAACTCACAGCTGCTGAAACCATCCCACTTCCACAAGCAAACGTCAGAAGCCATATTTGTTGTAGGATTTAAGTATTTCTTAACCATTTAACATGTGCTACCATTTTGGTTGGGTGCCTATCCTTTTTTGTAAATAAGTCCCTGATTAAATTTAAGAATGGTGTGCCCCTAACCCGATGACATGTGGGTTCTATTGCATGATTTTGCATATACTGGTGATTTGGAGGAACACATATATCACATTATAGTAGAAATGACTGTATATGCAAACTGAATGGTAAAGAGTGGGACAGGGTGTATGCATTCAATAAAAGAAAGAATGGCACAAATTAACCTATCTATGAAAGGGAAACAGACTCACAGACATACAGAACAGACTTGTGGTTGCCAAGGGGGAGGGGAGGTGGGGGAGGGAGGGACTGGGAGTTTGGGGTTAGCAGATGTAAGCTATCATATACAGGATGGATAAACAACAAGGTCCTCCTTCCTCCCACCCTCCCTATCCCACCCCTCCAGGCGGTCACAAAGCACCGGGCTGATCTCCCTGTGCTATGCGGCTGCTTCCCACTAGCTGTGTACCTTACGTTTGGTAGTGTATATATGTCCATGCCACTCTCTCGCTTTGTTCTACAGCAGAAATTAACACAACATTGAAAATCAGCTACACTTCAATTGAAAAAAAGAAAGAACGTCATTAAGACGCTCACCTAAAGTTTGCTGTATACTCTTAATAATGCTGGTTATTAATCATAGACAGTAAGAACATTGTCCTAAGCCTTGTGTATGTATTGCCAAGTCACTCCTCATGGCAAATTTATTAAGTAAGCATTGCTGTGTCAGGAGAATAGCTTTTTGCTCCGTCTTGACATTTCCATCCATGTGAAGGACACGGCATGAGAGGACAGCTTCCCAATTATCACCACTCAGGGTGCTGGCCGCTTGTGCTCTCTCTTGAGCTCCGAGGAACTCACTTCCAGCTCCTGCCCACCCATCATTCCTTCCCCATCACCCCCATCTGGTGTGCTTTATTGGACCAGACAGTTCTCATCAGCTCTCCCATGGACCCACACCTAGTCCATGGGAAAGCACTCATGCTTCATTGTTCCTGGAAACAGCTGCAAGCACAGGGAAATCCCCACGGAGAATCATCTCCTGTCTCTCTTACCACATAGACTACTCAGAAGATCCCTCATTGCCTAGGTTTCCCAGGTACAAGGCAGATCCCAATCTGCTATCCCGATCACCTGCTGGAACAACAGTATACACTCTCCAAATAGCCCTTTGGGAGGTTTGAGACGAAGTGGGTGGGCAGACCTCTCATGACTGGGAAGGAACAGAATGAGATAGATGCACTATTTTCCAAAAACACACTCTCACAAAATCCCTTCATCCCTCTTGGTCCTTTTATTCTCAAAGTAGGCAAAGGGAATCAATTGTGGCAGAACAGATTTGACATTTCCATTGAAAACCTGCACACGGTAGACTGGGACTTCCCTGTAACTCCTATCTTGCAATCTTTTCAGACCAGGAATGTAGGGAGAATGAGGGTGCTGACACCCAGGCTTCCTCAGAAACTCAAGCAGAGTTATTGAGAAGTAAAAAAAAAAAAAAAGGAAGAGAAGAATTACATAAGCTGCATATTCCCACTACGAGGTGTTTGACGTAGCTAAAAAATACCGTTTGGGGATGCGAGCTTAATGTGTGGAAAGAACTACTTCTTAACTCGGGGTTTTGTAAAGGCTTATATTAACCAGGCATGTTTGTGCCCTTGTGCCTTTGGCTCGTAGCTGCTGCGGAAAGGCCATAGGCTTTTAATTTGATGTGCTAAGTGTTTGGTGCTGCTTGGTGGCTCTGTCCGCAGTGAAGTGACTGTTTCCATAGAAACAGGGACACGTGCAGGGATGGCTTCAAGTGAATGGGGCTCAGGTTCTACCTGCTAAATGGGAATAACCTTCAGCTCAGGCCCTGACCTTGAGCCTGGAGCAAGATGGCTTCTGAGAACATCCAGGCCGCTTGGGCCCCAGGCAGGGCAGGCAGGCCACGTAGATGGTGTCGGTAAAGTCATGGCAGCCTCATCGGTGGCCTCAGCAGATGCCGGCCACACAGGTGGTCTCCAAGCAAAGATGCAGGTTGTGTGTGGGCCTCAGCTGAGACATCCACATGCACTCGGCAGGTGCAGGAAGCCTCAGCATCAAACTCCTGGAGCTTACCTAGGAGTATAGCTTGTTCTGAGCGAATATCAGCCATAAGGAAAAAGCGAGCATTCTGTGTACAAGCTTTTGAAATACGAGGAGGTTGAGCCACAATTTTTGTGCCACTCTGAGTTCTGTGTGCATCAGTAAGATTGAACTCTTTCAAGTGTAAATGCTAGGTCTAAGTAGGCAGTTCTAGATCAGCCAAAAAAGAAAATGAGAAAGAACCAGCCTTGCATTCCTGTGGATTTTTTCCACTGGCTCTATAATCACCTCCAACATGGGTCCTTAAGTGGGGTCTGATTTAGGGAAGAAATGTTCCCTAGAAGGCAGGTACCTTGGACCCAAGCAACTCAGGAACAGGAAGCAGTGCAAAGAGGCACTTTGATACAGAACTGAAAACGCAACGCCTGCGCTCAGAAGGATATGGCTACAGAGGTAAACCTGGAGCTGCAGAGCCATGAGCCTCAAGGGGTAAATGGAAATGAACAGGTTTTGAATACACGGATACAAAAGAGGAAAAGACACAAAAGAGCTGAGAGTGAAGGTTTAATTTGGCAAGAAAGCAGTGACTCCTAAGAGACTAAAGAGTAAGTTTTTCCTCCCAGGTATAGCAGGTGAGTAGTGCCCAAAGTAATCATCTGGAACGCCAGGAGTTTACTCTCAACTGAGCAAGTTTGCAGATTACAGACTGTAGACAAGTGGTCTGAACTGAAAGCCGTTCCAGCGACGGGAAGACCAAGATGCTCTCCATTTGCTCAGGTAAGAATGGGTATCTTCCACAGCTTCTTAGCAATACTAAGTCCTGAAACTATACTATTTCCTGGGATAAATCTCTAGTAGTTGAGAACGATCTTGTTTTCTAAATTTGTTGGTGATAACCACGGGGGGTTATTTCTATTGGAATCTCTCCAGAAAGGTCACGGGCATCAGAGTCTACGTGTTGAACTAATTTAACTTCTAAAATCCTAAAGAAACTACCCCCATTCCTGAGAAAAAAAACATCCAGGCTGCAGCTGCCGACTGAAAAGTAACTCTAGGTTGGCATCAGGTGCCCTTTAACTAAGTCTAAGTGAAATAAAAGGCAGGGTTGGATGCATTTTAGAATATATGATTTTTTCTTTGATCTTTGATTTGCGAAGGGAAGAGAACGTGCTGGAGGGTTAGTTTTTTTGGATGCTAATATATTGTACATAGCTACAAACTTGAACTCACAAGGTGTACACTATTTGAATTAATTCCCTCCTGGAGTCTGCAGTTTGGAGGAATTTTATTATTGAGTCATAAGGTTGTCATTTAATCTTTTTGCAACGCCCTGATAAACTCCATTGGGTCATATGGCTGGACATAGTGCAAGTGGAGAAACAGAACAGGGTGCGAATTTCCAGCCTTGGGTAGAATGTAGTCTTAGAGTCCATTTACTTAGTAATCTATTCTGACCTATTTCAGAGCCTCCTGTGAGGAAAATGTGAACGGCTCACATGTGGGTCTAGGAGGAGATCCAAAGGAGGTGTGGCTGGTACCGGACGAGCCCATGAAATTGAAGACAAGACGGTCCTCCAAAATTGAGGTAGTGGTTACTTCCCTGATTGACAATAAGCTTAATGTCTGAGCACAATGGGTTATGACCTCAGAAACCTGGAGGAACTGTTCTTTCCAGCTTTAGAAGTTTCCCCTAATGTGAACACTTCTGATCCTTTCTAACCTTTAATCACTATTCCATCAGAAGAGATGAAATGATTTATCAGATCAGTAACATCGAGGAGAATTGGTCATACTGACGTCAGGTCTTCTTTTCCTTCATTCTTTCTCTTCCCTCGCCCCCAGGAAGTGAAGTTCCTCCGTCCTCCGTGCGTCAGGTCTAATCTGGGTGGTCTTGGCCTCACAGGTCCAGTCTGGCACGGACAGGGTGGTTATATGTTTCATTCTGAGATTCACTTAGTAGGTCTATTTGACTCTGACACCCTTAAGCTTTATCATTAATGCAAGTGATCATTTGGACTCCATCTGCCACTTCTTAGCAATATTTTCTCAGAACTTGGGTCGGGAAGAGGGGTGCTAGGTATTAAGCCTGTCAAATTCCCTGGCAACTAACATGAATTCTGATTTGCAGATAAGAAGACTGGGTCTTTGTGAGAGAGACACGCTAACCAAGTTCAGGTCATTGACAAAGGAAGGAAGCCAATACTTGAGGCAATGTCTGGCTGGTTCTATCACCTGAAATTTAGCTACCTTGCTGATTTATTTGTTATTCGTTTGCTCCTAGCTTGAATACATACTCTATTTCCTGTGCTTAATGAAATCGTTCTCTTTCAATTGATTCAACATTTATTTGGTAACAGACAGAAATAGGATGGGCAGGAATCTCAGAATCCTTTGCCCTTTTGAGATAATATTAACCCAAAAAGAGAATGAGAAAGGGAGGGTGGGGAAAAGGAGAGAAGAACAAGAGAAAAAGCTGGGGGTGAGCGGGAGAGGATATTTGGGAGGTCTTATTGCCAGTGTGGATCCATGCTCCTAACTCTCCACGGTGAAGAAGTGACAGTGAGAAATGTGGAATCGTGCCCCAAATAATCCCATGGTAGAGGTGGGCAAAATAAGGTGCTTGCTTACGTAGGTACACATGTTAGTAACATTTATTTATATTTACGTATAGTCATCAATTAAGAAATAATCTATGGTATCTCTGGTACTTACAGCCTTTTTAAAGGGCATTTCTTTATGGCACATATATGCCATCATGCATTGAATAGGCTGCGCAAAAATGTTCAAACTCAATGCAAGATTGACCTAAATCAAAGAAAAGGAAAAACATTTTCAGCCTCATGGAGCTGCTGGCACCAGATACCTCATTAGAAGTCAATTAACTAAAAACCACCAGGAATTGGATAGGGATTTTTCTTTACTCTCGACACAGCAGAGTGATTTAACTAGAGAGAAACGCCAAGAACCATCCTTCCAGAATAATTAGTATAGTAGTTAAGCATTCCTGCGGCCTTAGGACTGGCATTGAAGGGAGAGAGAAAAAGCCAGAATTATAGCCTCCATAAAGGGACTTAGAAAGGAGGTCTGTGGAAGACAGAAAGGTCGGAATGAAACTGCCCTGTAAGATACCAAGTTCCTTGTGTGTATACTTACTTTCTAAAATTCTGTATCTCTCTGGTTTAAACATGTGTGGGTTTTTAAGAAACATTATAGGGAGTGCAAGAGGGTTTCAGTGAGATGCTCTATTTGAAAATTTCTTAAGGCTTTTTGAACATCCACAGCCAATAAGTGATGAGACAGTCCAAAGAGCACAATAAAACCAATCTAAGCCAGGAATAGTATCCATCTATTGCTTTTGTCTACAATGGGTTTATTGAAAAATAGAAAATTTGGTCAAAAGTTTCTCTGAATTTTCTTGGTTGATCTATCATAACACATCTACCTCTATCTATATTTGTATCTAGATTATATATCTATCTAGATATATAAACATATAAAAGTATGTATTTGTAAAATAAATATTAAAATAGAAATACTAAAAATAGACACTAAAAATAAATAAAATCCTTGATATACAGGAATACCAAGGATTTTATTTATTTCTAGTGTCTTTGTCCCAGCTCTTAGAAGATAACCCATATTCACAGCTAGCAAATCTCCTTTGTACTAAAGAATAACTCTGGCCCCAATTATTTGTCATTTGAATTATTTAAGCATCTCACAGGGAGAATGTGTTACAAGTATATTTCGTATTTGTCCACTGCTACTTATTACAAGAGCCCTCAGCCATGATTAAACTGTAAGATTTTGCTGGTCCCGGCTCCAAGAAAGGGAACTCTGAGAGCGAGCCATTCTCGCCCTGTTGTTTCTTCTTGTGTTTACGGGGATGCTCAACCCATGTTTGGAGGAAAAAGGCGTTCCTTAGATAAATGTATTCCTGCAGCCCTTTTTTTCCTAGCTTAATCCTACTTTGGAAGAAAAGGTTCTTGCTCAATAGCACCAACGCTTTTGTAAGAGGAAAGGGGTCTTCCAGAGAACTGGATTTAGTCAGACTAGAACAAGGGGCAGTGTTGGAAGTCACAAACACATTTTAATTGCTCAATGTGTGGGCTCTAATACCAAATTTACTGGCTTCTAATCTCAGACTCATTATTACCATAGACAAGGGACCCTGTCAATGCTTGGTTTTCCCATTCAAAAATCTTAATTACAATAATAACTTATTCATACGTTTGATTGGGGGATTAAATAAGACATAGGTCCAAGGCAGTTCCAAAAGTACCTAGAATAAAACATGTGCTCAGGGTGCGTTTACTGTTTTTGGTAGAAAAATAAACATTAACTTGCAAACATATACTATAGAGAAAATAAATATAAGACTTTTTCAATATAATCTGGACTTTGAAACTCTGAACATTTGAATGAATGGAGAAAATTCTTTTTCTTTGGATATTTTTAAAGAGGTAGACGATGATTCATTTTCGTTCCATCTCTCTGCTTTCATCTATGCCAAGTGGTATGTAATAGTTCCAAACTTCGTTCTTAGGCAAGCCTGGTCCTTGCTCTGGCACGTACTGCTAATCAAACAGCTGATTGGGGGCACAAATGAAATCCCAGTCCCAGAGATAAAATAGATTTTGAAACAGTACCTCATTGAGGAGCACGTTATCACTGATCTATTCGTTACAAAACATTGCTTCCTATTCCCTTCCTAACAGAAAGGACAGTACGATCGAGTATTGCTCTCAGCTGTTGGTTTGTTGCCTTTTTAATGAAGTTTGAAAAAATGTTCAGGCTATCCTAGCAAAAGTTGAGTAGACGTCTAAATTTATCATAATATTTTGCAGGCTCAGGAAGATTAAAATATAAAATGGGCTCACATCAGGAAAATGCATAAACATGCCGACTGTGGAAGCTCAGGAAACGAAAAGTCGAAGAGTTCTTTTTTTATATCTACATTGTTATTACAGACTGTTAGGTTAACAAGTGCATTCATTAACTCATCTCAGATGCCCCGTAGTATCTTATTATTTGTCACTTTAAACTATTTTGGTCCTATTTTTATGTTAAGCGTCCTGCTTTACATTGGGTTTAATTTTCATAAACAATAAGTGACTCTGAACAGTAGAACCCAGGCTCTTTTTCTTGTGGTACCAGTGGCTCCAATAATAACAAAGAGCTTCTTCAAAAGATAGCACGAGGCTCATAAGTGTGAGTCGAACACATTCCGGGTGCCGACTGGAAGATCCTGTTTCCCTGACTATTCAGGCTCCAGTGGAACTGATTCTACGGAATACTGGAGGGATGGAGCTTAAAAAAAATGGAGAGACCCCTTGCTGTCCCAAGGGACCTCCTTTTTCTCCTCTGTAAAGAGAACAGAACATTTCAAGGATTCTTTGAAAACCTGTAGTTCTGGAGATGTTAAAGTGTACTTACAAATCAGGAGAAATTTGCAGCCACTAAGGTACATGATGCGGCGGAAGACAGCAGGGTGTTTAGAGCAAGATAAGTTTGAATTCACGTCCAAGCCAACCACTGATTGGCTGAGTGACCTGTCCAGGCTTTTGTTCAACTGAAAAATGGAGATGTTTGTAGGTTTGCTGTAAGCAAGGCATATGAAGTTCCTAACAGAATGCTAATACATGTCAGTGGTTCCATAAATACTGGTCTTCAACCTCTTCTCCCATTACGTTACAAGGGGAAGAAAAAAAATTATGAATGAAAGATTTGCTTAGTCACGCATTCTTCTCATTGCTAGAGGCTTCTGGAATAGCTTACACATTTTCCGTGACCTCAGAAGAGAAGTGACAAAGAAGCTGAAGACTCAGAAAGAACTCCAAGTGAGCCGGTATTTTAAAGACGGGCAATAAACACTGTATTATTGTAGTTAATAAAGAAGCAATTTTAAAGGCATCTATATACACAGCATCTTCCAAATCCTGCCAGCTGACTGGCATGGGGGAAGGTTACTCGGCCTCAGTGTGGTACAGAATTTGTAAATGCTTCTGCAAGTGGTGAAGAGAGATTTTTAATGAGGATATTAAATAGAGAAGGGGGGGGGAAATATGGCATTCACGGAACTTCTGTTGAAAATGACTTTAATTTTCTTTATATGCTCTCTTTTTCACAGATATTACAGAAGCTAATTAAAACGTCACCACATTCTTTCAGCATGTTAAACTATTCAAAAGTCAGAATTCTTGCACTTCAAGTAAATGAAGTTTTGGTACCTTGAGTTTAAAATCAGGCTTTCTGGCACATGTATAAAAAATGCACTTGGCACTTGCAAACTTAAAATTTGTTCTTTTCTATCACGATTTGTCTCTTTCTTCCCTGCAGTGAGGGGTTGTTTCTGGCATTAGTTTAACTGACACTGAAAAGGTCAGCAACTGAGTATTTGTTCCTACAAAAAAAATACAAGATAGTTAAAGGAGACAAATGTGTCTACTGTGAAGTTAAATTGTTATTTAGATTGTAATGAATTTTAATGATGTCTTTTCAGCTTACTGGGATATTTTTATGTTCTTGATAGGATAAGAAATAATATTTCATTTAAAGTGTAAAACAAACCATCAGTTTGTTAAACCTCTATATTATCACAAATTAATAAACTCTCATTGGATAAAGATCTTCAAAAATGCTCATTTTATAATAGGCAAGATTTTCCCAAGTGTTCTAATGGTTTCTAAAGCTATTAATAAATGTTTGGTAAGGAAGAGATTCCACGGTCTAATAACTTTGGGAAATACTTGACTTAGATGAATAAATGTATTTTCAGGACTTACAAGAAACTTTAATCTGCTAATATACATTGTGATTCTCTAAGTATCAGATACAGTATGTGGTGTTTCCTAAACTTCTTTGATAATGAAAGTACCTTGGACTGACTGAGCCTTCCACGGAGTTAGTGCTCTCCAGAACACACTCTGGAAAAGACTCTCGGTCTCTAATTTAAACATCATCTAACACATCAAAAATATAACCTCTTCCTTGAGTTGATTCTAAAGAATTAGAACACCACTTGCGATCATCAGGGAATGATAGATTTAAATTAATCTCAAAAGGGTAACATCAGATCATAAAACTCACTTGCACTGGGCACTCCTCTAAGAAGAAAAGTCACGCCTCATTAGATCAGACAACCAAGGATTTAGAAACTAATCACTGTAATTTTCCATGTTAAAAGGTAAAGAAAAAATATATAAATATGTGAATAGATACAGAGAAAGCATTTGACAAAATTCAACATTCACTCACACAAAAACTTGCAACAAAGTAGAAATAGAAGGGAACTTCCATAAATAAACCATATATGCTTAGACAGATTAACTTTGAGTGGGACCCAGGTATTGGTGACTATTATATTGTAGGTTAAAATGACTACATAATTATATTATTTTATCAAATGAGAGAATGAAGTTGGATATTAAATACAATCAATTTATTTTCCAAAAATCAAATATTTTATGATAGAAATCCCATCATTTATAGTGAAAAAATATAAATAAAAGATTACCACAAATTCCACCATCTATTTGTTAATACTTTGCTTATATAGACATATATCTGAAATAGTTATAGGCATATAGAAATTATGTAGAGTGTGTATATATATATATATACATAAGCATGTTTACATGAAATTATACATGCACACTTATGTACACATATAAATATATCAAATTATTGAAATAATATTTCACACTTGGTATTTATTTAGCTTAAAATATATCTCTGTAAGATTCACTGTAAATAAGCTTTTTGAGACCACAGTGTTTTACTGGTTACATAGAGCCCATCGTATAGAGGCACTATAGCAGGTTTAAGTAATTACCAGGGTTTGCCATCTAGTTTGTTTCGAGTTTTTTACTATTACAAAAAATGACAGAATTAAAACTGAATTAAAGAATAAGTCCTTGATACATTTTTCAAATCTACCCTCTAGAAACTGGAATGCCATATAGTTGCCTCAATAATTTTATTTTTCCCAAGAACTTGGTTATGTAATATCTGACTTTAATCTGGAATTGTGACACCCTGAAAAAATAAGGAGCGCTGATATCTTCAAGTTGAATTTTTACAGATTTTTTTTTTTTTTTTTACTAATAGCTGGAAAGGCTTGGCTCTTCCTACTTGATAAATAGCAAGGCAGGAACTTAAGCTCATAATAAGAAACCCAAATAAGAGATTTCATTCCACTAGTCAATAGCATAGCGCATTCTTTTCCAAGAGTCTAATTCAGGAAAAAAGAAAAGAAAAAAAAACACTGTGCTTATTAATTAGCTTTATTTTTAAAAAGACATTAAAATAGTTTGATTTAATCCATGATAAAATAACATTCTCATAGTTTAGAATAACTAGGGAAATGTAAATGAGAAAATGGCCACTGCTTTTTAGTCACAGATTATCTGTAGGATGGTACTCTTGATGTAGAGACAATGGGATATACATGGGTTAGTACATATATATATATATATATTCCTGGTTCCGTCTGCTCAGAGGACCTAGAAATACTAATGAAACCTCAGGAGTAATGAACACACCTAGCACCAAGATATTGTTTTCTAAATTCCATTCTCCCCTAAAAGGAACCAGGTTCTTTTTAAGACTTCAGGACTGAGACAGGGAAAAATATCAATACAAGATGAATATGGACTATTTCGTGGAGCTGGAGAGTAAAGAAGGGCTCAAAAAAGAACGGGAGCATTTGAAGCAGCCAAAACACGGAATAAAAAGTCAAATCCTACAAAAAGTTTTCTCTTCCACATCCTATTCACTTGAAAATGTTTATATGTTAACAAAAATGTGGCTTTGGCTGGTTTTACCTGTTGTTTTCTGTTGAATTGGGTAGTTTTCTAGGAAAAATCTAGAGTGCTGTACTCGTGGGGAAACTTTTAGTAGAAAAGTTACTTTCTGCCATTTTTAACACTGAGTCTTTTTCTTCCAGGTAAAATATGAGACAGAACTACATACCATGTACTCAAAGGCTGAGCTGCTTTGTTTCATGAGACCTAGACCCCTATCTGCCGGGCTTACCCCGGTTTCTGCAGTGCATGAGCCTTAAGAATCTTCTGCCACTCACAAGGTTATGGCTAACGAGCTCTGAGAACCATATATGCAGAGAAAGTTTTAGAACACAAAAATGGGAGGAGGGAGCTAAAGAGAGAATTGCTTGGCTCAGAGAGTCCTCATTTCCTTAATGGAATAATAATATGTGCTCTATCCCCTTGGGGATGATGGGAATGAGCAAATTTATGATTATAAAATATCCTGCAGTTTGAGAGTATTTTGTTTTCAAAGTCTTATTGGCAAATGCACAACCTAGAGTTGAATCTGTTGAGATCCTTTACTTCTTCTCGAGATGTGGGTGGGAGAATGAGATCAAAAGAAAAGCGGAAATGTGCAAATGAGAAAAGAGAGAGAGAGAAATTTTAACCTGGGTCTCTAGTTGCTCAAGTACAAAAATGCTTACGCTGCTTTGGGGTACAGAAATTAAGCTTGAAAATCAGAAGCTGACAATGTTACCGGACGTGGGGTGCAGACAGAAAAGTGGCAAGGGTTTGGATCGGGTGGAAATGGAATTTGTATGTAAATTAACTGAGATATAAAAGCATACTTATATCCAAGGCAAATATTTGAAAGGGTGAGGGGGAAACTCATGAGGCATATCCAACCATGGTAGTTCAAGTCTTTAAAAGAAAATAAGGGTTCATTTAGAGCTTTCAAAATTACTTTCAGTAATGACTACGGTTACTTCCACATTATAATCCATTATAATTTAAGTGCATTGAAATTATATATTAGAATTTTCTATCTTCATTTTAAAAGTTAAGAAAGGAAACATTTGGAAAATAAAATCATCTTATTAGAAAGTAAACACACGTACATGATGGGAACAAAATGACTAAGGTTAGTGAGTAATAAAAGTAGAATGAAAAAAAGATAGGATACGCTTAAGAAATCCGCTTTCAGCTTCAGAAGTTATTAATGAAAAATACCAGATGGAACTAAATGGACTACAAGTTCATCAAAAGACCTAAGGAACTAAGAAATGCTTTGATGTTCTCAAGGGCATTCACTTCAGTTCAGTTCTTTTCGTGGGGATTTTCAATTAACTTCCTGCAAGTTGAAGCTAGTTTTCTTGCTAAAGGAAGTGAAATTCCTTGAGAATTTTTTTTTTTTATGCCTTTGCTTGTCAGAGACAATTGTTCTTGGATGCTGCATCAGAGTTCTTTATATTGCAGGTGTTAGTATTCTTCTCCCAAACTAACTTTAAAAATCAGAGAAAATTTTACTTAAAGCTGAATAATCTAACGATAGTGTAGGCTTCAAGGTTGGTTTGATCCAAAGTTTACCAGGACTTGCAAATCCACTTTGCTGCCCTCCTTTTCAAGTCTGGCTTTTCTTCTAGCAAGAATTTGCTTAAATCAACAGGGAAGAAGAGAGTACTTTCATTCCAGAGACATTACAAAGTGTCCAGGCACATGGAGGAGAATAAATGCCGTGTATTTTTGTTTTTCCTTAGTGTGTTTTTCCAGATAGTGTGAAGGCAGTTCAGCGAAGAAGCCTCTGGCATTTAACTGATGGGAACAAGTCAATTACCAGTCACCAAAGGAGACAATAACAAGACGTTTCCACAACATGCAGAATAGATTAGGACATGAATATTCAAGACTAAGAGGCCAGCTTCTCAAGAATTTTCACATTGTTGAAGGTGATCCAGTTTTGCTGATTCACTTGTGAATATGCTATTATCAGAAGATCTCAGGAATGCATGGCATTGAAGTTTTGGACGAGAAATGGAAGACTATGAGACAGCATACCCAATTCTATTTTTTAAAATTCTGTTTTATTTTATACTTAAAATAGTATATGCAACATATATGTGTGTTGTGAAGCAACAGAAAAAGCGAACATGGCAAATTGACCAGTCAGTTGAATAACTGGAATAGTATTGATATCATCAATACCTTGGGTTTCTCCCTGTCGGATCCAATTTCTCTACCTCCGTCCCAATATAAGCTATGATTTTTCTCTCTTACGCTTGTGTACATACACACAGGCACACAGATCTGCAATAGCATAAACAATAAGCAATCTACAACTGTACCTGAATATTTTTGCACCTCATAACAAAAACGTTAGCAAATTGAAACAAATCATAAACAAAAGTATGCACACCGTACAATTCCATTTATATAAAGAGACAAATGATCAAAAGGGGCAAAATGAATCTGTGCTGTTGGAAGTCAGGACCTTAGTTGGGTGGTGAGAAGTATGAGATGTGGAATCAGAAGACAGCAGGTGAATGAGGGCTTCTTAGAACACTGATACTATTCTGTCCCTTGGATGTGGTTTGCGTGATCTGTGCATTCAGTTGTAAAAATTCATCGCCTGTAATCTTATGAAATCAAGAATGGGCATTCTTGTCTTCTTCCTGATGTTAGAGGAAAAGTTTTCAGCTTTGCACCACTGAGTATAATGATAGCTGTGGGCTTATCATATAGGTATGGCCTCTATTATGTACTTTATCCTATGTATATTATACTTAAAATTCTAAAAGTAAACTCAAATATCAATTTTAGAAATTAAAATCAAGAGAATGACCTGAAAAGTAGCAAGTAAAAACAAAAACAGGCTAAGACATGGCAACAGGAGAGAAAAGATAATAAAGTCATGAAGTGTCAGGATGTTCAACATAAATGTAAGCTCTTGAAGATTAAAGTGAAATATAGACAGAGCACATGCAAAAAACCAGAAAGAATAATGGCTTCGAACCTATGAGCAGTAACATTAAGATTCTCAGAAGACAAAGCATTGATGCCTTCAAAACTGTAAAGGGGAATTCATGTCCATCATAGAATTCTATATCCAACCACAGTTATCATTGTCTTGGGTAAAATTAAGTTTTCAAACATGCAAACTCTCAAAACCTGTACTGGTCTTGGGACTTCCCTGGCGGTCCAGTGGTTAAGACTCTGCCCTTCTACCGCAGGGTGTGCGGGTTCGATCCCTGCTCGGGGAACTACGATCCCACATGCCATGTAGCATGGCCAAAAAATTAAAAAATAAAATTGTACTGGTCTTTCACCGTTTTTTAGAAGACTCCTGGAAAATATGCTCCACCGTAACAAAGAGACAAATCAAGGAAAATGAAGAAACGGGATCCAAAAATCAGGAGATCCTACTCAGGAGTGAGGCAAAGGGAATTCCTGGGGTGAAGACCGGACAAGAACGGGGCAGCAGGCTTGGAGCACAACCAGCCCAAATTGCAGGAGTAGGACAGAGGGTTCCAGAAGGGGGTCTTCAGGAAAAAATAATGGACCAGAAGGGTTATCTGACAGGATATAAAAGTGATTTTCAAAGTTGTTAAAGGACATGTTGAAGGATTTAGAAAAATCAATGAAATATATACACTATCAGCTCCAAGAAGAAGAAGATGTGCAATTAATGTAATACGTAAGCCTCAACAGTCAGTATATTTTAGGTATACGACTACCTCGTGGCTCCTACCCTGGTCCAGCCACCATGGTATATCACACCCATCATGCCCAAGGTCCCCTTATAGGTTGCCCTGTATCTGCCCAGGAGCCCAAGCAATCTATTCTCAACAGCCTCTGTGGTCTTTTCAAAATCTGAGGCAGATAACAGTCCCAGATTCATCTTCAAGATGAAAAAGGGTTGGATTCAATAACTAAAAAGGGTAGTATATAAACATAAAACTTGGAGTTTACTTCATGTTGGAACCCAAACCCCAGGCTTCCCGAGCAAAACCTGAAACTAGCCCCGGATGCAGAGGGCAAGGAGAGACAGAAAAAAGAGGCAGGCAGTCCAGATTGGCAGGTGGTGGGTTTAAGAAGCAGGGAGCTTACACAGGAGGCTTGTGGTAGGTGCCACAAGACAAGCAGATCTCTGCATCCTACCACCAGAACCTGAAAAAGCTTATAGAGGCTTTAACTGGGTTCCGTCTCATATTCAGGCCAGCTCATTAACACATTCATCATCTCACGTAACTATTTATAATCCCTACACGGTAAGTTAGATCCCTGGAACTTACTCATCTTACAATTGAAAACTTGTACCTTGTGACAAACATACCTTCATTTCTCCCATCCTCGAGCCCCAGACAACTACTGTTCTACTCTCTGCTTCTATGAGTTTAACTATTTTAGCTTTCACATATACGTGAGATCGTGCAGTATTTCTCCGCGTTTGGCTCATTTCGTATGGTGTAACATTCTCCTGGTTCATCCATATTGTCAAAAATGGAAAAAAAAAAATCCTTCTTTTTCATGGCTGAATAATATTTCACTGTATATATCATATTTTCTTTGTTCACTCACCCATCAATGGACATTAAGTTGTTTCTATATGCTGCCTCTTGTTAATAACCTCCTTCCAAATTCTAAGATTATATGCACACTCTTTTTTCTTCATTAAACCTGAACTTATCTTGGAGAGCACCATAATTTTCGAATGATCAATAATCGTGTATTAGATAATATTAAATATTTCTTCCCATACACACTGGTAATGAGGGATTTCTTGCATTCTTTTTTAATCATCACTCCACTTTGAGTTAATCACCAAGTTAATGTTTTTTTCCATGTATTATTTCTCAGAGCTTTTTTCTCCACTGTTATTGTTTGCTTCTTAATCTGTGTAATTATATATTGTCAGGCAATAAGACTTCTGTTATAACTTTCATGCTTTCCATTATGCTGACATTTTATCGTGTTAGAATCATTATGGATTTCTACAGGTATTGAAATTCCTCCTCATGTAGACAGATTTCCTATAACACAGTGTAAATTATTTAATTGTTATTCAACAGGGAATTATTTATTACGTACAAAATGTTCTGCCTGGCTATAATGGTAACTCATATATAATAATTAAACCTTGAATTTGGATATAAAAAAAACTAAGACGTGCTCCCTTAGCATGTAAATACAGAGGTCTGATGACTCATTCTGCCACTCATGTTGGTGTTCACTGTTACGACAATAACCCTTCTGATGGTTCCATAGTGGTTCTGATCCAACATTTCATGGGAACAATTTTAGAAGGCTGTTTCCAGGAATAGCATGAGGAAGAAGCCACAGATTTCTGGAGTTCTCTGGTTAGACAAGCTTTGTTCAGTCATCTCCTAACTAATTCCTCCTTTATAAATAATATTACTTTCAAGTAGAAAGAAATATGCTTTTTTTTTTTTTGCCATGGACAGCAACTGCCTATGCCTTTGCAAATATATATATATATATATTTAACAGTTAATGTTAAAATATAAATATAAATATATATTCCATTCCCTCTTCAATCCCTTACATTAACTATTAAAAATGAAAAAAAAAAAAGTGCTGTGCTTAATGGTCTTGTATATAGCAACACCAAGAAAGTGGACAGTTTCTCTTTTTAATACCTTATTTAATACGAATAAATCTTGAGTTTAGAAGACTGGTCAAAAAGAAGCCCACATTACATCCAATAGCTCAAACTAGCCTAGGTAGCTCTCAGTCGACTCAATGAATCAAGAACTCAAATGTAAAATATATTTATTCCAGCTGTGCAAAATTACTACTCTTTAATTACAAAATAATACACCAGAAATCTGTTTTCACCCACAGCAAAAGAAGTGTACCAGCAAGTTTGGCATTTTGCAGAAATGCTCTTCTAATGTGGAATTCATAAAAATTTGCATGTACATAGTGAGTTTCCTGAATAACAAAGCTGTCGGTAAGGATTTAAGAGAAATAATAAACTCTGGATGCGGGGGTTGTTTTAGAAAAAGAGCTCCTTTACAGGAATAATTAACATGTATTGTTATGCCAGGCAATGCTCTAAGTCGGGACAGCAAACTGTTTCTGTAAAGGTCTAAACAGTAAATATTTTTGGTTTTGTGGATTATACAGTCTTGTTTGCAACTGCTCAACCGTCGTTGCTTTTGTAGTAGGAAATTGGCCTTATTTAATATGTAAACAAATGGACGTGGCTGTATTCCAATAAACTACTTACCAAAATAGATGGCAGACTAGTTCTGGCTCACGGGCTATATTTACTCTTCCCTGTTCTAAGTGTTTTGCTCCTATAATTTTGATTTAATTGCCTTAACACCTGCCTAAGGTGAGAACTATTCACTTATTCATAAATTAAATTTTTGTGACTAAAAAAGTGACAAATACTTATGGTAAAATATTTGAGGAACACAGAATAGTATAAGTAAAGTGAAATTTCACTAGGTAGGTATTATTTATTACCCTTAGTTTACACATGAAGAAACTGAGGTTCAGAGAAGTTAGGTCATTTACCCAAGTTCGTATGGCTTGTAAAGGGGTAGAGGGCTAGAATTTGCATTCTGACTTTAGGAAGAGGTGACAGCTGATGACATAATGTCAGATAAAGGCTTGGGAATCTAAGACTGTGACTTAACACACAGACAGCACGGGAAATGAGGTGGTACTTAGGAGAGGGTCGACAGGATCAGGAAACTTGATAAGATGGTACATAGCAAAGAGAACAAGAACAGAGCTGGAGATTTGAAGAGCCAATGGATAATATTGGAATCATGATAATTTAGCTCAGTTTAGATAAACCAGAACAACCAGGAAATTGTCTGGCAAAGTACCCTCTTTACTGCATACTCTACAGAGAAGAAAAGAAAATACTCACTCCCCCTTCCCCCAACTAATCGGGTCGTATTGGTAAGCAGACCCATTGACGATCGGGCCATAAATTGGTCCATAAATAGAATGAGATGGGAAAATTAAAGCATTATCTGCTCTATAACCACCCTGGGCAAGCCTTTTAATCCCTTCAGACCTCATAAATGAAGTGAAGGAGCTTGGGCTGAATCATCTTTGGTATCCCATTCAGTTGAAAATTTTTCTGATTATAAATTTTAATGGCACTGAACTCAGATTTACCTCACATTTAAAAGAATTATTGACATAAGACAGTTCCAGATAAGGGCCTTCCTTACGTTACTGAACAATGTCATCATTCAATACTTCACACTGTTTTGTTATTGAGCTTTAAGAAACAATGTAAAGTAATAATAATATTTTAGACGTTTTTTTTCTCAAATACTATTTATCTCTTCCTTTTCTCCCTTATCTCGTTCTGTGACTCCAGTTACAAATATGTTAACACATTCTAACTATGTCCTACACCTCTTAGAGTGCATTAATGTTTTTTTCTCCCACATTTTCTCTGTGCTTTGAGCTGTATACTTTGGGCATCTTCTCTGCCCAATCCAGTGTTAACCCATCAGTTGAGTTCTTAACCTCACATTTCCTATTTTTTGTTCTAGAAAGTTGCTCTAGTTCTATTTATAGATTCAAATTTTCTGTTGAAATTCTCTATTTTTTCCCTCTTGAGTATATTAATCATAGGTATTCTTAATTCTTCTCTGTTAGCCCGAAAATCTGAATCAACGGGTGCTCTGTTCAACCCTTTCTTGTTTTCTGTCTTTGATATTGGTCACATACTCCTGTTATACCTAACGATTTCCAACTGTAGCCTGCTCCTTTACTGTAAAAAAGAGGCATCTGATGATGTAACTGTCACCAGTCCTCTGTAAATGAATAGATTGGGAAGCTGGTCACCTTAATCCAATAAGAGGCTATTGTGGTAAGTAGGGTTCCATTTCC
This sequence comes from Neophocaena asiaeorientalis asiaeorientalis, assembly GCF_003031525.2. NCBI lineage: Eukaryota > Metazoa > Chordata > Mammalia > Artiodactyla > Phocoenidae > Neophocaena > Neophocaena asiaeorientalis. Next base: position 3,295,773 of record NW_020174923.1, on the reverse strand, counting down.
CTCTGGTTCACTCTTATCCCTAAGACATGCCCCATTGAGGCTTTTAACTGAGAGCCTGGGGAAGGTGTGTTTGTATCCCCAGCACTAAGAAATAGGGAGATTTTTCACTGTGTTTTTCAGAATGTTCTGGTTTGGTTACTTAGCCTCCTGCCTCAGGAAGCTTCAGAAAGTAGGACGTGTCTTCTTCAGGGGAAGACCGACGCCGTGTTTTAGGCTACACAAGGCCCTGATGTTGTCAGTCTCATCGTACACAGCTACTAAAGGTTCTGATGACCTCTTATTCTTCAAAATAAGTCTGCTGCATGGGCCTAGCCAGTATGCTCAATGTTTTACCAGTTCTGAATTGTCAAATGCCACAACTACAGATCCGAACTCATCTCTGAAGAGTTCTATTTTCTCTGGAATTTTAGTCCCTTTAACCCTCATTGTTTCTTCTACACTCTGATTCCTTTAGAAACACAAGTTTTATAATTTATCCAGTTGTTCTTTTTGAGTTCAGTAGAAGTATTGGTCTACTTAGAAGCAGAAGTCTTTTGTTGTTGTTAGTTATCTACAAAAACACTAAAACCATACATTATGCTTAGTGCTAAATTTTCAGAAAGTTACCTCCTAAGATCAAAAACTAGACAAGAATGTCCTTTGTAACTACATTTATTCAAGATGATACTGGAGGATGTTGAAAGTACAATAAGACAAAGCATACAAGCATACATACACAGGACACACATTAAAATATATAAGAACCGGGAAGCAAAAAAGAGCCCTTATGTGCTGAGGACATACTACTGCACAAAGAAAATTCAAACTAACCTGTAGGTACATTACTCAAATTAACACACGAGTTTAGAAACTTCTCAGAATCACAAGTTAACATAAACCAAGTGCACTCCTATATAATACAAACAATTAACAAATGAAATGTCAGAAAAAGAGACATCATTTATAATAGATTAAAAATCATCACAGAACTTGGAAATCTCTCTTAAAAGATACTGAAGAGCTCCACACAGAGAACTATGAACAAATCTCAGAGAAATGAAAGGAGAACTAAGTAAACAGAGGGATGATGCTTATTCTTGGAAGAGTCAATATCCTAAGGACGTACTTTACCCCACCCTGATCTATAGATTCAATACAATCCCACCCAAAGTCTTGGCAGGGCTTTGTTTGCATTACCTGTATAGAAACGGACAAGCTTGATTCTAACAAAGAAATACAGAGTCAAGAACTTTGAGGAAAAACCTGAGAAAGAAGAGAGTTGGAGCTCATCCCACAAGACACCAATACATATGAAGAGTTAACACACTGCAGTATTAGCACCAGAAAAGGAAACGTAAGCCAATGGAACAGAATAGAGAGTCCAAAAACATACCCACAAATGTAGGGTCAAATGATTTACAAAAAGGTGTCATTCGGGCTTCCCTGGTGGTGCAGTGGTTGAGAGTCCGCCTGCCGATGCAGGGGACGCGGGTTCGTGCCCCGGTCCGGGAAGATCCCACATGCCGCGGAGCGGCTGAGCCTGCGCGTCCGGAGCCTGTGCTCCGCAACGGGAGAGGCCACAACAGTGAGAGGCCCGCGTACCGCACACACACAAAAAAGGTGTCATGCTATGTAGTGAGGGGAAAATGTATTCTACTCATACAGTAGGATACTACACAAAGATGAGAATTATGAACAAATTCTCATTCAAAAATGAGAATTATGAACTATACACAGCAACATTATTTCAGAGACAGCATGCTGAGAAAAAGAAGCCAGACACAGGAGTGTGTATACTGTATGATTCCATTTACATACAGTTCAAAAACAGAACGAACGAATACCTAACGACAGAAGTCAAAATAATGGTTACTTTCCTTTGGTGAGGGAGGGGACCCAAGGGAGTACTTTGTGGTGTTGATAATGATATTCTGATTTTATACAGTTTGTTTACTTTGTAAAATCCATCAAGCTGTACTTTTAAATCTGTGCATTTTATTTATGTCTGTTTTAATTCAATAACAAAGATTTACTACCAAATGAGCCAGAAAGAGTAAGCTTTGTCCAGATATCACAGACGCAAGGTGTAATGAAGTAGAATTCACAGGCTCAGCCCTCATTTTGACATTAGCAGAAGTCACTCAGCTTCACTTGACTCAAATCAACTCAGGAAGAGATACATATAAAAGAAATCACATGAACGATTCTACAAATGTTACCTGACAGCAAGCAAGTACAAGATAACTTTCTTTCTTTGTGCTCTTCTGCCATAAATGTAACCTGAAGATGGCAAATAAAGCACAAGACTAAAATATTCTTAAGTTAATGCAGAAAAAATGATGGTATGTGACATTAGCAGGGATCTTGATATTCATTGTTTTCCTACAGAAGCAAGCAACTGTGCAAATTTCATCATCACCATAGTAACAATAACTATATTCGTGATGAACGTTCACTAGCCCCACAACGCCAGTTAGTGATTTTGGTTCACTTTTATAAGAAAGAAGTTTTTTTCTTAGTCAAGACAAACATCACATTTGATTTTACTACGCTTCTCAACATCTGACTTAGAAAATAATTGGTTTTAAAGTGATGAATATAACATTCTGGGAGATGAAGCTTTTCTGGAACTGCCAGTTTCAAAATTCCATCTTAGTTAAATAACAATGAAGTCTCACTCTCCCTTCTCTTTTTGCCTACTTAAAAGCAAAGTAATGGATTTTAAATGAGCCTGATTGGTTGCAAAGCTTTTACTGTTCTTACCAAGTCCTTATCCCAATTTAGCTAACATATACATGTTTAATAGTTTTTCATTTATCTGTAGGTGAAAGTACATTTCTCATCTTTTGGAATGGTGTCCACCCTTCTAGGTTTTCAAATAACATTTATGGTTTCCATGGAGACCCAATGAGACTCAAAAGGCAAATATACGTTTTTTTTTTGTTCTTCAAATATACGTTTTAACGTGGACTATTTCGTGCTCTGCCAAATATACCCAACAGCTTTTGTTGCAGATGTGCTGCATGAACTCTGCTCTGCTCCCATGAAACTCATGGGAATTCAGAAAAAGGCATGGAAAAAAAAAGTGTTTACAGTTTTCTTGTTATAATAATACTAGTTAATGGTTATATAACCCTTATCTTGTGCCTGGTACATTCTACATATATTAACACATTTATTTCTCACAATAACCATAGGAGAAAGGGACATTTATAGGTGAAAAAATCAAGTCTTAATTACATAATTTGTTCAAAAGGATAGAGCAAGGAAGTGGCAAATTTTGGAATTTGAAACTATGACTGGCTCCCAGATATCATCAGTTACATGAGACCGTAAAAATGTAACATGCCAAAAAATTGAGAAAATAATACAAGAACACAAGAAAAATCAATAACTACACTATTTCTTATAAGTTCTAATAGTATGGAAAGGAAAAATAATGTCAAATACTCTGTTCCATTTAGCTGTTTAAACTTTTGGAGTGTTCATCTGTATGTTTGGTAAAAGCAGAGGATGGTATTTGTTAAATATAAGCACCTATAAATATGTTTTATGTGAGTTTCGTGGTAATCACAAAGCAAAAACCTATAGTAGACACACAAAAGATGAGAAAAGAATGAAAGCTCACCATTACAGAAAATCACAAAGGAAGAACAAGAGAGGAACAAAGAAACTAACAACCAACCAGAAAACAATAAACAAAACGGCAAGTGTAAGACCATTCCTATCAGTAATTACTTTAAATATTAATGGACTAAATTCTCCAATCAAAGGACATAGGGTGGCTGAATGGGGAAAACAAACAAACAAACAAACAAGACCAACTATACACTGCTGAAAAGAGACTCACTTCAGCTCTAAGCACACATAGACTGAAAGTGCAGGGAAGGAAAAGGATATTTCATGCAAGTGGAAATCAAAAGAAAACAGGAGTAGCTATACTTGTATCTGACAAAACAGACTTTAAGCCAAAGACGATACACATTGTAAAGCCATATATATAACTACCCTTCTATTAGCTATGTTGCTTCTGCTGAAAGTTTCCCTTCTTACTCTCCTACCCCCAGTTTTTGAATTTGGTACTCAACATGTTAGAATTCTGCAACTGTTTCATGATTTTGGTTTGTGCACTAACCTTTCCAGTTAGCTGAGGCTCCCTGCCAGACATCCACAAAATCTGGATGAACTACTGATTTATATGTGAGCAAATAAAAATCCTTACACATTAAAAATGATATTTATTAACCATTTATATGGTTCAAAGTGGTAACTTATAATAATAATTTTTTAATGTAAACTTTGAGATAAGAGACAAAGTGTATGCTCCGTATTTTAGAAATATATTATATTTGAAAACCAAAAATTTATATTTGGGAGCAGTATTTGTCACCTTGTTTGAGAAACTCTAAGACATTGTTTTTGAGATCTCAACACCTTATGTTGATAAAATGAATATTATGTAATATTACAAAATCATCCAAAATGAAATAATTGGTATGTGAAACTAGGAAACACTTCCATCCCTAAAGTTTATGTCATTTCCTACAGAGAGAAAGCTTTAATATTAAATTCTTCCAAAACCTGTTATCTGATAAGATTTTTCTAGAATGGAAAAAAAAGTGTAAGCACCTGCTAAATCCTTTCTGTGTGTTCAGCATTCTTATCTCAAGACCCACACTTTTATGATTCCTGGCGTTAGTGAACATTCAGAAGGAGATTTGGCTCTGGGGGTTAACAGCTGTTTATCTATCCATCAATGGTCCCTTGTGCTTATCACCATAGTGTAGGCAACAAACGCATTCCTCAGATCAATGTTTGTTGGGAGTGTCATCATGGCAGTGTTAAACTCTCACCATAAGTAGTTGAAAGAGAGAAAGAAAGAGAGAGAAAAATTGGTGGTGGAGAGGGGCAAGGAATAGGGAGAGGGAGGGAAAAAAAAAAAGAGGGGACGTGTAAATTTGGTAAAGGTTTATTGACTCTTCTCTTTGCTTGAATTTTTATAATATTCTTTCATCCAAATTCCAAATGACATTCATGGCCAACTTCATGTTCTGTGGTCAAGCTAAACTGAATAAATGCTTATGGAAACAAGTGAAGGGCTTTGATTTGAAAAACTCCCTTTGAATAACTACTAATTAATGCCTGGTTATGACATCCAGGTATGAACCTGTGCACATGCTTCTAATGGAACCCCCAGTTACACTTATATATGTTGGTATTCTTGCCCAGTTCTTCCAGATTTAACCTTTTTTTTTTTTTTTAGGAGAGACAATAGGGGGAAGAGGAATTATCGCCAGCATAGATGCACCTTAAAGCATTTATAAACTATAACCCTGGATACGAGTTCTGTATTCTGATTCTAACTTCATCTCAAGCTGTCTTTCCCTCTGTCCTCCACCCAGACAGACACAAGTGTGCAAGTACACATTTGGTTGTTGCTGTATTTGCTCCCAAGATGGAAGCCTTGGATGGAAAGTGAAGGAGAATTTTGAGGTGTAAGGGAGTTTTTGCAAATTGTCAGGTGGCTCTTTAAGTAGCACTCCTGATGGCTCTTTCTGTCCACTGGCTAGCGAGCATCCTTATGGGCCCTCATCTGTAATTCAAGGCGATGGTCAATGGGGTCGCTATGATATATTTGTCCATTTGTCCCTCTTTGGGCTCATGAATTTTCTGGAAGTACATTATATACTCTAAGGGAACAGAAACACCGTCAATGTGCCACCTTTTAACTACGTGAATTGATTGGGTGGTTATTGGTTTCTTTCATTTTTCAATAAGCAATTAGGCTCTCTGGGAATTCAAAGTTAAGTAAGGAATGACACATTACCTGGAATATCTTACAGCCTCTTAGGAGAGAAAACATACTGATAAATATTTCGTATATGACCATTCTGATTCTCATGAAAAAGACACACTAGAATTAATGAATATAAGTGACACTATACATGCTAAAATGAAAGTCCATACAGGTAAATGGGAGTGATGGAGGGAGAAGTAAAGAGTGGATTCTCTGATGTGGGGAGAGGAAAGCTCAGAATAAAAAAAATGTCTTCTAAATTATTCTATGGAGGACATGGTTTTTGCCTGGTTCTTAGGTGGGGAAAGATTTCTCAACAGAAGGCAGAGCAAGTGCAAATGTCGAAGGTTCGTGATGTGTTTGAAGAACTTCTTTCCGACAGGCTAGACCATCTTTCATCTAGAGGACATACTCAATTGAGAATAGCTAGAGATGAAGTTCAAGAGACTGCCAGGAACCAAATGACGGAGAGACTTGTTCACTCTCCTAACTTGTGCGAACTTTATCTGAAACAGACAGCCACCTGTGGAAGAATTCAGAGTAACGGCATTCTCAGCTTTGAGTTTAGAGCAATCACTCACAGAAGTGTGGACTAATATCCCAGAAATAACCTCTTTATCTTTACCATTCCTTAAGTAAGAAGGGTCACATCCACAGGTTACGTTGGCTGTAAAGCCATTTGTGAACATTCTTCTAGTAGGATTCTCGTGTTACACATGAGACAACAGAGACTTACCAAGGTCATAAATGGGAAAAGCATAGGCAGAAGAATTGGGCTTCTCTGACCCCACAGTCTGTGCTCCTTTTTAATGGACCAGAGTGCCTGCCTGATGTGATCTTTTCACCTTCAGAATCCTCATACAACCTCGAACTCTCTTACGGTGTTTATTTCATTCTACTTTGAGTTATTTGAAACTCATCTTATGCCTCCTTCTTAGCTGCATATCTTGGAGGAAGGGGCTATGCGTTACTCATCTTTTCAGATTCTCTCTGTGTTCAGCACGTTTCCTTATAGTGATAGGTACTTGACATATACCTATTAAATAAATACATAAATAAATAAACATTTTAAATAAATATAAATGTCATCAGCCATTAGCTGAGCAATTCAGTCCTCTATTACTTATATTAGTAAAAAAAAAAAGTATATGTTTTAAAACCTTGCCTTGGTTAAAGAATCACTAATAAGGGCTCCCCCGTTCTGAGGCCACTTGTTTGTCACATGGCTTGAGCACTTCAGCGGTCAAAGTGTCAGGATGTTAAAGAATAAATCCTCTATTTAAATGCATTTAATTCTTTATCTGTTGCTTAAATTCTAGATAACAGAACAATTTTCTGTGGTCAAATTTATCACTAAGGTAATTATTGTCAGGTGTCTGGAAGAGATAACGTGAATTAGCATCAGAGCTGATCATTCAAGTTCCAAAAAGAAACAACTTAGTAGTACCTTCACAATTCATTTAGTACGAGAAAATGCAATGTTTATACAATTTCTTATATAAGACTAACAGTGAAAATGATTACTCTTGAATCTGTTGTTTTGAAGTATCGTATTTATTTTTGATGACAAGGATTCACAAGAGATGCATTTATTCCTTCAGCCCATACTTATTAGTTACCTATTCTGGACTAGACTTGGTGCTAAGTGAAGAGAAAGCTACTTATCCCTCGCCTTAATGGAGCTTGTTGTAGGGAGGACATTCATAGTCTAGTGTGTGGAAAGGGGCTTGGATAAGATGGTAAAAGAATTAAGAACTGAAATACAGTGAGCACAAATAGACAAGCACCATGGCCTCAGATGAGGCCTCCCTTGGTTGTCTAGCAAGAAGTGATATCAAAGATTAGCCGGGGTTCCCTTTATTCCAGCAAGGGTTTTCAGAGAATTTTGAAAGTGACGAGTGTATTGTGAAAATGAACCATTGAAGATGGCAGAACACAACAGGCTCCAAGACCCTGTGCAATGAATCCGAGGACGTGAAAGATGGGGAAGAAGGGCACGGACACGCCAGCAGCAGAGAAGAAAAAGTTCACGACCAAACAAATCTTGTAAGGGGAGGGGCTGAGGAAAGAAATCCAAGAGCCTGATACTCCTTATAAATAGCTTCCGCAAGTCCAGAAACAGTAGAGAGGACAGAAAATACTGAAATTTTTGGTTTAGAATTTTAGTTTAGAGGAAGGAGGACAGATGTGGGAGAGAAAGGGGCAGACAGGCAGCTTGGAGGAAAACCAAGAAAAAAAATTCTCAGAGTAGACTCACCCTACCTTCTACCCACCAGGGTGATGACACCCTTTGGAATGGCTACCAGGACTTTCCACGCTACCATGGAATTGTTCTGTCTTGGGAGAATGAACTGTAGCCCAAGAGGATGAAATATGATCTTGACTGCTTGGAAAGAGGTAGAGACTTCAGAAGGAACACTAGAACAAGTGTCTGTGAGCAAAATCTCAAAGCTTCAGAGGGTTTCCGAGGGTCTCCCTCTACACCCACGCCCACGTCCTCAGAAGACAGCATGGAGGTAAGAAGTCTACCTTACCTCCAAGAAGTTGGAGGTAAGTTGCGAATGTTATGCAGAATGGGTGAAAACAGTACACTGTAAGAATACTTGGCATCCTTAATCTAAAGTATTCAACAGATGCGGCAGAAGAAACTATTCTGGATATAAAACAGGCAACCGTCTCTGAAATCAATGAGAAACTGAACCCCAGATAGGAAGGACACATTTCACTGAATGTATTAGAAAAGGAAAATCATAGAAAACAATGGTCTTGAGAACATATTCTGATTAAGTTTTTGAACATCGATGATAAAGAAAGAATAGTTTAGGTACCAGTACAAATAGAGCAAGCCACCCACGAGGGATCAGTATGTTTGGTTTTGAATTCCGTTACAACTTGCAATGCCACAAGTCATTAGATTATTGTCTACAAAGTACACAAGAGAATAAGGTGTGAGCGAGAATATTCTAAACAAGCAAAGTTTCATCCAGTACAAAACAGCAAAATGAAATATTAGCCCTTACAAATTTATGTAATATATAAATATTGCATAAAAAAGTATATATATATAATTTATACATATGTATGTTTCTTGATGTTTATATCCATCCATTCATCCAAGAGATCAAGATAAAGAAGTTAGAAGCAGAGAATTTCTTGCATTTCTTTGAAAGCATCTGACGTATCTGGGTGCAATTTCTTGCATCATCCTCTATGCCAGGAGTGCCCGGGGCAACCTCTCCTTGCCCTGAGGCTGGACAGCTCCTAGCACATTCTATGAAGCACTCAATATAGACCCTCTGTACAGGATTTCCTGAACTGACTGCCCCCTCACACCAGGGCTAGATTTGATGCCTTTATTCTAGTTATTCCCAAGTGCATATCTCCACCACGGCCTGGGATCATGTTTTATTCCTTTGCACCATCCCCTGCTGAGAACAGTGTCTTATACATAGAAAACACTTGCTTAACCTTGGCTGAATGAACAAATAAATGAACGGCTCCTGGCCTTAGCTTTTCTGCATAAATAATTTCACTGCCTTTATACGTGTCACATAGTTTACTGTGCAACTGGCAGAAATATGCAATTCCAAATATTGCCTTGCTATCTTTTTCGTAATATTTCATATGAAATTGTATTTGACTCGGAAGAAACTTAAAAACAAGTGAGCTTGTTTAAACAACTCTGTCTATTTGACTGTTAGAATATGCAGAGTGAAACCACATAGCTCATTTATTTGTTTGTTAAAAATACCCACTTTTTAATTTCCATCCATTTTTTACTTCGAGTAATTCTACTTGACCGTGACACTCAGTCTGCCAGTTTTCAAACTCAAGAATTACAGGGGCAGCCACTAATTTGATAAATCCATTATCACATAATTGAGGTTGTCTGCAACCTAACGGTAGTTATTAACTTCTCTAAAAATGCCAGAAATATTGTTAGAAAGCAAATGTACGTGCACCGTCATTTTGTATTTTTATGATTTTATTTTCTCAGTTTTACAAGCTAATAATAGGAAGAACCAAAATGTCACCTGCAACATCAACATGCAAGGAATACATGCGTAATTCCAAGATTTAGCAAGTATATCTTTAGAACTGCTTCTCTAATGACTCTGAAACTTTAGACAAATGTGTATAGCTCTCTGGCCAAAGTAACCACAGGAACTGGGTTCTTCTAGACAATCTTAGATTCAAATATACCTATAACTTACCATGGCAAATCTAAGTTTTGTTAAAACAAACAAACGAACAAAGAAACCTATTATGAGAAAATAAAATCTAGGCAAACTGAAATCAGGTTTAGGATATCTTTAACTTTGAAAGAAAAGTAAATTATAATCATCTATAATCCTTCAATCAATAAGATTACTATTATAGGGGTGGCTGATCCATATTCTACAACCCCGAAGGAATAAAGTTTACAAAGTGAGATTAGTTTGGGTTAGGGAAGGCGGCATGGAAGCAGGAGGTCTTTAAAAAAAGAGGAAGAAATATTTCTTCATCCTCAGAATTTTTTAAGAGTTACGTCGCTTTCGAGGCATATGCTAATTCAAACACTAGACAGCAGTCTCAGGAAAGTCCTTATGGGATTTATCTCAATTAATACAAATATCTTATTTGTATCATCATATTGTTGAAGTTTGAAAATTATTTCAAATATTTTAAATACTTTGAAAATTATTTCTCAAAATGTGGGTCATAGAACCTCCGGTTCATGGATGAGATTGGCATGATTGATTAAAATGGAGAGTCACAGAACCTGTCCCAGATCTACCGGGTAGAAATCCCTGGACTTGAGATGTGGAATGTGGTCTTTAATAGGGTCATTCTGCACCGTGAAGTTTAAGAACCTCTCTAGAATAAATGAAAAGAGAGCTTATTGTCTTAACTGCCTTATTACCACCTACAGGCACACAAAAGCCCACATGCGTGCACCACACATGTCACGTGCCATCCACGTTATGCTATTATGGTGTCATTGAAGTCACTCATTTTTAAAAGAAATCAAAAGATCTGAATCTGAATTGTGGCTTTGCCACTAAATAGCATAATTTGAGGTAACATAACCTGACATAGTGAAAAAAGAACTTTGTTCATGTCAAATAGATGGCATTCAATTTTCCACGTAAAGCGTGTCATTGTAAATAATGTTTTCCAAAAAGTAGACACCTTCCATAGTCAACAAGATTAGGTACAAATGTGATGTACTTTCAGGACCCACCACAGCTGGCATGACCCCCTAGTTACATGCCACTTAACGTGGCATTAACATTCCCTAATGTATGAAACATACCTACATACATTCCCTATTATTTTAACAACGTCAAACTATTTTTTATTCCAGGAACATGCCATGGTGTTTCAAGCTCTCCTTTTTCTTGAAATGCCTGCTGATATAGTTTGAATTCCCATCGATGTTGGATGATTCCATCCATACCTCCCTTCTTCTGAGGTTCTCCCTAACACTCCTGTTAAATATTAGTCACACACTATTCTTCTTTCAAGGTATTTTGCTTTTATACCTGTAATATGACATTCATTGCATTATAATTGAAGGTGTATAACGTTTTCAGTCTCCAGGAAACTATGTATTCCTAGAAGTCAGGAAGAAAATATTCCTAGTATTTATTAGAATATACAGTTGACCCTTGGACAATATGGGTTTGAACTGTGCAGGTCCACTTATACACACATTTTTTCCAAAAGTAAATACTACGGAATTACACCATCCAAAGTTGGTTGAATCTGCGGATGCAGAACTGCAGATCTGGGGGAACCGTGGTACCGAGGGCTGACTGTATCATCCCTGGAATTTGACTGCATGGAAGGTTGGCTCCATTAAACCCCACGTTATTCAAGGATCGACTGTATATATAAATTCTCACTATAAGAACACATTCTCACCTGTGAGCTGTCTATTATGTTCTCATTCAATATTGATGAAATTGAATTGGACATCATTTTTAGTAGCCAGGATAATTGCAAGACACTATTTTACAAGTCTTTGAAAACAAGTTGAACGTTCTCGTGAAATCTGTGTAAGACAATAAATTATACTTTCATCATCGTAAATCTCAGAAAACACTGAAACGGTACTAAAAGAAACTATAGACTTGTTTTACAATTTTGCATATCTGAACTGAAAAAAAATCCTTCTTTAGGGAATAAAACTCTTAGGGGTTTGCCTAAGCAGAAATAGTATCACATTCAGACTTGAAAGAGATGTCAGACACAGAGGTCTAAATGTCTTTCTTCCTATTCACTCCCATACACGTTTGCTGGCCAGTTACATTCTAAATCTGTGTACTGAAAATAAAATGTGATCTGTAAGGAAGGAGACATTTACAGAATTCTATATTTGCCGACATCATGCCCTGAATTAGACTCTTCTTTTAAATTGATTTTATGATACTCCTCTTAGATATCCTAATAACAATGCACGATTGTGGTAGAGAAAACCACATTAAGTACATGTTAAATTACATAGAAACTTTGCAATAAAAATCATCTGGAAGATGGCATTGTTCTTTGCATTTTCTTTTGAGGACAGATACATGTCTGTATAGTAGGAACAGATGCAAGAAAAACGAAAATAGTACACAGAATACTATAACATCTACAGTGAGCTTCAATGGCAACAGGTTCCATTACATTCTTCAAAGGTCAAGGAGAGTTGTCACGGAGAATACGGATTGAGTAAAAGCAATAAAAAAAATCAGAAGAGTTTATGCATGAATATGTTTCACCAGTGGAAAAATGTTAATTTGGAAAAAAAATAAAGAAATGTCTCCCTCCAAGCAACTGGGTGGGACATTAAGAGTGATATATCTTCAGTGTTTTCAAAGTATGAAAAATAATGCCAATTAACATTCTCTTCTTAGACATGTATGACAGCAGCTGGAATTTTATTAACAGCCCAGCCATTTGTACATGTTTGTCCAAAATGGGGTAAAATCTTTGGACACGTGTGTTTTCAGGACCAAGGACTACTAAAAATTTTTTTTAAAACTTGGTTTTCCCAATCATGTCTTTTACTGGACTTAAATATCCCATTATAGGAAATGAATTGAAAAAGAATTTCAAAATGTTCTATTTTCCTTCTCTTGTAACTTAAACCTGAAGTGTGAGCTGTGTTCATCATTTTCCAAGAAGGGGCACACATGGTATCAATCTGAGTCATGGGAAAGGCGCTGTAGTGCTTCAAAAACTTAATAAAACTAAAATAATGTCAGGATAGATGAAGAAATCAGAAAATGCACACCCATTTCAAATGGGAAAATTAATATTTGTTTAATAAAACGAGCAGTTCTTGCCTTTCATATTAATTTGATAGAGGTTTAATCAAGTGTCTCTATTTTTCCATGGACTAGATACCCTCCTCATCTTTAAAATATCAGTTAACTTAAAATTATATTCATTGAAAAACCATTTCCCAGAAACTTTATATTTAATCAAATGAGCACGCATTTAATTGGGTGCTCGTATATTGGACCTATACGGGTCCAAGAAAAGCCATTCCACTGAAAAGAAAAGTCTGCTGCCTACTTTCTACCTTCTCATGAACTGAATCTACAATATATTCCCCTCCCCAACCCCCTGCTCCTGTTTGAACTACACGAGCCTGTCTATTTAAACACAGAGAGGGGATGACTAAAATGTAGCACCAATCCAAGAAATTAATCCTCCCTATAATATTCAACCTATCAACAGGGCTTAAGGACAGTTTATCAACGGCATTATAGTGTCTTTGATTTATGGTGTTTACTGCAGAGTCTGAGCTGCTGCCCTGGAAAATATTTCCTCCATAAAGTTTAACTAACAATATATATCCGTCTCTCTCTTTTGCACCATTCACTCTTGTACCCTAAGTAGACAAAGTACTTTTGGTAATAGTGCAAGATCTCTGAAAAGATCTGTATGGAACTTAGCCAATTTCACATGCTTTGTTAGTTTCTTAACTTGTTGACAGTGCATATGATTAAAACATAGATTATAAAGATGGGCTTAGTGGTGACTAATGACATAGGAATCACAGATGCTTTTATTGTTTCTTTTCATACCATTCCAAGCCCTTTAAACATATTTTCTACTTTAATGGACTAGCTATCCTACCCACAGTAAGGTACACATAGTTTTAAAATTCTTCTTCCTCTGAATCGTTACCATGGAACTATTCCCTAGTGGAAAGTTGGAGTTGAAGTGAAAGAAGTCAATTATTGTCTTGCTTTGATAAGGCTTGTGTTAGCATCAAAACAGGCACACGCGCGCACACACACACACACACACACACGCACGCACGCACTTTACCCCCTACTTACTCATTAACCTTGGCTGTACTGTGACCTCCTTGGGGAAAAGTATCATGTTATATCCCCACAATATTTAGGATAATATCTGTTCCATTGTTGAAATGATAATATATTTATTGACAAAATATAGGCACAATAGATGTACTTTTTGTGCATAACCATAGCTAAAAACGTAGACTCTAAAACATTCTTGACTAAACTATTCTGAAGTCTTCTGCCAAAACTTGAAATTCAATCTATATAAATTTGACTTTAGGAGATCATTGCTATCCTCATTGTTATTCATAGATCAATTCTGAGACTCTAAAAACAGCCAATGCTAATGGGATGCTAATCCAACAGACTGAACAATTAAAAGTGTTAATGACAGGATTAGAACAATTTTTTTTCTATTATTATTATTTCATGCCTGAAATATTCGGTGCTTGGGTTTCTGTTTCTATAAGTGGCACAAAAAGAAAAAGAGTCTTTATGGCAGATCCTAAAATGACTGTGTGGATTTCAAAGAATGTTTTCCAATGGAAAGAAAGTGTAAATCTTTTACGTCGTTGAGTGCTGAAACAGCTTATTGATCAACGTCAACAGGTGGAGCCAGGACAAATGGCCCTAATCTGTGCCTTTGTAAATACATTAACCACCAGGAGACAATTGTTCCAATGAATCAAGAAAATTCATATGCGTTTCTGTGTTCAGTCCTTCAGAGTCCCAGCCTATAAGCCAGAAAGTCGAAGGGGATCTTCTATGGTATATTTCAAAAGTCTAGGTTATATATTTTGCCTGGAACTACTTATAGAGAACTACGAATGCCATTTTTAGAAAATAACTGTGGTTACTTGGGCCAGTGTCAAGGTAACACTTTCCAAAATACAACGACCAGGAAGATTTGCACGTCTCAAAGATATTTGAAGTTGATGGAGTCTGTGGTTACTTAAAGATCAGCTGCTCTTATTGGATTAAGAAAGAACTGGGCTGTGATCTGGGCACACAGATTGTGGATGTTCGGAATGCACTCATTTCTTTCCCATGATCTAACATCCCATGATTTCTGACCTCTCCCCAACCCAGTCATTCTTCCCCGGGAAATAGGTTGTTTGTCCTTTTAAAACTGTCACCTACAATTGCATATTGTTCTCTGGATGTTGATTGACAAGCACAGGAAACAGTGACATTATTACTGTCTATTATTTAATGGATCGCATATTATATATAATTAGTACAGAATAGGTCAAGTCTTCACTAAGCGGTCAATAAGCGTTAGTCATTGTTATCATCATTGCGCTCCCCACGGCTGTTGCTTAGCTGTTGAATCAACCTTTTAAACATGATACGCACTGTCAAATAAAACCTCTACTTTGAGCTTCTAGCTTTATTTTCGTTCGCTTATTTATTTTGTTTGCTTGTTTGGTGGTGTGAGGGGAGGATTATTTGTCTTCTCGAACTACTCTCAATTCACTCTTTCCCTAAAATCTGTATCTCACCAGTTGATTCTTTGGACACAAAGGGCAGAATTTCTTATTCAATCTTTCCTAACTTGGAAATATAGACCTAGCAATCCAAATGTTTAAAATTACTTACTATCTTGATTTTATAAAGTACCACATAAGCTTTACAGCATTAATTCATGAATCTTCCAAGTGAAGAGGCATTTTGTGTGTGTGTTTTCTTATGGATTCCTCCATAATACTAAGCATAAGTCTGATAAGTTATATCGTATGCTTAACAGCTTTTATGAGCATGGAAATAGTGGGGGAGTTATAGAAGGAGACCTTGAAAAATGAACCAAGAGAGTGAAGAGAATTCCCTACCATGAAGTCCTTCAGATAAATAACAGATTCTCAGAATCCTGGATAAAATTTTCCTGAGCAGAGACTTACAGTATAAGAAACTGAGATGGCCACATTTTAGAAACAGATTTTTTTCAAGATACAGGAAAAAATTTTCAATTCTATTAAAATCAGAGTAAAAGCGTTCAGGACATTCTCCTCTTTGATTTCCCTATATGCCTTCAAAATTCTTTTCTTACTGTCTTTTTCATGAATTTATTATTTAATCCATTCTCTGGAGTAAACTGAATTTATCAAGGGATTTTTTTCCTCTGTAACAGAGAGAAGGGCTTGCATTTATTGAACAGAACAAATATAAATGCTAATCCTCACAAACAGAAAAATTAACAGAACACAGGTCATGGAGATCATGACAACAGGTCTTCTGATGTCCATCAGAAATCACTTAACAGGAAACTGAAAAACAGTGGCTTAAATAAATTGGGAGGTTATTTTTCTCTCATACAGCAAGCACGCAATGCCACTGAAGATGCAGCCTTCTTCTAGCTTCCACTGCACCACCTCTTGCCCTTTCCAACTGGTTTTCCGATCCAAGGGGAAAAGCAAAAAGAAATCTTCAGCTGAGTCAGCCCCTTTACAGAGAGCATTCTGCAAGCCCTAATTCAAGGGACTTCTACTTTTATTTCATCGACTAAATCTTAATCATGTGATCATCTCCAGCTCCAAGTGAAGCTGGGAAATGTAGTTTTTAAGGTACACCTATATCACCTCCACCTAAATGAGGTAATGTTAATAAAATGTCAGGGGACAATGGGAGAGAAGATGTATCTCTTACCTATTACCTTTCTTCCATATTTACATTAATAAGACCCTTTAATTTTCCTAGAAACTGCTACAGAGACTGCCCTTTTCTTGAGCATGAGAGCAATTGCGGAATCTACTTTTCAATCTACTTAGCCCTAGAGGTTGATCTGCTACTGGGTACTGAGCTTCAAAGGACTGTCAAATATTCTTTTTTGCGGTACGCGGGCCTCTCACTGTTGTGGCCCCTCCCGCGGCGGAGCACAAGCTCCGGACGCGCAGGCTCAGCGGCCATGGCTCACGGGCCCAGCCGCTCAGCAGCACGTGGGATCCTCCCGGACCGGGGCACGAACCCGTGTCCCCTGAATCGGCAGGCGGACTCCCAACCGCTGTGACACCAGGGAAGCCCCAAATATTCTTTTTTAAAGAAGTACACGGTAAAGCACTTGTCATTTCACAAACATTTAAATCACAAAATAAAAGGCACTCACATGTAAGATTATTCCATGATATATTGCTCACCTTCTGCAATCTCTTTCCTTCTGCTCCTGGTTAATCATTAAAATGTCAACTCTATGTGAAAACAGTTTTTCAATTAATAAATATATGTGGAGGTTGTAAAAATCAATAAACAGAAACCTCAATTAAAATAGAGTTGGGATGCCAGAAGGGGGAAGCTCTCATGCCCAAAAGGAAGAAGAAAGACTCCTCTTCTTGCCTGGCAAGCGTTCAGCCAATGAGAGACTCTCGCAATCAGTCAATGAAAAGCCACTACTTGGAACTCTTAGTTCCTCCAATGGATTCTTTGTTTACTAAAACCTTCCCAACTCCCCTTCATCCTCTTTAAAAGTGTTCTCCTCTCCTTGCTCATGGCAGGCCATGGTGCCAGACCCCAAACTGCAATTCCTTGTTGATCCTGAATAAACCCCTTTTTTGGCTGGAGACATAACTGGCCATCTATTTGCTGAAGGTCAAAAGAGCAAGTTAAAAAACAGATTTTCTCAATGACACAGAGATTCTGCTAGCCTTTCATTAACCTGTTTTGTCCACATAACACAGAGGTCCACATTTATATAATTTTAAGGTACAAAATGCACAACACTTCAGAATCACAAAGGCCATCTAGTCAACCCCTCATCCAAAGTACATATCATTTAGAGAATCCCAGCCTCCTTCTCTAATATTTCCCCATTTGATGTGCTTGATACTTGATGAGGCAGAGAATGACGGTTGAGATGCCTCGTAATGGACGTTCGTCCTCTATTATAAACAACTGTTGCTCTATAACATTTAACCACTTGCCTTGCTTCTATTTATATACCGGGCATTTAAATGAACTACATCCACATATTCACATGATAGGAGATCACGTAGAGAATTACCTTCTCTGAGTGAGGACTGTTGCCTAAATGTCTATATTGTTTATATATCCTCAAGTTTAAGGGTTGTACATCCTGCACAGAGTTTTAACTGGTCCTTTACCAACCTTAAGAAAAAGCTATAAGTCTTTGTTCTTGTGGCAAAGAACACGATGTTGAAACATCATTATTTGTAATATCTCAGGCCCAGAAAAACAGTGGAAAGTAGGAATTAAAAGCCCTGTGAGTGTATTTTTCCTTAATAAACTATCTTCATCTCGACTCTCTCCATATTTCAGGCCTACCTACTCCACGACATTTATTATGTGTCAATTTTTCCCTTTATCTGAACTTCTCGACTTAAGATGCTACTTAACAATGGAAAATATGTCTCAGGAAAATAGAGGAATCATACACTTTGGCTTCCCTCTACCACCATTTCTCATTTGTATCAACAACATAACACAGGCCATAAATTTGGAGATAAGTTTGTCTCTGGATTACCTATGTATTTAGGAGAAAACCTTATCTCTTCCACTGATATTCAGTATTACGAAGCAAAACATGGTCCCTCCAGAGTCTCTGGATTATGTTTTTCTGTGACACAGTGCCCACACTTTCCCTGATGAAACCTGCCCTCCTTGCCATGAACTGCAGTCACTGAAGTAATCTTCTTACAGACTAAATTCTAGAACAGATGGCCCAGGCAAGTATAAAGTTCAGCTGCCCATTCCATAGCAACTGTGGTGCTTTAAATGATTAGGAAAATTGCGGCAGCCAGGAAATGTTTATTGTTTTGGAAAGAGGGTGGGTCAGGATGGGATTTCACTTTCACTCTTTCCTAGAGGAAAATATTCATCCAACAGATTTTATGTGACATATCAGAACCACAGTCTCCACTTGCCAACTGTCAAGACATCCGATGGTTAAGGCAACTGGGAAAGGCAGCAAGAAAATAAACTGACTCCCAGCCAAGCAAATGCCAATTATAGTTTGTTTTAAGTGCGCTAGGAAGGATGGCCGGAGGCCAGCGGCATGGGGGATGGACAAAGGTTGCTTAAAGGGCACATAGCAAAGGCTATGGCCTGTGAAATTCCAAAGAGACGTGATTGGCATGGTGACACAGATGGAGGGGGTGGCCGCGATTTCTCAAAGATGACTTCAACGCTGTGCCAACCAAACTGCTCTTTGATTTGTGGTTCAAAGCCTCTCCGTATGATGGGAATTGTGGGACATGGAGAATGATTTATTCAAAGTCTTAACATGATTTTAATCAGGAGAGTCACCATGTGCTTTGTCAATGGGCAATCCAAACCACACTTGCAGAAGTCAAGAAAAAATAAGAGTTTCCTCCAGTGTGATCAATTCTCTGGATCAGAGTAAACTGAAGTTACTGCTTACTTCAAAAAGCAACCTGTATCTGGTTGCCTGCAAGTAGACTCAAGTAATTGTGTTACATGAAGTAGTAGACATCCAAAGGGTCTTACCTGGATGTTGACTTTTCTTCATTAAAGAGAATGTAAGGTTATTTGGTTATGTAGGGGAAGAAAAACAATTTTTCCTCTACCCTCCTAGATTCTTGACTGAGATCCCCCTGTAATAAAAGATAAACAGGAGAAAAACAGATAAATGTTTAATAATAGGTACAGGAAAATTTAGTAGCTCTCAGAAATGGTCCATGCCATCATCTTAAATACCATCTCCAGCTAAAGACAAAGGAAGATGTTGGGCTGGGAAGAGCCACGTTTTTAAGGCAAAGCACAATAAACAAAGGTCTGGTTGTTTTGTAGATTAGGTTGTTGCCTTTTCCACTGATAAGAGTTTCTACAGATTTAGTCATCCTCTTCCTGGTACAGAGAAGGAGATACCCTTACAAATGGAGATTTCCCTTATAAATGTAAATCACCCTTACACAAGGGTAACTTCTACTTGGTTTTCAGAGCTCCTCTGGTGTCTGCTGTTCTTTACAAATAATAAGAGGCATATTTTGGGGTGAAGAATTCTGCTCTTTTTCAGCCAGCATTTTGGAATTAGATGGTTTAAACTGACTCATGCATTCACCTAGATGTATTCTATCAAGTGATCATATTTCATTAGAGAATAAACTCCCCTTACTTGGTGGGGAGGCAGTTGTAATGTAGGCATGACAGGAAGAGAATGTTGCATCTAGAAATATGAAATCGAAAAATTCTTTAAATTGCTTTTTGGGTGAATTATTATATTGCTAATGTTAGCAAAATTTTAAAATGGAAGCTTAGCCTCAGAGTAGAAATCTAATCATGTGTACAGAAATGTACTTTACTGAGTCCATATTATTAAGTAAATTCCAATGGAATATACGAATAAGTTCTCCAAATAAGTGAATTTCATTTTCAGAAATATATGCACTTCTGAAATTTGAATATAAAATAAATTTTCATAGATTAAGATATGTGATGTTTCACAAGAAATAAGATAAAAGCAAGCAATCATGACCATGTAACTGAGAGAATTCTGCTTGCTCAAGGTATTTTTGTACAAGGAAATAAAAGCTTCCTCTTTAATCCTCCTCAATATAGTCAGAATGATGTGGATACACAAAAGGTCAGAGATACAAGTCACGGGGCTCTCAACTGTGCTAGACATGGCACAGAATAGACCAGGAGTTCTCATCCTTGGCCACTCATCACAACCATCTGGGGAGATTTAAACAGTATTGATGTCTGGTGCCCAAGTACAGAGATTCTGACTTAATTGATCTTAAGTGTGTCATGGGCGGGCACTTTTGAAAGCTCTCCAGGTGATTCCAAAGTGCAATCACCAATGAGAATCACTGGTCTATAAAACCATAATTCAAAAAGAGTCATGTACCACGATGTTCATTGCAGCTCTGTTTACAATAGCCAGGACATGGAAGCAACCTGAGTGTCTATGGACAGACGAATGGATAAAGAAGCTGTGGCACATATATACAATGGAATATTACTCAGCCATAAAAAGAAATGAAACTGAGTTATTTGTAGAGAGGTGGATGGACCTAGAGTCTGTCATACAGAGTGAAGTAAGTCAGAAAGAGAAAAACAAATACAGTATGCTAACACATATATATGGAATCTAAGAAAAAAAAAGTGGTCTTGAAGAACTTAGGGGCAAGATGGGAATAAAGATGCAGACCTACTAGAGAATGGACTTGAGGACACGGGGAGGGGGAAGTGTAAACTGGGACAAAGTGAGAGAGTGGTAGTGTATATATCAACATATATACACTACCAAATGTAAAATAAACAGCTAGTGGGAAGCAGTTGCACAGCACAGGGATATCAGTTCCGTGCTTTGTGACCAGCTAGAAGGGTGGGATAGGGAGGGTGGGAGGGAGGGAGATGCAAGAGGGAGGGGATATGGGGATATATGTATATGTATAACTGATTCACTTTGTTATAAGGCAGAAACTAACACACCATTGTAAAGCAATTATACTCCAATAAAAATGTTTTAAAAATACTATATATATAAGAATATAGAAGATAATAATAAGATATATCATATGATTATATATTACAATTAAAAAAAAAAAGAGTCACTGGTCTAGATTGATCCAGTGATTCTTAAACTTCTCTGGTCAGAAGCGTCCCCAAGAAGCTTGTTAAGAAGTGTGTCTAATCAATTACCCAGGTGATTTGCATTCAGGTGGTCCTTGGGTCACGTTTTGGGGAAAAAAAAGAAAAACTTTCTTTACTTAGCTTGTTTAAGCCCTGGGCTTGTCACCTAGAGATACCGACTTCAGCTACGTAAGAGTTCACTCAGAGTATATAATTCTTAATTTTGGCAGTTCCCAACATCTGTGGAAACAAAACCTTTCACAGAAGCTTCTATACAATTGTGCTGCCACATGCAATGCCAAGGGCAATTCCAAATTCCCATAAGCCAGAGAAATCTCAAGCCAAGAGAAAAAAAGTCTAAATAATGCAGTAGATTACACTCAGAAATACACTAAACGTCAAGGAATTCAAGAAGAATCTCTTCCTTTTTTGGACTTTTTGTTTTCACATACAACATTTTATCTTTAAATATTCACTATGTCTGTGACCCAGCAACTGGTATTGATCCTAGGGAAATAAAAACATGTATCCCCCAAAAGACTTGCACAAGAATGTTTTCAGCAATTTTACTTATAATAACAAAACACTGGAAATAACCGAAATGTCTATCAGCAGGTGAATGGGGACATAAATTGTGGTATCTGGACACAGTGGAAGACTGCTAAGCCAAAAAATTAAAATGAAAAAGAAATGTACATGCAACTGATAGGCAAAATAACATGGAGGAGTCTCAAAAACATTATGTTGATGAGGGAAGTATGAGACAAAAGAGAACATATATGGATCCATTTATGTAAAATTCTGGAATAGACAGAATTAATCTGTGGTGACAGAGGTCAGAGCAATGCTGCCTCAGTGAAGGATTGACCAAAAGGTAGCAAGAGAAAATTGTTCTGGGAAGATGGGAACATTCTACATCTTGACCAGGGTGGTGGTAACACACATATATGAAGTTGTCGTGGAAAAGTATTTAAAGAGCTACAAAAGCAACATGTTGCCCTTAAAAGTATGCATTAACTTTCCAAAGACATGTTTATTGATTTTCCAAACACTCTGCTTTAGCAAAAAAAAAAAAAAAAAGGCATATAAGACCAGGTGGAAAGCCAAGTGTTTCCCTGGTCAGTCCTTTTTATCTAGGCAGTCTGATAGCTAAATTATTACATTAAAAAAAAAATCTTCAGAGAGGTTTTTCAGCTCAGAAAAATTAGCCCAGACTATGAGTATTAGCCTAGACTATGAAGCAACTAGTCCAATCCTCTTCCTTTAGAGATGGGGAAACTCAAGCCCTCAATGATTTGCTCAGAAGCATCTCAAAAGTCACTGATGTTGCTTTCTGTATCCAGTTCTTGTGGCAATATATCTACCACTCCTTCTAATGCAGAGATCTCATCTGGTTTACATTAATGGTCAGGAATATCTAGCTAATGCCTTAAACATATGTCTTATCAAATCATGCATACTCATGAAATATCTTCACTATGTCATCTTTAAAAATAATCCCATTGTTCTTCTCCATGTGGCGATTAGTGACTAGCTCACAAATTTAAACTCACACTACAACTTGGATATATAGAGAAAATCTCTCTCTTAATTGTGTGCATCACTAATCTGGCCTTCTTCCTTCACTTCATCTCATAGTTAGGAAGAAAAAAAAATAGAACTAATGTATAATTGGATGACTCAAAGTAAATCTTACAGTGGTTCTTAGTTTCTCTTTCAAAAATGCTTGATTTCTCACAAGACCTCATAAGGACAAAAACAAGAGGAGATAGTAAGAGCTTATTTTAAATATCTATATAAAGAATGTTGTAAATTTTATACACACACATATTGCATGTCAGAAGAATTATGTCAGTCTTTTTGTGTGCATACATTCTATATCTCTATTTCCTCACACGAATAGATATTCTAAGTGAACTGAATGAAAAACCTTATAAATAGCAAGACAAAAGAGGAAAAAGATCCCATTCATAATTTCAAAAAATTTTACTCATAATACAAACTAATTTAATTAGTTATACAACACTCAGAGCCTGTTGTTTTCCAGGCATAAGACTTCACAGTGCAGATAAACAAGGTCCTTGTCCTCTGCATTTGGGTTCGGGTGGAAGATACATGCAAGCTGACAAGCATTTACAAAGTACTGTGGTACCTCTAGGTTGAAGGAAATACTTAGTGCTTTGAGAACAACAAGGAGAGGTCCCTAACTCCTGTGGGGAGAAGTCTGACCTCTTAGGAGGAGACCGAGGGGAGAATTGAGCGAAAAATAAGGAAACCGTGGATGCCCTGAGGAATCAAAATCAGCTGAGTGTGCAAGGATACAGGGAAGGTGGGAAAGGAAGGGAGGAAGAGGTTAAGAGTGGAGGCCAGAGAAATCAGAAGAGTTGATAATGCAAGGTGGGGTTAGCGATGTCACCCATTCTTCGAGGATGTCATTCTGTCAGAAGTGGGAAGCCCTCAGGATAGAAGATTTAAGCATGAGAGTTTTATGAGAATGTCTGTGAAAGAGCACTCTACATGTCATCTTTAAAAATATCTCAAATCAAGAAACTTCACCAGCATCAGAGAAGACTCCTCATGACCCGTGTCATTACCTTTCCCCCTTTTACAGCAAAGGGTAGTTTTGCATGATTTTTACTTATAAGGAGTATCATACAGCACGTACACTTTTGGGCTTCACTTCTTTCACTCAAAATTATGTTTTGAGATTCATCTGTACTGTTGCATATGTTTTTAAATCACTTAGTTCCTTTTATTCTAGTGTGTCTAGAGACCACAATTATACTGTTGATGACTGGGTAGTTTTCACTTCATAGTTGCTTTTCAATACTATTCATTTTGGTTCTTTTAATTAAAAACAAAATCAACCTTGAATTTCATAATGTGTATAAATTCAAAAGTTTCCTGAATTTATCACGTTAGATTTGGAACTAGTCAAGTGTATAATCCTATTTCATCCGAATGAGATAGCATAATATTTCTGGTTTCGATTGAACCATAAAGCTTAATTAAAATTAATAAACTTAAATATTCTTGTATCCTCATTTATAATAAAAGTGATATTGAAATACAACCCAGGTGCCTAGTAAAACAACCATTGTTAATATTACTGAATCAAATAACACATTCTTCAACATAATTACTGTGGACCGAATCAATTCTAAATAAATTATATAGGATTCCACACAAAATGATCTATAGGTACAGTGAGAGAGAGTTTATAATTACTTAAGAAAAATGAAACAAGTTGTGAAATTTAATTTTTTAAGTTTTCAATCTTTGGCATACACTTGTCCTAAAAAGGGATGAGAGTTTTTCAATCAAATTTTGATGCTGGAAATACTAACTCCAGTACATGAGGCGTTTATGTTTTTATTTCCTGGGCATATTTACTTTCTGCACCAGGAGCAAGAGTTTAACTCAAAATCATTAACTGTGAAACTATTATGTCAGGATCTGAGGGGGGTCAATGTATGGAAGTATATGCTGAAAATGTTTGCTTTTTACCAATACCCTCTGGATCTGTGAGATCATTCCTTCCTCCCTCCCTCCCTTCCTTCCTTCCGTTCTTTATTTCTTTTTCTTTCCTCTTTCTTTTCTTTCTTTATTTTAATTTAAAGGGAAGATTGTTGCCCCAGTGAGTACATTTTGGGTTCCCGGGGCTAAAGTTGCTAGGAAGCCATCATTAGCATTTCTGAAACTAGAGATTCTTTCATTCCTGGAAGCCAAATAGAATGACCAGTTAAATGGAGGTCTAACTTAACCGAAGTGTAACAACCCCACAAGGTTGCAATGGGTTTTCCTCATGAATGAGAAATCACTTGCACACCCATTCCCACAAGAGAAATAGAAGAGCCTCCCAACAACACACAAAATTACACTCACATGAAAGATGGTCTCCCTTAGAATTTGGTTTTAGCATTTCCACATTTTAGACTGGAAAATGGCAGGGCTTTCAAGTCACATTTTGCAGTCATTTTAGAATATTAGGGCTGTTCTAGCAAGGTTCCAATGACTATTTTACAGTAGCTTTCACCTCTACAGTGACCACCAAAGTCAATATAGCTGGGCTTCCCTGGTGGCGCAGTGGTTGAGAGTCCGCCTGCCGATGCAGGGGACACGGGTTCGTGCCCCGGTCCGGGAAGATCCCACGTGCCGCAGAGCGGCTGGGCCCGTGAGCCACGGCCTCTGAGCCTGCGCGTCCGGAGCCTGTGCTCCGCAACGGGAGAGGCCACAACAGTGAGAGGCCCGCGTACCGCAAAAAAAAAAAAATGAATATAGCTATTGAGATTTGCATAATATAAATTTTCTTATTAAAAGGTTTTGAAATACCGTTTATGCTGCTCTGAATCTGAATGTCGTCCCATTCAACAATATTATAAACAAAATCAGGAATGCTGTGTGGTTTGTCAGAAGTTCCTTTTTAGAAAAATCCAGGCACAAATTATAAGGTTTTTTCAGATTCCTCATTCTTGAATTCATTCATCAATATGTATTAAACATATACTGTTGGTATTGTATGAAAATATATAGCTCTCTATAATAAATACTCCCACAAAACATATTCTTGTAAAACGGTAGGTGGTTTTCTTGAACAGATCCCTTATGTATCAAGATTAGATATAAGAATTTTAAGGTTATTTGCCAAAGAGAAATATATTAGCCAATGTCTTATCTTTTCAGTAATACACCTTTCATGGTTATATATAATATATACATATTAGGGTTCTGATAAAATTTTATATATATATACACACATAGGGAATTTTAATTCAGTGGAATCTAGGTCCTTAAAATCTGTTGCTAAAAGAACATCTAATCTTCATTAAAGTGTTTATTCCTGGACTCCCATTCTTTGTTTGTGAGTGTTAATCACACCTACTTGCACTTGACATAATTTAATGACAGTTTGTCATGATAATAGCCAGGCTCTTTTTCTGTCTCCGAGACACACCAAAGAGGGAAAAAAACAAGATGGTTCAATCCTAGCCAGGCATCATTCAATGTCTTACCGTATTATCACCCCTTTATTTTATTTTATTTTTTAAAATTTTGTTTTACACTGGAGCATAGTTGATAAACAATGTTGTGTTAGTTTCAGGTGTACAGAAAAGTGATTCAGTTATACATATACATGTATCTATTCTTTTTCAAATTCTTTTCCCATTTTAAAGTCATTGTGTGGCTTAAAGTTTCTTTTAGAAATTTCCCTTCAAGTCCCAAAAGGCCTTTCTATCCAAATAGTGAGAAGCAGCAGGTGCTGCCTCCCGTGAAGTGAGAATTTTAGGAATCTCTGAAGTGGTGGAAAAGTTCCTGGGGAGAGGGAGAGAAAAACTGGGAGAGAGTAGACTTCCTGGCAATCTGCAAAACGAATGGACTGTTTTCCTTTCTCGTTTCAGGGCTAACACTTTTAACTAAGGGTTAGTGCCACTTGTGATCCCAGTTATTCCTGTACTTGGCATTCTGTGATTTCCTCATTCCATTTTCTTACTTAAAATTGAAAAAAAAAATGTAACCACCAGAGGGCAGAAGATATTACATTTCAAAGCGTAATCACCCCAAGCAAACGTCCAAGGTGGAAGTGCGTGGCTATGCAGTGCAGCCTTTTGGTGCCTCTCTGTGCCCTTCCACGTGGAACCTTTTAGAATACCTCTGAGTCTCCATCAGCAGTATTACCTCTGCTGCTTGCCAGATAGGGTTCCTTGCCAAATAGATATTACACCATTCTTTACCTTCTACTTTCATCAAATTAAGCTATTCCTTATCTCTTGGCTTGGGTCACCTGGAGTTCAAAGAAAGAGTGAATTATTCTAAAGGTCTTTAGGCTGTATCCCTATACCTTCAGGGCGTTTCTCTACCTAAAGTACAGGAGCAAGCGTTTGAAAAGACATTTGTGCCTGCTCACAGCTAACTGAATTCCTCCCTGTCTCCCTTTCCTGGTTCCTTTATTTATGAACATCCTCACCTCAGTTTCTATGACTTCACTTTTTTTTTTTTTTTTTTTTTTTTGCTTTAACTGGCCCACCATAGTTGTATTAATTTTTGGGACTCAGTGGCCCAGCCCACATGGCGACCAGCTTGGAAATCCTTATCTACGTTGCCCGGCTGCTCCAAACGGACTCACATTCCCAGGTTCAAGAACCTCGTCTAGAGCCTTGAACACCTGTGTCTAGGGGATCCGTACCTTATCTAATGTAGGATATCGCCCTTACCAGGCACTGGACTCTTTACAAACTTGAATGTGGCATGCACGTTGTTATCGGTGGCCCACCTCACTCGAAACCCTTTCGGTCCTGTATTTATGGCAATTGTCTTCAGGCAAACAGCAAGGCTGAGGGACCTGAAAAGCTTCTTCCTGTCTCCTTTTTGAGGGTACTCGCCCTTGAATCTATATTTCTGATTTCCTGTCACATGATCATGACACTCTCCAGGCGGTGGCAGACATCGGCCCCTGCCTCTCCTGTCACCACCATCAAGGCTCACTGTGTTCATATTCTGTTTCGAGATGTGATGGTTTCTGCCTCTAGTGCTTTCTTCTATTCCTTAGTACATCAGTGCTCTGGAGGAGGTGGTAAATTGAGGCTCTACTGGCTGCTACCTCATGGCACCTTAGAGATGCTATGAAATCACAAAAAGTCACTAACCTTCTTTGAGCTTCAATGTTCTTTCTTGTAAAATTCGGATAATCCAAGTACTTATCTCATGAGTGGGTGAGGATTATGTAAGTTCAGTAAATTGGCTGAACTCGATAAAATGCAATTAGGAAAGAGCCTTTAACATTATCCAGGGGATCTTCCTTATTTCTTCCTTATATGTATTATGACATTTATCTCGAAGAACAGTATTATATTTGTAGTTGTTAGAAATTCCCATCCAGTGTGAAACAAAAGCAAATGAATGAATGAACATATAAACAACTGCAACCACCCC
>NW_020174923.1:3226563-3267036 GCF_003031525.2 Neophocaena asiaeorientalis asiaeorientalis | reverse complement strand
CCCCCCCCCCCCCGCCCCCAAACACACACATAAATAATAATTCAGGCCTAGTCTGGGATTTGTTATTGTTAAGCAAAACCTGTAACCATGCCAACCCTATTTAACCCAGAGTAACTCCATTTTTAGCTGTTTTAAACTCCTAAGAAAAATGTCATTTCCATAAACGTTTCTGCAACTAGAAACATTTAGAATCTAGAGGATTATGTAGCATCACCATATAACACATCATCTCTAATCCAGATACTTTTAAGGATGATAAGTAGTAGAAAAATTACAATGAGACATTACTATAACCCAGGACTGTCCCACATAAACTAAGAATGT
This sequence comes from Neophocaena asiaeorientalis asiaeorientalis, assembly GCF_003031525.2. Classification (NCBI taxonomy): domain Eukaryota; kingdom Metazoa; phylum Chordata; class Mammalia; order Artiodactyla; family Phocoenidae; genus Neophocaena; species Neophocaena asiaeorientalis. The sequence goes on along the minus strand of NW_020174923.1, from coordinate 3,266,712 downwards.
GGACCTTCTAGGTTTAAATGGAGGTCTCAGAATAATATTCAGCTATGAATATTAAAAACCCACCCAACGGTAGCTTTAAAAATAGGAGAAAATTTCATCTGCTTTTCTTTATCAATTAATTTTTAAACCCCCTCCTTGAAAATTTGCTGTCCGTGGCTGATAATGTGGATACATGATAGTAGGTCCCAGGCTCCTCCCTGGTCCAAAATGGTTGCTTGTGCTCCAGCCGTCGGGTTTGTGTTGGAAAGAATAAAGACATGTTGCCTTTTCCCTTTAAAATCATATCACAGGAATCGCACAATGCAAGTTTGCCAGAACTAGTTACAATATCACGTCTAGATATAAGGGAGGGATTCTTTGGCTATAAAAAAAAGAAAGGTGATATCGGTGGAAACTAACGTTTTCTGCCACCGTGACATTTAGAATTATATATGCAAATGGACCAGATGTCTATTCAACATCACACAAAAATTATCAGATAAGAAAGCTTAATTTGATTCTTTCATCACTTCATTTTCAACATTTGCTCCGACCTTTTTTTGCTATTTTCATCTAGTGAGCACTCAGTAAGTGGTAACTACTATTGAACTATGGTCCTTTTTGTTCCAGAAGCTTGAAATACTTGCGCTGAGAGAAACTAAAACAAAAAGGGCAACAAAGAAGCACACGCACACACAACACAAACAGAGCTCATGATGTATCCTAGGCTCCAGGGATAAGCCTTGGACTTTATTTGGAAGTTACAGATGGTATATGCTTTGGTTACAAGGAGAAGGGGACAGGCGATCCAAACGGGAGCAATGACAAGAGCAGAGGTATGAAAGCAAAAGTGAGGCCAATGGGAGAAAATAACCAACTCGGAGCACCCGGGGACTTGTTAAGGAGGAGTGGAGGTGGAGGTGAAAGAAATGCTTGGAGACAGCAAGTCTTTGATTCTCCCACACATACCTGTTGACAGAGCTTTCGCATTTATCTACATAAATCATGCAACCATTTGTGCTCATTCGGGGCACAGAGATGGAGAGAAATACTTTCTCAAACATCTGAATGCCTGAGAAGATTCCTAATGTTTTTAACCGACAGAACTCTGTATCCATTATTATACAAATGACCTTGGGGACCCTCATGTTCTGCAAATTCTTCAAGGAAAACATTCGGGTCTCCTGTTTGGGGAGACTTAAATGTCTTCGAAGAAGAGTTCTGAGGTGAAGGAAAAGGATGCCAGTGTTTTTGAGATCGAGCTCAGATTCTCCTGTGCCTTTGCGGGTAGCTGTTCAGATCAAGCATATTTTGTAAAGGAGAACGTCTCAAGAGGAGCCTGGATGTGCTGGTTTTGTAGAGGAAGCAAACAGGAGTAACTCCCACGGTGGATAAGAATAGTTACTTCAGTCCTCTCCGTTCTCTTCTTGCCAAAACTAGGCAGCTCCAAGAAATAAAGACATTTAAAAAACACAAATAGAGACTTCTCTTTTTATTTTCCCTGCTTCTTTACATCTGAAGTGCAATCCCATCTTTTCCTTTCCCAAGGAGTTGAAGTGCTATGCGCATACGTGAAAAAATCGAGCTCGATATTTTGGGTCACTCACATCAGAAATAGGCGAAATGAACCCAAAGGCTTACAGACTTTCAAGTCATGCTTGTGTCCACTATGAATATAGGTCTCTATTTGGTTTTGATTGTTTTCAGTCCACAAAAGGTGGTCACGTTCCTTTCTCAATGGATCACATACTTTGCCAGGTAAGACCTCCCAGGAATTCACCACCAAAAAAAGTCAAGAGTGAAATGTCAACCTCAAGGAATCTCTAATAAGAGATTATAATTCTCTGCCACAGATCAAATAAAAGTTGGTCGTTGGACCCATTGCATTCCACCTGCCATTTTGATCAGCATGAATTATGGCCCATATCCTCTTCTTTCCCTGGTTTAAGGAGAATTTTATTAAGAAATATTGCAATATTTTAATTCTTAGGGGCTTATTTGTTGTCCAAGAGGCAATGGTAGCAGTTTGCTTTCTAAATGCAAAATAGTTCAAGGAAGGAATAAGTATGTTATTGCTCGGTTTCAAAATAAAGACGTTATTTTGACTCCTCTCTTCAAAGACAGTTATTTTGCAAGAAAGGTCCTTAATGAGGAGGGAATTAGCCCTAAAAAATGTTATGCACGGAAAGGCAGTAAACCCTCAGTGTTTTCTTTTATGTGTTAGTTCAAGATATTTCACTTCCTCCTATTGAATTGTCACCTAAGCCAGCCTTAGAGTAGAAGTAGAAAATACCTGCGTTTTAAAAACTGTATTTGGATTTCTCTTTGCGTGCAAAATTCGGAGACCTTTATGTTAAATAAGCAAAATGAAATGAAAATAGTTAATGAATACTAGCCCACTTTCAAGCACAATATATACGAAATACTGGGATAGAATGACCTCCCTAAGAGAACTCAGCTGAATTCTCAAACTGCCCAGTTACATGGCAGAGTTTGCTGAAATGGCAGTGTACATCAGCTTTGCATATTATTTTCGATTGCCCTACACACACACACACACACACACACACGCAAACACACAAAGCGACTTCCACAATATCCTCTGGGGTAATTGAACCATGCCCTATACATCTGACATTTTCAATGGATTTTGAAGCATTTGTATTTCGGATTCAGAGATACAGAAAGTACCGCTTACGGAAGGAAGAGCAATACAGGCATGGGAAGGGAACGGGAGTGGAACCTGTGTCTTTGGTCTCGAAAGGAATATCCTTTATTCTCACTGAGAAGCTGGATTTGGAAATGAGTGCTTTTAACAAAAGGGGTGTGGGGTGTCAACAAGAGTCTTAAGGATATTAACTAAATACATCTACATCAGCTACTACTAGGGTGAGGCAATAAACATTCCAGCTTATGCCAGACACCACGGTTCTGGCTTCCCTTTGGTGCTATCTTCATGTCTTTCTGATTTTACTTAACTGTTGAGAAAAGAAGATGATTTACCTGACCTTGACTGTTTGGGAAATAAAGATTCTGATAAAGACAGAGGTGGAAGAGGTTCCTTGGTTTGATGTCAACAGATGACGCTGGCAGCCAAGTCCTTTAAAGAGGAAAATCTGGGCTGGGAGTGGCTTATTAACTTAACATTTTTTCCTTGAGTGCAACTCCCAGCACACTTTCTTGACCGTGGCAATTTGCCAGTTCAACAGCGATGTTTGCCATCCAGCTTCTTTTGAATTTACCATAATGCATTGTGTCAGAGCCAATATATAGGTCACTTTTCCCCTGTTCTCTTTCATTTCACAGGAAACTACCATCAAATACAAATATACTTGCAGGATATTAAACATCACTTTTACTTAGCCCAAGATTTGAGAGTCTGAGAGGAACATGGAAAGGCTGTTTGACTCACTGAGTCGAGTTGAGTCGGAGAACCCTGTGGTAAAGGCTGACAAACATGCATGTTGAGGATTCTGTTTTTATTTTTTCTCTAGCTGAGGATATATCAATATGCTGAAACATTTTAAGGATCTGAATTGCTCTGCCAATATTTATTTGAGATGTGACTAGAAGCTACAAGTTGATTATGAAGCCAGGAAGAGTAGAACAGGAACATTTATTGAGCTAAATATGTTGGCGGCAACTCAACCCACAAGAGGCAGATAAAAATAAGTGAAAATAAACAATTAGTAATGTGTGTCATTTAGCTCACAAATGCAGTGCATGTCTTCTTGAGCTGAATATGAAACATTCTATAACTGACTATACACATATCAGCTCAGAAAGGCAATATCAGTTTTCTAAGGCTGAATATTATGTACACCCAAAGTAAGTGTACAGTGGAAAGAAATAATCTTTTAACCACTCTTTGGGTAGAAAGGACCCTGAGATGTCTCTGAGGCATGAGATCCTATTCTTCCAAAAATTATGACACTGATAATACTTTAGGCATCTTAAAAAAGAGAAAACATAAGAGACTCTTCTTTCAATGGTGGAGATGTTCTCATGTCTCAACATGTCTCATAATGAGACATACTATACATATAATAGCAATGACATACTATAATATAATAGCAATTTAAGAAGACTCAAAAAGCACCATGGAAATCTAACTTTGCTGAAAGAAATGGAAGGTGACCTGAAGAAGGAGACAGGGGTCAAGCGTAATTGGCTGAGATGGACCTCATGCTTTCTGGGAAAAGAGAAGGCCATGTTTTCCCTGTGTCTGGAATTGCAAGTTGCCGAAAAAAATGATGTTATAGGAAATAGCGTGTAGATGTAGTTACCCTGACTGTCACCCAGGGGTGAGGTCTTCATCCAGTCACGCAGAAGGAAAAAATATAGAGAATCAAGAACCTCAGGCAAAGCAGCGTTTCCTTCAGAGCCTGTGGTACCCAATGGGAGAAGATACCCAACTCAGAGCAGAGGGTTCTTATTAAGGAGAAGTGGAGGTGGAGGTGAAAAGAATGTGTGGAGAGAGCACACTTTGACTCCACATGCAAACAAAGAAATTTAGACACAGACCTTACACCCTTCACAAAAATTAACTCAAAATGGGTCATACATCTAAATGTGAAATGAAAAACTACAAAGCTCCTAGAAGATAACATAGGAGAAAACCTGGATGACTTTGGGTATGGTGATGCCTTTCTAGATACAACACCAAAGACACAATCCATGAAAGAAATAATCAATAAGTTGAACTTTATTAAAACTTCTGCTCTGCAAAAGACACTGTCAAGGGAATTAGAAGACAAGCTACAGAGAAAATATTCATAGAAGACACATCTGATAAGGGACTGCTATCCAAAATACACACAGAACTCTTAAAACTCAACAATAAGGAAACAAAAAAAACTTGATTAAAAAATGGGCCAAAGAGCTGAAGAGACCAATCACCAAAGAAGCTATTCAGAGGGCAGATAAGCACACGAAAACATGCTCCACATCATAGGTTATCAGGGAGATGCTAAATAAAACAACAATGACGTACCACTGCATATCTATTAGAACGGTCGAATACTGACAACATCAAATGCTCATGAGGATGTGGAGCAACTGGAACTCTCATACACTGTCAGTGGGAATGCAAAATCGTTCAGCCGCTTTGGAAAAAGTTTATCGATTTCTTATGAAACAACCATGCTCTTACCCTACGGTCCAACAATCACACTTCTTGGCATTCACCCAAAGAAGATGAAAACTTATGTGCACACAAAAACCTGCATATGGATATTTATAGCAGCTTTATTCATTATTGTTAAAACCAAGATGTCCTGCAGTGGGTGAGTAAATATAATGGTATATTATTCAGAGCTAAAAGCAAATGAGCTATGAAGCCATGAAGAGACACAGAGGAACTTTAAATGCATATTATCAGTACAAGTGAAAGAAGCCAATCTGAAAAAGCTACATACTGTAGGATTTCAACTCTATGATATTCTGAAAAAGGCAAAACTATGGCGACAATTTAAAAAAAATCACTGATTGCCAGGGTTTCGGGTGGGGTGGGGTGAAGACCAGGTGGAGCACAGAGAATATTAGGGCAGTGAAAATACTCTACATAACATTATAATGACGGATATGTGTAATTATACTTTTGTCCAAACCCACAAAATGTACAACATGAAGAGTGAACCCTAAGTTAAACTATAGACTTTGGGTGATTATGATATATCATATAGGTGCACCCTTCATAAAAAATGTACCGCTTTGGTGAGTGATGTTCATAATGGGGGAGAGTGTGTGTATGGGGGGGCAGGGGTACATAAGAAATCTCTGTGCTTTCCCCTCAAACCTAGAGCTGCTTTCCCCTCAGACCTAGAGCTGCTTTTTAAAAGAAAAGAGCAAACATTTTCATTAGTAATTCTTACCTTAGATGTACAAAAATGATAATTATTTGAGGTCTCCAGCACATTATGTATTTATACGTACATATATAAATTAAGTGCCTCACTTTCTGACAGTTTAAATATCTGGTTGAAAAAAATAGTCAACAAATTATGTCATAAGGATTCTTAACTGTAGACTAAAGGGTGCCCTTTTCAAAAGACAAGTGCTAAAACTTCTATTTTCAGCCAGGATCCCAGGGGATAGTTCTGAGATGGCTCCTGGTTGGTTTATGTTAAAGTTCATTGTTTTAAATGATCCTTTCTTTACCAAACAATTCTTTCCGTAAATAATAAGTATAGTCTTGGGAGGATTCCTTTTTCTCCTTTTACTTAACGTATCATATTTGTATTGAGCTTTTCAAACCCCCAGGATTGACAAACCAACAATTATAAAGTACTTTAGAGGCATGGAATATAATTAGAATGTATATTTTAACTGAAGATTATAATAACACTTTCTTTTTATTCAAGCTGATATTGGCACTTTACGTATCACTAAATTCCCACACAAATACAGAGCTCCTCCATGTTTGAATCTTCATCAGACACAAACTTTCCCGAACCCATTATCTTTTCTCTAACTAATTCATGAGGTCTGATATCTTAACTATTAAGTATCCTTAAGAAAAGCAATGGAAATGTTTGGAGAGTTAAAGTTATTTCAACCACCATAGCTCTTTCAGAAGCCTTTATCAGCTGTAATAACCAGTCTCTCTAAATCTGTCTATTTCATTCTGCATTACCAGCAATCCTTATACAATATACCTACTCTCCTCTGGTAATATTCTATTCTGTGTGAATTAATTTCATATGTGGCAGCAGAATACAAAAATACAAGAATAACAACTTTTATTACGTGTTCACTAAGCAAGCATATTACATATATTATCTTAGGTAAGCCTCATGAGAGAGAAAGAAAGAAAGAAAGAAAGAAAAAGAAAGAAAAGGAAGGAAGGAAGGAAGGAAGGAAGGAAAGAAAAGTCGGTGCGTGGGCCTCTCACTGCTGTGGCCTCTCCCTTTGCGGAGCACAGGCTCCGGACGCGCAGGCTCAGCGGCCATGGCTCACGGGCCCAGCCGCTCTGCGGCATGTGGGATCTTCCCGGACCGGGGCACGAACCCGTGTCCCCTGTATCAGCAGGTGGACCCTCAACCACTGTGCCACCAGGGAAGCCTTGCTTTTTTTTTTTTTTTTGAGGAAATTAAAGCTCAGAAAGTTTTAAAAGATGAAATTATTTTTCCAGAAATATGCAGTTAAAAAGTGATGAAACCAGAATTTGAATCTATAATATATCTGCCTAACTCCAAAGCCTATTATCATGATATCATACTACACTGTATTTCACATCTGTAAAATAATTATAATAATGTTTCTCTTGGGTTAAGGTGTTTATAAAGTGCCGAGTTCAAGCTCATCAATGCTTGAAGACAGTAGCCATTCAGTCAATGGTACACAGAGTTTCGTACCCAAAAGTGGGGTGCTTCTGCGTGTACCAAAAACCTAAAAATGTAGAACTGGCTTTCAAATTGGATAAGGGGCAGAGCCTGGAAGAGTAGGGAAGTGTATGGTAGGAAAAAAACCTGTATAATCTTAGAAAACTCTGAGGTCATTATAAACAGACTATTGGTAAAAATATGGGCATTCAATATACTGCAGCTGAAGACACAGGAGGAAATAAGGAGAACAACAGAGAAAATCTATATCATCTTAGACAATAACTACATCATCATAAATAGAATTTGGGCAGAAATATGAGTGTGAAATCATTGCCGTTGAGGCATCAGAAGGAAATGAGGGCAGTGTTATTGGAAACTGGAGGAAAAAAGATTCTTGCTATAGAGTGACAGAAACTTTAGCTGTATTTTGTCCTGAGGTTAGGCAGAAAGCAGAACTTGCAAATGATGAATATGGATATTTATCTAGGGAAATTTCCAAGCAAAGTGTTGAAGGTGCAACCTGGTTTCTTCTTGCTCCTTATAGAAAATATGAGAGGAAAGAGATAAGTTGAAGAAAGAAGTGTGAAGCAAAAAGGAACCAGGACTTGGTGATTTGGGAAATTCTCAGCCTATCCAGATTTCAAAATGTGTTTAAATTAGGAGATTCCTGGCCAGAAAAGTATGCTCTAGAGAGAAAGCCAAGGATGTAGCTGGACAACATTCTACTAGTGCCTCAAAAGGACCAAAATGTTGGAATGTTCAGTCACATAGAGGACTCTTTGAAGAGCTTAGGTGTATGAATGGTGAATCCCAACATCCATCTCAGTAGAGGCCAGGAATAAAGATGTGTTTACCCAGGGATGATTTGTGAAGGAGCCTCTTGTCTAACGAACTGAATCCCCCAGACACAAATGGGAGACCCACAAGGATGTTTAGAATGTTATATCGTTGGAAACACCACCAGTTTGGACTGAAAGGGACAAAGAGAAGGTTAAAAGAAGGAAGGCTATCTGAAACCCCCAACGTTTTTAAGGCAGGAAACAGGCTGATGAAACCACTTGGCTCCAAGCATATTCTATCTTTCAAAATAAAGCAAGGACTCTGAGGGCAAAGCCACAGGTCCAGAGGACAGATGGCAAGCCACAGAGGATGATTTCCAGGACTTGAACCCTAATAGAGTTTGCCCAGCTGGATTTGTGAAATTGCTTGGGACTGGTGACTACATTTTCCCTTCCATTTTATTCCTTTGGATCAGGAATATCTACAACTATTAACTGTTATCCTATGTCTACCTCACCATGGTATTTGGGAAGGAGATGACTTTTTTTTTTTTTTCCATTTTCACAGGCCCACAGATGGAGAGGAATTTTGCCCCATGATGGATTATACCCAGAGCCTCAACCATACCTAATTTAGATGACTGAGATGATGAGATTTGGGCCTTTTGAACTGGTAAGAGTCAACTGAGATTTTGGATTTGATTGGATGCTGTAATTGGTCGAGACTTTGGGGAACACCGCGGGGAGATGAACACAGTTTGTGTGTGAGATGGACATGAATCTTTGGGGACCAGAGTTCAAACTATGCAGTAGGCTGGATAATGGCTCCCCAAATATATTATACCCTAATATCCCTGGAATCGGTGAATATGTTACCTTTCAAGTTAAAAGGAATTTTGCAGGTGGGGTTAAGTTAGGAGCTTGAGATGGGGAGATATCCTGGATTGGCCAGGGGACCCCAATGCAAGAGCTAGGCTGTGGAGTCAGAATGGAAGGAGGTGTTGATGACAGAAGCAGAGGCTGGAGTGACTTGCTTTGAATATGATCACAAACCAAAGAATGCAGTTGACCTTGAGGAGCTGGAAGAGTTAAGGAAGAGTTAAGGAAACATATTCTCCCCTAAAGCCTCCAGAAAGAACACAACTCTGCAGATACCTTGATTTTATAAAACGCATTTATAACTTCTGACCTCCAGAAATATATGATGATAAATTTGTGGCGGGTTATTACAGCAGTAATAGGAAACTAACACAATATAATAATAATAACTTATTATTATGCCCTTTAATGTTTACACTTAGCCATTGTGATAGGTATCGTTCTTAAATACAGTGTCCTGACTATTTTCTTAAACAGAAAATATTGAGCAGAAGGGGAACACTTCGTCATGAAGAAGGGTCCTCATTTTGTTTACTGCCTGATGTGTTATGTTACAATAAAGTGAAATATACATTAAATATGCATTTAAAAAAGGACTATTTTAAAGATTTAATATTTGCTATTTATAACATTTAAAAAAATTTTTGATCTACATCAGTTCAAACGTCTAGATAATATCATTTTGCTTCCAGTAATCCCTTTTACGCTTGTAATTCGCAACTGTAATCTATAAGGATTTGGGTAACTACAATAGCAGAGTTGCTACCAATGTTTCTAAAATGTGAAATGGAAACTGAATTTTACAAGGAGCTTTCTATTTGGCTTAGCAAAATCGAGAGAAATGTACTAAAAATGAACTTTTGAAAGAAATGTGTGCATGGCTTTTTGGGGTTGGTCTGAATTTTGGAGCCATATGGCTTAATACTTTAAGCATTTTTTTTTTTTTTTTGCGGTACGGGGGCCTCTCACTGCTGTGGCCTCTCCCGTTGCGGAGCACAGGCTCCGGACGCGCAGGCTCAGCGGCCATGGCTCACGGGCCCAGCCGCTCCGCAGCATTTGGGATCTTCCCGGATCGGGGCACGAACCCGCGTCCCCTGCATCAGCAGGCGGACTCTCAACCACTGCACCACCAGGGAAGCCCTAAGCATTCTTTTTAAGACTTTCTGATTGCACATTCTTATCATCACATATTTTAAGCACAACCTACAGGATGTAAATTTTTGTATTTATACACTTTATAAACTTACTATATTACGCATATGTTATATCATATACAAAAACAATTTTTGAAGAAAGAAACACAAAAATTGAAATGAACTTTCTTATTTTCTTCTCACACCTCAGTAGGTCATTTTATACACCTGCAGAGACATGCCCAGCCAATCTGGAGGCTGCTGGTTGTAAAGCTTGGATAGTAGAGACAAGCAGACGCATTTGGGGGTCAACTCCTCTTCTACTATCCACTGTGATCTCTGACAAATTGGATTGGTTGATTGAGTGAATTAATTTACTTAAAGCACATCACAATAATTAGCACTGTTCCCGGAAATTAGAAAGAGTTTAACCAACATTAAGGTGGTACTTGAGGCTATTACTATAATATTTGCCTTAAAAACATGTTAGACTTTTTGCTGGTGCTTCTTCTGGGTTTTGGCCATGTTTGGGGAAAAAATTGACTTTCTGGATAACAGTCATCATTCTTGGGAAATGAATGTATTTTTAATTTTCACAACCTCTCTCCACCTACTCTGTTGACCTCATTCTGATCACTCTGCCTTGCACCAGCATTTGTGATTTTCCTATGAGTTTGCACGTGTAGGTTTGATGTATGGTTTGTGTTTGCATGTGTTTTTCCGTGAGAGACTTCTGGAGAACAGAAACATTTTCCGTTCTTTATAACTTCAGTCCTGCCCCTTACATAAACTGAAACATGAAATGCTTTCTTACTCAAATTTTGTATTATCAAGAGCATTCCCCAAGATGATGGGATACTGCTGGTTCAGTGAGAGGCACACCTTCTCACTTACAAGAAACAAGGCTTTAAAAAAGGCGTTCTCGTATTTTCCTCTCTATCTCTCAAATCTTCTCGGTTCTTCTCACCAAGCATGATCAACACACCCTGTATTTATTTATTTATAAAAGTTATAGTCCCTTATTTTCATTGAACGCACACTCTTATAACAGTTTGCAGTGAATTAAGTGCTTTTCCGTTGTGAAAGGCATTGTGTAAGTCCACTCAGCGGCAGCAGCTTGATTTAGTGGGAAGAGAGATCGCTGGTGTCTTACACTTGAATCTAAGAGATGTGTATTCCTTTGTGTTTTGAAACTACCACTTCCTCCTTTAACTGCCCACCCCTCCTACACACACACCCACTCGGGGCAGTCAGGTATAAAATTAGAAGGGAAAAAAATAACACAAGCACGGAAAATATGAGATAACGTTTCTAAAAATAATTCTTGTAGGAGAAGCAGTCCACTTGGAAACCCATAAGAGGGTGTTAAGTCCTCTCCAGGCTGGATTTCTCAATTATTCTTCTTTGGTGCTGCCCTTAGTAGCCAACTAGCACCTTACATTTCCCAGTAACTTTCCTGTGTCCCTTACCTACGATTTTATAAGATTGCCCAACACACGATGCAAGTTTCTTTTTATATCCTAGAGAAGTAGGTGTTCCCACTACACCTCCTTCCTTGCTTACTTCTTCCTCTTAAGTCTTTGTTTACTTCTGTCCACTGGGCAGGACCAGCCCTTTGTTAAGCTGTGAAATTGATAAAATGTTCCTTAGACTTCTCCAAGTTCAGGCACCTTTCTACAGCAAGCTGCTGAGAAGTCTTGTGAAAGAATTATGAAGCCCATTCTCTGCATCTCCTAATAATTAAAACTAAGGCAGGTCGGAGAGAAGTTATGGGAAAAGAGAATTTAAATCAGAATGAGGAAAACTCGTTTTCTAACAAAGGCTGCCCAAGAATAAGACTGACTTGGGGGAGGATACAAAACAGTTCCTGGTGTGGGGGGGTGACTTATAATAAGGGTGGCTGACAATGGTTTATGCAGTGAGAGGCATATTCTATGAGTTAGAATCCAGGAAGATATAGACATAGATATGATTACATGTATTTAAAAAAAATAACTCATTCTCATTGTAATAAGTAAATCAGAGGTGAAGAAAGAAGGAAAAGAATACACAAGTTTCTTTTTTCCTGTCCCCCGAAATCCCAGTGGAAATAATTTTGGGTGTTTCATCCTATCCTTTTTCTATGTCCTTTTTCTTAGCTCTTTGCGAGTAGTTCATATAAATACATCGTATTATGGCAGTTAGAGGGATCACGTTAAATATTGTTCACCACTCCAGTGTTTAAAATCTTTCAGTGGGTCCCACTTTACACAGAGGTGAAGGCCAAGTCCAGGGATGCTCTACCCTCCTCCCTCCCACTCTGCCCTCATCTCCTGCCTCTCTCCCTCCGTCACGGCTCCCCAACATCTCCCTCCAGCCCTGAGGCTCCTGGACCCGTCTGTGCTCTCTGCTTGGACTACTCTTTTCTCTGATATTCATGCGACTCATTCTGTCATCTTCTCTATGTCTTTGTTCAGATATAATTTTCTCAATAACTCTTCGGTTTTCTCACCCTGTTGCTCTGCCTGTTTCCTATATAGGGATTCAGGGAGATACCAAACCGGTACCACTGCTGTAGTGTCCTCCCCAGAAATCTACTGCGTGTTTGCCTTTAGCTCAACAAATGGGTAGGAGTTATGCTAGTATAACTTATGTTCTCACAGTATACCCTTTCAAATTCTTTTTAACCTTGCATTCGATCATTGAATCTTCCACTTGGGAGATCTTTCCACCCTCTCCCCTCACGACTGGGATTCTCAGGTTGTCAGTTTTGCTGCCCAGAAGCCCCTAACGGCCTGCCTCTCTCTAGCCTGGCTCTTTCTGGACCATGCGTTAGTCTATGCTCTTTATCAAAATTTATTTGTTTTTGTGGGAACTTTTCCAAAAGACAGATTCATTGGGAGGAAAAGCTGAAAAACCCATCTATTTCCTTAAGAAGCCAAAGGATTACATTTCAAATGGGAGGATTCAGACACCAAAGTAAGCATTTTTCCTGCTTCCTCTAAAATGTGTTCTGTACCTTCAGTCTTAGAGAATATTTCTTCTTTCCTTGAAGTCTAGGGGAATTCAAAGCAATTTAAAATCTATCATGATTCCTCAAGTATCAATTTTATCACTTAAAGAACACGCTACATCTAGATATGAAAGGTCAATGACAAAAATGACTTTCCAGCCACCCCTTAGCTCTTTTGGAGTACTTACTTTTTCATCTAGTCCCTGAAAGCAAGAAACCAGAGAGTAAAAACACTGTGAGGTACAGAGATAACTGCAATTTCACAGGAAGAGACGTGTCATAAGAATTCGTGTACTGATTGGGAATTCCCTGGTGGTCCAGTGGTTAGGGCTCTGCACTGTCATTGCCGAGGGCCCGGGTTTGATCCCAGGTCGGGGAACTAAGATCCCACAAGCCGTGAGGCCAAAAAAATTAAGTACATAAAATTAAAAAAAAAAAAAGAATTGGTGTACTGATTGAAATTAAATGACATAATCTTGATATTGATGATATCTACCCAGAGTTACATATTGCTAAATTCATTTTCTGTTCTCTCTCACAGTTTTTAATTCAATTTAGTTAATATTTTTCTTTGCCTTTGCCAGCTCAAAAATAGAGGGGACAAAGTTTTCTTTGACTCCTAGTATGTCTTTACTATTCTTTCTGATAATGTCTATAGCTGTGTTGGCCTCCATCACCCAGTGATAAGTAGATAAATGAAACAGAACCTCTAATAATATTGGACTAATATCTGTGGTATTCCTAGGAAAGGCAGGACTGTACCTGGGCTGCTTAGAGATTATGGAATTCACAGATTTTTTTTAATTAAGCAATTACATTTAAGATTACTTTTCTAATAAAAACATAAAGCTAATCCTCTGATTTCCTAATATCAACTACATTTTTAAAAAATGCATCAACTATCAGATAACACCTGTCAAATTTTCCTGGCGTGTTAGTTGGAAGCGTACACACACATGTTTCATTGTCACAGGATTCTCTAAACCTTCTCTCATTATTTATTTCACTAATATAATACGTGTTGACGTCAATACTCTTTCCTTGCTTCCAATTTTATTCACTCCATGATGGTATCAAATCGTTTCCTGAATGAAAGAGAGACTCATAAATATTTTATTGTGGCCCAATCGTTATGTCAAGTGCTTCCTGATCTCTTGATCTTCCTGAACTGTTCATTTTTTTGTTTTTTAATAGGACGTGGTTTGGTCACAGTGTGTGGAATAAATGACATTTTTGGAGGTTGACGTTAGCCATGCTATCTGGAATATTTTATACGTGAGTTTACTCATACGTTGCCCTATTTTTTTTTTCTGCAAGTTGCAGTATAGTCCGTTATTTCTAAAATATGGCAAATACTTCCTTGTATCAATAGCGGTGAATTTCATTTTCACTCTGTATCTTCCTTAAGGTCTATTGAGCTGATAAGGAATTATTTTATAGGCACTACGTGTAAAGGTTTGCACCAGACAAAGAAGACTGCTACTTCCGGTTGCATCATTCGGACAAGGTATCTCATTCCAAGAAATTTTAAGTTCGATTTTTGGAGAAAAATGTCTTTTAGGACCTTAAAATCTTCTCAATCAATTTTTCAGTGCCATGACTAATCTAGCTTTAACTTTTTAAAAGTCAGTTTGCAATGATTTCTGATGACGCAGGGAGAGACCATTTGCCCGAAATCAGTGTTACCATGAGACCCCAACATAAAAGGCCATGCGGCCAAAGTGAATGAAAAATACTTGTAAAATATTCAGCATAATATAATTAATAGCAAAACTCCCAAATTTACTCTGAAACGTCACCTTTAGTTTGAAATAATACAATAAGCAAAACTGAGAGTTTTACTTGAAAGAGGATACAATCTTTTTTTTTTTTTTTTTTTGACCACACAGCTTGCAGGATCTTAGTTCCCTGACCAGGGATCAAACCTGCACCCTCAGCAGTGAAAGTGTGGAGTCCTAACCCCTGGACCATCAGGGAATCTCCAACAATCCTGAGACTGTAGGGTGATTTCTTCCAGTTACCTTGATTCAAACAACGGACACACGTCCAAGAAGCAAATTGGATTTCTGTATATCATCTGGTTTTAACTTTGATATACACTTCCAAATATAATTTAATTAAATTAATTAAATTAATACTGCGACAGAAACCCTGCTTTTTAGGAACTATATCTAAATCAGTCATGCTCTGTTTGACAGAAAACTGGGCATTTTACTGTTCAAAAGTAACATCTAAGTACTTAGAGGTTACGCTCCCAGGGAGTCTGAGATATCAGTCCTACAATATAGTTCAAGTCAAAGTTCCAAGCTCCAATCCACAAAGCCCCAGGGCCCCGCAAAATAACGAGTGTTAAATCCTGCTTCCAGAAAAAGGCAAGAATTGCAGCTTATGAGAAATGAACTGAAACTCTGGTGCACTTGTCCACCAGTATCTTTCTCTGCCTTGTTTTCTGCCCAGGGAGCTTAACGACAGGAACTACAAAGCCCAGGGTCTTTTCCTCTGGCTTCGGGCTCTGCTATCTCAGTGAGAGTTGCCAGCAGGAGAACAGAGCGGTCCTACAGCCCTCTGCCCCTTTCTTGCTGGGCTGTCACTCTTCACCTGTGGCTTTTGCCGGGTGACCCTTTTCAACATCTACAACTCTCTCCGGGTTCTATATCACAACCTTCTCTTCTCTCCTCTGCAGGCTTAGAGGGTTTCGGGCTGAGCTTCCTATACTCAGGAACCTCTGGGCACTTCACCATTTCTTTATGATTCCGTTAATCCTGCCCATACATCAGCAAACGTTCCTTCTCTTTGAACTCTCTTCAATTAACCCTTCGAATTAACTGAGTGTTTTACCTGTTTCCTGCCACAACTCTGTCTGATACACTTGGTTCTGGCTTTCCCCCTTGCCACAACCATTTAAAGTGGTCACTCTGCTCAGAGCCATTTCTTCTTATGTAGTGTAGGAACAACACACCAGAAAAACATAACGGCATACTACGTGCCAGAGTGAATGCTCATCACGTGCTAGAAAATCCGCCAGGTAGTTTGTCTGCGTTATCTCAATTATAGACTCGCCACAACCCTAGGAAGTGGCTACACTTATTATTTCCATTTTACAGGTGAAGTAAGTAACTTAGATGAAGTCTCTCAGTAAGCTGTCAAGCAGCGCTTCAATCCAGGACAACTCGCTACGGAAACCCTACCTTTAATGACTTGACTTTCTTTCTTTTCCACGTAGGTAGCTGCTACCTCCAGAACTCCATCAGATATTACGACGTTTTCAAGAATCAGGGCTGCCTAGCTGTTGAAATGTTCACCTGGGACAATTCTCATTGTCGCAGAGCTGACATGAGTGACAAAACAAGAAGTTTTTGTTCATCGACAGAGGAATGGATAAAGATGTGGTACCTATACACAATGGAATATTACTCAGCCATAAAAAAGGAATGAAAAATGCCATTTGCAGCGACGTGGATGGCCCTAGAGATTGTCATACTAAGGGAAGTAAGTCACACAGAGAAAGACAAATATCATATGATATCACTTATATGTGGAATCTAAAATAGATGATACAAATGAACTTATTCACAAAACAGAAGCAGACTCACAGACTTCAAAAACAAACTTATGGTTACCAAAGCGGGAAAGGCGGGGAGGGATAAATTGGGAGATTGGGACTGACATATACACATTACTATATATAAAACAGATAACTAACAAGGACCTACTGTATAGCACAGGAAACTATACTCAATACTCTGTAATGACCTAAATGGGAAAAGGACCTGAAAAAGAACAGATCTATGTGTATGTCTTTGCTGTACAGCTGAACCTAACACAACATTGTAAATCAACTATACTCCAATATAAAATAAATATTAAATTAAAAAAAGAAAAAATAAGTTTTTTTGTCTTAAAATATCCAAATATTCTCTTGTCCTTAACTGAGTCTGAGATTCCCAGTTTGAAAAATCTATAGCTCAATGACAACACTATTATTATATCCAAAATGCTACAGTTGAAGGAAGAAGCAACTGGACCATTCATGAGACATGGCATCCGTTGGTAGTTAGTAACTTGGAAGCACAGAGTGACTGGTGTAAAGTCTGGACATATGTACTATGGACAGAGAAGACGCCACACAGAATGAGTATCTCTCACATAAACACTGGTGTCAGCAGAAGACCCAAACTTGGGAAATGTCATTAAAGATTCCCAAATCGTTGTAGAGAAGTAGTGGGGAAAGGGAGGATGGACCAAGAGAGGCTCCATTAATATCACCTCCTCAGAGTTTGACAGCTTGGTTCTGAAGATACACATCTCCTGTTTCACGTGTTTGACTAAGGCCTGGCTTTTTCATTTAAGTGTCCATTTCATTTTCCCCAGTATCATTCACAATGGTATTTGGAAGTTTAACAAAATGTATTGCCCAAGCCATAAATTCCCTAGAGTAATGTCCCTGTGAGGTTCAAATGATCATCCAAAGAGTTTTCAGCCTAGGAGTCTTAGATGGTCTAACCAAAATGATCCACTACTTGGGCTATATTAGGATCATCTTTTTAAAGCGTGCCTTATAACTCTCTATTTTTAAGGTAACTTTAAGATTTCACTTTATTCTTCCGATTTTTAGTTATTTTCTATTTTTTTCTTCCACTAATTCATTTATTCTCTCCTCTTTCAAATTTTCCTCCTCTGAACTCCATCAGATAGCTTGACATTTTCAGGAATCGGGGCCGCCTAGCTGTTGAAATGTTCACCTGCCAGAATTCTCATCAGGCAGAGACACCTGGACGACGTGCCCCCAGGTGAGTAACAGTATCCCCCATTGTGCTCCCAGCCTTTCACGCTCCCCTCTCTGCTCAGGAAACAATGTTTCTCATTCAATTTTAAAAGTCAACAGATTACAATGCAGTCAGACAAAAGCAAAACTTACGACTGTCCACTTCGAACTAAGCTTTTATGACGAGGCTTTTGTCCTCCTTGGACAAGAGTTGTATTTAGAGTTCGGAAAAGAAAAGTGTCTCTATGAATACGATTTCCATCTGATGTAAACAGGCATCATCCCTCAAACAGTACTTCCCTTTAAAATAAATATTAGACAGTTAGGGATTTCTTTGTCTACTTTTATTATTAGACGAAAAAACAAAGAGCTGCCTAGATAGTTAGAAAACAGTGAGGCATCTGTGCTTTCCAGTTAAGCCATCTCTTCAGTCCCTTTGAAAGGCAAACACTGCTGATAATTGTAAGACATGTTGCCAAATAAATAAAAATGTAGGAACACTTGGAGTTGAGGAAAGTGGAATGAGAGTGTAAACCAGATGGGGTGATCAGGAGACATTCTCGCCTTTAGCGTCCTGTTTTACTCTCGTGTTTCCACAAATATGACACCTGAGGTGACTTTTGGAGCTTCATAGATGTGCTCCTTTGATTTTAATAGTCAGGTATTCATTTTCATGAATTTTGGACAATAATGAAATAAGACATTAAACTTATGATTCCATTATATCAAAGCTGCGATGGATAACCATAGGACAAAGAAATGAATTTCTGTTACACACAAGGGATCACTCTGGAGAAAATGTCAGGAGAGGCGGCATTGATACAGAGCAAAAGCAAACACATGATTGCGTATACATGACTGAAATTTTGGAGTCATACTTCTGAATTAGATATATGTTGCTACCGAATTTTAAGCCAAAGCAAACTTACTCTATGAAGGGATCATATTGAGTATCTTAAGAGAACACATGCCACAAAGCCTCAAATGCGTTGTTTTGCTCTAGTGTTCGTTTCTGCACAAACAGGGATTTGTATGCAAAAAGTGACTTTTTCTAAGAGAAAATGGTGCTTTCTTAAAAAAAAAAAAAACAGGGTATAAACCAATGGAAATGAAATCAGTACCTTCAAGAGATATCTGCCCTCCTATGTTCATTCAGCATTATTTACAATATCTAAGATATGGAAAAAAAACCCCATTTGAGACAACATACAACACGGGTGAACCTGGAGGACATTAGGCTAAGGGAGATAAGCCAGACACAGAAAGACAAATACCGCGTAATCTCACTTATACGTAGAATCAAATAAAGTCAAATATATAGAAGCAGAGAGTAGAACTGTGGTTATGAGGGGCAGGGAGGTGGGGGAAACGGGGAGATGTTGGTCCAAGAGTACAAAGTGGCAGTTATGTATGATGAAAAAGTCTAGAGATCTAAAATACAGCATGTTGACGACAGTTAATAATACTGGGTATGTTAATTAGCTTGACAATAGCAATCATTTTTATTAAGTAAATCAAAACATCATGTTGTACACCTTCAATATATACATTTTAATTGGAAAAATCAAAGTGTAAAACGTTTTATTCTTTTCTTAAAGTCAGTGTAGTTTCATCAGTTGTAACAAATGTACCACGCTGGTGGGTATACTGACAAGGAGAAAAGCTATGCGTGTTGTGAGGGATATGTGAAATCTTCACAGCTTCCTCTCTATTTTGCTCTGAACCTAAAACTGCTCTAAAAAAAAAAAAAACTCATTTAAAAATCCTTGATGGAATGCTATATTTCTGGTCTTTCCATTATGTGGAAATCATTCTTGATTTTGTGGAAACTGTCTATACTGCAAAGATCTGAGCTGGTTTACTTCAAAAGATCAGGCTTGATTTTGCGCACCAAGGTCTGTCCCTTTTTTTCTATTCACCAAAGCAACAGAATTCATTATTTTACTTCAATACAATGAAAATGAATGTAGAGAAAATGCTGACAGAGATCATATGTAAGTTCTTCTTACTTTATTCTTTGAAGAAATGAAGACATTCTTTAACCATGTTTGAGGGGCAAAAGGCTGGTGAAATTCCACGACACTGGGTCACAGGGGATACAAGAGATTTTTAGATGATTATAGAATTTTGAGGGAAAGAAATAGTTGGCAGCTAATGAAGAGGAAAGGAAAAGGGGGTCCCTGTCTCAAATATTTCCAGGGCACACCCCTTCCTCACCCACCCTCATGTCGAAAAATGTGGGCAATACAGACCAATGGACACTCATCTAAGCTTCTCTGAGCTGGAAATCTAGGGTGGAAATTTTGTATAAGTGTTAGTTTATGATATTTCCTGTCTCTTCACTTCTTGAAGAGGCAAAATACTCAGCTAAATAGCCATTCCCTGAAATCTTAGAGTTTGGATCCTTTTTCTGGAAGCAGGAAACATAGAAGCTGATTAAAGTGAAAAATAAACCTAAAGAAACTTTAACCAAACTTTGATTTTTATGTCTTACCCGGATAGCTTCATTTTAGTCCATTCCATTCAAACCCTAAAGAATTCTAAAAGATTTTATATTACTTGGCCTGAGGGGAGTCTATTTTTCTTGTCTGTATTAGATGACGTTCAAAATAGCCCAAGGAAATAAAATGTGTTTAGATTTACTTTTAAACTGTACATACGCTTCCAGAATTATTTCCAAAATCGTATTAGGCTTCCCTCATTTTCGATTTAAAAAGATGGAATGATATTTTATACATGGTAATGTGCAGTCTGTTACTTCCAGAGCCTTTTAAAAACAAACACAAGTCATGCCCTAGTTTTTATCAACATGTCATTTCATTTCAACAATCAATGAGTTTTCTAACTTAAAAATTTCCCAACACTTCCATAAAATATACTCTCTCCGGCAGGAGTGATGTTATTACTTTCTGTGAGTCAGGAAGTTTATTACAGGACTAGCTAACGACACCCAACTGAGAAAATGAACTGAGAGGCTAGTTTAAACAATTGGAGTTAGAGAAAGTGGGTGCAATACATTTGTTTATCATATGTAAACAGTAGTCTCAAAACACAGACAATCAATATCTGAGGAGAGTCATCATTCCAAGAATTACAAGATACATAAGAGAATGAATTCTGTTTCCACCCATCCTTCAAACAATCATTTTCCTAACTCCTTCGGAAAATTAGATTTGGAAGACGGAGAGGAGAGTGAATGCTTAATAGGAAGCCATAACTTTGGTTTGGGGAAGTGATCTTAGACTTCTACTCGCACTGAGTATGTAACAGTCCTGTGCGTCTAAAAAGAAGGAGGTGTGAAATTCAGCTACTAAAAACAAAGCCTTGCTGCCCAGATTTCCCCTATATTCCCCTGCTTATCTATCTGTCTAATCCTCCCATGTCTTTGTCTCCTAGATTCTCTCATTTTTACATCCCCTTTCACTTAGGATATTTTCACACGTTTCCATTTTCTGAATTCAATATCTCGGTCTCAGACTGTGAGAGAGAGACAGGGATTTAGTTACCAACTCTGCTGAATAAGCTTCCCGAGGTCCTTAATCTGACAGACTTTGGGGAACAATGAATGAAAGAGGGGGTCATATTAAATCCTGGGACGTAGCAGCAGGGTTTGATGACTAAGTGGCCTGAGTTTTCTGACTCAGCACCTATTTCAAAAGGGTTGGGGGCGCTACTGAGGGTGTCTTTGTAAATGACACGCCAGAGTGAGGGAGAAGCAGCCTCTGCTCCATCCTGAAGATTTCTGGGGGATGCAGGGTGGGAGACTCATTTGGTCTACATTCTACAAATACAACAAGTGACTGTGCCGAGAAACAAAAGAATTATTCCATGGCTCCTTTAACGGTTATAAAGATTAAGTGCATGGTTTGCTGATTCAACAACACTTTTCTATCTGTTTCCACGCTGGGTTTACTAGCTTTTGCTGGGCTTTCCACCTCTATCCCCTACCGTGTAGATTAGATGACCTAAGATAATAAACTTGAGTACGTTATTTGAAAAGAATGAGACCACTAGTAAGCTTATATTTAAATTCACTATCAGGGTCTCTGAGAATTTGACGGCTGCAGGATCCTACTTCTATCTCATCAATGTTCCATAATTATCAAAGCTTTTCACCAGTGAAATACAGCAGGGACTGATCATGGCAAAGAAAGGCAAACAGTGAGAATAATACATTTTTTAAATGGACTACTCTCCCCATTAACTCCCCAAATTCATTGATCTTATCAATTTGGTCCTTCAATCCTTGATTCTATACCCAGTTTCTGTGTCTGCAGCTTTTCCTTTCTGCTTTGGAAATGCATCCCTTGGCTTATGGACTTCAAGGCAGGACTAGACTCATTCCTGCCAATGCTTCATTTTATCCACTGCAAGACCTTTTTTATCCACAGACAATGAATATATACAGTAAAAGAGTAACAATTATCGTTTTAACAGCCAGACAAGTTTCCCAGTGTGAATTTTAGGACACAGTTAGGTTTGACAGGTGGGGCCATAAACTAATGGGTCCCTAATCACTCTAATTCAAAGAACCACCTTCTCTGTGGGTTCTGTCCATTTTACTTTGATTTGATTGTTAAGTACCTGAAGGAGGTGTATTGTGTATTAGCTACCTACTATATTATTTGATATAATTACTCTTAACAAGCATAAAAACTGGCAGAAAGCAGAACATACAATAGGATAGAGTCCAGATAAGATGTGATAAATTTGGAAAAGTTAAGGAAATATCATGTCTAGGTTCAGGCTGCTATTACAAAGATACCATTGGCTAGATGGTTTAAGTATCAAACACTTATTTCTCACAGTTCTGGAGGCTAAGAAGTCCAAGATCAAGGCACTGGCAGATTGAGTGTCTGGAGAGGTCCTGCTTCCTGGTTTATAGTGGGCTGTCTTCTTACTGTGTTCTCCCAAGATGAAGAGAGCTCTCTGGGGCCTCTTTTATAAGGGCACTAATCTCATTCATGAGAGCTCCACCTTCATGACCTAATCACCTCCCAAAGCATCAGCTCCTAATACCATCACATTGGAGGTTAGGATTCCAACATATGAATTTTGGGGGGATGCAAACGTTCAGTCTGCAATATATATGATGCAATGCCTCCCAAATGTCAATTCCTATGTCTCTGCTATCCTATTTACATACTATTTAAACTGGTAACTTGTTAAAAGGAGTAATCCTGGGAGATTCTGATTCACAAGACCTAGAAGGGAAAGTGTGGTCTAGGAATTTGTATTATTTAGAAGCTTTCAGTTTTATTCTCAAGGAAGCACTCGTGTTGAGTAAAGGATAATGCCCAAGTCCTAGTTAGAAAAAACACTGGTAGATTTGAGTCATCAAGTGTTTTACTTGATGGTACTGGATACCTGGGAAGGTGCGCCACTGAAAAGAACCAATAAAATCCATGAGAGGAGCAATATTGACAAGTTTTATCTTATCTATAATTTTCGTATTGGCTGGTCTCATTATTTTATATCCATTCTTCCGGTTTACAAAGGGATGAAAGTGAATCTAAAGTTTAGCTAATTAAAACAACAATACTGTCCAATCCATCACACCAATCTAGGCAAACTCTTCATTTATGATAAGAAACAGAACCATCAAATGATCCAATAAAATGGAACATTCTTTAAAGCACATTTGGCAAATTGTGTCCTAGCATGTAATCCTAACAGGTTTTCCAATGAGAACGTGGAGCCTGAGAGAAATATGGTAACTTACTAAGGTCACAGAGCTCCAAGTAGCCCAGACAAGAATTCAAACCTTAGTAATGTGATTCCTTACTTATTCCCTTAAACTATTTAGCTATGTCACCTCTCAAGGGCCTATCTCTGTGGCACCTGAAATCTTAAGAAAGGCACACAGTTCTGGCACACAGAACTGAGTAGATGTGGTGTAAAGAGGTGAGGATAAAGACGTGCTTTGTGAAAGAGTTTATTCCTCTCTCCAAGATGAAGTCTTTGATCAGAAACTAAAACTGGAGGGACCCTGGAGATCAGCTAATGCCACCCAGTAGGTTACAGATGAGGCAAAGATAAGGAAACTACAGGAAAACTTCCTTTCCTGATGGGACACAGGTACCTACTAGATGCAACGGGGTCATTAAAATGTGACCGAGTAAAATAAGGTGGAATTATAACTTGTGACTTTCTACTGATATGTAATTCAATGTTCTTCCCCCTTTCACTGTGATAAATGAACAAAAAGAAGGGCAGAAGTGGAAGAGATCTGAATCCATATTCCAAGGGAGGCTAAAGTCTAAACCTTGAGTTCCTCTACTGAACAGCACAAGCACTTTTAGATCTTAAAATGCCTCAGTGGCATACTCTATTTGCGTAAAAAGTATTGGCTGTGGGCTTCCCTGGTGGCGCAGCAGTTGAGAGTCCGCCTGCCGATGCAGGGGACATGGGTTCGTGCCCCGGTCCGGGAAGATCCCACATGCCGCGGAGCGGCTGGGCCCGTGAGCCATGGCCGCTGAGCCTGCGCGTCCAGAGCCTGTGCTCCACAACGGGAGAGGCCACAACAGTGAGAGGCCCGCGTACCGCAAAAAAAAAAATCGGCTGTTTTCAAAGTTTCTCAATGTTCATTTTATTGTAAGCAACAAATACAAAACAAAAACAACACAAAAAAACAGACAAACACAAAACCTTAAATGCATCTGAAAAAGACCTGGATTTATTTAGATTTTCCAGACAGGATTAAGCCTGATATTCTAATTTTCAGTGGGGTTCACACTGTTGTTGTTTTCCTTGCCTTTTGTTTCTATCCTATTTTTACCTTTCTTTTAAAAATTTGTTGTTGTTTTTGGTGAGGAGGGGGAATTTTACCAGTCCTACCGGCAAGAACACGTCCGTTCATAAACACATGGATATTCTTATCTTCATGAACGTCCTTTTCCTTTCCGTGGAAGACTCTTGGGAAGCGTAGCATCTCATTTGGAATGGCAGTGAGTGGTGAAAATTCATTTTTAGCATTTTGCCCATCATTTCTGCAAGGTCAATATTCTCCTCTGGAAAGATGGCATTAGTCGTGTCCTCAAAAACACAGTCCCTATTCCTTAAAATAGCTCCAGGTCACCAATCTCAGGTTACTATTTATTCTTACAAGATGGAAAGGGTTAATGATTTGACTCTGTTTTCCTTGAGAGTCTTTCCAATTTAATTTCCAGGTGTCCAAAGTTGGCCCCTAACAAAAAAAAAATACTGCAGCAGCTACTGTCTTCCATAACATTTTTTTCTCTCTTGACTCTAATTTGGATTATAAATTCAGTCAGAAAAACCTATCACTAATTTCACTGGGAACAAATGCAAAATGGTCAAATGACCCACAGTTCTGAGCTCCTTGATGCAGAAATTAGATCGAGGGTGTCAATTGATTGGGATATTCTGACCTTTTCCCCTTAAAAAGTATAGTAGGGAAAATAGGTTTGGATGACGGTCTATGTTTAAAATATTCTACATTAACAATTTAGACAACTTCTTTGGTAAAGAAAATGGAAAGTTGGCATGAAGCACCAACACACATACTTCAAGCCATGGCAAAGTATCCAAAGCCTATTTTACACTCTGCCTCTCTACATATGGACATGCAGTATGTTACAGACACAGTTCTATGAAATGCCCAATATTAGAGGAAATGTGTTTTATTTAAGTGACAAGTAATAAGTCATTCTCTGCATATATTATGAAAAAGAGCATTAGAAACTGGAATGTTGTTTTTGTGGGTTTGTGCGTGTGTGTGAAAGTCTGTTTGATCTCTATAGAAACTGCAGTAAATAGAATTTTTTTTCAAAAGTCACTTCCAAATGAACAAAGTAAACCACAGAATCAAAAAATTAACTGGAAAATTTGAATTGTGTAGGCAATTGATTCTGCCTTTTAAATGTACCTTCTTTTGAATTACACTGTTTGGACTTTTTCAATATATGTGTGTGTGGTTTAATTAATACCGTCGTATTTTCGGAAGAAGTAGAGACTTATTTTGGTTTGGAAAAAAATCTGCTAAACAACATATAAAATTAGACAAGATATTCTCTTAAATCAATGAGTTATATATGTACGTGTGTTTGTGTGTGTGTCACTCTGTTTGAAACTTAGTTTGTTGGTTTGTCGAATCCTTAGTAATAGTCACTGTGCTTTAATTACAGTCCACTTGTTGTCAGTCAGATATTTTCTGAATAAGATAGCCATTTTTTTAAAATTTAATGTTCAGTTGAAGATGTGACGAAGAATCTCTTTTTATAGACGAATTGTAGACTCCTCAGTATAACGGTAACTTTTGTTAGTGATAGATCAAAACAAATAGTTGCAGTATCTTATTCATATATATATATATATATATATATATAAAAATTTCATTTTCTAGTGAAATAACAATAATGTTTACATTTTATACTTTAATATGCCTAAGGAATAGGCATGTAACTATTATTCCCAGTCTGAAGTAAGTAGTCTGTTACACATCCTTGATGAAGTACAAAGTACAAAAGAAATATAGAGGGATGCAAATGGAGGTACAATAGAAATAGTTCCCTTTTTTATGCTCCGAAGGATGCATGACACTAAAAAAGAACACTGTACATGTCCCCACTTCTATAAACATTAGTGGTGGGGTAAAAGTGTTAATCTCAGAAGTGGCATTGAGTTTTTACAGAATTGGAATGGAGGTATAGATTGGTTTTTAGTTTGTATTGTCCATAAGTAAAAAAAAAAAAACCTTTTAATCTCCTAACATAGTACTGATAAATTAGGGAAAAAAAATAGTAAATTCAATCTTCTATCTATACAATATTTACTTTCCTAGGTGCTTTCACATATATCAGTTATTTGAGATCAGCCTTCTAGGTAAGTAATATAGGTATTATTAACATCCCACATGTGAAATATTGTAAGTTGGTAAAAGCATAAAGTAAACCAATGTAACTATGGTTGCTGATCCTTCCAACAACCCTGTGACATTGACAGGGGAGGTATTATCTCTTATCTTCAGAGAAGAAAACTGAGGCTGTTGGTAGAATCAGGTTGCATGGAAGAATGTGACCAAGCCTGGTTTGAGCCACATGTAAAGGGCCACCTAATTTCCATTCTCCCAGGGTTTACCCAAATTCCATTCCCTATTTCTCTAAAAGTGCAGAATCTGTCTTAACCAAAGGAAAAGTGGCTTTTTCCTCAGGATCTTCCAGATTCTCAATGTGCTTAAGAATCTCCAAGAGAAGTACTCATCATGAAATGTTTTCAAAGTTTTTGGATCCTGAAATCTTTCTTTGTTTCCTTTTCTTCTTGTTATTATCCCCCTATTAAAATCTTCTGGAACCACTGTTTAGCAAAATACAATGTGGGAAACGTTGCACTCTACCTTTGTAAGTAAAAATAGAAACTGCTTTTCCTTTAGAGTATTTTGTTAAAGTTTTGGAAAAGTAGTACCTGATGTGCTGAAACCAAAGAATGAAGCCCCAAGAGCACGGTTCCCACTCATTCCTGGGCAATCGTTTTCTGAAAAATCCTGAAGGTCCCTTGGAAATACCTTCAGCCCGTTAGACCTAACTCCATAGTCGAGAGCAGCTCCTCTCTTTGCAGAGTTGATGATAACGACGACCATGATGGTGATGATTTCATTCCTGTGTTAGTTTCCCAGGGAAGCCACACCAAGTTACCATCAACATGGTGGCCTAAAACAACAGAAATGTATTCACTCGTAGTTCAGGAGTTTAGAATTCTGAAATCAAGATGTCCGCAGGTCCATGCTTCCTCTGAAGGTTCTAAGAAAGAATTGTTTCTTGCATCTGCCTTGCTCCTGGTAGCTCTTAGTAATCCCTGGCATTCCTGGGCTTGTAGCTGCATTACTTATTCTCTGCCACCATCACCACGTGGCCTTCTGCTCTTTGCACCCTCTCTTCTTCTTCTAAGAACACCAGTCACTGGATTTAAGACCGACTTTCATCAAGTATAAACTCATCATAACCTCATTACAACTGCAGAGGCCCTATTTTCAAACAAGATCATGTTCTAAAGTTCCTGATGGGCAGGAATTTGGGGGGAACACTGTTTAACCCACCACAGCTTCCAAAAAAGCTTTCTATCGGAAGGAAAGGTGAAGCTACTAAAATTAATGTCTGAGGTTTTAGGTTTAGAAAAAGGAGAATTGGTAATGTCTTATAGGATCATGCAGCAAAGCAAAAGCAAGCAGGATTCCTAACTGCATAAAGAAATGGAAGGGACACGGTTGAATATAACGTATTGCATAAAAGCAGAGAGAGAAATGTAAGTGCATACTGTGACTCACAGTGTGTTTCCATAAGATTTTCCACTGATGGCAAATTGACAGTGATTTTGTGTTTCTCACATTGCGTAAAGGTTGAGGATTGTCTGTAGATACCATTCCATCCGTCATCATGTTATTAGTCATCTCAGTAAAAATAATTCACTAATCCAGAACATTTATCAGAAGAACGTCGTTGAACTCCACATGTAGGTAGAGATAATGGAAGAGGGTATTGTGAGACAGTTATTAAGGATACAGAAAAACCACCTTGAGAAGCACTACAGAAATCTTAGGAGTGGGGTTTATCTACATAGAAACAGAAAAGCATAACTCACAAAATACTGGGAAATGCTGTTGGCGAGAAACTGATTTGTTTCCCTTTATTTCTTTGTCAAGATTTCATAGAGAAAATAAGAGGGTACAAATAATTTTTGTTCCTTAGTCCAGGTGAGTGGTTTGCAAACTTGAACCTGCATCAGACTCATCTGGGGGGCTTGTTCAAACAAAGATTGCTAGGTCTTAAAACTACAATTCAAAAAGACGCATGCACCCCTATGTCCATAGCAGCACTATTCACAATAGCCAAGACATGGAAACAACCTAAATGTCCACGGACAGGTGAACAGATAAAAAAGATGTGGTACATATACACGATGGAATATTACTCAGCCATAAAAAAGAATGAAATAATGCCATTTGCAGCAACATGGATGGACCTAGAGATGATCATACTAAGTGAAGTCAGAAAGAGAAAGACAAATACCATGTGATATCACTTATATGTGGAATCTAAAATATGACACAAGTGAACTTATGTACAAAACAGAAACAGACTCACAGACACAGAGAACAGACTTGTGGTTGCCAAGGTGGGGGGTGGGGGTTGGGGGGAAGGGATGGATTGGGAATTTGGGATTAGCAGATGCAAACTATTATATACAGAATGGATAAACAACAATCTCCTACTGTATAGCACAGGGAACTATATACAATATCCTGTGATAAACCATAATGGAAGAGAATATGAAAAAGAATGTGTATATATATATAACTGCATCACTTTGCTGTACAGCAGAAATTAACACAACATTGTAAATCAACTATACTTCCAAAAAAAATTTTTTTTGAAAAGTACAGAGAGGTAGCTAGAGACAGGGAGAGGGTCTGGAGTAGACCCTACTGAGAGGGTCTCAGTAGGTCTGGAGTGTAGTTCCAGAATTACTTGCCTCTACAATGTTCTTAAAGAGATACTGATGTTGGTGGGCTAGGAACACACTTTGGGAACCACTGGTCTAGAGGAATCAAAGATCAAATCAAGTGGAATGAAGTAGTCACAAAATACAAATTAATTCCAACCATTTATGAGAATATTTTAAAAGATTTTCTCCCTTTCATTCCAGGGGTAAAAGCTTTACACTGCATATGCTAATACTTAATATTAATGCAACTCAAGAGCTGGAGAAGGGCAGTAGACAAGGATTCTCATATGGAGGAAAAAGAGGGAAAAATATCATACAGCTTCCATATTTTTATGCTCTTTATGTTTCTTTAAAGGGTACATATCTAATATTTTTGCACTGTATTACATGTATATTAACTCATTATTGAATTTGTGTTGCGAGCTACATATTTGAGTCCTCCAATATTTCATATGTTGAAACTCCATTCCCCAGTGGGATGGCTTTAGGAATTGGGGTCTTTAAGAAGTAATTAGGTTTAGATGAGGTTGTGAGGGTAGAGCTGCCGTGATGGGGTTAGTGTCCTTATAAGGAAAGGTAGAGACTATATCTCTTTCTCCCAATGTGAGGGTACAGGGACAGCATCCTCTGCAAACCACGAAGAGAGCTCTCAACATGAACAGCATCGACCTGCACCTTGATCTTGGACTTCCAGCCTCCAGAACTGTGAGAAATAAATGTCTGTTGTTTAAGCTTCCCTGGCCATGGTCTATTTATTCTGTTATAGCAGCTCAAGCGGGCTAAGACAATTACTAAATGAGTGAACAGGTGCAAAGTGCTAAGAAGAGGGCCTGGCACATAGCAAACATTCTGTGTTCACTGTCATTATGAAAACCTCCACACAACATAGCAGATGATGAAATAAATCCTTCAAGTTCTCCTCTGTCTCTGCCCACTCCTGGCAAATAAAGTGTTCATAGTTTGAGGTACATCCTCCTAGAATTTTTTATGCATATATACATGGAGAAATACACTTTTTGTTTTTGCATAGTTGGGTTACTTAAAATACACATATTATTATTATTTTGCGGTACGCGGGCCTCTCACTGTTGTGGCCTCTCCCGTGGCAGAGCACAGGCTCCGGACGCGCAGGCTCAGCGGCCATGGCTCACGGGCCCAGCCGCTCCGCGGCATGTGGGATCTTCCCGGACCGGGGCACGAACCCGTGTCCCCTGCATCGGCAGGCGGACTCTCAACCACTGCGCCACCAGGGAAGCCCACACGTATTATTTTTGCACCTTGAACTTCTCATTCAAATATCATGACAATTTTGCTGTGACAGTTCACGAGCATCTGCAAGATTCTCTTAGTTTTATAGAAGTACCGTAATCTTTACTTTTGTGTAGTGATTATTACATTTATTTTATTAGTATTGTATAGAAGCAATGTGTATATATGGTTAAAAATAATAAAAGTGAGGGCTTGTAGCAGATGAGCAAAATTTTCCTACTCTCCCACCTCCTTCCTAATCGTTGCTTCATTCTCCCATTTTTCTTTACAAAAGCAACCACGGATTTAGATTCTTGTTCTGCTTTTTTAAAGTTTAATCTCTTGGTGGTTAGGCTATGACTTTAGCTGATATACCTTTATTGCATGACTTTGTGGAATTTTAATTAGCCAGTGTTGGGCTAATTTACTAAATGATTCTAAATGGCAAGATAAAGAAAACCCAATTCCACTGGAGAGAAGATGCTAATTCCAGACAAAATAAACTATACATCACCATTTCAAATGAGATGAAATCCTTTTTTGAAAGGTACTTTTCTAGTGCAGAAACGAATCAGCTCTATTTTTAACCACCCAGGCAGTTAAAAGTAAGGATAAGCTGTGAATTATACATTAAATATTGTTTATAAACTTTCTAGTGGGGCTTATGTGTCGGGTTCATGTGAATGAGAGGAAACAGAATCAAGTTTTTTTAAAAACTTGATATAAATGCCGTTCTCAGATTGTTTGGCTTCTAGAACCCAGATAACAATTACACTGTGGCAGGATGTAAGTGCTATCAATCTCAACTCTATTTCAAGTTGAAACTTTCGGCCAAACATGGCAAAGTATAAATGTAATTGCTTTTTTTTTTCCCCAAGCTTTAAACCTAATCTGGCTGAAATGAAAAAAGAGGGGAAAAAAGTCTTTAATTTTGTTTTATATACACCAGGAGGAAAACAGAAATCTTTCATCTGAAATTGTTCTGACATTTTGACAACGTATAAAGTGAGGGTCTTCCAATGCATGATTGGAGTCATTTCCAGTAACCAAGGGTTTACACATGTTGAAATGTCTGTGAGATTCAGAATTTCTCTTGGTCACTGGGATTCTCTTTGTATCGTGATGACAGAAACAAAGGTTCCCACTATGCTCAGGGAATTTAGGCAACTGAATTACTCAAAATTTCTAGATCTTCCTCCTTTTTTCACTGACACCTCAGTGGAAGCTGTTCACAGAACAATAGGGCTTAAAATCAGTAATTTAAAGAAAGCTTTCCCATTATATTTTTCTTCCTTAATAACATATTTGCTATTATACAGCAACATTCTTTGTCTTAGTTTAGTTTCTTCCTATAATTTAATCTTATTGTTAAGAATTTCACATCAAGAAAAATTATTCAGGTCTTGGAAATAGGTAAGAGAGGCTACTAGATTCCTATTGAGTGAAGCATTGGGAATTCTCTAGAAGCTTCCCAGGGACTGTGTGATTCTACAGGAGTGTGCATCTTTCTTTGATTGATTTGCCATCGATGAGGCTATCTGACAACTTTGAAGGAGTTAAATTGTGAAAAACGGGGAGTGATGCAAATGTTTCCTGTTCATGGCAATGCAAATTACTTTTGCCTATTAGAGAACATACATTTCTGTAAGTCATATTCTCACTTGAACCACGTTTAACACCTTACTGGTCTCCTCGTTAATTAATGAGTCAAATAAAATATTTGTTCTGCGTTCCCTGTATGTAAGTCATATTTTTGAGTTTTGAAAACACATACCTTAACAGCTGTCATTCATGGAGGCTGTGAATCTCTTGAAGGTTAAAAGTTATTTCAGAAGCAGTCGATTTCCAGACGTGTGTAAATCCTACAAAGATGAATTTCTCATCCGTCATGTGGACACAGCATTTCTTGTCTTTCAAGGAAACAGTAAATGTAACAAGTTATATTTGGAAGCGGGGCAAATCTCAATTTCAGGTCTCCAGAGAAAACGCAAAAGGGGGAGAAGAGTGCCTTCTTAATGCACAGCGAAACCTTTAAATGTCTTTTTTTTTTTTTCCTGGGTCCGCCACGAGGGCCAGAGCTCTGTGTTGGAGGGGGTCATCGAGAGGACGCGACCGCCGGCTGACAGTGGAGCTGAACCCAGTGATCCGAGGCGCCTCACCTCTCCCCGGCCTTGAAATGTACATTCCGCCCACCTTCTCCAAAGTAGGAGCCGTTTTCAACGACGCAACGCAGCCTTGAGCAAGCGGTGTGTTATACACCCGTGTGGATGGAATAAGTGACTGAACCCCGTTAAGGCTTCTAGTCAAACTTTTGTTGTTGTTTTCTTTTTTGCGGTACGCGGGCCTCTCACCGTTGCGGCCTCTCCCGTTGCGGAGCACAGGCTCCGGACGCGCAGGCTCAGCGGCCATGGCTCACGGGCCCAGCCGCTCCGCGGCACGTGGGATCCTCCCGGACCGGGGCACGAACCCGCGTCCCCTGCATCGGCAGGCGGACTCTCAACCACTGCGCCACCAGGGAAGCCCTAGACAAACTTTTAAGATTCTGGCCGTGGATGTGAAGACCTGCTCTTCTCTCTGTGCCCAGGACAAGCCTCGGATGTAAGTTCCCTGTTTCTGAAACCTGCCACCTCCCGGTCTGGAGGTGCTGCCTCTTTTTTCTTCCGTGTCTGCCTGACCTCCGTGCACCGGGGCCCGTTTTGGAACCAACACTCTATCTTCTCGCCTTCCCCCACCCGCCATCTCTTCTCTGGGTTCAAGTCTGAGGAACTAGAGCAGAACAGCTTAGAACTGAGGATCCAGCGTCCCTGCATCCTTGGTCTGGCTCTCAGACTAGTAGCTGTGTATCCTTAAGAGAGATGCTTAACCACCCTCTGCCCCAATGTCCTCATTCATAAAAGGAGACGATAATAATTATACTGTCGGGATGATTTCATTGGCTGGTAAATGTAGGTGCACTTTGAATAGTAAGTACTTGATGTCTGGAACCTGGATGAAGGGGAGCTGTGGCTTCCGCCTTCCACTAATGAGAGCAGACAGGAATGGATTTTCTGTAACGTATCTTCTCACGTTAAATCTCTGACTATATGAATCTAAGCGGCATCTTACACCTTCATCAGGACATTATTACTGCCTCCAGAATAAACGTTTGGAGGATTTGCTCTTTACTGTTAGCTCTCCATGAGTTCTGCATTATGGCTTCGGTTCTTTCATTTGCATTTAATATCAACATAGTTTCAGGGACTTCGCTGGCCGTGCAGTGGCTGACTCTGTGCTTCCACTGCAGGGGGCGCGGGTTCAATCCCTGGTCGGGGAACTAAGATCCCCACGTGGCGCACGGCGTGGCCAGAAAAAATAAATAAATAGGTAAAATCAACATAGATTCAGTCGCTTTCTCTCTCCCACTTCAAATGTTCAACATTAACTCTTCTGCAACTACTTTGCTCTTTTCTCCACCTCTTTCACTGTGCTCTCCGAAACCTTCCTCTTCCTTGAATCTTCCATATATTAGATTTATTATGATTTTTCACTGCAGTCTCAATAAGTTTGGTTGCTGTTGTTCCCTCGGGTGAGGACTCTATTTTCTCATCTTCTTGTCTGTCTCAGGGCTTATATACTATCCGGCAGGTAGTACACACTCAGTAACTGTTTGCAGATTGAATGCATAGAAGAAAAAGTGGATGCATGAACCATAAGACCAATGAGATTTCTATTCTTTATCACATTTGAAAATTCCACCGTTTCTTTGATGTCTTGGAGTTTCACGGAGTGAATGAAGACCTCTTTGATCATCTGAGACCTCAGAGATGTTCTTTTCAAAAAATTACTCCAGGATTAGAATACAATTTCTTTCCCTCCCCCCTTTCTTCTTTATTATTATTACTAAATTATTTGCTTTGAAGGCTGATACGTCTTGAGGGTAAGGACAACGTGGTATGGTTTGGTACCGTCTTCAGCTGCTCACACAGTGTCAGATTCATGTTAGGTACTGAGTAAATTTTAACTTAGTGAAGGTTGTCCCTTTTTTTTTTTTTTTTTTTTTTTTTTGCAGTCCGCAGGCCTCTCACCATTGTGGCCTCTCCCGGTGCGGAGCACGGGCTCCGGATGCGCAGGCTCAGCGGCCATGGCTCACGGGCCCAGCCGCTCCGCGGCATGTGGGATCCTCCCGGACCGGGGCACGAACCCGAGTCCCCTGCATCGGCAGGCGGACTCCCAACCACTGCGCCACCAGGGAAGCCCAAGGTTGTCACTTTTCCCATCAATTCATCAAGGGGCAAGAAGCCTCCGTGAATTTCCCAAGGCAAGTACCTGAGAAACCTCCAAGGAGTTTGTGGTCGATTTAACCTAACCTGGCTTCAGAGCAGGCAAATGAGTTGCCGATTTTGTCACTTTCAGTTTCTAAGTTGTGAGCCACGCTATCAACAACTCAATTTTTAGAAAAGACAGAGGAAAAGGAACAGGAAAACAATGCGGCAGTAGGGAAAGTCAGGGCAGACGGGCGTCGGGTACAGATGAAAACACAGACAGCAGACTCAGTGCATTAGAACTCTGCTAAAGGAGAGGTGATTAGAAGCCGATGAGAAAGAACCTTACTGAATGAAAAGACAAAGTTATGCTTTGGCTGTAGGGGCATTTGTTCTGCAGGAGTGCCACACTTTTGAAAGTCTTTGGTTGTTAGTAACAAATATACTTAAATGGCATAAAAACAAAATGACACACAGGGCTGAAGGCTGTGAACCAGTCTGGCAGTACGTAGTTCCACGTTCTGGTTCCTGGGCCTCTTTTCCTTCCTTGGGTTTTGATTGTTTTTTCTGTCAACCAGGAGATGAAAGAGAATAGCAGGCATGTTTTCAATTTTTGGAAAGTTGCAGGATACCCCCGTTACTATTAATTGCAATACACCTTCTGTATTTCTTTTTCAAAAGAAGTGTTGGATTAGGAAATGTACAGGCTCATCAACCAAAGACAGAATGCTGGCTACCAGTGGGACCTCACAGGATATTTTTGGAAAAAAATCCTGGAATGGTGAATGGAAAAAGGACAATCTAAGAGCAAGCCCCACCATTGAAAAGCCATGCACAGGCACGTTTGATTCTGAAATCCCATCTCAGGTCTATAAACTTGGAAAAATGTATTTTCTTTTTTTCTTGTACTGTGTCAATCATTTGTAAGACACCAGAAACGAATTACCCGTTTTATTTTCAAGTTTCTCTAAAATTGTGAAAGGAGAACTGAATGAAATAACAACAGGCCTGCTGTCTGGCAGAGGATAAAGCATGATTTCAGAAAACCATAAGACCCTTAAAAAAAATGCCAACATGCAAACAATGCCTAGCCTAGGACTGAGCCACAATTTCTCACAGATAAACAATTTCATAGATTTGACTGCCCTACCGTTCATCATTTTCTTGCGTTGTGCCCACAAAGTGACGATAAATATAAAACCACGTCAGCCTTGCCACAATCTATGATTTTTGAGAAATAAGTTAAAAATGAAGTTGTTCAATGTTTTGACACTTTTTTTTGGCATAAACGATACCATGCAAGTCTTTCGAGTTTTACCCCTTATTTCACGTTTCAGTGTATTTATCACTTAGTACCCATTGGTTCTATTTTTACTTAATTGAAGTAGACTTTTGGACACACATTCCATCCAACCACTATAAGATTTCTGATGCATCAGTGCCGACTTCAAAGGCTTTAATGGCCTGAATTTGGATAGAAATGTAAAGTTTCCACATCGTCACCATCATGATATAATGAACATACATGAAAATAGGGAGGGTGGGAGGGAGGAAGATGCAAGAGGGAAGAGATGTGGGAACATACGTATATGTATAACTGATTCACTTCGTTATAAAGCAGAAACTAACACACCATTGTAAAGCAATTATACCCCAATAAAGATGTTAAAAAAAAAAAAAAAGCTCTGAGAATGTTGGAGTTACTCCTTTGGGTCCCACTTAGGATGTTTCTTCCATGACATGCTGCCTCTAAAGGTGTATTATTTGTTTATATTACTAATCTGTTTACTTCTCCTGTACCCACACTAATGTACAGGGAGCCTCAGAGCTGGTGACCTCTTCCACCACTCTTAAGAGAGCCTCTTTATGTTGCTTTCAAAGTGAGAAGCAGTAGGAATAATATTTATAATGGGAAAAGGATGTGCTAAGGGGGTCAGACAGACCTGGAAGCAAAGCCCAGCTCTGTCTTTTAACAGCTATGTAACTTCTCTGAACCTTATTTTGTTCATCCATGAAATTGAGATATTAAGACGGACTCTGCCTGTGATGTTTCCAGGGTTTGAAATAATGTAGGTAGGTCTTTAGTAAGTATTAGCTAGTATTAAACAGTATTTCATTCCTTTTGTCACAATTGACCGATTAGGTAGAAATTCCTGTCCCATAGGAATCTATCATGATCATGACCTATCTAGGGCCTTCCAGACAAAACAATACATGAGGTCATCATATCTTCTTTTCTTACAGATGTCTTTCCTCTGGAGACTTATGGATATACCTCCCCTACACACTGTCATTTTCAACTGCCGGCAGAAACAGGTCAGTCTCATTTTATTAAAATAATAAACAGAATGTAATCGAGGAATCATTTCTGTCTTCTGCATTCCCAGATTCCCCAGAAAAGTTGAAAACTGTTAACAGACTGGTGGCATTGCTAACAAATCATGGGGCCAGAGGAAACGCAACGCTCTCCAGCAGACATTTTCCAAATGGTGGAATTACTTTTCTTATTTACAAAATGACACAGAAGAGCTGCATTATTTCAGCAAAACTTTTGGAGAGCAATACTTAAACCACTCACTGAATGGATACTTGGGCTTTTGCATGATAAATGAATGAAAACTTATCTTGTGTGCCCGAACTTTTAAGTAGAAAATGAGACAAAGGAGTAGTTGATATCCAAACCTTCAATGCCCGTTAACAAACTTTTGCAAAGTTTTGCTACATATAGTTTGCCCTCTGTATCCACGGTTGTGGAACCCATGGATACAGAGCACCAACTGTGCTACGTCGCTTTATATAAAGAACTTGAGCATCCACAGATTTTGGTATCTGAGGCGGTCCTGGAACCACGGGATGACTGTATATCTGAAATCATGTAATTTAATGCATTATAAAGCATACATTGCATGGTTCTTAACAAATGAAACTATTGAAATCTGTCCAGCAACTACAAATACCTGTAGGATTATCACAAACATCACCTTCTTTTTCCTCAATTTGATAATAAGAAGTTAATCATATCAGATGTCACCCTCATCAAACATACTTAATTTCTTTTAATGCTTGAGATTAAGAATGAACTACTGCAGACATTTGCCACCCTAATTCACGTTGCTCTGAAATTTCCATAGTCACATATGTTGCTGTTTTAAAGAAATTAATTCATACCTAAGATACAGTTCTGGAGAGTTCTTAGAACTGATGTTGCGTCTCAAATCACCCCCCAAGCTGAGGTATTACAGCTGAAGAAGATGAGAAGCAGCCTCACGATAGGGAGCTGTCTGAGCATCCTTTAAGGGAAATGTGTTCGCCCATAAACAAAGGAGTTGAATGATTCCATTGGGTAAATGAAAACTTTCCCCTGTAGCCCATGTTGCAGAAAAACCCATAAATTGGTTTCCTAATCATTTTGCTTAACATATATATTTTAGATGATGAGTAATTTGAAAGCCTGATGCAAACATTCTATTTAATTTTCTTTCAAATGTGGGCCAGAGAAAGAGAAATCAAAGGATGATTGTACAATGGATAAATAAATAAAAGACATGCGTGAAAGAAAGGTAGTGAAGGAGATCAGTAAGTTTGCTACAGCATAACACTTATTTGAACGTGTCTTTTGGAGTTTATGCTTTTATGAATGGCACCAATGGGAAATGTTATCATTTGAGTCAACCCTGCTGATTCTCAGTCTGAAGGGCCCATTCCTTATGAGACCTCTCTCTCATATATAGATTTATGTGTTCTCCCCCATTAGGCCAGGATAGGTTGTGTTTTATTAGGATTAGTGCTTTTATTGTGTGTACAAAATACATAGGAAAAAAATCTACACCCCCGCTTTGAACCTGATTCTCTCAGGGATTATTCAAAGGAAAAAAAAGATACTTTTTAGTTTCCTAGGCTACAGCCGTCACTGAGAAAGAGCCCGTCTCCCATCACTGCTTCAAAACCTGTCTTTCTTTCATTCATTTTATTTTTTCCTTCCTAATGTTGAGACATGCTTCTCATTTTTCCCCATGGACTTCACTGTTTTGTGATATCAGATTTTTTTTCCCCCTTCTAAGCTCTGTCCCAGTCCTCTCTTTCTATGAGATACAAATTACAATCGTTCTCTTTGACTGCTGAGGACATTTTCTTAGAGACATTTATAGATACAAATGCTTCCCCTAGTTTCTTCATATAGATTGCATTCCACGATAATACATTTTGAGCAATTGAATGGAAAGACTCAGCAATGTGATGTGGAAGGCAAGAAGGAAGCTCACCATGGATGGGAAAGGAAATGAACCACCAGCGATGAGATAAATATGTACAGTAAATATACCATTGTACCTCAGGGGATGACAGAGGCACTGCACCTAATGGCTACAGACCATAGGAGAGCCATAAAAATGACATAAAATAGAAGAGTGTACTATTCCCAATAGGCACCCACCCAAATGTCGCTATAAACCTAGCAGCACCACAGAAACAGATGAGCAGACAAATTTCCATGATGCATGGACCACCAGTGGGGCTCAGAGAGACATGATTTAATTGTAGTTTTCTGGCTTATCTTTTCAAAGCAGTTTGCCTAGAAATGTGATTGTGAATGAAGTAGGAACTCACTTCAGTTTCCAAAAGCAACTTAAACTACACTTCATTTATAAAGTCAGTAAGGGGGTATGTATACTACTATTAAGACTCAAATTGGCTACTGTTAAGGAATTATACAATTATTAAGGAACAAGAATACATTATTATCAAGGAATTATTAAGGCTTTTATTAAGAAATAATAATCAAATTCATGAGTCAGGGGTAATTACCTTCTTTTAAAGAAATTATGGTTTCCAAATATGTATATATAAATTTTTAAGGTTTTAAAATTGTGAAATATAAATGGTGAATAAAATATAGAATAGTTTCCTATCCAGCTGAATGAATTGTAAGAAAAAGGATACCTGTGTTGCACCTGAGTCAAAAAAGAGGATGTTCCTGCATCCCAGAAGCTTCCTCGTGTCTCTTCTCTATCATAAACTGCTCCCTCACCGCTGGTGGCAACCACTTTCCCGATGTTTTAATAGCTTTCTTGAGCCATAACTGACTAAACATATTTAAAGTCTGCAGTGTGATACACTTTGCCATATTTCAATGCTGATAAAACAATGATCATGGGCTTCCCTGGTGGCGCAGTGGTTGAGAGTCCGCCTGCCGATGCAGGGGACACGGGTTCGTGCCCCGGTCCGGGAGGATCCCACATGCCGCGGAGCGGCTGGGCCCATGAGCCATGGCCGCTGAGCCTGCGCGTCCGGAGCCTGTGCTCCGCAACAGGAGAGGCCACAGCAGTGAGAGGCCCGCGTACCGCAAAAAA
>NW_020174923.1:3199872-3226435 GCF_003031525.2 Neophocaena asiaeorientalis asiaeorientalis | reverse complement strand
GATCCCAGGAATGAATTAGAGTGGGAAAAAAGTCATTTAAAACTGAAATCTTGGGACTTCCCTGGTGGTCCAGTGTTTAGAACATGGTGCTTTCACTGCTGGGGCCCTGGGGTCCAATCCCAGGTCAGGGAACTAAGATCCTGCAAGACATGAGGCAGGGCCCCGAAAAAAAAAAAAAAAAAAAAAAAAAAAAAAAAAAATCATCATCAGGACAATGAACATGTACATTAGCCCCCAGAGTCTCCTTGTGCCCCTTTATAACTTTATAATTCCTCTTTCTGCATTTCTAGCCCCATCCCCAGGTACCCAATCATCTCCTTTCTGTCTCTATATTTTAGTTTGAATTTTCTAGGATCTTCCATACATGGAAGCATGCAGTTGTACTATTTTCTTGTCTTTCTGCTTTCACTGAGCACAATGGTTTTGAGATTTGACCTTGTTGTGGTATTTATTCATAAATCATTGTTTTACATTGCTGAAGAGTATTCTATTACAAATGGATAAACATTTTTTTTTATCCATTTACCTGTTAATGCACAAATGCATCTTTGCCAGATTGGGATCATTACACATATAAACTCACTGTGAACATTTCTGTACATGTTTTTATATGGACACATGCTTTCCCTTAGGTAAATACTGAGTAGAAGAGCTGGGCTATACTGTATTATTTTAAAGGTTTAGATAACTGCCAAAGGATTTTTCCAAGGTGCTTGTATCTGTTTACATTCCTACCAACACTGTATGAGAATTTCAGTTACTCTACATCTTTGTCAAAACTTCATATGGTCAGTCTTTGAATTTCAGCAATTCTATTAGGTGTGGAGTCATATCTCATTGTTTTTAAATTTCATTTTCCAAATGACCAATAGTGTTAAGGAAATTTCCATGTGCTTATTTGCTATCTGTGTATATACTGTTTGGTAAAGTGTCTGTTAAATAATTTCCTCATCTTTTTAAAATTGATCATTTGCTTTTTCATTTTTGAGTTTCAAACATTCTTATATAGTATGGATATAAGCCCTTTATCAGTTATATGATTTGCAGATCTCTTCTCTAAGTCTTTGGTGACTTCATTTCCTTAACAATGTCTTATGAAGAACAGAGATGTTTAATTTTGGTGAAATACAGCTTATCAAATGGTTTTTTAATGGTTCATGCCTTTCGTATTAGAGTCTAATAAATTTTTACACAGCCAAAGCTAACAAAGATTTTCTCCAAGGTATAGTTAAGAAATGTTATAGTTTTACATTTGACATTTAGGTCTGTGATCCATTTTCTTTTGAATTTTGTATGTGGTACAAGCATGGATCAAATCTCCTTTTTTTTTCCCCACATGGTCATCCAACTGTTCCAACACCATTTATAGAGAATCTTAAATATTCCTTTCTCAATAATTTCTAAAACAAGAAGAGAGAAAAATCAGTAGGCATATAGAAGTATGTAGATAATGTATTTTGAATCAAAATAAAACTTTGTAAGGTGATGGACAATTGTTGTGGTTTTTAACACTTTAAAAGTGAGAATAGGGCTTCCCTGGTGGCGCAGTGGCTGAGAATCTGCCTGCCAATGCCGGGGACACGGGTTCGAGCCCCGGTCTGGGAAGATTCCACATGCCGCGGAGCAGCTAGGCCCGTGAGCCATGGCCGCTGAGCCTGTGCGTCCGGAGCCTGTGCTCTGCAACGGGAGAGGCCACAAGAGTGAGAGGCCCGCGCACTGCGATGAAGAGTGGCCCCCGCTCGCCGCAACTAGAGAAAGCCCTCGCACAGAAACGAAGACCCAACGCAGCCAAAATAAATAAATAAATAAATAGCGTTCCCTTTAAAAAAAAAAAAAAAGTGAGAATACACTAGGAAATTTTATTCTTTGTTTCCTTTCCCACAGTGGGCCTGATGGAAATCTGTTTTCCTCCCTAGTGTAACGCCTAGGAAATTATTTGGCCTCAATATCCTGCGTGTC
The DNA here is from genome assembly GCF_003031525.2 of Neophocaena asiaeorientalis asiaeorientalis. Taxonomy (NCBI): domain Eukaryota; kingdom Metazoa; phylum Chordata; class Mammalia; order Artiodactyla; family Phocoenidae; genus Neophocaena; species Neophocaena asiaeorientalis. The sequence continues at coordinate 3,224,476 of NW_020174923.1, read as the reverse complement.
CAATTGCCTGTTATCAGGAAGATAAAGGTTGTCGATTCTTGGAAATAGTCAAATGTAATGTTTCATTATGGAACTAATTTCTGGTGGGAGTTTTCCATCAGCTGTTGACAATATTTCTATTGATGCTTTCAGAATATTTGAGAAAAATATGAAAAATTTCTCCCAATCAATGAAAATAAAAATTCTATAAATATTCAGAAAGAATGTCATGAATAGATTATTATGCCAAGTAATTTACCCGGGAACAAATGCAGTTTCGGGCAGAATTCAGATTCCTGGGCTATTTGTGATGATCTAAAATGTCAATTACGATACTAGTAAATTGCCTTTGAAAGAATAGCCCCAGTAACTATCACGCTTATATGTGTCAGGAGCTGTAATTTTGTATGTTTCAAAGACTTAATCTAGAAAAAAGCAGTGAGGTTAAAAGTGAAGACAGTGTGCAAAGGAAGAAGTAGAAAAGAATAATTAAGACCTAACTTTAGACCTAAAATTCTTGAACCACATTAAGCTAAACAGTTATTTTATTTTCCCCAGTTTGAACATCGCATGCTGTTATGTAACAGGACACTACAGATTTATATTCATTTATTTAGCTTTGCTGACAGAGAAAACTGAAGCCAGAATTGTCAAGTACACACACACTTAAGAAAAGACATTACGACACAGGCACTTTGGAGACGTAAATCCCTGAGCTGTGTCTCCTTCGACATGTATAAAAATGGAAATGTTTGCAAGACATTCACCTTGAAAACTCTAAGAATATAAACTGTCATCCAGGTTGGCTGCCCTATCCAGCTAATACCTGTTCCATATCTTGTTACCATGAAAGTTTCGTAGCTCGTTCACAAGATGTATCCTTGGGACATCCTGACTTTAAGAGATTATTATTAGCCCCTGTGAAATACAACCCAATACGTATGACCCCACTGATGTTACTCTGTAACTGAGCTAGACTCTACATGGCTTGAATTTACCTGATCGAGAAACATTAAAGGGCTTTATCTTGCTCTCACCATTTTTGATGGTCTGTCTTAAAAATCATACTCTGATTCATTTCTTAAAAAACACAAAAAGGGAAAGATTCTTCTAACACAATAGCCATTTAGATGCTGTGTTGATGATGTATTTGCATCCACTGGCTTAAACATCTTAGGATAAGGAATGATACTCCATAAGAAAATAGTTTAAAAAAAAGAATTATATGTAGACAATCTGTTCCTTTCCAAACAGACTGCTAATGACTAAGAGTCGATTATGATCTGTTCTGATTCAAAAAGACTGAGATAGACTATTAATAATTTAAAGAACTAGACCTTGGATAAGAGGCTCATTGTTCCGTGAGGTTGTGCTTGCAAATTGCCCTGACCCGGCTCCCCAGAATTCCCACTTGAGGACCCAGGTTCTCATTCTAGGTGTTAGAAGTAATGCCTGCTGACACAGCTGACTCTTTCCCCAGGGACGCCCTCGTCTGACAAGAGATTACGCCCCCTCCCTGGAGGCACCTGTGTCCAATGATTTGTCTGTACATCAGGTCTGGCCCCTTTGCCTGGACTTGGGGCCTCTTTGAAGGACCACCCCAGCTGCAGAGCTTCCCGTGGGATTGGCTGAAGCCCTCCTGGCACCTGCTCAAGGCTGCCTCTTGTTCATAGGGAGACCACCCCCAGTTCCAGGCCATGTGGGCCCCTTCCACCTGGCAGGTTGCCTGCGGACAGTTTACTTCTCCCAGACGAGTGAGGGGGAGTCTCTACGGCTCCGATGGAATTAAGACCGAGTCTTACGTAATGTGACATAATCACAGGAGCAACTGCCCATCCCATTGCCATATTCTATTGGCTGAAGCAAGTCCAAGACCCCACTCACACTATAAAGGTATTAATACTAGAAGACAAGAATCACTGCAGGGCAGAGGTCAGAGGGTGGGCTTAGGGTCTGTCCACCCAATAGATAGTGGAGACCATGGGTCACTATCTGTTGTTTCTCTGTTTTTGTATCTCTAGAGCCTCTCAGGTTGAATTCCTTCCAATAAACATCTCCATCTCCTTGGTCAGTGATAGATGGAGGAGGGGAAAGGGGAGGGGAGGAGGAAATGAAGAGGGAGAGGGCCACAGGCTCTGAGACTTCAAACCCTTTGTATTAAGTTCACCCATTTTGCCATACTCAGTGCTACCTCATCCTACCCCTGGGTGGTGCCTACTGTCTCTAGGGGTTAACCCCTCCTGAGGATTTTCGGGTCAGTTAATACACTTCTTTATCAAATTCCCATCCGACTCTACGGTTGCAAATTCTTACCATCTGCTGAGTTCCTTCCTCTGTGGCATATGACATTTCTCCAGCCTGTTGAAATATCTCAATTTCAGTTGAGTTCTCTCCAGTTTTTTTTTTTTTTTTTTTTTTTTTTTTTTTTTTGTCTTTGTGGGTTTTCCTTTCCTTTTATGTTGTTTTATTGTGACTTTCATGAGGCACGAAGAGGGAGAAAAAATAAAGGTGTCTGGGCCTGCTGCCTTATTTAACTAGTCATTTCTCCTTAAGATGCTGGATTTTGCCTTTTCTCATGTAGCCCCTGCTCTCCCTTGTACCACGTTATCCCATGGAAGGTTGACACCTGGACAGTTTCTCTGTTTTCCCACATCACAGGAAGCACTTTTAAAGGTTTCTTGCCTTACCACATATAGAAGGAAAAGAAAAAACAAGGATTAACTAATAACTGTCGCTAGATGCAGCAACACTTAGGGCCGGGAACAGTCATGGCCAGAGCAGGTATCATCCTCAGAAGAGGTCTGATGGGGACACTCAAAGGTTGCAATACCCATGTCCCTCCCAGAAAACTCACCTCTTAGCCAGAGAGGTAGCCTTGCCCTGGGCCTGCTGTAAGGTACTCATTAATCAGTACACTTGAGGAAGTACCTGGGCATATTTCACAAGGATAGGCTATACAGTCATTACACTCATTGTACGTGGGACAGCAACAATATGGAGTTGTGGCCATCTGAGTCCATTTCTAAGTCTGTCACCCAGTAGGAGAGAAACAGCAGGATTTCAGCACTTTTCAGGGCATCCCAGTGTCTTTACTCCAAATCACCAGGGAGAAAATGCATTCGCTCACGGTCGTACACCTGCCCTGAAAAAGGCACTCTAATTCCATAAAGGGAACGCAAAAGCCAACAAGAGCAAACAAGAAGGTTCTGCAGACTTAGATCCCGTAAGTGCAACTAACTGAAAGTACCAGAAAGGCTGCATCAGGGGTCCTGAACATCCTCCCCACACACACCGAATCAAATGGCAGGTTTTGCACTTGAATTTCATAACTAACATTTGTTTAGGTACTTGTTCCATAATAAAGAAGCAAGCTGCCCCGAGATGAATTCACGTCGCCATTGCTTGGGATGGAAATGCTGCTGACAGGTTTAACGTGGCCGTATTTTTTAGTTCTTAGTCTTAAGAATTATCTGATATATTGGAGCTCATTCACATTCTTTGTCTTGAGTTATTCTAATAGACGTAACGTGCAGAGCTGTGCGTGTGTGTGTACGTGTGTGCAGGCAAATTTAAAAAATAGTTTAAAATTATATTTTAATTGCTGATTGCGTGACTCACGACAGTTATCCACATGTTTCAGATGAGGATAAATGAAAGAACTTAACAACAGGATCCCATCAAGTCGATTCTACTCTAAGGACCTTTCACTCCGTATTCGTGGCTTATCTCAGTAAGAGACAGAGCTACAAAGAACTCTCTCCTTTTTTTTTTTTGTAATTAACATAGAGACTTAGGAACCATATATTATTCTCTTAACAGTCCAGTGAGTAAATGGTATCAGATGCTTCTAGCTGACCCTCTTTCTACACCTGTGGCAAAACTCAAACAGAAGCAAGCAATGTTGACAATGTTTTGTTTTTGATTTTTTGTAAACTACGTCACGAGACTTTACAATGCGCTTTTTAAAAAACGTCCTTATTCAGCAACTAAGAAATTCTCAAATTATTATTATTTTTTTCCTATGGAAGGATATCAGCTTCATACAGCGCGTGCTAATCTTAGTTTCAGAAAAAAAAATGCAAATCTTAGCATTTCTTTAATCCATTATGTCTTTTAAGGGTAAGCTGTTGAAACTCAGGGGTAAAAAAAGCACTGCACCCAGTGATTATTTGGAAAAAAGAATGACCTCAAAAATTTGAACTTAAATGCAGGAAAGGAAATACATCATATATTTTTTTTCCTATGGGTGATGACAGGACTTAAAATGCAAAATGCTACGCTTGCCTGGAAAAGCTACCTATTTAAAAAAAAAAATGAGACTTTAAATGATCTCCTGGGTACTACTATGTTACTCAGGACTGTCGACACAGAGAAATGCGGCATTCCAGTTACTGAAATGTTGAGAAATGGCTTAAACGGTGCCAAGTGCATGTCCCCTACCGTGAGCCATTTCTCCGTTCCCTGGACAGAAAGTTACAGACCGATAATCATTCCTTTGCCAACTACGTGAAGTTGAGATGCCAGACTAGAAATGTCCCTTGATATCCCTCCTGTACTCACTCATTCAAGGGAACCAACATATAATTGTTCATCGTGATAAGATAATCCTTCACTCACTCTTGTAAAAGCATCTAAAAACATCTCAGATTTTCCAGCAACATTTGGATAGTGATACATAGTATATAGTCTGTGCCAAACTCAAAGTTACAAAGCCTTATTCTTGGCCATGACTACAAACAATTTCCATTTTACTATGAAAACGAAGGGAACACACAAAGTTTCAGGCTTCTTCCCTGGGGTGTTTGCAATGGATAAATACAATGTGTTATCCATGAGTAAATATGTTCTTCTACTGAGTTACTTTTTATATCAGAAGCACAAATAATGTAAAAGGAAAATTAAACATATTATTTTGGACTGTGAAATCCTCATAAAAGAGAATATTAAACTATTTATTTTGACTGATTATAGTCACTTAGTATGGGAAATTTAGAAGGTAAAGTAAAATTGTAATAATAAAATGTTACCTGTAGTTCTTTTTTTTTGCTTTTGTTTTTTTAACATCTTTATTGGAGTATAATTGCTTTACAATGCTGTGTTAGTTTCTGCTTTATAACGAAGTGAATCAGTTATATGTATACATATGTTCCCATATCTCTTCCCTCTTGCGTCTCCCTCCCTCCCACCCTCGCTATCCCACCCCTCTAGGTGGTCACAAAGCACCGAGCTGATCTCCCTGTGCTATGCGGTTGCTTCCCACTAGCTATCTATTTTACGTTTGGTAGTGTATATATGTCCATGCCACTCTCTCACCTTGTCACAGCTTACCCTTCCCCCTCCCCATATAATACTAGCAAACAGAATCCAACGGCACATTAAAAGGATCATACACCATGATCCAATGGGGTTTATCCCATGAATGCAAGGTTTCTTCAATATATGCAAATCAATCAATGTGATAACCATATTAACAAATTGAAGGAGAAAAACCATATGATGTTCTCGATGCAGAGAAAGCTTTCGACAAAATTCAACACCCACTTATAATAAAAACCCTCCAGAAAGTAGGCGTAAAGGGAACTTTCCTCAACATAATAAAGGCCATATATGACAGACCCACAGCCAACATCGTCTCCAATGGTGAAAAACTAAAACCATTTCTACTAAGATCAGGAACAAGACAAGGTTGCCCACTCTCACCACTATTATTCAACATAGTTTTGGAAGTTTTAGCCACAGCAATCAGAGAAGAAAAAGAAATAAAAGGAATCCAAATCGGAAAAGAAGTAAAGCTGTCACTGTTTGCAGATGACATAATACTATACATAGACAATCCTAAAGATGCTACCGGAAAACTACTAGAGCTAATCAAGGAATTTGGTAAAGTAGCAGGATACAAAACTAATGCACAGAAATCTCTTGCATTCCTATACACTAATGATGAAATATATGAAAGTGAAATTAAGAAAACTCCCATTTACCATTGCAACAAAAAGAATAAAATATCTAGGAATAAACCTACCTAAGGAGACAAAAGACCTGTATGCAGAAAATTATAAGACACTGATGAAAGAAATTAAAGATGATACAAATAGATGGAGAGATACACCATGTTCTTGGATTGGAAGAATCAACATTGTGAAAATGACTCTACTACACAAAGCAATATACAGATTCAACACAATCCCTATCAAACTGCCACTGGCATTTTTCACAGAACTAGAACGAAATATTTCACAATTTGTATGGAAATGCAAAAGATCCCGAATAGCCAAAGCAATCTTGAGAAAGAAAAACCTGTAGTTCTTATATCCAGAATTGGAAGCAATGTCATCATTTTTGTGCATTTATTTCCAGATATGTATGTATGCACATATATCCTTTGTGTCTTAGCTTTTGTGTGTTTCTTCACCATAAATATGTGATCATATTGTATAAATTGATATTTAGGTTTTCACTTTTAATGGATACTTTTAAGGTATCCAAAATCACGGGTGCAGGTAAAGTTTGCGGAATGCTTTGGTCACAAGCAATGGTTAATCGTAAGCAGTATCATTATACAATGATATATCTGGAATCGTTTTTTACGGTTGCAAGATTTAGCAGAAAAGATAAAAGGGGAAAAAGCATACTGACACTAAAACGTCTAACATTTATTTGTTATTTAAATGAACCACAGATCTAACTGGGCATCTTCTATTTTATTTAGGAGTGATAGAGTAGTTAGTTGCTCTGTCTTGCGGGTTATCTTTGTGATTTCCCTACCACACCCGCATGTTATAAGTGGGTCCTTTGTAAACAAATCCTCCCATATTTTCTTTACTTGATTAAACCATTTGTTTCCTCACTGACACACAGTCTCATCTCTCTTTTCAGCAACAAAGGAAGTTCAAAAGAAATTAACTTCAGGGGTTCTTTTTTTGGTGCATCTTGATTTGTACTTGTGTTAAAAAGAAAGAATGTCTGTAATATTTCAATGTAGAGACATACAGTAATTGCAGTCAGTTTCCACCCAGAGTTAGCCAAAGGCAATTCTGGGCTACTTTTTGTCACTGTAGATTCGTTTTGCAAAGGACCTGTAAAATAGTTAATTTTATAAGTAATGGATGGACCTCTAGCCAAGAAAGAATTTCAGTTATACCAAGAGATCACTATGGGAATCAAATTATAAATATAAAGAGGAACAGCAAATTTCTTATTGGTCTTCCCAACATCAGATATTATCCATTACAGAAAAACACTGTTATACACGTAATAGACAAGAATATAAAGATTTTTTAACTTTTGCCTTTATCTTATATGTAGTCTCATTTAATACTTAATTATTACAATACTCTGGAGATAACATATAATCTTTGTTTCTTCTCTTTAAGTTGTATTTTGAAATTCAATTTAGTAATTTCAGTTATTACATTAGGCATTGGTAGGGAGATATGTTTTGCCTCCGGTTTGTCTAAGTCCAGAGAATGTATATATCTTTTTAATTGAAGTATAGTCGATTTACAATGTTGTCTTAGTTTCTGGTGTACAGCACACTGATTCAGTTATAAATATATACATAGATTTTTTCATGTTCTTTTGCATTTTGGTTTACTATAGGATACTGAGTAGAGTTCCCTGTGCTATACAGCAGGACCTTGCTGTTTATCTATTTTATTTATATAGTAGTGTGTATCTGCTAATTCCAAACTGCTAATTTATCCCTTCCCCACCCCCTTTCCCCTTCAGTAACCATAAGCTTGTTTTCTATGTCTATGAGTCTGTTCCTATTTTGTAAATAAGTTCATTTGTGTCATATTTTTGTTATTTATTCATTCATTTATTTTGCGCCGTGCAGCATGCAGGATCTTAGTTCCCTGACCAGGGATCGATCCCGTGCCCCCTGCATTGGGACTGCAAAGTCTTAACCACTGGACTGCCAGGGAAGTCCCTGTGTTATATTTTAGATTCCACATATAAGTGATATATGATATTTGTCTTTCTCTGTCTGAGTTACTTCCCTTAGTATGATAATCTCTATGTCCATCCATGTTGCTGCAAATGGCATTATTTCGTCCTTTTTTATGGCTGAGTAATATTCCATTGTATATATGTACCACATCTTCTTTCTCTCCTCCTCAGCTGATGGACATTTAGGTTGTTTCTATGTCTTGGCTATTGTAACTAGTGCTGCTAGGAACATTGGGGTGCATGTATCTTTTTGAATTAGAGTTTTCTCTGGATATATGCCCAAGAGTGAGATTGCTGGATCATATGGCAACTCTATTTTTAGTTTTTTAAGGAACCTCCCCACTGTTTACCATACTGGCTGCACCAATTTACCAGAGAATGTATTTTTCATATTCAGCCCATACATTTCTCATCCTCAAAAGTCTCCCTCTCTCTCTCTCTCTCTCTCTCTCTCTCTCTCTCTCTCTCTCTCACACACACACACACACACACAGACACACACACCCAAAACACTCTGAAATAGAAAGCAACACCTTCATTATATCAGGGGAAGAAAAGTTTGCTTGCCTGTAGTTTAGAATTTCAAACCTTGGCCCTATTTACATTTGACCAGGCAATTCTTTGATTCTTTGATGGGGGCTGGGGGCAGGCATTAGCAGCCCTGAGCAACGCAGGATATTTACCACCATACCTGACCTCTACCACTAAATGTCACTAGCAACCCCCCTCCAGCCACGCTGATCGGAACACTCTCCAGACCTTGCCAAATGTCCTGAGGGCCAAGAAAAACACCCCTTTGGAGAATCACTTCGGTATAGGATGCTAAAATGTGTAGTGCTTTTTATTCTCCTGTTAGAATAACAATAAGCTAGCAGTTGCCCTGTTGGATTCTCCCGCAGCTTAAACCAGTTTTGCATAAATTAACATTTATACATCAACAGTCGTTGCATATTAACATACTAACATTATTCTCCTAAATATGATGTCAACATGTACTGTGGGATGATAGGAAAAGCAAGAATCAGAGGATTTTTATTTTATTTATTTTTTATTATTCTTATTTATTTAATTAGGGCAGGATTCAATGAACAGATTTACTACCTTTCTTCAAATTAATTAGGGAAAGTTTCCAAGGGGTGGAAGTTTGTTTTTTTTTTCTTTTGAAACAATAGCATGCCATAAAACCATCACAGATTATATTACATCCTGATTTGTATGTGAACCAATTGAAACGTTGAATTCGTTAAACCACTATGGTTCTGCTTCCTCAGTGGAGGAGCTGTCAGACCAGTTTCCCCTGAACCGGCCCAGTGTGTACGAAGGTAGCAGATCCCAGATGAGCAGAGCCAAGCACCTGGAGCAACAAGCCGATGACGACGCCATCAGAACTTTTGGAGTAGAGGAAGCCCTCTTTTAGATCACAAAAGTGCGTGTCAGCAGCTTATATTTAGCAAATTACTCAGAACAGTGCTCGTGGCTTCCTATCAGGGCAAATTAGAGATAACCTTTCACTGTAATAAAGACATAGATTGTCAGGCTCCCTGAAATGCATACATGCAACTAAGAGAAATTCCCAGTTGCTGTTTCTCCAGTTCATTTCTGTTTCTCCATTAACTATCCGAATCCAGATTATTTTAACCCGAGAGGAGGTACTTTAGGACAATTTTCACTCTTGTGTTTAATCACTAAGGTCTTCTGAGACTCCACACTGGAAAGCTTACCTGTGGTTTACCAACGGAATGAACAGAGTGGCGGAGAAAATACTTTACCCTTTTATTCCTATGACCACACATGTTTGCCCTCAGCTCTTTGTAAATAAGAATTGATTCATCTTACAGTCTCTGCTGTCGCCATAGCAGCCAACTCGATGTACCCAGAGAGGAGAGGTGTCCACGCCATTGATTTAATAGAACAGCATTCTTAATAAGTTTTTGTTTTTTTCAGTTTGTCTTCATCACCTTCCTAACTTGCCACCTGGGAAGGTTAAGAAGTTAAATTTTCTGGCTATTTTTTAAATTCCTGATAATATTCTATTTCTAAAAATAATTTTAAGGGCATTTCAAACTTTCACCTGCAGGCACGCGCGCACACAAACACACACGCACGCACAATTGAGTTCAATAGCCTATATTCCCCGCTCAATGCTTTTTATTATTTATACTGTTTTTCAATATTAAATTCGCAGATTAAAGGATAAAAGGTATGCATTAATAGATCTATTAATTGTTCACTCCTTCATGAAAAATTAAGAGCATCGGTTTTTCTCTTAAAAGTACTTGCAAAAAAAAAAAAGAAAGAAAAAAAAAAGTACTTGCAGCCTTACATATGATGCGTTTAAATATGAACCGAACTTTCCTAAGATTGCATAGAATACACTTTTGCATTATCTCAGTTTATAAACAGTCATGGTTAAGAAATATCTTTTTCTTAAAATATAGGATTTTTATGGTAATTTTTTTTCTTGCTACCACTGTTTCTGTTTATAGATTGACACTAGGGACCCCCAACTTGCAGTGAGGGGCAGACGCCCCTCTAGAGAAGCATCTAAGAGGTTTATTAAGTTCAGGTAAGGAAAAAATATCTATACTCCAAGTGCTCATTCCTTATTCACAACTTCCTGGATCAGACAAAGTGGGTCCTGCAACAACCTGAATAACTACTTAAGGGGAGTGTGAGTGTGTGTGTGTGTGCGCGTGTGTGCGTGTGTGTGTGTGTGTGTGTGTGTGGCTGAGGGAAGGTCAGAGGTCGGGGAACCAGAGGAAAGTCTGGATCACATTTATAAGTATGGGAATTGAATACATTTAAAATATATGTATATATTTTTAAGAAAGCTATCCCCGAATGATAAAGAATATTCTCTCACATTGTGGTGTGCTATGCATTCAACACATTTTAGCATCGCAGTATTGGGAGCCATGTTGATACGTACAACAGCAAAAGAATGATTCTAAAGTCAAGAGCGTGATTCAGATGGTCTTGAAATGATACAAATGCTTTCAAATGATTGAAAGTCCTAGCAGCTGAAAGGGGCACATAGATCTAACACGTGAACTGTCCGTCAGAGAGGAATAAACTTCTCATCGCAAATAATCGCAAAAAGGAAGATTCCCCTCTCCTTCGGCATGCTTTATTTTTACCTTATCTCTTTTTTTTAAATTCAAGGAATGGTAATGAATTATGTATGAAGAAAAGAAGGTAGGATCTAATTAAGGGAGAGAAGAAGAAAAGAGAAATCTTATAGATTTAATCTACGTTCAGTAAGATAGGAGAATTTTACAACCTCATCAAAATCTGTCTATCAGACAACAAAGAAGAGCTTAATTGGGTGATGGCAGGGGATAGAAGGTACTGTTAGTGTAATATTAGCATTCTAAGATGCATTTTATTATTTTAATGTTAGTATTTTAGGAAACATTTTATATTTTAGTAAGTTGGAGAAGCCAGAACTGAGTTAGAAATTATAATAGATTAAACATATCTACCATATAGGAACCATTTGTTAATAAATCTTTATCTGTCCTAATACTTACAAATGCAAAGCAGAAACCCTATCCTGGTACATCAAGTATGGGAAGACATAGCTGTTGGCTTGAATTTTTAAGAAAAGTTTTGTGGAGTTTGTATGGACCTTGAAGGATTATGGAGAGTGCAAACAGTAGAGCAAAGGTGACAGGAAGTCTTGGAAAGTGGCAGGCAAGAAGGAAAGAAGAGAATAAAACAGCAGAGAAATGCATAGGAATTCCAGGAAAACTCTGTTCTATTTAAGAAGATATTAAATTAGAATTGGCTTATGTCATAACCTGTTCACGATAAGAGGAAATCTTTTTAAAATTAAATCTTCTAAGCCTAGACTTTGCAGATGTGGAAAAATATAGCAGGAAGATATTTTCAATTCCCTCCTGGCTAAACTTTCATACTTGTAGCCAATATTTTTTTTTTATAAGGAATAAAGAAATCTTGTTTCCTTATGACTTAGGATAAAAGATTTATCCCAGTGTTCTCTCTTCCAATGAATCGTGACCCAGAAGTATAAACAGGTACCTCCTGGTCTAGCACGTTCTGCAGGACTTTGATGCCTGCGCAAAATGAAAAAGGAAGTGTGTGGCTTAGTGATTAATGTTTATACCAATCTAAATTTTATGACACCACATGAGTTACTATTAAAATGACAATAGAACTCTACCCATGTAAAAATCTTCCACTCCAGTCCTCTGGAAGAGAAATCTGTCCCAATTAAATTGACTTAACTTTGTTATCTATTAAGACATAGCATCTTTGAATTAGATGTTATCATTAATAACTAAGAAATTGAATTCAAAGTAACATCACTTTTGAAGAGGAAAAAATTTTTAACCAAGACCTATATTAGTTTGCACTACATAGCGTCATCTGTAAACCGTGGAAAATAGGTTATGGACTTGAATTTAAATTAACTCTTTTTATATGCAAGTAACTAGTCAAGAGAGACCAGTACCAGACAAACCAGGACTTAAAACAAGGGAAATTACTCTTTTGGAAAATTTAACACCTGGGAAATAGATTCTATAAAATAAAAGCCATTTTACAAAAGACATAAAAGCTTAACTAACATTATGGTGATTCCAGTTGGAGAGAAGGATCATATGTTGTCTCTCTACAAATTCTGAGAGCAGGAAATTTCAGGGGATATTGGTAGAGAGGAAAAAAGTTCCTTTAATGTGAAAGAACTCTTCACATTAATTAGGCATAAACCAGATTAATATTAATATTTCCCCAAAGCAGTTTGCAGTTTGACACAATTAAATTGTAACTTTTTCAAGGTATCCTACACAAATATAGTATTTTATTTTATTTTTTAATTTATTTTAAAATTTTACTGATTTTTGGCTGCGTTGGGTCTTTGTTGCTGCGTGCGGGCTTTCTGTAGTTACAGCGAGCGGGGGCTACTCTTCGTTGCTGTGCACGGGCTTCTCATTGCAGTGACTTCTCTTGTTGCAGAGCACGGGCTCTAGGCACGCAGGCTTCAGTAGTTGTGGCTTGCGGGCTCTAGAGCGCAGGCTCAGTAGTTGTGGCACACGGGCTTAGTTGCTCCGCAGCATGTGGGATCTTCCCGGACCAGGGCTCGAACCCGTGCCCCCTGCATTGGCAGGCGGATTCTTAACCACTGTGCCACCAGGGAACCCCTAGTATTTTAAATTGTTACTCTAAAGTGGGTTAATATGATTCCAGAATTATTCAGTAATCTCTATCTTTGTACAGTGTTGATGAAAATCATATGCTTTTTAGAACTTTCATTTCTCAGAATTGCCATCATATCATTACATTTCATTTTCATTTATAAAATCAAATTTAGTTACATTAAGACAGTTATTATTTTCTACTATACCTGCTAGGCAGGAATGTTTGGGGGTAAGTATCCAATTGACTTTATTTAGTTTAAGAGGGGGAATTTATTAAGAATACAATATTGTCTGAGAGAATCCAGGGCTAGAATGTAGACAATAATGGAACCAAAATGGAAAGTTTAAGGAGCCCGGGGAAGTGTTTGATATCTCTCTAGACACAACCTTCTCTCCAGGAATTGGCATTCTTGGCTGATAGCGAATGGCGGCAACATGGTCTTGCCAACTTTGGAAAACTTCCACCTCTGTTCCTGAAAGCAGCTCAGGCTGATGAGGACCTCTTAGCCATGATTTCAAGGGTCAAGGGTTGAGGATCGGACTGTTTCCATTTCTCTCAAATCCTTACCCTTGTTCCATCAACTATTTTCAAATTTGGCTGCAGGGGACACATTCCACTAGGTGGCATGGGCAGGAAAAAAAGTCACTTGGAACTAAGCAAACTTCACCAAGAGTGCCTCTCAGCATCACAAGTTAAAAAAAAAAAAAAAGATACAAGCATCTACATGATTGATCAAGACCCTCATAGTTGGTAATGGAGTTAATTCTAAGCTAATGTTTTTTTCTAAAATACCTTCAACTTCAAGATCCCACTCTATCAATAGTAGAAATATTCAAGGTTATACCGGACCTAAGATCAATGATTTGCTCTCGCTTTCCTTTGTCCAAAGGATTGATTTTTAAATATTGTACAAATTGACTTACGATGTCAGAAAGTTTCGGCGCTTTTCTCCTCTCTTTCTCACTCCTTCGTGTGTGTGTCATATGGTTGGAGAGGCGGGATGTGGCTGTACTGACAAAGATTGATCACTGAAATAATACTTGCCCTGGAAGTATTAGCGGGTAACCAGCGAGGGGGTGGTCTTATTACAACTATATAATTCAATTTCCTTTAGATTTTAATATAAATGTGGACTTTCTATCCTCAACGTGATATTTCAAAATATAAGTTTGGGGACTTCACTACTTCTAATAAAGAAAAAGAAAACTCTTTGACAGCACAATTAAAATTTCCAAATCCTGAAGATGTAATCCTGAAGCCCTCTACTGAAGACAGGGTTTTCAAAAGGATTTGAGAGTGTTTAGGAAATCCTCTGTGTCTCTAAAACGAAGCACGATTCCACATTTCTTGCAGCAATTCTGATTCTATGTACACTGAGGTTTTACAAATGAAAACATAAAAATGGAGAGTGAGTATAGTTTTAAAATATCCGTATCGTGAAAGATAACTGTGAAATACCACTCTGTGAATTAGTAAGTACTTCTGAAATGACATAGCAGACAGGAGATAACTCCTTTGGAAAGTCATCTACTCACTCCTAACCCCTCAGGTCATGAGGTGTTTAAATACATTTGTGAAGGAAGGAGGAGAGAGCCGTTGTAAGTGTGTGGATTTTATGTATTTCATAAATGCCAAAATGAAACCATTAATAAGATAGCGCCCACGTGACTTTGTGCAAACCCGAGCTCCTTTTTGAGGTGAGACCTATAATACGTCGTTTTTCTTTATCATCACTCCCACAGAACACTGAAGGTGAGTGAGTTAAGGATTTGAGTTTTTAGCTTAACCCTTGGCTGAAGTCATCACTGAGGTACAGAAATAGAAGCATCCCGTAAAAGCTCTGGTCAATAGCTTATTTTCTCTATGACCATCCATATCACTGGATGTACACTGAACACGTTCAAGATATTTTCAATGTCTTTAGGTAGGGGGGTACAATAATTTAATACACTAAGAGAACAAATTGTTCTAAATAAAGCAATAGATCTCAAGGTGCTCTAGGTTTAAGAAAAGGATCAGAGGATAGAGCTAGAGTATATCTATCACTGTACATATATATATGTATACAGAATGGATCATATATGTGGATATATATCCTTATCTATCTATCTCACAGATAGACAGAGATACATAATGGATCAATAAAGAAGTTCACATCACTACAAAATGACTATTAATATGAGACTATAGAAAAGTAAGGTCCCAATCTCAATAGGGACAAGTTCAGCTGCTTGGAATCTTAAATCATATCTCTGAAAACACTATCCAACACCTAATGGAACAAATACACCAGACAGCCCTTGGTATAATTAGGTAGATGGCCAGTAACAGCATTTAACTGATAAAGTATTTAGAGAAGACATGAGTGAAATTCAGACTGATGTAAGCTGACTGCAGAGTCATAGCATTTAGTAGCATTAGAAAATTGGAGAGTAAACCACTGCCTTACTGAAAATAAGGGAACCCAGATTCAGAGTTGATTTACTTGAGATCATACAGCTATTGAAGAAAAGGGCAAATTTGTGTCCTGTTTCCACTCCAATTCCAACATTGTTTCTACAAAACCAGGTTGATATTTGATGTCTAGTACTCAAAGGTAATCAAGGAGAAATTAAATTGTCTCACTATTAAGATTTAATAGGCAAGGGAAAATGCTGACTCAATTCTCAAACTTACGATATGTTTGGGCACCCAAACAAGCAAAAATATATATGTAATAAATATATTAGCAAGATCCAGCTAAATGAATACCTTGCCTGAGTTTTTTAACATTATCGAGTTTCACGTTTTAGCCATGATCGGCACTTAGAAAAATGGAATACTAATATAGTAACTAGTTGTGGTTGATGAGTTAATTCAGAGTAGAAATGGCAAGAGTAGTGTAATGATATCAACGCAGATAACTTGACTGAAAGAGAAATGGAAAAAAATAAAAAGAATTTCTACTAGAATAAGTTGGTTTGGAATTTATCCCATCAAAACTAACATGCATTTTTATCCTCTTCATTCTTTCTTCCTTGTTACTTTGAAAATCCTGCAAAAAATATATATACAATAGTTATCTAAAGAAAGACACTGGGAACAGAGCCTAAGAAAACTACCAAAAGTACATTTGCAAACATAAATCAGCATAAGGCTTGTTAAAAACATAAGAGTAGGGCTGCATTCTTGGGCATCAAACCAGAGGGGTGTTGGTTGCTTTAGAAACCATTTCTACATTGTGTCTCTTGAATTACCAATAAGCCCAGCTATGCGCTGTTTAAACACCAATAACTAAATACACATTTTAATGCAATTTTTAAACACCAAAAATGAAACCAGGCAGTTGCACATAGTACATGCTTATGGAAAGCAAGGAAAGGAAGGGGTATAATGCTGAAGACTAGAGTCCATTAGGTACATAGTACAGCCAAGGCATTTAGTCTTCACAAAGTCTGGCTATGATTTCTATTTTACAGAGGAGGCTCAGAGAGGTTACGTGTTGTTTTTTTTTTTTCCAGAGTTCATATAATAACAGGAAGTTGTAATGCCAGTATTCAAACCTAGGTTCATTTGAGTCCAAAGTACAAGGCTTTTCACTACACTCTGTTGTGAAGTCATAGACCTTCGGGACCCCAGATAGAGCTCTCTTTCTCTTTCTCCATCTTTCCTTGCAGGCTTGGAATGTTGAGGGAATGTTTTGAAAAAGAGCTATTTTATATACTTTAGATAAATTTGTAGTTTATAAGATTTCCTTCCCAGCGTGGAGGGATTAGGAAGCCAACTAATCCTCTCTCTGACAAAATGCAACCATAAAACTGGGCAAAACTGTCAAAAACAATCATTTCAGATTGCTAAAAAAAAAAAAAATCTAGAGATCAAACAATACTGTACATCAATATGAGTAGCATTTATGCGATAACTACTAAACGTTGGGTAAGGACAGCACGAGTCTATGGTGTCCTTGCCCAGGACTGCTCCCATGACCCCACTCATTCTGTCCATGATAATTCAGCCAGGGATGGACAGGCTCAGAACACCAGCAGCTTCACTGTCACTGCCCGTGAGGGCGCACGGGACTTAGAACATTATTATAAAGTGGTGTGATGGTTAATTTCATACGTCCAGTTGACTAGGTCACAGGTGCCCAGATAATTGGTTATACTTTATTTTGGGGTGTGTCTGTGAAGATGTTTCAGGAAGATATTTAGCATTTGAATCCATAGACTGAGTCAAGCAGGCTGCCCTTCCCAGTGTCAATGAGCATCTTCTAAACTGTTGAAGGGAGGCCTGAATAGGACAAAAAGGTGCAGGAAAGGAGAATTCTCTCTCTGTCTGGCTGCTTGAGCTGGACATTCGTCTTTTCCTGCCCTCAGAATAGGACTTACACCATTGGCACTCCTGGTTTTCAGATCTTTGAACTCAGACTGGGCTAACCACAGTTTCCTTGGGTCTCAGGTGTCTTGCAAATGGCGGCTGGTGAAACTTCTTGGCCTCCATAATTATGTGAGCCAATTCTTTATAATAACGCTCTTTTTACATATCTATACACACACACACAAATATATATACAAGTATATGCGTGTGTGTTTATATGTGTATGTGTGTATCCTGTTGGTTCTGTTTCTCTGGAGAACCCTGACTAATTCAAGTGGCTATCTTGATAGCAAGTGAAAAGAGAGGGCCAGTTGCTCTATTAGGTTGAATGTGAATAGCTAGTGATTGAACAAGGAATTCTGGTAAAGGGAGGCACACATAGGGGGCTTGGTAAGCTTTCTACATATCCAGGGGTGGCCAGAGGCTGTGTGTGTGCAGCAGATATCAGAGCAGACCAAAGCCACTTACACGTACCTGGTCCATAGTACCAGCGCACATGCTCAAATGAGACAGAAAAAAGTAAAAAGTGGGCAAACTTAATATAGTCTTTTTGAATACACTCTTCAGCTCGTACACAGACCTATCATCAGAGAGTGGAAAACCTTACTGGCTTGAGGTATTTGAGCATAACCTCTAACTTAGCTTTGGCTGAATAGTAAACTATGCAGACAGTGGACTACCCCTAGGAAAGCAGGCTCTAACATAAAAACAAAATAATAATAACAACGAAACAAATACAAAACAGTAAAAACATCAGCAGCTACACCTTTGGGGGGAGACAGATGTCACAGATTTTATAAAGAAAACAAAAGTCAATCCTCAGGAGGGAAAAAGCCAATATTATCTAAGATATGCAATATTCAACAAAAGGTCGTGCCAAGAAACAAGAAAATGTGACTCGTACCCAATGGAAAAAAATGGCAATCCACATAAACTGTGTCTGAGTGCCCTAGATTTTGAATTTAGCAAACAACAACTTCAAAGGAGTCCAAATAGCTAAAGATGACCATGTTTAGAGAATTAAAGGAAAGTATGAAGACGATGATTCAATAAACAGAGTCTCTTATTAAAGAGATCGCAATTATAAAAAAGAAACAATGATTTTTGTACTTGAAAAGTAAAATAATGAAAATGAGAAATTTACTAGAGAGGTTCAACAATAGATTCATGTAGGCAGGAAAAAAAAAAAAGGATCAGTGAACTTGAAGGTAAATCAGTAAGAGAATGAACAGAGACAGACATATATAGAGATTTATAGAACATTGTCAAGCATACATATGTGTAATGGGAGTCCCACAAGGAGAGGAGGGAGTGGAAGAGGAAAAATATTTGAAGAAATAATGCTGAAAAAGTTCCCAACTTTAATGAAAGGCCAATAATCTGTACATCCAAGAAGCTTAGTAAACCCAAACTTCTCTTTCTTTCTTTCTTTCCTTCCTTCTTCTTTCTTTCTCTTTCCTTTCTTTCTTTTTTTTTTCTTTCTTTCTTCCTTCCTTCCTTTCTCCCTTCCTTTCTAAATTTCTTCCTCTCTTTCTTCCTGTCTTTCTTTCTTTCAATTTAAATTCCAAATTCTTATAAGCATTAGTAAAATAAGTAATTCAGACTTGCAACTGCTTTTGAAAATATGTATGAAATAGATTGGACTGAGATGCTCAAAGGGAAAGAAATAGCTGTTGGAGAGGTACTATCGTGGTACATGACCTTGACTTTCTGTTTTCACTGGGCATCACCACCAGTTCCTTCTAAGGTTTCCTCTAAAGTGCAGAGAGCTACATTTCCCAGAATTTGCCCACACATAAGGTTCCAGGTTGGAGTGTATGAAAGGCAGGCGCTGGAGTCCAGTCGGTAAGTCTGGAAAGAAGGAGGGGTAAGGGGATGCACAGCTAGACAGAATGTTTGAAGCAGAATGTGTGTTCCAGCTGAACTTCTGATAATCCTCCACCTTGGAATCTCAGACTGAGAAAAGTCACTAGGGGATTCCTGGGAGTTCTTGAGCCCTACAGACACTCTCGGGCAAGCTCCTGAGAATCGCCTGCTTTGGTGCTGAGGCTAAGACTTTGGGTGAGGGTTTACTGACTTTCACTTCCCTATCCTTCCACTAGAAGCACTTAAGCCTGTCATTTTGTATATTAATAATTTGAGAAAAATACAATTATGCTTCACTATGAAAACGATGCTCACTTTTATTTTACATGGGCCTGACTCAAAAGGCCCTTCGAGTCCTTGGAATGTCTTTACATCAGCATTAGGAGAATAACCATCACCATACTCTCCACAAGCAGGACTGGAAAATTCCGTTTTAGTGAAGATGATCTCCGTATCTTATAACAGAGGCCATCCCTAAAATGAGGCAACTTAAGTCACTATTTTTCCCTCTAGGAAAGTTTGTTTTTCTAAAATGTAGATATAACTACAAATAACTGTTCTAATTCTTCATTTCACTCTAACTCACCATGTAAATTTTGACCAGAGGAGTTTAAAAAAAAAAAATTGAATTTGCTCAGAGTTGCTAATTCTGGAAATGGATGGAGTGTGATAGCAACAGTAGCAAATGCAAAAAATTTAGTTGCACCAAAGGCCCAGGTTTTAGAACAAAAACCTGTAGGTTGAGTATCAAAATTCCTTTTCAGGAGAATGTGAAAATACATTTGAATCTCTAACATCCTCTATCTACAGACTCCTTCTCATTGCCAACTCTTTATTAGCATGTAAATGAGGAGAAGGCAGAAGCTGACTGCATCTGTTCCAGAGAAATGGATAAGCGATCACCAGAATAAAAGCTCCAACATGCTTATAGCTCATTGCCTGGTCCTCTTATTAGAAATGCTACTATTGTATCTTTGCTGTTTAATAAATTTGAATGATTAATGGTTTATAATGATTCTGAATTATTGACTAGTCCTTTAGTTCTTCGACACAATAGGGCACAGATTGAGGAAATAAAAGGAATTTTTAAATGACTCAAGCATAATAGAGAAGGATACATCTGCTTAAAGCACTTGGCCTTAGAGAATCTGGTCATTTCCTCTTAAGACTCATATTGATGGAGAACCCAGTAACATCCTCTTGCACTTCTATCTTGTATGAACATATTGTGAAGGTGGTTTTCCCCCCTCTCTTTTTCAGTAGAACTTATTTTTTAAAGCAGTTTTAGGTTCACAGCAAAATCGAGTGGAAAGTACAGAGAGCTCCCATATACAGCCTCTCTGACTATCCACGTCCCCAACCAGATGGTACATTTGTTACAGTTGATGAACCTACATTCACATGATCACATTATTAACATTATCACTCAAAGTCCATAGTTTACTTTAGGGTTCACTCCGTTACACTATCGTACAGAATAGCTTCACTGCCCTAAAAACCCTTTCTGCTTTGCCTATTCATCCCTCTCTCCCCTCTCTGCCTGGCAACCACTGATCCTTTTACTGTCGCTGTAGCTTTGCATTTTTCAGAATTTCATAGACTTGGAACCTTACAGTATGTAGTCTTTTCAAATTGGCTTCTTTCACTGAGCAATAAGTTTTCTCCGTGTCTTTTCACGGCTCGATAGTTCATTTTTTTAGCCCTAAATAGTATTCCATTGTCTGGATGTACCACAGTTTATTTACCCACTCACTTAAGGATATCGTTGGTTGCTTAATTTTGGCAATTAAGAATAAAACTGCTATAAACAGTCGTGCAGTTTTTTTTTCTGTGGACATAAGTTTTCAATTCTTTGGGTAAATACCAAGGAGCACGACTGCTGGATTGTTTGGTATGTTTAGTTTTGTAATAAACTGCTAAACTGTTTTCCGAAGTGGCTGTACCATTTTCATTCTCACCAGCAATGAATGAGAGTTGCTGTCGTCTCATATCCTTGCGAGGATTTGGCGTTGTCACTGTTCTGGATTTTGGCCATAGGCGTGTATAGTGGCATTTCATTGTTTGAATTTGCATTCTTCTAATGACAGATGATGTAGAGCATCTTTTCATATGCTTATTTGCCATCTGCATATCTTTTCTAGTGAGGTGTCTGTTCAGATCTTTTGCCCATTTTTTAAATTGAGCTGTTCATTTTCTTTTTGTTGAGCTTGAAGAATTCTTTGTATATTTTGGAGTGACCGTTTTTGAGATAATTCTCAAGAGTGTGTCCTATAGATGAAGGAAAGGCAGAAGTGTCATGGATGATGATTTTGGTGAGGGGACTCCCCACAATTACATGAGCCATTAATTCCTTCCAGGGGGGAAACTACCACTGGTATGCTAATGACTTTGCTTTGCCAAGTGAAACATTTTTGGAATAAGTTTTGGGAAATGGTCATTTGCTTGGGTTTGATCACGCATGAGGTATCAAAAATGAATGCTAAAAGCTGCCAAATACTGCCTCTTTTCTACTTTTTTTTCCTTATTTTTCTTACCAGAGAGTGTGTTCAATTATAGAATTGCCCGGTTCTCAATCCTCAATCCATACTTACATAAAATTAATTGATGATCACAGATCAATAGGTACAGCACCATAGAGAATGTATTACTTCTTCCTCCCAGACTCAGAAATCCAGGTTATATTGGTTTGGCTATTAGAATTTGAACCCAGTTTGCTTTGTATCCTTGGTGAGAATTGACTAAAAACCTTCAACTTCTAAAATGTTTTACATGAGGAACAGCAGCTTAACCTAAAAGAAACTACTTCCATAAATGATTTAAAAAAATAGTATTAATGAACATAACAATGGCTGTTCTCAGTTTGCAATTCGCTAAATGTCTCAGGCTCTTATTTTCCTCATCATGAATAACTCATCCTCCAAACTGTAGAAGAGTAATATAAAATCAATACCAATCAAAAATTTAAAAAGTGAATGATATAGGAAAATCTATTTAATTTTTTGCAAAAAAAAGTATGTTCTTGAAAATGTACTACAAAGCCATCAGAAACTAGCTTTAGGGAAATTTTCCATCCAGGGTACCCACAACCATATTTTGATCGCTTCCCCAAGAAAGAGCTTGGTCATGAATTTAGGGGGTCCTTCTATAGTACCAACAGGACATGCAAGATCTATGTAAATAGGAATTACTTCTGTTATTAGATTTACATCAGCTATGAATAGAATGGTAACTCCTAGCCTCTAAATAATGTTAATCAACCCCACAGACCACAGCCTTGAGAATTATGTCAAAAATTTTCACTCCAAAACACACAAAGAATTCTTAAAACTCAATAACAACAACAAATGAACCACCCAATTAAAACATGGGCAAAAGATCTGAACAGACACCTCACTAAAGAAGGTATACTAAGTTTAGGTGTAAATTTAGTGAAATCAGGGCATATATTTCAGGAATAGTGTAAATTAGCAAAGCCCTTTTAAAAGGCAATTTAGAAATGCATGTGTTCAGCCATGAAAAATACATATTTTGGGGGTTAATAACTTCATTCTTGTTTTCTTCCAAAAACTTCTGATTTGAAAACTCTACAGAGTAAGTTAAAATTTGCTACTTTTTCCTCCAGTTATCATAGTTTTCATGCTATCTGCTGTCACTTCTCTAACTTTTTATAAAGGGTTTGCTTACCAAGGGAATATATTTCCTGCCAGTTGTTTTACCTGTGAGCCAGGTCACTTACTATTAGAATGATAGCATTAATTTGAGTGAAAAAAAAGAGTCTTTCTATAGGCATAGCTGAGATACTGAAAGAAGTACATAGCTGCTCAACGACACAGTTTTTATTTATTGAGCCTTGGAAGTTAAAAAGACAAACAAACCCATAGCACAAGATTCTGACAAGTATAGAATAATGTCCTAAGCTTTTCAAGTCTGAGCTGAAAATATCACTTCCTTGATCTCCTCGACGTATTTCCTTCTTTCTTTCTTTCTTTCTTTTTTTTTTTTTTTTTCCTTGGATGAGGGGCCTGGAGGACAGGACGTGAGGTAAGTCGTTTCACCTCAATTTCAACTTCTTTTATTGTAAAATGGAGATAATAAAACTCACCCTGCAACAAACTTGCTGTGAGGGCCAATAAACTCATAGCTGTAGACTCAATGCATGTAATGTCTAATCCAAGAAAAAATGCCGTTTTTTTATTACTCATCACTGTGCAAATGGAAAATATAAAAAGAACCAACACTTTGTACCTCCCAAATTGTGCTCTTCCTGCAAGTCTGCATCAAAAGTGTACAAGGTGGGGCTTCCCTGGTGGCGCAGTGGTTGAGAGTCCGCCTGCCGATGCAGAGGACGCGGGTTCGTGCCCCGGTCCGGGAAGATCCCACGTGCAGCGGAGCGGCTGGGCCCATGAGCCATGGCCGCTGAGCCTGCGCGTCCGGAGCCTGTGCTCCGCAACGGGAGAGGCCGCAACAGTGAGAGGCCCGCCTACCACCAAAAAAAAAAAAAAAAAAAGTGTACGAGGTGCTGCTCTTCGGTGTAGTAGATTCTGTAGTATTTAATCCCTGCTGACTCAAACTGAAGGGCTAGTCTTGATATTTTCTGCATCTCTTCAAATCTGTCTCTGCCCGCTGACTGTGACATTCACGTGTCTGGCTTTCTGCTCATTTCAGAGATTCCTTTGTATTTATAGCCCTCAGAATACATTCTTTAAATTTGAAAGTCAAAGGGAAGCCTTGTCTTCCCTCATTCATGAAGTTCATTATGCTGTATTTTTTAATGTTGAACCTGCCCTGTTGTTTCCTCAACCAGAAGAGGATGATTTTACTTTCCTTCAAAGTGTATTCCTAATTTGCTTTGGATACCCATTGTAAGAATGTCTGCAAAACGTTTTATTTTTCAGAATTCCCTTTTAAAAAATATACCTGTTTCTGGGTAACCATTCAAGGTTAACAGAAAAATAATTTTAAATACACTTACATTGATATCATCTTTTACAAAGTATAGAAAAACTTTTCATTTCAATGTCCATACATGGTACGTATAAATAATCTGATTTTTGGCCCCTCTGGTTAGCCGACCTTCTCAGGGAACTATCAACAGGTTTCATTTTGGGGTTGGGAGAAAGAAGCAAGTAGTTCTAATGATCTAGTAGTTACTTGGGTTAAGAGTTCAATGGTATGTTACAGGAGGCCAAGCATTCATATGATATTTAAATATTTTTCAATTATGTAGATTGTTCCCATTTGATGGATATTTGATTGATTTTTTTTTTTTTTTTTTTTTTTTTTTGTGCCTCGG
>NW_020174923.1:3029790-3199841 GCF_003031525.2 Neophocaena asiaeorientalis asiaeorientalis | reverse complement strand
TGGATTTTTTTTTGTTTTTTTTTTTTTTTTTTTTTTTTTTTTTTTTTTTTGCGGTACGCGGGCCTCTCACTGTTGTGGCAGAGACAGGCTCAGCACAGGCTCCGGACGCGCAGGCTCAGCGGCCATGGCTCACGGGTCCAGCCGCTCCACGGCATGTGGGATCTTCCCGGACCGGGGCACGAACCCGCGTCCCCTGCATCGGCAGGCGGACTCTCAACCACTGCGCCACCAGGGAAGCCCTGATTGATATTTTTATTTATGACATAGATCCTCTTGCGCATGGAAAATGCTGGCAACACTGGCTATGACAGAAAGGACCCGCTTGGAGACTGACCATACTTCCATTCACTGCATTTGCACCTAAGACTGGAGAGCCTTCTTCAACATCCTGGACTGTGTAAGAGAATCTTTCCTCAGTTTTATTCTGGTGGAGTGTGGTAGCCCTGAAAGCGATTAAGGTTGAATTTCACATCACCCATTCAAGGTAAGGTTTAATTGTATTTAGATTCTTCCGTTGATCAAGAGTGATGGTGGCGAATTTCAACTTGGTCTATACAGGAGCTCATGAATTGCAAAACATCCTTAGGTACCAGATCCCATTGCAAGTCACAGGCTATGAGTGATTGAACTGAGAAACCACGTGCAGAAATAGGCTTGTCTCTTAGAAGTCAGTCCTGATTTGAGAAATACCAGTAGGTGCTGATGAAATTAAGATTGAAGGAATAATATATAATGTTTTGAAATCTCCAGACAGATTTATAGTGGTCTGCATACAGATCAGGACAGAACTAAAGTGAAAGTAAACCTGTTAAAGTTTGCTGAAAAGAGGAATCTCTCTGATATTTATTCCCAACAATTTTTAATTTATATGTACACTACTATATGTTCAAAATACTTCAATATAAACAGTGATATGTGTATATATACAAGTTAACTCTAATCTCTACTTTAGGGGCCTTAGTTAACATTTTAAGAATGCTAATCATAATATATTATACATTGGCTGATATAAACGATTTTCAAGGAAAATGTTTGATATTTTATTCCATTTTACATAATAATTTTAGAATTTTTCTCCGACTCACATATACTGGTAAAAAGCAGTTGTACTCTATTTTCATATACTATACTATATAGTACATTTTAATACATTTGCATCAAAAATAACAAATATTACACATAACCTATTTCACATAATCTATATATACAACATGATTTTGTTGCCCCCAACTGTTGAATATTTATTTACATATTAATTTAACTGTAGGTTGTATTCTTGAACACATTATACCATACAGTTTTCTCAGAAATAACCATAGAAGTATATGATGCATTTCTTTATGGGATAATCTACAACTAATAGCCCCAAGCAAAGAGTCTTAAAAAGTGCTGGAACAAGTTAAAACGTGTTCAGCCAAGATTGGCTGAGTGATTGGTAATTATATAATTATTCTAAATATCTTTTCCTAAGAACCTAACCACCTTGGGAATCTTGGAATTCCGAACTCTTCAGTAGATTTCAAATATGAAGAGCTTGTTATCTGCATAAAAAAGCCTGGGGTCAAAAATGTTAGAAGGGTCAGAAGGAGGATGATGGGGCAGCATGTTAACATCAAGGTCCGCGTGCTGGGGATAAACCACCGAGGCAGAGCCGCTTACAGATCAGCTTCCAGAACCTGACTGTACTGATTATCCTTCAGAAAGTGAGTGTTTTGATAGCTCCTAAGTAAGCAAATCCGAGATTTGGAGATTATCCTGTGCTTATAAATAGTGAGGAAAATTGATCTGGACGTTCAGTGCTCTTGGACTAGATTCTTGATCCTCAGAGTTTAGTCATGGTGCAGAATTCCAAACAGGATGATTCGAAGTGTTTAATGCATCTTGCTGGGATATTAACAAATAACTTAAGTGGCACGGACTGCTAATATCCAGACACCATTTTTTAAAAATAATTTCCTGCTTCCTCCTTCTCTGTTCTTCGATCTTTCAAAGAGCAGTGGAAGATCTCAATCCCTTGTCCAAGAAAACCTTCCTCATCCGTAATGTCCCTTTGATGGTGACGTTGAGACTCAGCCGTGAGGGAGTGTGATGAGGTTGTCTTTCTCTGTCTGGAGTTACTGTGCTCGTTTATGTGATGTCCTGGGGTAGGCTTGGACAGAGCTCACAGGACCTCTTGTTCTTTTGGAAAAGGTATCGGTTAAATGTTGGGGATGTAAAAGCAATCACCCAGGGGCTTCCCTAGTGGCACAGTGGTTAAGAATCCGCCTGCCAGTGCAGGAGACACGGGTTCGAGCCCTGATCCGGGAAGATCCCACATGCCGCGGAACAACTAAGCCCGTACGCCACAACTACTGAGCCTGCTCTCTAGAGCCCGTGAGCCACAACTACTGAGCCCACATGCCTAGAGCCTGTGCTCCACAACAAGAGAAGCCACCAGCAATGAGAAGACCGCGCACCCCAACAAAGACCCCATGCAGCCAAAAATAAATACATTTATTTTTTAAAAAGTAATAAATAAAAGCAATCACCCGGGTTCCTTCGGCATGGAAGCTCTTATGGCTGTGGGGTGTGGCCAGCTGTTCGCTGGTACCTAATGCTGTACTTGCAAAATTACAACTTTCAGGGTTCTGAGGATTGATTTCATCCCAGACTGCTTTCACTTATCTGTCTTAAAACGACAATCTCAAATTTTCCAGTATTTCCAAGGAGCTGCTGCCCATCGTCTTAATAAAGGGAAGCAATTCAGTTCAATAACTTCAGTATAGATCCTGAAGCACAAGCCTGTCTACTATAATATTGGGAGGAAGAGAGAATGAGTTTTGGAATTCAGTATAGCTGATTTCAATACGGACTCTGCTTGGCTGACCACCCGTCCTGGTTTACAAGATATTAAGTGTCCCGGGAAAGACCTGAGCCACCAGTATGAGTTGGACACTACCTGTACTGCTTTCCTGGGCAAATGATTTCTCCCCTTTGAATAGCAACTATTCTCTTATTTATTACATGGAGATAGAGTATACTATTTTTCCCCTGGGATGATTTTGAAGATTTTATGAGATCAAATATTTATTAAGTGCTATGAGTCAGAACCTGTGCTAAGTGTTTTATGTACTTGATTTTACTGAATCCTGAGAGTTTAATAAAGTGACTAAGAGCTCTATTCTCTCTGCCTGAGTTTGAATTCTGGCTCTGCCATTCACTAGCTGTACGACCCTTGGCATATTCTTTAACCTCTGAAATGTTTTCTCAACCATAAAAGGGTAAGAGTTTCAACTCCACAGAGCTGCTGGTAGGACGGTGTCTGAAATAGAGTAATGGGACATGGCCTCTATTTTTATGAAGCTTATTTTCTCATGGGGGGACTAAACCAAAAATATAAAAACTAAATAGATGATTTTGGAATTGACAAGCCCTTTGACAATATCGTGTTTGGTGATAGAAGACTACTTCTAAAGATGGGATTGGGGGCTACGTTATAGAGAAGTATGCAGAGAGAACCAGTCTGAAGAAATAATATTTGGGCTGAGCTTGAAGGTTGAGAAAAGAGCCAGCCAGGGGAAGAGCAAGCAGATCATTCTGGAGAGAGGAAATGGCAAGTGTAAAAGGCCTGGGGCAAGAGTAATTTTGTTGGAGCAGAGGAATGGAAAGGAAGTTGGTAAGGTTAGAGTGTTGACCAAAGAAAAGAACACCATGGCAGCTGCGGGGATAAGGTTTGTCAACCAACAGAAACGTCACCATTTAATGATATAAACCTAAGCAACACAAGGTCAGGTTTTCTCTTGATCTCTCCTAGACAGTGAAATGACTTTCATTGATGCTGTGTGGCCAAGTGTCAGCAAAATCTACTAGAAAATGCCCCAGAACACAGCCATAGAAGCAGAGGTAACTAAAGAAAATGTACCCAAGCAGCATCACCCATGCATTTAGGGAGGAGAATGGATGGAGCTGTGAGAACCCATTCTTCTCTCTCACTTATATACGTCTTACTTTTTTTTACCAGACGAAATAAGCACTGGCTACTTTTGAGGGAACAGAAATAAATTGATTTTTGGCTGTGCTTTCCTAGAAATATTTCTGATTTTATAAACTGTAATGTCCCAGGATTGACTTTTCCTACAGAAAATGTCATTCTATGGCTGCATTCTTGCTGGCCTGGGCTGGGAGTGGGGAAGGGAAGATTTTCAGTAAAAAGAGAGCAATGTGAGCTTTTTCATTATGTATTTATGTGTTCTTGAGGTTAACCTGAAATAATTACTCCTCCCCTCAATAATCTATATCAACCAAATACTACGGCAGCCTGCCGTTCGACTATTAGCAATTAATTGCCTAACGCTGGATTCTTCATGGAAATGTACATAAGGCTAGGTTAACACCTACATTCTATTTTCAGGTGTTTTTTTTTTTTTTAATTTTAATGAGTTAGTCCCTGATGACAATATAACAATTAACAACAGGTTTTGAAGAAGTTTAAAGATGAATGAAAAGCCTCTCAGAGGCATGGTTTAGATGGAGAGTTGCATGTGACACATTTCAGGAAATGAAGGTAGAGTGAAGTCAGATAACGCTTAAACTGAGGGCATGTATGGGTATAGAGTATGACTAGGTAATTATTGGCCAATTATTCGTGTGAAATATTTTATTGGTCAAAGCTTTTCCAAGGTCCCTGCCCAACTTAAAGTCTTTGAGACTGTGATTCTGTGAATGATATATATGCCTTTCCAAAAATTCTCACTAGATTTTACCAGTAGATGTTCCTAGCTTTCATCAAAGAAGTACCAGTAGCCACAATCAGACATGATCTGGCCCCATGCAAATCACATCCAAAGTTAGAGACAATATAAAATTACATTCATCATCTTGGATATCCTGAATAGCCATCATTCTAACACTCGTTTTGACCCTTCTGCATTCTTTTAGAGTTTTTTATCCCAATTTTGAAGACCAATTTTTAGCGAGACATAAATCTGAGAAATCAGAGTGTAGCTTGATTTTTTAACGTTTATTTTTGGTCTAATGTTCAACTTACAGAAAAGTTGCAAAACTAATACAGAGAATTCCCATCTCACTTCCCTCAGCATCTACTAATGGTAGCATCTTAGATAGCATATAAAAATGATCAAAACCAGGAAATAACATCAGTTGTTTCAGATTTTCTTTGAATTTTACCAGTTCTTCATGTGTCCTATTTGTATTCCACTAGCTAATTGAGGACCTCGTATCATAGTTAGTTTTTATGTCTCCTTGGTTGGCTCTAATCTGTAACAAAGTCTCAGTCCTTGTCTTTCAGACTTTGACATTTTTGATGCTTAGGGGTCAGTAATTTTGTAGAGAGTCTCTCAATTTGGGGTTGTCTGAAATTTTGTTTGTTTGTTTGTTTTTTGCTCAGAAAGATGTTATGCATCTTTGGCAAAGGCACCACAGAAGTAAAGTTGTGTCCTTCTTAGGCATTATAATATGAAGTTTTGTGTTACTACTGGTACCAGTTAGCCTTGATCTCTGAATTATGGTGGCTTCTGCTGTGTTTATCCACTGTACAATTATTATATACAATTATTATATACTTTCCCAGTATACTTTGTATACTGGGGAAGATCATATAACAGATATCCTGGGGAAGATACTTTGAGGCTATGCAAATATCCTGTTCTCCTCCAAAATATGCTAATTTTAGTATTCATTGTAGATCTTGTCTGCAACCTTAATTATTGTGGTGTTTGCTCAATGGTGATACTCCATGTCCATCTTTTTATCTATTAATCTATTAATAGAATTCTATCTATTAATAGAATTCTTTTAATTCTATTAATCTATTAATAGATTAATAGAATTATTAATATTAATAGATGTGTTAATATTAATAGATTAATAGATTAATAGATTAATAGAATTAATCTATTAATAGAATTCTTCTGCAAGAAAGAACTGTCCTTTCTATGATATTTATTTATTCATTTATTCATTATTTATTCATTCAATTCATATATTTTTTCCTTTCTTTAAGATGATTCCCCAGAAAGGGGTTATTATTTCTTTAAATGCAGTTCAAAATGCATTCTTAAGTGGTTGAATCAACTTGAAGTGTTAACAGAATTAAATAACTTGGCCAGCTTTATTACATCAGCACTGTCAAAGGTAAATTTTAAATGTGGTTAAATTGAGAGGGGCAAAATGTCATTTAATTTTGAACAGTTCTGATATTTCAAATTGCTTCTCATATTTGTGGATTTTACCTGTCGCAGTATGAATGATTAACTCTGTCTCTTTATAAGTGTTTTATTGTACTCAGTATAATTTCGAAAGACTAGTAAATGTGTTCAATTTACCTAATGTTTTTGTGCTAAAAATCTGATATTTTCCATAGCTATAAAAGCAGTACCTTCATTTAAAATATGTGCTCTTAGGTGCACGACATATTTGTATTTTAAATATGTGATTCTAGTTTCAAACTGAAATACAGTCTCCATTCTTAACCCTTATCGACTGCAAATGTCCAGCCGTGTCTTTGGGTTACTGCTTTCCGACCCCTACAGGATTCTCTTGTGCTTACAAATATCCTGGAGAATTTGCTAACATGAATTATTTCAGTGTATTGTGAAGTTGGGTTCCTTCCTCAGCCAACTGTCAGTGTATGAGAGATAAACAGTGCTCAACCATTTATCAGACTGAATGAAATCTAAACCATAGCTCAAGTGTAAACGCCCTGAATATATGCTCTTTAATACGCACCTGACTACTTAATGTAATCAAGGTCAGTTTTGAAATGCCCTGTTTCTTCATCTTTACTGCTGGGCATATCACACTATTTTTTGCTACTTTGTCCATTCTTAGTCCAGTGGTCCTCAAATCTATCAACATAAGCTGTGTATCTCTAAAAAGAGTTACTGCAGTTTTATCTATACCTGGACTAAATTTTGCCAAATGAATCCCTGATGCACATCACATCAGGAGAAATGATTTGTTTTTGAAGATCATGGTATTTCTGAACTGACCAGTATGTACATTTTATCCCAAGGGACTGAAAATGTCACCTCCTTAAACTGACATTTTTCAATCAACCACACTCTTAAGCCCAGATTTTTCTGTTGTCCACCAAGATGGGGATACTGGGTTATGCTCACCGGGATGGAGGAGAGACTGTATTTGTTGGAACGTGTGTAAATATGTGTGTGTGTGAGTGAGAAAGACAGTATGCTCACAGGAAAATATTCTTCAATTCACACAGAAGAAACAATTCTTGGAAATTCTCATAATACAGTAACTTCTGTAGTCACCAACCAAGGTCCTTAAAGGACACTTTCCTGTACATTTTACCAATGCAGGCTGAGAATTTTAAGCTCTGTACCAAGTAAATGAGCACGAGTGTCAGAGCATCTCTCTGAGAACGCATTACTGGATTCTATGTATTGTCACTAACGTGTCACCAGATGGCTTGTACTATTAAAGCGGCACTGTCCGTTTGTATAGCTCTTTACAGTTTAGTAATGAGTTTCACATAACTGACTTCACTTCATCTTAATAAAACTACCCAGTCCCTCTATAAACTTGATTATCTATTTCAGGGAAAATGATTTATTCATTCACGCATTTATATATTCATGGAAGCATCTGTCCATTTCATCATGACACCATTCATGTGTCCATTCTTCAGTTAATCCATTTATTTGTTTACATCATTTTGCCTTACCTACGATTAAGATAGCCGGAAATACGGATTATTTAGACTAACATCTCTTCAACTTTAATGTACATCTGAATAACCTGGGGAATTGTAAATAAAAGTGATGTTCAAATAGTTCTGGATGGGACTCAAGATCTGGCATTTCTAACAAGCAGGTGCGGCCAGTGCCGCATGACCTCTCTGACCTCATTCTGATTAGCAAGGCCCAGATGGCCTTCCGTCTTCTTGAGGAGACTTTGGTAAGGAGATTTAATACATATTGAACATTGAGTAATTCAGAGTAGCTTCCCAAGCTCCCATTTACATCTGAGGGAGTAGGGCTTGGGAAGTGTTTACTACTCTCACAGCGGGTAGTTGATAGAGGGAAAGTGGACTTTCTCAACTAAAGATGCTACACCTATTCATATCATCTTCAGAATAGAGATGATCAATGATCCAACAGAGAACTCATAGTCCTGCAGTGCTCACCTGCTGTACGTTTTTCAGAGATAAATAGGCAAAGATCAAGAATTATTTGTGATGGATGAGAACAATCCTGAGACCAGAAACTGCTCTTCCAGGCACGTGGTGCACACAACCTGAATGTCCCAGAGCCCTTCCATTTGCCACCCAGCTTAACAGTTGGCTCCAGCTGCTTAGAGAAGGAAACTGATTCTGAAGTCAACTCAATGTACCTGTCACTTGTTTTCAATGAATGTGTGTAATTCTCACTAGAGGAGATGGGCTCGGCACATTTCAAACAGTCTATTCATTTTACCTTTTCCCAATCTTATTTTTGTATCTTCATAAAACTCCAGTTTAAAGAAAACCTCTAGGTATCAATCAACATATATACATATATTTGGAGAGTCATACCCTACGTGAGTGTAAGTGTCAAACTCAATCTCAGCCGTTGGGAAACTATAGATTGCAGTCCGAATCTGACCTGCCACCTGCTTGTGTAACATAAACACCCCTGTTCATTTAGGTATCGTCCTTGGCTGCTTTCACACTAGAGTAGCAGATTTGCGTAGCTGTTACAGCGATCTTATAGTCTGAAAAGCTGATGATATTTACTATCTGGCCTTCACAGGAAAAGGTTGCTGCCCCTGGTCAAGGTGATGGCAAAAATCTAGATTCAACACCTTCCCTTATAAAATTCCATGTGATCAGGGGCAACAATCGCATGGTTTTGTGATCTATTATTAACAATATATGTACCTGTGCACGTGTACACACACCCACACACCAGGGGGGGAGAGATGCACATTCCTAGTAAATAATTATCTTATGGATCTTCCCCTCGTTGTAGAAATAACAGATTTACTTCCAAGGAATCATTCAAAGCCCATGAAAGATGGGGTGCTGGGGGCATATAAAGGGAAGTTCTTTGACACTGAAAATAGTAAATGAGTTATCATGATAAAAATAATGTTGCCTCAGTACTGAGAGAGCGTGCATTTGGGTTCAAAACTTAAATACATGGATAAAAGCACAGATGCAACAGATGTAAAGCACAAGCCCTGGGATAAAATTTAAGTTTAATAAATTTAGCACAAATAAGGGAAAATTCTCCGTGCACTCTTACCTACTCTCCCTCCCCCATCTTCCACCTTTCCAACACCTAAAAAAGTAATTTTGACTCATGTTTTTAAGGTGTCTGGGAACAAATACAGGAAGGGTAATAACAACAAACAACAGAACAAGAAACATAATCGGGATGCATTTAACCTAATGGGAACGTGAATGAGGATTGTGTCCTTTTCTGTTCTGTGATTGTTTGTGTCCTTCAGAGTATCCTGAAAACATAACCAGGGAAAATCCATGCCAAAGAAGGCAGAGAATCCCCTGGACTCAGAAAAAAAAAATTAATAATAACATTGCTTTGTAGAGCTTGAGAAGTAAAACGTGACCAAGAAAAGAGGAACAAGGTCTGATCAAGAGTTAAGAACTTCACGGGTCTCTGGTCGTTTGTCCAGATCTTGTTTTTATAGGTTTCTGCTGATTGTCAAGTTCTGGTTGGTTGTGTACCCAGTGCTACATCCATCTTCTGCTACGGTGTGTTGTCATCCAATGCGGCAAAATCATACCTCACACTGGAGTTGATTTGTGTTATTATGACTCAAAATAAGTTTGTTGGCTTAATTCATAGTTTCTCTGCTCCGCAGTTGTCTGAGCTTTCGTTTTCTCTTCCCTTCCTAATATCTGTATTTTGTTGTTGTTGTTTTTAAATCTGATAACAACTCCGCGTGTGAGGTTTCAGAACATCTTTCAGGGCATCCTTTGACCTGCCTGCATCCAAAAGTACTTAATATAAAGACCAGGATAGCATGGTGTTCTGAAAGGTTTATGCAGGCCCCTGAATGTTCTAGAAATCTGTTTTCTAGTCTGCTGAGAACATCCTGCCCAGCTTCCATTGTCTTTCTTTGAGAATGCACCAAGATACTGGTTACTCAGGTGATTAATTAGTCACTATCTTTTCAGACCTTGGCCAAATGATAAACTCCTTGCCCCTGGTGCTCAACGTGGCCCAATTGCAAAGTCACAGCAAAAAATACATCAAAAGTCTCAGAGTACCAACTGACTGTAGTCAGTCTACCTGGCATCTGTCTGCGCAGCGTCCATTTGATTGTGACTGATCCCTGCGAACCCACATGCCTACACATTCCCGACTTGCTGGCTTATGCCGTGAGATGAGTATTCTCCTCTGGTTTTCTTGAAACTGTCTGGATCACCGCGGACTCTATAGCAATGTCCTGATCTCACGTTTGCCTCCCACTTCCTCTAAAGTAGCTAGATTCTGTTCATCGTGCTTCCAAATGCAGCTTTCCTTCTGTGAACTACTCAGCTATCAAGAAAGAGATCATAACCTCGAGGAATCCTTCTCCTCCAGGCTCCTGCTGCTACTTCTTGCATCCTAAATTCAGCTCTTTAGTTATGAGGATTGGTCCAATCTAATCTTAGCTCTACTGTTGTCTCAAAACCTGCATGTGGGTCTCTCCTCTACCCCATGAGGGGCAGTCCTACCGGGTTACCAGCCCTCTTGGCTTCTACTTGGCCAATGAAACCATCTCATCATTCTGACAACTTGTTTTGTGTTCCCAGAGTCCCCTAACTTATAAGTCAGGCTGTGTTACAGACTGAAAGACATGGAAAATTAGATTTTCTTTGAAAATGAAGGATCTTACCCCAAAGAATCTTCATCAGTGAAGATGCTTAGTTACAAGACACAGAATCTGACTGTGGCTGACTTAAGAAGAAAGGAAATGGATTACAGGAACACAGGGCAGCTTATAGCCTAGGAAACCTGGTACATAAAGAGTTAATAGCCAATGTAGGAAAGAAAAATGAGTATTACTCAAGGTGGAAAGGAACATGGGCAAGATCACCCTGCAAGAACATTCTCCTAAGGTGACTTTTATCAGGACCACACCTCTGGTACTGCCACCATCAGACACTCAGCTCTAGCACATCTGGATTTTCTGGTGCCGCTACATTCATCACACCTGCCATACTTCTAACTGCCACTATGAATAATGTTTAACAATCCCCGTAAAGCTAAAATGACCGCCTAAGATGTAGAGTCAGGTGTGCGTACGTCTAGTTGATCTACAGTTTAGCAGTCAAGAATGGGAGATGGGGCTTCCCTGGTGGCGCAGTGGTTGAGAGTCCGCCTGCCGATGCAGGGGACGCGGGTTCGTGCCCCGGTCCGGGAAGATCCCACGTGCCGCGGAGCGGCTGGGCCCGTGAGCCATGGCCGCTGAGCCTGCGCGTCCGGAGCCTGTGCTCCGCAACGGGAGAGGCCACAACAGTGAGAGGCCCGCGTACCGCAAGAAAAAAAAAAAGAAAAAAAAGAATGGGAGATGTTGTTTCCATGGTGAGAGTCAGGGTCCTGCCTTTAACCTAGATTTTCAGATAATGGGGAATTCCTTAAAACAACACAGAAAATCAAGAATGGTTTTCAGATGGGCAGCTCCACTCATTGCCCACCACACCCCACCCCCACGCCCCAAACAAATATCACAATTGAAGTTGTGGTAGACAGAGTATGACTCCCAAAAATGCCAGATCCTAATCCCTGGAACCCGTGAATACGCTGTGTTACATTACACCGCAAAGGGAAATTAAAGTTGCAAATGAAATTAAGGTTGCTGATCAGCTGATCTTAAAATAGGGAGATTATCCTGGATTCTCTGGGCCAGCTGATCAGGTGATCGCAAGCGTCCTTAGAAGTGGAAGAGGAAAGGCAGAAGGGAAGGTCAGAGTGATGCTATAAGAGAAGGACTTGACCAGTGGGCTCTGAAGTTGGAGAGAAGGGCCTGTGACTCAACGATGCAGGTGCCTCTAGAAGCTGAAAAAGGCGAGGAAACAGATTCTTCCCCGGAGCCTGCAGCTGGAAACGTGGCCTGGCTGACACCTTGATTTTAGCCCAAAAGACCCATGTCAGACTTCTGATTTACTGAACTGTCTAAGGTGATACATTTTATATGGTTTGAAGCCACTAAGTTGTGGTTATTTGTTACAGCAACAATAGAAAACTCATGCAGGAATCTGTGACTTTACAGTTCTTTGGAGATAATTAAAATTTCTACCCCCCGGTGACATTTTCTTTTTTTCCTAAACACCATTAACCTACATTTAATTAACAGGCAAGGACTTTGGGTATTTTGCTGCTGTGGATTTTTTTTTTTTCTCTTGTAATTATGGGAAGAGTTTCAAGTTTTAATACCTTCTCAAAAATACGTCCCTTAAAATAATATTCTACAATTCAATGTATAAAAAGAGCTCAACACATTCCAAACACAAAGAAAAAAGCTTCAGAGAGTGACACTGATGGACGGCCAAAAGATTATTCCAAATACTCATTACTGCTAGGCCTGTTTAGTTCTCACTTTATATGCTTTCAAAAAAAGAGTCGTGTTGGACCTCATAAAACCTTACCATATCTCAATTCCTTTGCAAGTTACTGATTTGTAAAAGGTGGAAGGGGAACTGATAATGATTTCTCCTAGAGATCGGTGAAATCAGCACCTTTTTTTCCCCCAGTTGCCCACTATAAGTCGTAAACTGTGGAGCATGTGATTTGGTAAATTATAGGTAGGTGTGTAGTTTTAGGAAACTATTCGCATTAGGTTTAGAAGTAGGAATGTCTAATCGATTTACTGTAGTGGTTTCTAGGTCAGTGGTCAGCAAATTCATTCTGTAAAGGGCCAGATAATATCTTCGGCTTTGCTAGACATGTCTGTCACGACTACTCAATTGTCCTCATTGTAGCATGAAGACAGCTGTATTCAATATACACGCAAAAATGGGTGTGGCTGCACTTTAATAAAACTAGATTTGGTCCACAAGTTAGTTTGCCAAACGTTGGTCTAGTTTATAATGTCTGGTTGGAATGGAATTTGGGAAAAGAGGTCAGCTAGAAAATTCAGTCCTGTTTACTAGACGTAGTGGTTGGTAGAGCCCAGATACTCTGAGATGTGAGAAGAAATTCTGGGCTATTTCTGGTAGGTGTCAAAATGTAACAGAGCAGTCATGTGGGGAAACCAGCCTAGAGGAGACCAAAAAATGTGATCATTGAAAAGTGAGGCAATCGTTTTGACACGTTCTACCCAGAGATCCACATTCCTGCATTTATTTGGCTACCACATCCTCTCAGGAGGATCACACATAAAAACGTTATTTGGTCCCTTTAGGTTGTTGGTTCTTTTACTATTACTAAAACGTCTAAAACTCTCACAAAGTTTACCCATCTAGATAGAAGAAATATAGTCAGTAATAGAGAGACTATGTTTTGCAAGGCTGTTAATGATATAAGGGGAAAAAATGAAGCAGAGAAGCATTTCTTCAGCGTATCAATTATTCCTATTAAGAATAGGAAACATGAGAAGGAAGGAAGGAGGGAGAAAGAATGAGAAAGATGGGGACAGAGAGAGAGATTCAGTATTAACCTGAGATTGCTGCTAAACTATGTACCTTAAGTTTTCTAATTGTTTATGTCCCTTTGATTATATATATTTCAATATTACCTGTAAAAGTTAAGAGGTAATGTGCTACAGTGGAATGATTATGTAATGGAATATACAATGGAGAAAAGATAGTCTCTTCGTTAAATGCTCTTGGGAAAACTGACTAGCCACGTGCAAATGCATGAAACTGGACCCCTATCTTACACAAAAATTGACTCAAAGTGGATTAAAGACTCAAATGCAAGATCTAAAACTGTAAACCCCCTAGAAGAAGACATGCGGTGTAAGCTTCTTGACACTTGGCAATGACTTTTTTTTTTTTGATTTAACACCAAAAGCAAAGGCAACGAAAGCAAAGCAAACAAGCAGGACTGCATTAAACTAAGAAGCTTTTGCTTTAGTTTAGTTTAGTTTAATTTACTGAAGGAAACCATCAACAAAATGAAAAGGCAACCTATGAATTGGGAGAAAATATTTACAAACCACATATCCAACAAGGGGTTAATATCCAAAATACACAAAGAACTCATACAACTCAATAGCAAAACAAACAAAAGCCACCAAAACACCCCAAAACAAACAAAAAAACCCAGTTAGAAAATGGGCAGAGGACCTAAATAGACATTTTTCCAAAGAAGATATACAAATGGTCAACAAGTACATGAAAAGGTGCTCCCTGTCATTTAATCTTTAAGGAAATGCACATCAAAACCACAGCGAGATATCACACATACCCGTTAGGATGTGTATTATCAAAAATACAAGAGATTACAAGTGTTGGCAAGGATGTGGAGAAAAAGGAACCCTTGTGCACTGTTGATAGGAATGTAAACTGGTACAGCCACTATGGGAAACAGTATAGAGGTTCCTCAAGGAATTAAAAATTGAACTACCAGGGCTTCCCTGGTGGCACAGTGGTTGAGAGTCCACCTGCCGATGCAGGGGACACGGGTTCGTGCCCCGGGCCGGGAGGATCCCACATGCCGCGGAGCGGCTGGGCCCACGAGCCATGGCCACTGAGCCTGCGCGTCCGGAGCCTGTGTTCCACAACGGGAGAGGCCACAACAGTGAGAGGCCCGCGTACCGCAAAAACAAACAAACAAACATATTGGTCTTTCTCTGTGTTAATAACAACAAACTTTGTATTGTGGGTACCTCTCATAGTTAATAAACATTTAGTCATAGGGCTTTATTCCATCTGCAAAATGATATTATAGAATAAGGAGAAGGCAAATGATTCTCCATTCACTTTTCTTTCCTTTTTACCAACTTCCCTTCACTCACACAAACTGTATAACTACCAAGCAGATAGCAAAGCAACTCAGAACAAGCACAGCTTTTGCATTTGTAAAGACCAAGGACCAGGTCTTATTCATTTTTGAATGCTAAGTACCTAGAAAAGTGCCTGTTAACATAGTGGACGTACTCAAAGATTATTGAATGAATGAACATAGGGAGAAAGAATTCCATGTAGAGGACAAGATGAATTTTTTTGGATGCCAGGATTCTGGAAGTGTCTAGGGACTGAGTCATGAGTACCCCTTTGTCAGAAGTACAGGTTTCCTAACGAGTTTCAGACATACGTTGCTTTGTCCTTTGAGGAGCGTAAACCTAAAATCAGGTAATATAGATAGAGCAATATAGTCCTCCTTGCTGGCATTCCCTGGAGACCCCATACTAATAATCTCCATTCTCTCCTCCTCATATCTTCAGAGAGAATATCACCTCAAGATTTAGTGTGCAGAATTTTGCAGAGCACTTGATGGACTGATACAGGGTTTTGAAGTATTTTTATTAGGTTTTCTGCAAGTGGGGAGTTCAAGCTCTCTTACCTCCGGGCTGGAAGAGTAGCTCATCCCTATTTGGGTCTTGAATCGTCATGAAGAAACGCCTATCTTCAGAATTTCAGTGCCCTGGTTATTTATGGCTGCCCATAAACCCATTCTTCTTCCACCTCCCTGGACACCAATCACGAGGTTCGGATGCCAAGCTAGGAAATGTATTTTTCCAGGAGCAGCTGGCTTCTTGGCGAGAACTTCTGGCAATGGTGTGGTCCCCTTTGAAGTTGTCTGTTGCTCTGACTTGTGTTTTGAAGATGCATGATTAACTGTTTGGGCTGCTGAGCCATCGCACATGCTATTTTCCTTTTGACTCACCTTTTAAATTACGAGGAATTTATATCCACTTAAACCACATGGAAGTGGTTTAAAAAAAAAAAAAGCCCATATATGGAATTTCCACACAATTAAATCTTAATGCTGGAAGTGACATCACAGCCACCTTCTCCAACTTCCTACCCCTTGCAGGAACTTCCTCCATCACAACTCTGAGCAGAAGTCAGTCACCATCTGCTTAACAGCTTTGGGTGACATGGTGATTACTACTTCTTAAATCAGGCCACTTTATCACTGGATCGCTCTAATTGTTTAAAAGTCCTTCCTAATACTGAAATAAGATCCACCTTCCCACAGGTTTTAATACCAGTCACAGCCCTGCCTTTGGAGCAGCACAGAAAACAGTTCATCACTCAGCAACATGGTAGCCTGTCCAAGGTTCCTCACTTTTTAAGTCTTTCTTTTTTTTTTTTTTTTTTTTGTGGTACGCGGGCCTCTCACCATTGTGGCCTCTCCCGTTGCGGAGCACAGGCTCCGGACGCGCAGGCTCAGCGGCCATGGCTCACGGGCCCAGCCGCACCGCGGCATGTAGGATCTTCCCGGACCGGGGCACGAACCCGTGTCCCCTTAATCGGCAGGCGGACTCCCAACCACTGCGCCACCAGGGAAGCCTAAGTCTTTCATTTTTAATGTTAACTTCTTCAGTTGTGTCAACCATTCCAATCCTCTAGTCAGAAAAGCCTGTCAATGTACATCTTCAAAGATGTAATCGGGACTTCCCTCGTGGTCCGATGGTTAAGACTTCGCCTTCCAATGCAGGGGGTGCAGGTTCGATCCCTGGTCAGGGAACTAAGATCCCACATGCCTCGTGGCCAAAAAAACCAAAACATAGAAGCAATGTTGTAACAAATTCAATAAAGAATATAAAAATGGCCCACATCAAAAAAATCAATCAAAAAAAAAAAAGATGTCATCAAAAAAAAAAAAGTCATCTTCCTTGGAAACGATCCACTGGGGTTCACTACGGCTCATTATCAGAACATTACAATTTTGCCAACATCGACCTTGATCATTTAGACTTTTTAAACAGCTTCACCACACTGTTGGCTCCCAATTAATCAGGAACTGTGTTAAGCCCGGTATATTCTTGATGTCTCTCTTTTGATGCCCTCAAGACAGCTGTTATTATAACTCCCAATTATATTTGAGAAAACTGAAGGTCAGAGAGATTAAGAAATCTGTTCAATGACACAAAGCTAGTACTTTCTGAGGGCAAAGCCCTTAATTCATAAACTACCTTGTCTCACTTGAAATAAATGCCAACTTAAACACAGAGTTATTTGAAAAATAAGCTACCATCAATATAACAATAACTAGACTTACTATAGTGATCATTTTGCAATATGTACAAATATTGAATCATTATGTTGTACACCTAAAACTAATATGTTATAGTAAAAAAAAAAAGTTGCTGTCAGGTCAGGACTTCTTCTGACTTTTGTTTGCTTGTCTTAATTTTTTGACATAATGACAATCATACAATATGTAATTTTATCATGATAATTCACTTCCAAATATAATTAATGAATTTAATTCTTACAGCAAATCTATGGGATTGGTTTTTGTTAAATCATGGTTTATGGGTTAGAATTGAAGCTGTTTCACAAAGTCACGTTGCTAGTAATTGGATCGTTTCTGAATCTGCTTCTATTGACCTTTTTGTCTTTTGACTTTTAATCTTTTGATTACCAATCACTGTTAGCTGCTCCTTTGCATATAGATAATTGTCTGAATGCTTGCTGGATATTATAGGTGCTACATTAGAGATGCGCTGGATTATATCACCTTCCTATAAATGCTGTTGAGTTTTGACTGTCAGTTACATTGCTGATGGCTCGCTTTGACCTGTCATGTCTTGGTTATGGACTTTAATAAGGATGATACATTTTGTTTTTAGATTTACATCTAGAAAATTTTTCTTCCTCCTAAAGCACCTGGCTTTTCTGGGACCACAGCCAAATTCCCAGGGGGTTCACCGACACGGCTGTATAACAGCTCTGACTGAATTTCATTTCTCTGTAGACTGTGCAGCAGTGATGTCCTTGCCCCACTCTGTCCTCTTAGCAGTACTCTCTGCAAGGCCCCGCTGGGTGTTTCCCTAAGCACGCATGTATTTGGATGTGGTAGAGTACATTCGGTGATATTTTGGTAGTTTATTAGGGGGTTCTTCTCTGTAGCTACCTCCTGTCTGGTCCTCTGCCCCCCAAACCCTAACTTGTGCCTCCACTATTTCCTTTGCTCAGAAATAATGCTAGTTTCGGGCTTCCTTGGTGGCGCGGTGGTTGAGAATCTGCCTGCCAATGCAGGGGACACGGGTTCGAGCTGTGTCCCACATGCCGCAGAGCAACTAGGCCCGTGAGCCACACTACTGAGCCCACGCGTCTGGAGCCTGTGCTCTGCAACAAGAGAGGCCGCGACGGTGAGAGGCCCGCGCACCGCGATGAAGAGCAGCCCCCGCTTTCCGCAACTAGAGAAAGCCCTCGTGCAGAAACGAAGACCCAACACAGCCAAAAATAAATTAATTAATTTAAAAAAAAAAAAAAGAAAGAATGCTAGTTTCTCCTCGTGGTTTAGAAAATGACTTGGAAGAGAAAGCACACAAGAATATGGGGCTCACTTTATGTCTTTGCCTTGTCTCGAGAATCAAGCATCATCTCTATTAGCAAAGGCCAATAACACCCCCTTGTATTAATTTCTCTCCTTCCCAGCTTCTCCCCTTCTGTCCTTCACTCCTGATTCGGGATAAATCCCAAATAAGTTACCTATGTGTAAGCCTTTATCATAGGCTCTGCTTTCGAGGAAAGCCAAGGTAAATCTTGCCTGATATAAGCCAATCATGGCTGATATAAGCCAATCATCATAAGCCAATCTCATTTTCTTGCCAAGTGCCAAGCAAGACCCGAATCTGAAAAAGTCTGCTGGGGAGACTCTAAGAGAGCTTTCTTTACATTTAAAAATGAGCAAAAGGGAGGAAAGTCTATCGTCTGCTTCTCGAACGTGTAGCCTGATGCTAACTTAGCTGTGATACTTTCTAACCCTGTCATCTTGGGTAAGCTGGGGTTGTTTAACTTCAGTGTATTTTAGTTCCCTTATGGGTAAGCTGGGAAAATACTTGTAAAACCTACCTCATGAGGTTGCAATGAGGATTAAAAACGTAAAGCACTTATCACATGCCTAGCAGATACCAAGTCCAACATGATTGCTATTAATACTATTAGCGTTATTATGTGATGTGTAGGAAATTACTTCAATTGAATCTGATCAGCTACTATGACTGTCCTTTCAAATTCCTCACTGTCTCTTTCATTTTCTTTCTTTGTTCCTTTGCTAAACGTGCCAGAAATAAAATCCAGCTTCAGGTCCTCTGCCTGCCTTTTGTCACGTGTGATGTTGACACCAGCCCCTTCCAACATCGGTCCTCTCCCGAGTTTGTTCTTATTCTAGTCCATGCTTTTAAGGTCCTATTACTCTCCTAAAGAACCTTTTAGGACCGTTTTGAACTTTTCTCTAACTGGATTCCACCTCTGTCCTTTTAAATTCCTCTTTCTTCGTGCATGGGATCAGTCTGTGTTTGGCATATTTTCTGAAAAGTTTTT
Organism: Neophocaena asiaeorientalis asiaeorientalis; assembly: GCF_003031525.2. NCBI lineage: Eukaryota > Metazoa > Chordata > Mammalia > Artiodactyla > Phocoenidae > Neophocaena > Neophocaena asiaeorientalis. Next base: position 3,180,445 of record NW_020174923.1, on the reverse strand, counting down.
TAGCATTTATCTGGCTGCTACAATGACTAATCCTTCTACCCCTAATTTATTCTCATTGGAATTATTTGTGACTTAAAAATCCGGATTATATCTTTTTTTTTTTTTTAAGGAATCTCTCTGACATGGGATCATACTTGTTTTTTCTCTATGAGTAGTTTGAAATCTGCTTTCCCAAAGCCAAGGTCACATCCAAATCTGCCCAGCAAACATAATTATAATGACTATAAGAAAAGCAGATGTCTGAGAAAATAAAAACAACGTTTCAGGGACCTATCAGTTTGTCCACTAAGCGGGCAAGGGAGGAATATGCCTGCCACTTTAATACAGTTGGCAGGTGGAAGTGAGAAGATCAATAAGTATTTGACCTATTTGGCTTTGAAAAAGAATCTTGAATGGGTGAGACACTAGTTATTCTTTGTTTTACAAACTCCTTCAGCAACCAAAGTTAGGAGGTCTGTTGGAGTAGGAGTGGCAGAGTTTGCTCTATTCGGAGACGTTCTACAAAGAAAGAATATTCATCATTTCTTGACTCCTGAGTATATGTCAGGTGCTGTACTAAATGCTTTATATATCAATAACTCATTCAAACCACATTATAGGTGACACTGAAAGAAGATGAAAAATGGGTTCAAAGGCACATGGCTAGTAAGTTTGGAGCTGTAGGATTTGACCTTACGACTGTTTAAGCCAACGTCTGTGCTCTCTGCATGCATGTGTCATATAAAATGCTCATTGTAGGCTCACTTTCAAGTTAAAATCATTTCTGGAATTGAGGGAAAGGTCAAAGGTTCTACACATTCTGTGCTGTCAAATTTTCAGTTTATGTTTCTGATGCCCAAGTTTGAATCTTCCAGCATTGCCTGGTCTAGTTGTGAGCGCCTGTGTGTAACATTTTCCACTCACTAATTCACATACACAAAACAGGATGTCTCCAGTCCACCACCACCAATTAAAATTTAAAAAATTTTAATATTTCCCTTAATATCTCTTGATTTCCAGACTTTGGAATCATGTTTTCCTGAATATCTTCAGAGTAAATTGATTTTATCTGGACACACATCATTTGCTTCAGCCCTGACCGCAAAGGTCATCGTCATTGCAGTCATCTGTATGTTTTCATTTTCTCAGGGCTATACAAGTGTAAAGAACAAGACACAAAGTCCAGATAATGAATCCTATGTAAACAAATCACATACCTGTGAAAAATTACGATAATTAAAAGTATTTGAAATATTCATGCATTTTGAGTGTGGTATATGTGTCAACATATCCTCATATAAAAATATATATGATCATTTAAAATGAATGTAAGGGAAAAAACTAGCCTTTAAAACAAACATACTCTTCTGTTCATTTTCTATTTTGGACATCCAGGGCCAGAAAAGTAAATCTCACTAGAACTACTGTTACTTGTTCAGTGTTTGGATGTCTATTGTGATGTGAAAGTAAGAAAAGTGTTAGTGCCAGGATCCTGGCAACAGATTTTGTATTCTTATATAAAGAAGGAAGCTTTGTTTTCCCTGTATCTTGGCTTACTATATTTACCCAAGTGTAATTACACAAGCCAAATCATTGTTGTGTAGCAGACTGTACCCTAGCTGGAGCGTATGTGTACATGTGTGCCAAAGACAGAAAGAAATAGAAGCACAGAAAATGAATATAACATAGCCAATTTTGAGATAGTGATAATATTCTCTGGGCAGAACAAAGATAAATGTTTAATATTTCCATTCATATCTTTTGATTTCATGTTTTGGATTTTTTTGGTGTTTTTTTTTCCTGAATATCTTTGGAGTAAATTGATTTTATCTGGGCACGTCATCTGCTTCATCCTCCTGACTGCAAAGGTAAAAATCCTCAAACTGTCACAGAGCAGTCATCTGTATGTCTTCATTTTCTTTATCATTTTCTTTATATTTCTACTTGTCCTGAAATCTGTTTTTAACCGAATGGTGTTCTCTCTGCTGGACAATTAATTTATTCGAATGTTTCTAATTTTGCTTCCTCCAAATACTACAGAAACTCAGAAATAACTGATGAATTGTCCCACCCTTGGGATGATCACAGAATTTATTATCTAAAATGGGACACTTCTGAGAGTACAAGGGAGTGCTTTCGGTAACTAAATCAGGGCAACAGGCTTCAACAGAGACAGTCCCAGAAAATCAAGCACAGTGGCTCACCCCACTCATTCCAGACCGTTTTTGGTTACAGTGTCTTTGGCAACATGAAGGTGAATGAATATTTCATCTTCTTGCTTATCTTCGCCCATATAGCTGTGTTGTGGTGTCTGTGTGGGCGTGGGATGTCTTTTGATATGAAGTGTTGTTATATATCTGCAGTATATAAAAATAGATTAACGGTCACATAAAAATACAATGCGTAGGTAATTTTTTCCTCAGCCTTAATTTAGCTAGTGGGCTGGAAAATGTCAGCATGCAGGGGGTTTAGAGGACACCTGATGCCTCGTGGAAACTTTGTAAAACGTTCTATTTATAAACAATTCTACTTGGATATCACATTTTCTATCATGCTATTGGCTTGCTTTATTTTTATGCCTTAGAAAGTTTCTGGGAAAGGGGTTGGGCTCAGGGATAACTTTCTTTTAAAGTTTATACCTATTTCTGCTTGTTGGAGTCTGAACTCGGGTTTATCTGATATGTTTAATGGCTCTAAAGGCTTAAATGTGAATTTCACAGAAGTAATAAATTCATAATGAGAAATACCTATGATCATGTTGAATGCATGTACCTGTGGTACGGTTTTGATTAAGGTGTCTCACATCAGGGACATTTGAAATCTTCGAAAGGTAATATTAGATATGCATAAATGATGGCTTCTAATTAAGCTTCACAGAAGAAGTATATCTCTTAGTCTTGGTGAAAAAGTCGGCGCCATCAGAACAGAGCAATAGGAAGTGTAGCCTACTGGTTGGAGAAAGAATACCGAGGTCTCAGAAAACTGCTAAAGCCTTTTCTTTTAAAAGGGGATAAATACTGTTATCTGTAAGAAATACATGTTATCAGCACAGCTTAAAAGGACCTTTTGACGTTTGGCACCTTATGACTTGAAGGCTTCCTAAACAGATCCTGGATTGTAACTGTGTATATGAGGAAGCCTATGTTTTGTTATTTTGAGGACCTGGGAGATAGAATCACCCAACTTGTGGTCAGTGGGGTCCCTCTTCCTTTCTTTCCTCCGTACGGATGACCGGCAGGGTCTATCTTAAGTTTGGATCTGTGGTCGTAGTTTCCACCACACCTTGTATTAAAGATGTATATTACATTATCTTTGTCATCCCGTTTCATTTCTTTATACACTGAAAATTATAGGAAAAATTAGACTCACCTTAATTCACAAATGGAGGCTTTTATCTGTGTGTCTTTGCTCATTCTTTCTGCCTGAAACTCTTTCTCTCTTCATCTGCTACCTTTATCTTTATGTCAAGATGTCTAGAATTAGTTGGGCCCCTCCTACTTGAAGCTGTTTGTGCTCATGTGCTTTCTCTAGGTTAATCTTCATCGTAGGTGAGTAGTTACGGAACCAGGAGGAAACTAAAGGAAGCTGAGCGGATTACAGAAGTGATGTAGATGATGCCGTGGAAAGCACTAAAGATCAGAAGTAACTTTCTAAAAACGTAAAGAAACCACGTGGAGGACAACTTCAACCAATACTTGAAATTAGAGAAAATGACTATTAGAAAAGCATGGTAGATGCAGAGAACTGACAAGACAGATCCAACATACAGGTAACTCGGACAGGAAAGGGTGAAAAAAAGTGGAACAGAATCAAACTTAGAATATAAAAAAAATGTTCCCTATTTTGGAAAGGGGGAGAGAGAGGAAGAGGGGGGTGGAGCGGGGAGAGATGGGGAGGGGAAGAAACGGGGAGGGGGCGAGAGAAAGAGAAGAATGTTATGGGGAATAGATACCAAAATGTTACAAACAAACAAAAAACCCTATATACTGGTGATGCGGCTTGGGGAATTTTTTTTAACTTTTTGCATATCTGTATTTGGCAATTTTTAAATCCTCCTGTATTAACTTTATTAGTAGAGAAAATTCAAAGGCTACTTCCGATCTTCTAGGCAGTCTGTCAGTCAGCATTTACTGTAAAGTTACTTCATCCAAAATCTGCTTTTCCATTCAGTGCTGCTCTATGTCAAAGCTTCTAAAATCCAAATAAATATCCCAAGACTTTGCTTTTTATTGTCAATGTGTGTCACATGTTTGGAAGGAAGTCCTCTGGTCCAGATTCTAACCCTTTTCCTGGGAAGTGTTAGATGTTAACACTTTTTCTATGGTTCCTTTGACACAGGCTAGTTTTTATTCTTCAAAGGAAGTTACTCTTTGGCTATAGACTCTGTACAAGGCAACTTTTCTTGCCACTGTTGTTTCTTTATTTTGTACAACTGTGATTTTCTCCCTGAGAGTGTCATTGTTTGATACATTGTTCTTTTGGTGTTAGGTCGATTTCCCTTTGCGGATCCCAAGGGCTTAATTTAGAGTTTATAGGAATCGAATGAAAATTATTTGCCAAGCAGGTAAAATAAGTGGAAAACGCATGTGTTACTTCCTGTCATAAAAACTGTCAGTACCTTCATATACTCTCAGAATTTACCTTTATTCATCAAAGGCCGTTTACTGTAAACAACAGTGAATCACTGTCTGAGGTTTTATTTCTGGCCCAGGAAACACAATCTACCTTTGCACAATGCAAGCTGAAAGTTCCCTAAAGCAGCTCTTAATCAGAGAATTGGTTTACTATATGCCAGGTTCCTCACTGCAGGTGGGTTACCTATAAGGAAAGTTTTGCGTGGTTTATCAATGCTCCCAGCAGGACTGAACTCTACCCGCCCAGAGTGGGAACAGGCTTGATAACACAGTTGATTGTCTTTTTTTCCATTTCCATTTCTCACTCCTCCATCTGTGGTTCCTGGGATTACCGATCAAACAAAAGAATCTCTGTCTCAGGATGAGATTCTTGGAAAACCCAAACCTAAGCAGTTGGTATTAGAAGTGGCCCAAGGAAGTAGCCCCTGGGGATGGGCTTCTGGGTCCGAATCACTCACTAGAGTGTAGCTAGATGAATGGTCCTGAACAATGATGTTTGGTTTCTGGGAAGCTCCTGTAAGAGACTCACTGGGAAAACATATTGGTGTGCTAGTAAACTGGCACTGAAAAAAATTCCTCAGTTGTAGCATTGGACGGTGTACACGGTGTAAATACTCCTGCCGTGGCCAATGTCAAGCCATCCATGTGATGTCATTGAAAGTGGAGTTGGAAAGGGTTGATTACAATTAGCTCTCATGAGCAGGTACCAGCCGGCCTCCAGCACGGCATTGGGAAGACCTCTAGATTTTTGGAGCAAGGCCATGCCATAGTCAACAGGGAATTATTCACTAAGCAGCAGCCCCATAGCTTGTACCGGGCCGCGTTAGGATCTGAACACCTAATCATGAAACAGCAAAGGACTATGGTAAGAGAGCTTCCCATTGTGAGCTGAGGAGGAGTCCGCAAGGTCGTTGAGGCACAAGAGGACTATGTTGAAAGATGAAGAGGCGCATTCAGAAGTGGTCCTAAGCCGATCCAGAAAGCACAAGTGAACAACCTTCCCAGGCCCCCTTGTCACCTAAGACACTGATATCTTACTCTCAGTTCACTCCTATGCTTTTCTTGATAAGGAAAAACTCGGGTCTGACTTGATATATTGGCACAAGCCAAAAATGCCCTGGGGATACCCCACCCTGAGAACTCCCGGAAAGACAACGGTGAAGGGAAATCCTCCAGAAAGGTGTTTGAGCTGCACAGTTGGCGATGAATTTTGGATGGAGAAAGAAGTGGCTATACCAGGACTTCTGAGCACTGAATGGCTTAGCTGGTTGGGCAGGGCTCCGGAAACAATGCTGGAAATCAGATACAGAAACATCTGGGGTAGAGGCCTATGGGTGGACCTCAAGGAATGGGCACAGGGTGTATGAATCTTTGAGCATCCAGCCACAAAGAAGCCACTGCAATTAGGTAGCTGTAATGACTCATCCAGGGAGGGCAGCAGATCTCTGACCTTGACCCTTTTGATACTGGCACAATGGCTTATGAATGAAATCGTTCTGAAAACAGGATGGAGATGGTGCAGTTTACTTTTTACTAAGTCTGATATTATTACCACCCTAAATGTCTGGCATTTAGCAGCGGCAATATGGCATTACCCCTGGTAAACAGTTACTAGGATAGGTGCGTATTCTAAATATGGGTTTACCTTTTGTGCTCACAATTCTTCAGCCAGCATTATTATCCAGGGCTCACAGATAATGCCTGATTTACTGTCATTGCACCTTTCACTTCTTTTTTTTTAACATTTTATATTGAAGTCTAGTTGATTAACAATGTTGTGTTAGTTTCAGGTGTACAGGAAAGTGATTCAGTTATGTATATACATGTATCTATTCTTTTTCAAATTCTTTCCCTTAACACTTAAGTTGTTACATAATATTGAGTAGAGTTCCCTGTGTTTTACAGTAGGTCCTTGCTGGTTATCCATTTTAAATACAGCAGTGTGTACATGTCAATCCCAAACTCCCTAACTATCCCTTCCCCCAACCCTTCCCCCCTGGTAACCAGAAGTTCGTTCTCTAAGTCTGTGAGTCTGTTTCTGTTTTGTAAATAAGTTCATTTCTATCATTTCTCTTCAGATTCCGCATAGAAGTGGTATCATACGATATTTCTCTTTCTCTGACTTACTTCACTCAGTATGACAACCTCTAGGTCCATCCATATTGCTGCAAATGGCATTAGTTCATTCTTTTTAAAGGATGAGTAATTCATTATTTCTGATCAGAGTAACCCACCTTAGGGTCAAGGAGATGTGACAATAGGCAGATAACCATTTCGTCTCTTTTCCTTTCTTTTATAATTTTTAAAAAATTTATTTATTTCTGGCTGCTTTGGGTCTTCGTTGCTGTGCGTGGGCTTTCTCTAGTTGCGGCGAGCGGGGGCTACTCTTCGTTGTGGTGCGCGGGCTTCTCATTGCAGTGGCTTCTGTTGTTGTAGAGCACGGGCTCTAAGTGCACGGGCTTCAGTAGTTGTGGCACGCAGACTCAGTAGTTGTGGCTCACGGGCTCTAGAGCACAGGCTCAGTAGCTGTGGCACAGGGGCTTAGTTGCTCCGCAGCATGTGGGATCTTCCCGGACCGGGGCATGAACCCGCGTCCCCTGCATCGGCAGGCGGACTCTCAACCACTGCGCCACCAGGGAAGCCCCGTATATGCAATTTTAACCTGCAGCTTAAAGAAGTTAATTTGCCTAAAGGGACACACAACTCGTAAACTGAAGAACTGCCATTCAGACTCCAGTCTGGGTTTTTAAGCTTCAATTTAGCACACTTACCGACTAGTCACTATAATTTTGCTGACAGATCTCTTTTCTAGGTCTCTCCACTAGGGTTCAGAATCAGGTTCTTAACAGCCACTTTCAAAATTTCCCTTTTCACCTCAAACCATAAGGCTATACTCAATTAGGGCATAACAGTAGGTAAGCAAAAGGTGTAAGAATATTTTACTTAAATCATTATTTTCCAGGGTAAAGAATGGAAAAGGGGGGTTAGTTCTTTCTATAAAGCATACCCTATTATAAATGACTGATAGATTACATTCAATGTTATAAGGGAATTTTCAAATGGAAATACCCACCAGGTCATACACATGGCTTATCTCTCTATTTTTCTGTGTTCTCTTTCACTGACTGCTTCGATTCTTTCAAAATAAGCCTGGGAAAGGTTAGTTGTTGTTGATGTTATTTTTTATACTAAAAAAACTGCTATTAATCATAGTGTTAACCTTAGGGGTTAAAATGGAGTATTTTGAAATGATTTTTTCCTAACCAGGGGGAAGGCCATAGGAGCCAATAAGGCTAGGGTTCCCAAACAAAGTATAAATAAAATCAAATATTATCTCAACATCAAGTGTCCATAAATCCTTTCACAAATCATGCTACCACATTTCCTTTACTCTTCCAATTTTTTTTTCCTGTTTCCTCTTAAAATGTTGCCTATAACTTTCCTCAGTTACTGACATAGAATTTTCTTTGTATATAAAAAAACAACGTGGATGGTTTCTCCAACTTTTATGAGTTATTTCCTCATCACGTTTCCCCCCTTCTGACATCTGTAAGAACTGTTCAGATTTAAATCTCACCATCCTCCTTCAGTTGTGATCTCATGTATTACATCAGGCTTACCTGGGAAATTGGCTGGAAAAAGAACCTTCTCTAGACTTTCAATGTTAATGTCACTTTCCAAAGCCTTACTTGGACACTGCCTTAAGAGTCAACACGATATTCTAAACATTTGGAAATCTCACTTAGGCCATTTAATCCTTACAGTGTTAAAACTGCTCATCTCTGGGGGTCTAGAGGTGCCTGACTTAGGGATGAGGGATGCCATAACCCCTTCCCTTCCTACAGATGGCCATGTCACTCATTGGAGTCCACTCTACAACTCTTAGGAAACAGCTAAATGCACCACTCTAAATATTATGTAATTATATACTTCATAACGTGAAGAGTGAGTTGTGAGTAGGTAACAGGTGAGCAGACCAGTAAAACCACCCAAAACAAAAACAGAGGAAAATTTCTCCAGCCCTTTCAGGGGAATGGCACTAGTCTTAATATAGCACAAAGTGCTCCAAATCCTAAAAGATAATCCAAAATAAACAGAAAATAGGATCAGCGAGTAATTTTCATGAAGCAGTTCTCTGGAATATATACTTTAGAGAAATGTCACTCGATCTAATTTATATTTTAACTCACCCATCACAGGGTGAGCAATGTTTCTACCAAGACTTTGCTTCAGAGACTCTGAATTTTAAAAATGGAGTTTAAATCATTTTTTTTTTTACTAATAATACCCTAAAATGGACAGTGTCAAAACTGTGATGATTATAGAGGTGTATCTCAAATAATCATCTTATAACTTTTATATCCAGTTAGGCTCAATTCTAGTGGGAGCTGTGAGGAACAGTTCTGATGATGCTAAGCAGATTAGATGCTATGTATCTCTTTGCCCATCTTTCAATGATTTAGGAAAATACTGAGACAAGCTCATTTCTGTGAATGTAGTAACTGTGTTGCTTTGACCCCTCTCCCTTTCCCTGTCACTCCAGGGGACAATCCACATCATCCCAAATCCTTCATCACATTTCCCTGGATTCAACACCACCATTAAAATTCCTTTCTGAGCTTCTAAAGTTTTGAGTGTCTATTTCATCTATAGGTATATGAATGCCTGGTTATCTGCAGCACTGCTGAATTTCCAAAGCACCTACCTTTCTTCTTTGGATTTGCAGTTTTCTATGCCCACCTCTTCCGTGCAACATCAAATGTCCTTGCATCTGTTTAAAGCCTGCCTACAATGGGAACTCGCTCTTCCTTTTCTCATTCTGTACTGCCTGAATCTTTTGGCCTTTTGGAGAGATCATTCTGTAAACCTCATAGCATGTTAGGTAATACTCAAGTGTACACAGGACCAATTGAATTGGCAACAAATCAATTAAAATAGCAGTCACTACAGCAGAGTGATCAAGAAAATGAGACTGGCATGTTTCGGTTCAGGTGTGGCTCCGCCTCTTCCTAGCTATATGACCTTGAGAATGCTATTTATTCTCTGTAGAATTCAGCTTCTTCGCGGCTAAAGCAAGGGTGATTGTGGCAAGCATCTTGAAGATTAATGGTGAGAGAAAGAAGATTCCTGTGGAGAATTTAGCATAGTTTCGGGCATATAATCCACCCTTATTGGTTTTACTAAATATGTAGTATTTAAAATTCATAGAAATAATGGGAAATGGGAAATTTATCTACATCAGCAGCTTCAACTTAAAATATATTAAGCATCTCTCTGTACCAATCACTTGTATGAAGAAAATACGTAGATTTGGTCCATGTGTTGGCCATAGTAGTTTTCCCGCAACAGAAGATAAATTGATAATTAATTCACGATTTCTTTTCTGTGTCACACGTACCTAAAGCCGCTACAAGTAAGAGCAGGAAACATATATCGTTTCGTGTTTGAATATTCAGCTGATTCCCTAACAAAAAGTTCATGAGCTGACCTTCTCAGGGATCATGGAATCTCAACAAACACTACTGGGAAAAGAACGACTTTTTTTTTTTTTTTTTAATATAGTTATTTATTTAATTTTGGCTGTGTTGGGTCTCCATGGCTGCACGCGGGCTTTCTCTAGTTGTGGTGAGCGGGGGCTACTCTTTGATGCAGTACACGGGCTTCTCATTGCAGTGGCTTCTCTTGCTGTGGAGCATGGGCTCTAGGTGTGCGGGCTTCAGTAGTTGTGGCACGTGGGCTCAGTAGTTGTGCCGTGTGGGCTTCTGTAGTTGTGGCGTGCAGACTCAGTAGTTGTGGCTCGCGGGCTGTAGAGCACAGGCTCAGTAGTTGTGGCGCACGGGCTTAGTTGCCCTGAGACGTGTAGGATCTTCCCGAACCAGGGATTGAACCCGTTTCCCCTGCATTGGCAGGCGGATTCTTATCCACCGTGCCACTAGGGAAGCCCACAGGTTGCATTTAAAAAGTGTTTAAGCTTGCTAATTTTCAACAGTATTTTTGAAGAACATTGTATCTACAGTATCGCCTGCAGTAACCAAATCCAATCTAGAGAGGTATTTAGGTTATTTCAATGAGAAGCAAACTAACCACTGCTAACTTAATGCTTAAGAGTTGGAAAGGGTTTGTCACTATTGGCTCTACTTGGGTGGAACAGAAAGAAGACCCTTCTAAGGCAACTTGCAGTCCTTTATTAGGGATCAATTAGTAACATAGAATAAATATTACTGATATTTAGATGGCTATTTCAAGTTATAACCGATCATTATCAGTAGTGCTGACTCAGACTTTCCTGCTCATCAGTAGTATATATTCTTGTTGATGTTTCCCCCCACCCACCGATAAAAACATATTCTCCAAAACAATATCCAGATATGCTACGGCCTAAAAGAAAAAAATTTTTAAAGTTTAGATAAAATTTCTCACAGTTAAATCAGAGTTATTCTAATAATATTTTAGGTTATGGAGAATGGAAGTTGGCCCTATTAAAATAGAGCTAGTCTGCATTAAACAATGGGAAAATCTTTTCTGTTCTCTGGAATCATCTCAGAATTCTTGTCTGTTTTTCATGGAGATATTTACACATATAAACATTTTTTAAAAAATGTGAAGTGATATCCATTTTAGGTGGGCACTGCTTTCTTCAACCTTTTAAAAGGTGCATGCTTTTATGACATATTACCTGGGTCCATATCCATCCTGGTGTAATGGGACCTTTGCTCTACCATTATTTGTCAGTTTCTTATTCAAGTTTACTTCAGATATTTAATCTCTGAATTATGATTCCCAAGTATTAGCTGCCCATTTTTCAAGAGTATTGACGTTAGGTCATTAAAATTTCTGAAAAGTGTCTCTATCTGTCAAGTTAATAATACAAAAACAGCACAATGATTGTCATCTTTAAGGTAGAAAAAATTAGGCCATCTGCCCTTTGTGACATATGAACTTCCGATCACCCCAGTGTCCATTCCCAAGCATCACCAACGCCTCCTGCTAAGTGTGGAGGCCTCTGAGTGACGCTCCTGAGGGCACAGCCTTGTTGCTTCCTGGTTGTAAATACACAGAATGGACTCTAATTAGACTCAAGGGGAAATGTTGCCCAGGGAATAGAGTTGGCACTCATGGAGGTGCTTTGGCAGTTCAAGGCTCTGCAGAAAGAGGCTGGTATTGCTGGGTATGTGGTAGGCCTATTTTTGTTTCCCTCCAAAGCTTTACAAAATAAAAGAAACCCCAATAAAGAATATGGATGGCAGGGTGATTTCAATTACATGTCTCAGGTATAAATGAGATGAATTATTCTAGAGTAGCACACCTGCCTCATTGTGCCTAAGAAACAAATACTATTGAGTGCTTTTAAAGCATATTCGCTTTCATTGTAATCAAGTGAACACGATCGGTTGTGGCATTTGCCTTTGTATAGAACTTTCCCCTCGTAATGATACTTAATCATTTTGGCATATAACATTTCAAGAGACATTCAATTACCATGCTGGAACATTGACAATGGTCCCTAAGACCAGAAACTATTCTCCAAGCTACTTTTTTCACTCTGCTCATTAAAGAAAATTATAATAATCTGCTATCATGCATACAACTGACCAAAGTTGAGCGAGTGAAACTTCTCCTGTAATTATATGGACTTCAAAGACCAATACCTCCCGGATAATAAGTGGTTTTGTGATTCCAAGATACATGGGACAGAAAAGGAATAAATAAATTTTCATTACATGTGATACTATTAACTTATGGATAAAAAAAACGGAATGCTGTTTCACATGGCCATCACATTTCATTATACAGATGCAGTAAGAGCTCCTCTGACAGCTGTTGGCCGTCCGCCACATATAAAGCATACTGCTTTATCACATGCATGACAAGTGATACACAGCAGTACAAAACACCACTCAAACATTACGAAGTCTACCTAGAACTCATCATTAAAGCTCAATGTTTGTTTGCTTCTCCAGATAACTGGAGACTGTTGAATTTTATAAGTAATTTATCTGATGCATTTTGATCTCCCCAAAGCGTTAATAGCAAAATGACAAAGTAAGTCTCACTTATTTGGATCTTGCTAATTAAGAAATTGCGAAAATTCAGAAAGGCGAGGTTCATATTTACCTTGGTACTCTATGCGGAGGGAACATTTTTCAAGTTAGGACACATAGCAGTGAGATGTTTGATCTCCACCACAAAGACTTCTTAACGTTTAAAGTCTGTGTTAAGAACATTTATGGACATGTCAACAGGGAACATAGTCTTAAAATTATTATCTAAAGTAGGTCTAGCAGGAACACTCTTAGCAATTACTATCTATATTTAATATGGTAGAGTTAGAAATTACTGCACGTTTTTGAAATAACAGTATAAGACACATAATTTAAAACATATCTGTCAGCAATTCAAGCAGGATTTTTATTCCAAATCTTCTTTTAAATTAATTAGAAGTATACTTTAATTTTGTGCTTCTGCCTAATCTCTCATCCAGGAAAGTGTAAGGGTGAAGAGCACGGGCTCCAGACAAAATCAGCTGGCGTGAGTTCAAATTCAAGCTCTGACACTAGCTAGCAATCAAACAGTAAGAATGTTACTTTGCCGGGACCTTGCCTTCCTCGGCTGTAAAGATAATACTAATACCTACTCAGAGGTAGTATCTTGAGGCTCTGTCATCACAATGTGTGGACAGCCTCAGAACAATGCCCGAAACGTAATATGTAAGTGTTTGCTATTGTTATTAACTGCTAGTGGTAAGCACTAGGGGAAAAGAGAAAATGAGAGAGTAAGAGAGAGGTGGGAAGGAAGAAAAGAAGGAAAGAGAAAACAGCATGGCTCTGGGTCATGATATCAGTAAGAGCCAGAGCAACACTCACACGTGCTGGTGCCAGGATCGATGTACTTTGTTGGAATCACTCTCAGTTTTCCATATTATTTTGCTTTAAAAGAATATGTACAGGTTTCCATAAGGTGTCTTTGAACGCCCAAGGATGGCAAATTAAAAGGGTCTGCTGGATTCTGTTCTTAATGGAGTGTGTTTATTAAAGCAATGGTGCATGACACATACTAATAATGCTGTCCTGTATATCAATAAATGGATCATAACTCTGATCAGCCATCAGATAATATACCTAATTTAAGGGGAGTTTGTGTGCGTGTGTGTGTTGCTTCATCTACATTCACTCTCTTAGACCCTCTTAGAAAACAAAGGCTGCATCTGAGAGGCAGCCAGCAGGGGTGAGGGGTAAGCCACCAGCCAGAGAGAACAAAATTTGGGGCATATACATGCATTGAACCTGGCGACCTTATGCGCCATGTATGTTCTCCTATTCAGTGAAGCTAGCTGGATACAAGCAATAAGACAGTAATCTGACTTGCTATAATTTATAACTTCTGCCACTTGACTACATCAGTAAACATAACTTAACAATAGCTAATCTCAAAATATGAAGCTAAATCTGTAATAATAGCCTGTACTTATTATTCATCTTCCCAGAATTTAGATCACATGGTATACATGGAGTAAATAAAATATTATTAAAATGATGTGTTCATACAGCTCTTACTGAATGGCAAGAGAGAGGCAGATATCCAGAAAAACTGAATGGAAAAACCCTGAACACAAACGTGATTTGCTGTTGTGCTCATTTTACATAGAAATTATGTCCAGGAGTAGAAGTTTAAATTCTAAAGCCTCCAGATAAAAATGTGGGTAGGCGTTCCTTTAGTCTTAATGCCTATAAATAAACTGCTGGGGGCTGGAATATCTGTTATGGTTCTCTACCAACAGTTTAAAGCAGAAAATACTTACAAAGAAAATTAATAAAGAAATATATAAAGAAAAAGGAGGAAAGAAAAATTAGTGCATAGGTATTGCCCCTCTTTCTTTGATTTCTTTATTTGACTGTTTTCCTTCTACCACCATGTATAAATATACATATACACACACACACACACATATATATATACATTTATATATATATTCATATATATATATTTCAATTGTCTACCTCCTATGTGGATAAATGACCTCAACAAATATTACAGCTTATATATCTCTATGTAACCGTCTCTTGGATAATTAAATTATATGAATATTATACATCTAATACACGGCTTTTTCTTATTATCCTTCACCCAAGTATAGGGAACACACAGGTGATTCTGCTGAATCTTTCTTGAAAGTTCTGAGGCATTCAGATATGTAAGAAGGAAGAAAAACTGTGATGCCTACCAATGTTTCTTATAACACCAGAATGTTTATAATCAACCTGTTTAATTTTCATCATGGAAAAACAAATAAGCAAACAAAACCTCTCAGTCTTACCTCTTCTAAGTTATTTTTATTTTTCTTCTTCTCTGTCAGTATACAACCATCAAGGACTTAATATTTTGGAGTGTATAGAAATGGTTCAAAATTCCTCTGTCCAAGAATAGATTTAGGCCCGTAAGTGTGCCTTTAATCTAGGCTCATCTAAGTTTCTTTTTTTTTTTTTTCCCCTCATTAAACTTTGTTTTTAATGGGTCTCAAATTCTGTGACAGATTTTTGGTCAAGTGGTTTCCATTAAAAAGTACTGCTTTTAAAAACTAATAACTTAAAACTGCCACACACAAAACAAATGGTCCACAAAACATTCTCTTTCCCTTCTGAAGGATTTACAGTACATTGTTATCATTAACCAGTCTTTTACTATTAAACTTAAATGGCCAATTGAGATAAACAGTTCTGAGAGGTTCTTTCACCACACCCCTGATTAAGACTGGGGTGGCAGGTACTGGGGATAATATTCATTTATAGGTTTATCTAAGTTTCTGATGATACAAATAGGTCCACAGAGAACACAGGCAAAGGCAATATTCCATTCTGACTGCAGAAATTAGAAAACTTTACTAAGCATCCTTTATCTAGTCTCTGCAAACCTCCATATCTGAGAGAATTTAAAGAATAAAAACATAGTCACTTGACCAAGAAGTCTAATTACTGTTTCATTAATACTAAATAATAATCAACATAAAATCTGTTGCCTGACTAAGCTCCTTGTCTGGGTATGAGGTTCATTATGGGCTAAATATTCTGTAAACTTCACATACAAACAATAGATATCAATGTAGATATCATTTAGGTCTTAATTATATTTTTAAGCAGGTTGTTTTCCCATAATTTTTATTCTTGGAAAAACAAGAGAGTACAAAAAATGACTTTAAAAAGATTGGCTTGGAAGTCAAGAAGAAAGAGTTTAGATAGATAGAAGGGATGAGTGCAACCCTCAATACCAGTGATTCCTGGACATGCAGCCTTCTGGGAAAATATATGCCATGGCTGACAAGAAGCATTAATGAAACCCTCATGCCACAGGATAGAGGGCCTAGCCAGCTGACTTGCAGTGCTGGTAGAGTATATTGGTTGCTTACTGCTCCAAATTACCTCTGTGTTGTTATTATCAACTCTCTAAAGAATGAATAACAGCTCTTTATTTAATGCTGTCCCACTGGGGTAATGAGGAGTTTAGCTCCAACTCACGGATCATGCCGGATAATGGTCTTCTCGGATATCAAGCTACATTTTGCATAATTGGGTAACAAGCTACTTCTCCAGGCATTAAATCAACTCATTCTCTGTTTTCTTTGGAGCCCGAGTCACCATTTACCCTATTGACTCATCCTCCACCAAGGGTTCTGCTTTAAGAAATGGCTAGTGGCCAAAAGAACATATTTCCTGGAAAAGGATGGTATAGCTGTGGTTTGCAAAGGATCAGTGCAGATCACATGACTCTGGGTTTAATCGTTCTTGACTTCAGAGCAAAATGCTGTGGATTTTTTTTTCTCCCAAAGCAGATTTTTAAAGGATTGGATCGAATTTTGGATTTTAACCTTTGGGCTCTGGGTAAACAAGAGCGCTGTTTTGCAAAGTTACCCAGATCATGCCATGAATCAACAAGGCTTCCTCAAGAAGCCACTGCTTAGAGGTTTATTAGGCAATTATGTCACCCCTGGGCACATCTGACATAAGCAAATAGACGGCTCTCAAACCATGGAACTTGGGAAAAGAAAATCAGCTAATGAGGATAAAGTTCCCTGTTTGGGAACATTTTAGCTCCTGATTTGAGGAAAGGTTGTTGGGAAATTATATTGAATGCAGCTGGGACCAGGAAAGCAATTCTTCCATTCAAATGAGGTAGAATTAACACAATGTTATGCAACCTTGTCTGCCCATTGTCAGCACCTGGAAAATCTTACACTCTACTAATGCCTGAGGCCCACCCTCAGAGATGCCCACACAAGTGGTCCAGAGAGTGATGTGGGCATCGGGTTTTAAAAATACGCCCCAGGTGATGCAGCCAAAAAAGAGAACTCAAACTAAAGTCAGGTGGGTGTAGATATAACATGGAAAGTATAGACAAGATAAGGTTGTAGAACTCACGGATTAAAAAAAAATTTTGTAATAACAAAAGCAGAATAACAGGGAAACCAGTTCATGACCTCTGATAGCAAGTGGACCAATCAATTATTATAGTCATACAATGCCTTGTTATTCAGTGGTGGAAAAAATGGACTCCAACCGACACAAGTTGATATCAGTGAATCTTACAAACATAACATAGATTGGGAAAAAACAAACTGCAGGAGAAAATATCTAATGCAGCATTTATATACAATTCAAAAATGCAAAACCCCTATTTTAGGGACACACACATTTATTTTCAAGTTACAAAGAAAAGCAAGAGACTGATGCATACAAGATTCAGGGTAACGGTCCCCTTTCAGAGAAGGGTATTCGGGAGCTTCAAAGCTCTTGGTAATATTCTATTTCTTCCGCTGAGAGGTAGCTATACTTTTTAAAAAGGAAATTCATCTATAAAACATGCTATAATTCCTTTATGATCACTTTGATTTATTTCACTTTAAGAGCCTTGTGACTCTTGTGAGTTAAAGTATGAGTTAACTCAGAATGAAGGTGTGCTAATACAGCTTGAAGCTGTGACTATAAAAAAGAGGAACAGGGCTTCCCTGGTGGTGCAGTGGTTAAGAATCCACCTGCCGATGCAGGCACACGGGTTCGAGCCCTGGCCCGGGAAGATCCCACGCGCCGTGGAGCAACTAAGCCCGTGCGCCACAACTACTGAGCCTGCGTTCTAGAGCCTGTGAGCCACAAGTACTGAAGCCCACGTGCCTAGACCCCGTACTCCGCAACAAGAGAAGCCACCACAATGAGAAGCCCTTGCACCACAATGAAGAGTAGTCCCCGCTCGCCGCAACTAGAGAAAAACCCACGCGCAGCAACGAAGACCCAAGGCAAACATAAATAATTTTTTAAAAAAGGAAGAAAATCAAGACATTATATAAGGAGATGGAATAGGAATTAAAAAGCAGCTCTCAGGATTCTTACTTTCCTCTTAAATTATTGGGAGGGAGACAGAGATAGACCGAGAAAGGGTGGGAAGGAGGGAGGGGGAAGGGAGGGGAGGAGAGATTGATTTTCTCTCATTCAGGTTGAAAATGAAAACATATACTTCAACTCTTGAGTGACTGAATGGAGTCACTGGGCTTTGTAGGTAAGAGAAACCCTGAGTGTAGGCTCACCCTCTGCATGCCTTAGGTTTTCTTGTATGTAGAATAGCAATTATAATGGTAGAAGATGACTGACACAGATAAATGCTCAATAAATATCAGCTTTTTTGTTTTTGTCACTCAGATGTCATTGGCTTTTTAGCTTCCCACTTTCGCATCCTTGGTTTCTCCCAGGCCTACCTGGATGCAAAACTGAGAACCTCTTAGTTTTGCCGGCATCACGTTATTGAATGTATTTTATGAGCGATGGAGGATTTTCCATTGCATCCCTCAGAGCAGCAGCTTCTAACAATGTTAGTGGCCTCTGTGGCCCCGTGGTGCCTCTTCAATCCTTCTGCTATGGTGGGCATCACCTAAATGACTCTGACTTCAATCTTTTCTGGTACACAGGATAGGTTCTCTGTTACACAGGATAGCAACTCTCTTCCAGTGTCTACTCCAAAATGCACAGAGAAAAATTAAATCAATGCTTTCTACAAAGTGGCTATCCAGTGACCATCCACATCACCCAAGAGCTTTCTAGAAATTAAGATTGCTGGGTCTACCACAGCCGCGCTGAATCAGAATATGCTTAACAGATGCCCAGGTGTTTCCTATGCCCTGTGAGGTTTGAGAAGCAGGGCTCTGCGCCCCAGAATAGGGTGGCCACACAGAGGAAGGACCATTGCTCTCCTCTGAATATTTCTCAGCTGCCGGTTTTCTTTTTACTTTAGCATGCAATTGCAGTCTGACAGCTCTAGACAACTTATCAAAACACATTTTCTAAACAAATAGAATATTCTTCCCAGGAGGAATTCTGAAAAATAGCTTTCTATCTGATATTGATCATTATTTTTCAATAAGCTGGCTGTAGGCCCGTAAGTACTGAATAAAGGAAGAATTACTAGCCATTCATTTTTCTTCTTTCTCGGTCTTACTTTCTGGGTCTCACTGACCCAGAGTTATGATCCTAGCAAGGCAAGGAGGACATCTGTTAGGTTTAGAAGCAGACCAGAGGAGTGAGTTTATTTTGTTCTGCTGGCTAAAGTGACGAAGCATCTCGATGACCCTAACTCAAGTTTCAGCTGTGCTGAAACTTGAAATTATTGGAGGAGGAAGAAACTTGAAATTATTGGAGGAGGAAGAATGTGAATATTTCTAATATCCCTAGGGTAGCGAATCCTGTTCAGGATACCTGTAAATCAACTCGTGTTTCAAGAAGAAATAATGACTCTGAAGATTCTAAGTCAATGTACATATCATATCCTATCTGATGGAGTTTTCTCTCTGATTAACCTTACCCTTTCGCTGTTGTATCTCCCCACGGTTTTAGCAATAATAAAAGATTACGTGTGTCTAACCAAGATCCAGTAAGGCATGTATCATTGTGCTACCTCAGATATCAAGTGAAAAAGAAATTTTAAAGTTGATTGAAGATAATCATCAAACTAGTTCACTTCTGTAAAAAAGATACCTACATTTCTCTATGTTACCTAAGTTAGTGAGATGTATTTTGCCTTTCGTGGATTCTGAAAATTATAGGGTAGTAAATGTTTCTCAGATGGGCCCGAGCTCTTTAAGTACGTTCTTGTTCTTTTGTGGCCTAGTTTTGTGCTGATGACCTCCTACTGCAACAAGCTTGAGTTTGTTTCTGTATATTGAATTTTGAAGCCAGGTCCTTCTTACGTAACATCCTCTTTCGGAAGAGATCATCCAATATGCTGTTCCATCACCTTTCACATTCAGGTCAATATTACCCTGAGGCCCCAGAACATTATCTTACTTTTGCAAACTGGCTTGGTTCTTTCCTCCTAGTCATACAAGATAAGGGGTTGCTTAGTTGTTTTTTATGTATGTATTCCAAAACACGGAAGCTGATTGAATATCTACTGTGTACACGGCCCTGTGTGTTGACTACAAAGGTACGTTATTTCACCTTTCCCATCCAGTCCAATGTATTTCTGGTTGACACTTCTCATTGAGGAGGACAGAGGGCATGTATGGCTTGAAGATTTTCACCTTGCATTAGAGCTATTTAAATCTCTGGATGTTCTTTTTTTTTTTTTTTTTTTTTTTTTTTTTCCACCAAGCAACACAGTGATGGGCTGGTGTGAGGGGAAGGGAGTGAGAAAGGGGCTGGGTATGTTGGCAGCTTGCAAAGCCCTTGGTATCCCGGGACTTAACATCTCCTAAATAAAGTGGGCTTTCAGCTCAAGCCTTATTTAAAAAGAAAAGTCTTTTGCAGATGAAACAGATGCCAAATGGAAACTACTCTGGTGACTTTCTCCAAACAGCCCTGCAGCTGTTACCTCTTCCATAACTTTTTCCAATGAAATTTTTAGGCTTCACCTGTTGGATGACATGATGGGATTTTTTTTCTTCCCTCCCCGCCCCTAGCCTCACCCCCTCCCCAACTTCCCCTTAAAAGGAGAGCAGCCTGAACTCTTAGAAAGCACAGCTCAGGGTGACATCCACCATGTATCTGTTGTAGATGGAAAGGAAGACACCCCCTGGGGAGCTGGCAGACTGAAGTTAGTTCCAGCTCGTGGTCCAGTGGGCCCACTTCTCAGGGGGACAAGGCAAGCGGCGGAAAGGCAGAACCTCCCCCCTCCACGCCGCTGGTTGTTTCTCTGTATTTTTGCTCTTTAAAAACGGTTTCTCAGAACTTAGCTCAAGCTTGCCCAATTAGGTATAGATATGACACCTCAGGTTGAGACCAGTGAAACACATTTTTGAATCAGATCCCAACTATAAAGGGCAGATTCTCTTCATCTGAAATTGACTCTAGGAGAGAAAGAAGGGTAGGGGAAGATTTTTCAGCCAAAGAAAAGAATACTTTCTTATTGCCTTAGACAGATGGCTTCACCAGCCACTGGCATCCATCACTGGGTATGCTTTCTTTTTTCTAAGATAATTAGTTCTATTGTACACACAGAATTTTATATTCCAGAATGATCTAATAGATCTCCCAGCATCTGCTATCAAAGAAACAGAAGACGGCATTAAAAGATAAAGAATTGATAGGTGACGCATTGAAAACTTGCAATGAAGTTAATTAAAACTCAGTCAAATAGTGGGTACAGGTTACATAACGGCGTACATACTCTGCAAGCAGCCTACAATTTTCTAACATTTTTCATGCTAAGTTCTGTTTGGGTTTCTCAGGTTAACTCGCTCTTTGCGGTTGGAATGGATTTCTTTTTTAACTTTGTGATACTTCCCAATTCTGCCAGCCCTGCCCTTTTCCCCGAGGAGGACGATTTCACCTGCTGCTTTACAGACAAATCAGAAGCCCTAAAATGGAAAACCTCTCCTCTTGCCTCCACCTGCTACAAAAATCCACATACGTGTGAACTTTCCCTGGGCCATCCCCATCTCCTCCTTCCCTTCTGACAAGTGCAAGAGCTGGATCCACTTATCTGTCGTTCCCTCCTCACCTCTCACCCTTGTAGGACACTTACTTGACCAATTTTCTCTTCTCTCAGTTGTATGATCAACCTTTCTCTGTCCACTGATTCATTTCCATTTGCTCTTATGCATTGTCATTTTTCTAGTATTAAAACAAAAACCTTCAACCTAGCACCACCTTGCAGCCACCCACCCTGTCTCCTTCTGGCATTTGGAATTAGGCATCTTAACCAATGTGTATCTCTATACATACAGACCTACAGTCTTCGTTTTTGTTTTGTATTTTTTTTAACAAGAGACATTTATATGAAATATCTTGGCCCACTCTCTATTCCCTCCTGAGAGCTCAAGAGAGAAAGGATGAATTTGAAAGAAGGAACCTAGCCTGCTTGGCTTATCACTAAATAGAAAAGAACATAAACCACCTCCACAGAGAAAGACATAGCAGGGAGACATGCTTTCAAGGCCCAGAATATTCAAAAGGTGAGGACAGCCAGTGTTTTATAACACATACGCCAGAACTACTGGCTCCCAAAAGGCTCTAGGGATGAAAGCTGCTGGCCAGCCGCCTGGCTTCAGGAATCCATGAGGGTAGTTTTTCTCTGGCCAAACGGACTGTGGCAATGAGAGAAAGCTTTTGCTTCAACTTGCTTCAAGTATGTTTCCTGGGCTTGAAGATACACAGAAAATATAGGACCCTGGGTATTGTGGCACAGATCTAAAAACGCCTGCTCCAGGGAGGAAACAAGCTCTGTGTCCCTAGAGAAACAAACACAGCACAGCATCACGGCGTCAGGAAGGCGGCTTCGAGGGAAAGTGGAAAAAGGCCACCTCAGTTAAAACCCGTCTCCTGGGGCGGCCAGAACTGCCCATCAGCTTCGTAGACTTGGGTGAATATCTTAACCAACCTACACTGCAGTTTCCATATTCATAAAATAGGGCTGATAATAATGGTACCCCTGTGATGATTTCAAGTGGACTGAAGGATGCCCAGATCATTGGTAAAACATGATTTCCGGGTGTGTTGGTGAGAGTATTTCCAGAGGAGATTAGCATCTGAATTGATGAACTGAACAAAGCAGGTGGTCAGAGGCGAAGGCAGAGGAAGGGTGAGTCCTCACTCTCTCTTCTGGAGCGGGATCATCCATCTCTCCTGCCCTCAGACATCAGAGGTCGTGGTTCTTGGGCCTTTGGACTCCAGGATCAGGACTTACACCAGCACCCCACCCCGACCCCCTACCCCATCCCCCAGTTCACAGGCCATCAAACTGAATTACACTCTCGGCTTTCCTGGTTCTCTAGCTTGTAGACAACATCTCTTGGCTCTTCTCACCTTCGTCATTTCATGAGGCAATTCCCATCATAAATCTCCTCGTATCTATCTATATTTATATGTATCCTCTTGGTCTGCTTCTCTGGAGAACCTTGATGAGTACACCCACCTTCCTTACAGGGTCATTAGTGAACACATATATAAGAAACTTACTGTCTGCCACCTATTATATTGGAGCTATGTTACTTTATATAACTGCTCTTCTAAGCAAGAAAACAGTGTGCATGGACTAATTAGTACACACGTGTACTAACTGACAGAAGAATAGATGTCTCCCAGTGCGATTTAATTCCAACTCATGAAAACGCGACAACTGTCATCGTCTGTGTCTTGGGTCACCCTGAAGAACCGGAAACTCAGATTTTTTTTCCATGTCCCTCAAATGCGAGTCTTTTCTATGGTGCTGGACCACAGGCGTCTGATAAAATAATTTCATTTGGTTTATCAGGACGCCGACTGCTCTAGGACTGCAAGTCAGCTTGTTTACTATATTCTGTGAGCTTTCATTTGGGGCTGTGAACTCATCTATGGACTCAGAGAACGCTGAATTAAACTAAGCAAACCTCTGGAGCACTGAAAAAACTCTACTCGTTTGAGATGAAGAAATCCCCTGCTGCAGCATCTAGGGGACCCCTTCTTTATCTTCCTAGTAAAAGAAAACTTTCCGGCCATAAGATGATCTTTAGTTTCATATTAATGTATTTGGACACTGACCCACCAGTTATGGACTTTATGTAATATTTGGGCTTTTACATCTCCTTATGAATTTTGAAATGAATGGAAATTTGTATTGAAATTTTGGAAATCTCCATGTGGATGTATTATATTGTATCACCCTTATTCCACCATTTAATTTTATTCCCCGTAATCTCCCTTGAGTGCTCGACAACACGCCTGGGCAGAATGTGGAATGTGAGACAAATTATAAACCACTCCTAGAAATCAATAAGGAAAAGACAGAAAAATCCAAAGCAAAATGGGTAAGAGCTTGGAACAGTCACGGCACAAAAGAGGATGTTAAATTACATATATGAAGATACCGTTAACTTTCTTATTCATGGGGGAAAGATACATTAAATCCCAACTGAGATACCACTAATGGCCCACCAGAACATGCATATTTTTCTGGAAAAGACTCTCAATACCCACTCTCGGCCAGGATGTAGAGCAACCGGTGAAAGGCAAATACAGAGTTTCCCTGGTGGCCCAGTGTGATTGAGAGTCCACCTGCCGATGCAGGGGACACGGGTTCGTGCCCCGGTCCGGGAATATCCCACATGCCGCGGAGCGGCTGGGCCCGTGAGCCATGGCCGCTGAGCCTGTGCGTCCGGAGCCTGTGCTCCGCAACGGGAGAGGCCACGACAGTGAGAGGCCCGCATACCGCAAAAAAAAAAAAAAGATAATATGGGAGGCATCAACTGAAAGATTATATAAACACTTTGGAAAAAATCAAGAGTAGAACAAGAAAAGGGAATTACGGTTTAAATGCAAGCAATTAAATAGCGCAGTACCCAATTGGGTATATGGGCTTAAATATGTTCAGGTCCCTCTCCATCTGGATTTTAATAAGTTTTGAGTTATTGCCAATAAAATACCAAGGAGGTCTCTTCCGGCATTCAAGGACATCTGCCCGCATGGTTCAAACAGGCAGCTGATAGGCTGTAATTGCTGATGCGGACATGATTAAGAAGGAGGCCAACGTTTCAGAGTAAAAGGCAAAGGTTTCACTAGCTACATCACCGACACTCTAACCTCAACTAGAATTATTTGCTCAAGTATCATTTTAAACAATTTTCAAGAACTATGAATTCTCTCTCACATTTTTAAGTAGACATGTTGATATGTGGAAGTTTTCATCTAAAGTTTAAGTAGTGCTATAGACTGTATTTTTAGTGTATTGTAAATATTGATATTTTAATACCCTAACCCCATTCTTTCAATTTTATCTACAGAATCTAAACTCCAAAGGTATTTGGTAAGCATCGTTGTCTACTCAGTACATGAACCAGCTTTTCAATGCCCAGAAATATGAGAGGACGTTTTCTCCTTTGAGTCATACTTTCATTCTTCTTCCACAAGGGAATTTTATCTAAACTTCTAATTTATTTTTTTTCATTTTAGCCATTCTGGAAGGTATGCGTAGTGGAACCCCATGGTGATTTTAATTTGTATTTCCATACTAAATAGGTTTCATTATTTTAAAAACTTATTTGGTGAATTATCAATATTTTAATTATTAAAATTATTTTGACATATTTTATATGTCACAGACGTGGCATTTGATGACACTTTTTATATTGACCCTATTTTTGACATCCTACTCCAAGACCTTTAGCGTTTAAGCTTTTTATGTATGTGTGAATGGTTAACACCAACAAAAATGTATAAGTTAGCCTTTCAAGCCATCTCCAACCTCTAATCCATCTCTCATTTCTGATGACTCCAGGGTGAATATCAGACATGGAATGAAGATACTGGTTTCAAACATTATTTGCTAACAGAAGAAAATCTAAATCATATTTTGGGGGTCGTGATAAAGATGTGAAAATTTAGAAGGTCCAACACCAAACAGCACGTTTTGTCATAATGTCCTTTGAAATCTATGCAAAATGGACATCTTATCTGAATATAGAGCATTAAACCTAATTTATCTGCTCTTAAACAATGATTCAGATCCAGCAGGCGTTCGATCTGGTTCTGGCTTTGTCACTAATGAACTGGCTTGGACTTCAGGTTTGTTCATTTGTAGAATGAAACCCTGAAGGTGCTGACATTTCTGATAAGCGGGTTCTGCCCACATATCATGAAGCCTGAGGTCACAGGTACTAAGTTTAGCCTGCTCTAAGCCTCCTTCTAATCAACATCCAACACTTTTATCAATTAAATCACATCTGGAATATTTTATTAACGTACTGTATGTTCTTTCACATTTTACAAATATAGTATTTATAATAACTTCACATGTTTGCCAATAGGATTTTTTTTCGGGGTTCACGTGTAATGTCTCTGGAACCTACAATATACAAACATACTAAAATGGTTCCAAAGGAGAGCAGTTGGACCAGAAATTACCACATGGAGAATGAGGAAAAAACTAGCAAGGGCTTAAAGAAAAGGTGAAGTAGAAGAGACGTAATCTTCAAATATTTGACGAGTTAACACGTACAGGGGCTTCCCTGGTGGCGCAGTGGTTGAGAGTCCGCCTGCCGATGCAGGGGACACGGGTTCGTGCCCCGGTCCAGGAAGATCCCACATGCCACAGAGCGGCTGGGCCCGTGAGCCATGGCCGCTGAGCCTGAGCGTCCGGAGCCTGTGCTCCACAACGGGAGAGGCCGCAATAGTGAGAGGCCCGCGTACCGCAAAAAAAAAAGAAAAAAAAAACCCAACATGTACAAAAGGGAAGGAAGTGAGCATCAGGACAAAGGAAGATGGGACCTTTGACGCCTAGAGTGTAACCATGACCTAAAAGCAGTCAACGTAAGAGTTATAGTATACATGGCTCAGTATATTTCGGAGGAAAGCTGGGATTGCCTCAGGGTCCATACACTGGGCCTAATTCCCTACTGGTTTATCCCCACAATCTGTAATAGGTCCACTATCACTGTAGTAAAGTAGCTCAACCTCCAGTATAAATCCAGGACCTGGATGAGTCCAACCCAAATAAAACAGGATTCCTGTAGAGATGAAGTAAAATAATAAGCACAAACATTTTTTGAAAAAAAAAATAGGGCATCAATAAAACAAGAAGAGATCTCTATAAAAAATAAGCAATTTGAAATCAGGAAAATAAAAACTGTGGTCATTAAACAGAAGATTCAATGGATGGTGTACTCTGAAATAGATATTTTCAAAGAGAAAATCAGAGAATTGAAGGACAGTACTGCTAATTTCATCCATAATGCAGGACAGGTACAAAGGATGTTTTTAACCAAAAACAGAGCTACCATGTGAAGCTGTAATCCCACTCCTGGGCATATATCTGGAGAAAACTACAATCTGAAAAGATACATGCACCCCAGTGTTCACTGGAGCACTATTTACAATAGCCAAGACATGGAAGCAACCTAAATGTCCATCGACAGATGATTGGATAAAGAAGATGTGGTACATATATACAATGGAATATTACTCAGCCATAAAAAAGAATGAAATAATGCCATTTGCAGCAACATGGATGGACCTAGAGGTTATCATGCTAAGTGAAGTAAGCCAGACAGAGAAAGACAAAACAGAACAAAACAAAAACCCTGATACAAATGAACTTACTTACAAAACAGAAACAGACTTACAGGCATAGTAAACAGACTTACAGTTTCCAAAGGGGAAGTGGGGAAAGGATAAATTAGGAGTTAGGGATTAACCGGTATACACTACTGTATATAAAGTAGATGACCAACAAGGACCTACTATATAGAACAGGGAACTAAACTCAATGTTTTATAACAACTCATAAGGGAAAAGAATCTGAAAACGAATATATATATATATAATGTATAACTGAATCACTTCGCTGTACACCTGAAACTGACACAACATTGTAAATCAACTATACTTTAATAAAAAATTTTAAATCAACAATTATTTAACCCTAATAAAAGGATTAAAAAATAGCCATTCAGAACATGAGAGAGAGAATCATAGATAGATAGATAATAGGATTTCATAGAAAGAGAATAGAGGAAATGGTAGAGAAAAAAACTCACCAATTTTTTTTTAAATTCTAGAAATAACCAATGAGAATAGTATTGTAAAATAAGGACTGTAGCACTATCTAAAGGCATTTCGATTCTTTTTTTTTTTTTTTTTAAAGCTGAGTAACAGCAAGACAAAATTGGAATACTGGACAAATTTGGCCGGTAGATTGCCAGTTTTCAAAACTGATAGTAAATACCACTTATAAAGAATTAACGTGGAAAAGAAACCATACAAGCCCTACCAAAAAACCCTACCATAATTAGCACAGTTATAATTCTTAAATTCAAACTTGATTTACTCTAAATGCCAGTGTCTATTGGAATCACACATATGCCCAGCTGCTGACAGGGAGCCTTGTTCTACACTGTCAAGTACCACTGGGTTCATTTTGAAACCCTAGGGATCTGCTTCTATCAACAGGAGTCTGTGTTATTAGCAGCAATGCTCTCTACATATAAATGCCCAGGAGTGTAGGACGGTTGATTTGTCAGAAGGGAAACCCACCGTAAGACTTCTCTTTCTCTCCTCTCTTTTCTGTACCCCACCTCTATTACATAATCGAGGGATTGTGAACAGCTCCTGGTCATGAACTCTGTGTAGTAAAACAACTCTGAACTTTTGTTCCAACTGTCTTCATTCATGAGTGTAATTTATGCTTTGTGCCACCATCACCAAAAAGACTGAGATTTATAGATTACAATTTACATCATATTGGTTCTATTTTCCTTTAGCTTAATTTTTCTCATAAAAAAAGGAGTAAAACCAGGGAAAGAGTTTTAATAGGACATGTGGGTCACCCTCAGATCCCTAAATGACCTTCTAAACCAAAAGTACATTTTTTAACTACTCATATGTGGGATTCCAGATTAAGTGAATTCCTTGCCACAGCTAAGGAACTGATTATTTTATATATACATAAAATCATTGTTTAGTGGTACATCTTGTAATTTCTTTTTTTTTTTCAAGAGAAGAAATTACCCTGTATTCTTTTCTGTAGTTTATAGAAAAGATGAAAGACTATGGTTTTACTTCAATTTCAGGAAATTACCAATTTTTTTCAGAGTTGGAGACTTACTAAGACTAAAATGTTTGTATTTATAACCTATAATTTTTTAAAAATTGAAACATATATACCTGAGCTCATTTATTTTTAAGTAATTTAGAAGAGTTCTCTCTGAGAGGAAGAGA
The DNA here is from genome assembly GCF_003031525.2 of Neophocaena asiaeorientalis asiaeorientalis. NCBI lineage: Eukaryota > Metazoa > Chordata > Mammalia > Artiodactyla > Phocoenidae > Neophocaena > Neophocaena asiaeorientalis. Next base: position 3,151,671 of record NW_020174923.1, on the reverse strand, counting down.
GACGACTAAGATTCTCCTGCCAACATTTGTAGCTTTTTTCCTAAAAAACAAAAACAAGAAACTCACTTGGCTTAGAGTAAACTAATTTGAACACTGTGAGACACAGATTTTCACTTGTAACTCTAAACATAAGAATTTTAAGTTCTAAATTTGGAGAATGCAATTCTAGTTTAAAAAAAAAAGAAAGAAAGAAAGAAAAAAGCTTTGCAGTGGCAAAGTCTTTCCTTCAGTGCTTAATGAATCGATTTTCCTTCTCAAATAAGATCACTTATAACTTCATAGGCAGGAAACGAACCTTGCGCTCCAGGCGCAAATTAGGAATTACTGTTTACATGCATTACTACTTCTAACATCCCTTTAAGACCTTCACTAATTGAACTGAATCAGGAACGTGCTTGAGATGGAAACTCATTGCATAGTTACCATCTTTCTTATATTGCAAGAATTATCTAATAGGATTTATATCTGCAGAGTTATGCATATTTGTCAGGTACACCTGCATGCACGTGCTAATAAAAAGAGTGTCAACACCTCTAGGAAGCATGGATGGATACAGTCATGTGTATTTGCATGCACATCTTTTCACCTCTGTTCCTATTTCTTTTCTTCCTAAGGGTCAAGCAGAACCACTCTTAGATCTGAGCAAGTGTGGCCCATGCTAAGTCTCTGCTTCCAATGGCTCTGTACAGGGACACACAAGAATTCACTCGAGAACACCTGGGGCCTCACTCAGGGGCTGGTACTCAGCAGGTGCAGCAATCTTTCCAGTCTGAAACATCTATGCTCACGACTAGCACGTTTCAGGCCCTCCATGACAGAGCCCCCCCACCTCCTGCACTCTGTTCTTATAGCAAAAGTCCGCTGAGTCCAAATGTCTCGATCTTTTGGTTTGGGCCACGACCGACGTAGGGGACAGATGCTGCTTAAGGGTACGGAGAGGATGTGAATGGCAGAAACGCTTCACAAACTAAGAAGGCAACTTAATTCATCCAATCTCCCTTTTGAGACAGCACGAGAGCAAAAATTATTGGTTAAAACATATTTTTCTCAGTAGTGCCGTCCATTTTCTTGCTTCTCGTGTTTTCCAATTCATGATGTTGGAGATAGTCATAACAGTTGCATAATTCTAGGCGCTATTAATACCTTTGAACCTCTAGATATCTACAGCTTAGATGCAATTATGAACCTCAAAAACTGATTCTTTACCAAATAGACATTGAATATTAAATTCCTAAGTAGCTTTATTTTATAAGGTAAATTTAACATGATTTAAATTTTCAAAATATAAATTTGAATTTCATCTTTGTTTAAATGATTCTGATTTAAATAGTGATATTTACTAATTATAAATCGTCTTTCACTTTGTAATTTTAATAAATATTTTAGGAGAAAAATAACTTTCGGAAATGTGTAATAATTTTATTTAAAATGTATTTTGATTATGTTAATATAAAGTTATCATTACTAAAATAGTTGTTAAATAATTAAACACACATCTAAAATATAATTTAGTATACTTTAATTTTGAAACTTTAAAGCATATCTATCAACAGTACAGCAATTAGGTGAAAATATTGATTATATAAATAACTGATTCTACTAGAATCAAGACAATGAAAATAAATGTTATTAAAATATACAATCAATTATGAATTGTGTATGCCTTCACTTCATCATTCGTCCGAAGGCTGCTGGCTTATGAGAACACAAAGCAGGCACGGTAATAAGTGCATTTACTTATCTTTGGTAATTTGCCAACCTTCAGTCATATAAAAGCTAAACCTTTAAACACAGCTTTCAATTTTATAATTATGAAGATATATTTGCCAAGAATAGAACAGGTTATATTTAATAGTTTGTTAGCTTCATATATAACTTTTAAATATTTGACACATGGAATGTGGGCCTTCCTTTTTACTCTTACTCCAGGCCTTGCAGATGTCAGAAATGAGCTTGGTATGAAAGACATGCTCTAGAGATTATGTCTGAGGACCAATACTTAGAAATGTATGAGCCAGTTCCTTATCATGCGGCCAAGCAATGGGAGAGCATAGTAGTCTTTCCAAAAAACATCATTAAATATTAACTATGTTACTAGAAGCATTCTACAGTACTTTAATATACTATATACAGTCACTGGTTCCCCATTTTAGGAAAAACATACAATTCCAGTAATTCTTTGTTGTGGATAGACTTTTCCTCTAGATGTACTCTCTACCCCTTTGACCAACTTGTTTTATACCCTGGGAGGCAGAGCCAGGTAGACTGCACATTGATGGGTTATGTTGCTGTCTGGCTTCCGGTTGGGTTTGACAGTATTGGATGTGAGAGCGGGAAGGGAGTGAGGTCCATTGCTCTCTGTCTGGCCTGTTCCCACAGGTGGGCTACCTCCATCCACTGCAGACCAAAGCTTCTTTCAGGAGCTTCACCTTAACTCCTCTGGACTCAGGTGCTGGTGCTGGATTTCCTGTTCCGGTATGTGTATGGACCCCTAATACCCTAGGAGCATCCCTAGTTCCTTCATCTCATCTCTATGCACATCTTTGCAAATAGCTCCCTTCCCCCATTTTATACGCTTCCAATGACCTAATTTGCATGTGCCGACTCTCCCATTTGCTGACGGGAGATCACAGTGCTTCTCATTACTATACATTCTACTAGCATAAGTATGACTTTGATGTTTATCGTTCAGTTTTTGAGCCGCAATTCCATGTTCCCAATCATAGAACATAAGGGTTCTGCAGAAACTTCATTTAAGAATAGAGAATCAACTCTTTCCTGGAAGTGTATCCAATGTAAAGACTCTTCCAGTTAGTTCTCTTTGGGGAGTACCCTACCTCTAGCACTGAAAACAGTGTCGGTTCATTATAGACACTTTGGTAGTTATTCAATAAATGAATGTTGATTCAATAGTAAAGGACAAGATATGACCTCTCAGAGTCAAGGCTAAAAAAGTTGCTTGCTTTCCTGAGTTGGTTTCCTTCATGTATCTGAGTATCTCTATATCACCTTCTGTATTTACCTGGGCTTGGGCGGTTATGGTATCTGGAAGGGAAAAAAACTAGTGGAAGGGAGATGAAATTAATTGAAAGGGATTTTAGCAGTCTTTCAAATGTGTAACGTCAAAATATCGGGCTGGCCAAAAGGCTCGTTTGGGTTTAAGCTGTTACAGAAAACCCAGAACAAACCTTTTGGCCAACCCAGTATTTGTGAAGGCCTCTGTCTTTGAGAGGCTAGGACTTGAATACTGTTTTCCAAAGCACGGAAGTTTTAAGTAGTATACAAGTTATACACTCCCTGGTCTTAGTACAACTTCGTTATAAATTAAACTGAGGCTCGTTCCTTTAGAGAAAATTGATCTGGTATCTGCTGCTTTTTCCTCTATCGATGTTTTTTCCTGTTTCTTATTTTCCAAGTTTAATATCATTTCATATTTTTAATGTGAGAGGTATGTAATTCATATAACTTATTTTTTCTGGGCCATAATCCTGCCCAACTGCATTTTCCAATGAAGTTACACATTGTTCCCTGTACTTCTTAAAGATGTACTTCACCAGTAGTTTTACCATCATTCTTGTTCCTAAAATTTTATATTTTTTGGTGCACTAAAAGTGAAAGAAGTGGGATTTCCTTAGCAAGTCCATTTTTTATACTACCTAAACCATTCATTTCTGATTTTACATTCATGAGTTTCTTTCTATACCCTTCACCTTCTTATCTTCTTCCTAGTGTCTGCAGATAAATGCCTATGGATTTGTTTTCACTCTGTGATTGACAATAATCATGGAAGCAACTTAATGCTGCGAGGTTGAACTTTGGCTGAAGTCTACAGTGGTCCAACTGGTGCTAGTTACTAAACGGATCATCAGAGCTTTAATTTTCTCAGGGATCTGAGAGTTATTTACGAGTATCTTCTCATTTCTAAAAACTCGGGGTGAAGTTGTTACCAGTTTATTAACTTCTAGGTATAGTACGTTTAGTTAGAGAACCCTGGTTACGTGTTTCATAGAACATATTGACATTTCTTTGGGCCTTTAATGTGTTCAATTGATAAAATACTGCAGACATGATAAAGCTAATATGTATATAATCGAGGTTTAAAAATGTTATTCAGATTCATTTTTCTTCTCCCTAAAACATACACGTATGCATACATACACATATATATGTATATTGTATATATATACACACACATACATATGTGTGTATATCACCTATTTACCCAATTTGCATGTACCATCTCTCTCCCATTTGCTAATGGTAGATCATATACTTCTGTTTCGTGTGGTTATAGGATCAACGTCCCATTTTCTTTCTTTTTTTAAAAATTTCTATTGGCGTATATTTGATTTACAATGTTGTGTTAGTTTCAGGTGTACAGCAAACTGAATCAGTTATACATACACATATATCCCCTCTTTTTTAGATTCTTTTCCCATATAGGCCATCAGAATATTGAGTAGAGTTGGGGGTGGGGGAGGGATAAATTGGGTCCCATTTTCTTGATGGCTCTAAACTTAGGGCCATTCCTAGATTCCAGAAATGGCTTCCTTCCTCCATTGTCAAAACCATTAACTAGTTTGATGGGTCAAGTCCAATCAAGTCAAGTCCTTCCATGTCACCTCTCTGACCCTTCTTCCATTATCACGTCTCTCTGACCACACATGCAAAGGTTCTCCACCTTAAAGACGCTTGGGATGAAATTGGGCCCACTTGTATAAACCAGATAGTCTCTTCATCTAAAGGTTTCTAACTTTAATCACATCTGCAAAGTCTCTCTTTTTTTGGTTGTACACATCTATGGGGAGACATTACTCTGTCTCCCACAAGTAGATTGACCTGAAGTACATTTGGAGAGTAAAGCGTTGAATTATGCAGTAACGAATGGATTTATCTCAATGATCTAAGTGACCAAAGTAATCCTTTAATAACACAGGTAAAATGTTTGCTAAAACTATATCCAAACTGGTGAGATTCTTGTCAGTGTTTCCAGTACACAAAAATTGGTTCCAGAACTGTCCACGAGGTGTAAACTATTTTATGCGTGTAGAGCTGTGTTGTTCCGATCTTTATCCTGTTTAAGTCACACTTAGAAAGCTCAGCCCCCAATTTCCTCCCTTCAAAAGGGATTGTTGTTGTTGTTTCAATTTTTAGCTAATTTCCTTTATTTATACTGCCTTTGTCATGCGTCGATAATGTTGACCAACTTCAGATATTTACAGATTCAAAACAGCTGCAAACATATAATTAGATCTTATCAACTTTGGCCATATGTTTGTGAACAAAACTCTCTTCCCCTCCGCCACCAAAGAGCTAAAAACACTTAGGAATTTGGCAAGTTTACAAACTTCCGTATTCTTACTCTTCCGACTATAAGCCTAGATCCTAACCAGCTTCCTCAGCCTAATCTATGCGAATTGCAAGTCTATGACCTGTCTTTCCAGAATGGTTACCCGATTTACACAGAAGGTTGTATATGCTTGCCCTGAGGGTTTCATCCATATTAAACAGTCTACCTAGTACTACTGTATTCCTGACGGTGAGGATGACCTAATATTAACTTATAAGAAAATCACCCATAGTCACCCATGACTCACTTCACAGGGAAAGGGTCTCCTTTCTGAAAACGGAATATACCCAGATTCCTCCTCTTCACTGTCTTTAGGCACCTGAAATTTAGCTTTGATTTTCTTCAGTTAGGATGTCACTGGGCACCTTCCCTTTAATATTGTGAATGCAGAGAGCATATTTCAGGAGAACAGATTCTACAAGACTCAGCTACTTAATACATTCTATTTTATTAGGGCAACTGCCATCTTTCTACCTACACCTCCTACTAGGAGATAACAAGTCTCATTTTAATCAGCTCGCTCTGCTGGGTAAAAGTTTGTACTAACTGGTGTGAGTCATTACCTTGTTGAGATTTTATTCCCTTTTTTTCCTGCTTAACAATCATTTCTTTAGCAAAAGGGAGTCAGTGATGAGCTGCATTTGGAAACAGGGTAGAGACTTTTGATCCTTGGTTACTCTGATTCTCTGGAATCAGCAGCAAATGAAACCAAAGAGGTGACAGAAATCAAGGGAAGGCTGACACTGAAAAGTACAAGGAAGCGATTTCAGAAACAAAGCTTTCAATCTAAATTCAAATTAATTAAAAACGTTCTAGGTCAAAAATCTGCAATGAAATAACCCAGGATAAATGCATAGGGCTATTTCAGCTGAGATTGCTGTTTTCTTTAAAAAAATAGCATTTTTTTTTATAAGACTTTTTTTTTTAAAGCGTTTTTTCTTGATATATTTATTTATTTTTGGCTGCATTGGGTCTTCGTTGCTGCGTGTGGGCTTTCTCTAGTTGCGGCGAGCGGGGGCTACTCTGTTGCGGTGTGCGGGCTTCTCATTGTGGTGGCTTCTCTTTGTTGTGGAGCACGGGCTCTAGGTGCACGGGCTTCCGTAGTTTTGACACGTGGGCTCAGTAGTTGTGGCTCGCAGGCTCTAGAGGGCAGGCTCAGTAGTTGTGGCGCACGGGCTTCGTTGCTCCTTGGCATGTGGGATCTTCCCGGACCAGGGATCGAACCCATGTCCCCTGCATTGGTAGACGGATCGCTAACCACTGCGCCACCAGGGAAGCCCTGGCATGTGATTTTTGAACTGCATGATACATCTTGCAGGAAGATGACACGTTACATTTCACGTTTGTTGCGAGGAACTAGGAAAAAAGGAATGGAAGCAAAGCATGGGGAAGTATCTTAGCGAAGCTAATCTGTAGGATACAGAAATAATAATGTTTGCATCAAATCTCTTGTGTCATAGAGCCATGGCTATTGAAGACTTTTAATCCGCGTTCATGTTGAAACGCAACCATTAGTAGTAGCAGTCCGTAAAGGTAGCCAGGAAGTAAACGGACTTCGTAGCTCATTTTACTTTTAAGCGTGAATCCTTTCTTCCTGGGGGTGTGCGTGTGGTGGCGGATGAGGGGTAGAGGAGAGGCGATGGAAGTGGAGCCCATTTGAACAGAGCTGGATTTGGCTGATATTTTAATTCAGTTGTGTGGGTGCTCTTTTTCCAAGACAGAATCCAAATGATCTCCGGGGAAAACTTCAGCCAGAATGGAAGCAAAGCACGTTCTAGAACCAACCAGAACAATGAAGCATTTGAGCTGCTCGTTTCCAAATCATATACCCTAATATAAAAAGGTCGAGCTCCTAAGTGGTTTTTATGCACTTTTCTCCTTTTCTGCACGATCCCTCCACCAGCTCTTTCTGGTTAGGCCCTCCACCTCCTTCAGGACTTCACCGATGGAGTCCTTTAAAGAAACCCTCACTGAAAGCATCCTGACGTGCTTCTCTTTGACATTTTCTTACAAATAATATAAAGACTCTTCTTGATTCTCCCTAAGCAGTTTCCATCCTTGTGACAAAAAGCTCTCTTGGCAGATTCAGAACAGAATACAAATTAAAAAGGCAAAACAGCAGACTTCAAATCTGCGGCAAAGGAGAGCCCGTGGCTTATGTGTTCAGAGGCTTGTGCATCTGAATTGCCTATTAGGAAAGGATGGAGGCTAGAATATGTCAGAGATTGTTGGTGCTCAGAGACACCCAGCCCCTTGTTCTGCTTTGCACCTGGGTGGAGCCACGTGACTAACTCTGCCCAATGGATTGTGAGAGGAAGAGAAGGCTGTTTCTTCCCGACCGAGGCAGTAGAGCCCGCAGGGGACCCTCTCTTCCCCTGACGTACAACCCTCGCACTCATGGGTTCCAAATATTAGACCTGCAAGCTGGGAGTGGCCTGCTCCATGGCCCGCTTGTAAGGAAGTGCCCAAGAAACTGGCTGGATACAAAATGGTTTTCTATAAATGAGAAATAAATATTTACATGTGGGGCTTCCCTGGTGGCGCAGTAGTTGAGAGTCCGCCTGCCGATGCAGGGGACACGGGTTCGTGCCCCGATCCGGGAAGATCCCACGTGCCGCGGAGCGGCTGGGCCCGTGAGCCATGGCCGCTGAGCCTGCGCGTCCGGAGCCTGTGCTCCGCAACGGGAGAGGCCACAACAGTGAGAGGCCCGCGTACCGCAAAAAAAAAAAAAAAAAAATTTACATGTGAAGCCACTGATATTTTGGGGTTAGTACATCCACAGCATGACCCAATCCCTCGTGACTTAGTCAAAACACAAATGTAAAGTTATACAATTTGCAAATACAGAAATAAAATTAGTAAACCATTATCCAGTATGACCTGTTAAAAATAAATGTGCAAATTAAAATCAGACATTTTCATTTATTGTTTAACAGCCTTCAGGAAAAAGTCATAATACCCATATGTCACTCGGTGTAGTAAAATAGATGCTCATGTGTGGCTGATATTAAGGGAAATATTTTTCACTAAAAGCATTCATAGTTTTGATCCCATATGTACATTTTTGATAATCAAGACCAAAAAAAAGCTACAGAGAAAGTGTTATATAAAATGTTACTTCAATGTTAATCAGGGCAGTGGAAAAAAAATCTTAAATGTAAGGTAATAAAGCATTTAAGTAAACTTAATAATAAATCAGCGTGATTAATATTAATCAGCCATTGAAATATGTTCACCTTCCCGACTGTCCACCATTTAAGATCTCGTTCCTTAAATATCTCAGCTCCAAATCTAAGATGATCCCATTTAACCTTTGCTTTCAAAAGGTTTATGGTCCACTTATTTTCAAAGGCAATTTTAAATGACAGGCAGTAAAACATATTTAAAGCAGGACACTTAAAATAAACAGTCGATGGTTGAGTTCAGAAACCATTAATGACTAGGCGGGTATAAAGATTTGTGTGTCTTCCCATGTCACTCCAAAACTCCTTTTTCTGTTATGTCCCTTTTTCATAAGAGGTGACCCTTCATTGGTGCTGCTTTATTATGTGACCTGACCATAACTGAGGGGACCACATGCAACTTCTTGACCCAAACTGGGTCAGTCCATTTCTCTGTATAGAATTTGGAATTGAGACTGAGAAGATGTCCATTTAGCTGGAATTATCACATGTAGAGAACACAAGAAGCGAAAAATAAACCTGGGGCCCAGGGAGGGGATCAGGGGGAAGAGAGAGAAAAAATTGTATTAGAAACTAGAGAAAAACAAAGTTCTATATGATGCTGGCTTAACTGGCAGCTTTTACAAAAGAGAAAAAAAGACATGAAAGTATTTCTCACCTCATATGAGGGAACATACAAATTAAATTTAATATAATATTAAACTATAAATAAAGCTATGGGTTGTTATTGTATTTATTAGCTAATATAATACATTTATAATGTAAACTTTCATAAATGGGATTCTGGGTTTCAATGATCATTTCAATATGCACACAACAAAACAAACCAAAACTCTCCAATGATATTCAGCAGGTATTTTTAGAGCTTGTTTCTGTCTCTTATAGCATTGCATCTGTTGCTTTGCTTATAACAGTGAGAATCCAAACTGCCATTTCCCTAAAGCACTAAACATTTTTTTCAGAAATTAAACAGGATTTCATTATGTTTACTGTACTGAAATAGAGGTATGATCATTTGTAAATAATTTAAAATATTTTCACAAGAAGGAAGCCAAACTGTTTCTTAATTCTTATGAAACAGAAAGTGTCATTTCTGTGGGCATTCTGATTTTATCATATCTTATTCTGAAGGCCCAGATATTTCATCAGAATAATTCCATTTTTTTAATGGAAAATTGAGTAAAATGTGTTTTATGTTAGATCACTATAAATAGGAGAAGAATGAAAATTATTTAAATTTGCATTAAATCTGGAAACATTCCTATTTCCTTTTCAACTTTCTGTTAGTCCCATCAGGTAGAGAGAAGATGCTTCGGGATAAGTAGAGAATTTAAGGGGACATTTTTAAAGAGTGCAAGAATGTGAAGATGCCACTCAAATAAGATTTTAATCCTGGGATAACTCAGATTTCTTTTTGGAAATGGTGCACTTTTTTTTTTTTTTTTTTTTTGCGGTACGCGGGCCTCTCACTGTTGTGGCCTCTTCCGTTGTGGAGCACAGACACCGGACACGCAGGCTCAGTGGCCATGGCTCACGGGCCCAGCCGCTCCGCGGCACGTGGGATCTTCCCGGACCGGGGCACGAACCCGCGTCCCCTGCATCGGCAGGCGGACTCTCAACCCCTGCGCCACCAGGGAAGCCCTGGAAATGGTGCACTTTACAACCAGTCGTTTCAACCCAGGGATGACTTTGCTCCAGAACCACTTGGCACTTGAGTGCCTTTTAGTTATTCATTCTAATTCATTTATGGATTTTCCTTTTTATGCAGGGTGTTGAGTACTCTTCATTTGTCTTATAAATTTAGACACTTGTTCCTTTCTAGTTCTTTCTGGTCACCATTTGCTGGCCCTGGTCCCTTCATTTTCTGTCTTGTTTTTAGAGCTATTCACTCCCCCCATTATGAGGTCCTCTACAAATCATTGTGGATTTGGAATAAAACTTGGATTCAACCCTTTGCGCCTAACAGTCTAGTTAATTTTGGATAGATTATTTAATTTGCCTCTGTTTATTCAAATGGAACGTGGGGAAACTAAACAAAATTTGTTTTCATTAGCTGTTCTGAGAGTGAAATGAGACAACATATCACTAGCAATGTTCAGGGAAAGATAACGCAGAAGTATGAAACTGCATTTGCTCCATTGGTATTAGCTAGTATCAGGAGTATGCTAGTATTATTATATTAATAGGGTATGAATCAATCGGGGACAAGGCTGAAAACAAATGGGGAAATGGGGGAAAGTTTAAAAAAAAGGGGGGTGGAGTATTTATAAAAATATATGAGGTTAAGAGAAAGCCCCAGGGATGGTGAAGCACCCTGGGGCTGACTACAGCATGAAATCGTGACCATCCCAAGATGAAGGACTGGGTGCAGGAAATCAGATGGAACTGTGGGGTGGAGCCGACAAGAGCTAAGGCCCTTAGAAGAGGAAACCAGCTACTCCATGCACAGCTCAGCAATGAGCCAGCCAAGGGAAGAGCCGACCTCATTCTCCTCCAGCCTCTGAGCACCAGCTGACGACCCCATAGGCTGAACCCAACGGGATCTTGGGGGACGGAAGAGACTTGTAGATGAAGGCTACACCCTCCGAGGCTCAGAGCAAGGTGTATCCTGGACAAGAATGGACCTTGGCAGCCAAAGGAAGCCATCCAGCCCATCTACCCGCTTCATCCTCAGCATCCACTCTTACCATTTTCCCAACAAAAACCACGTGGCGGCAATAAAAGGAACGCACAAAATCCACTCCGCGGTCGCCACTGGTGATGTTCATTTGGGCGTAATACCATTTAAATCCCAAACTTTAATCACCACCAGTTTTATTCACATAAAAGAGAGGAAAGAAACACGAAGCCATACCTGCTACAATTCTCACTTCTACAGCTGGTCGTGGGTGCCACAGCGATAACTCCATCAAATGTTCTCACCTGCTCTCCTTCCCCAATTTCAGCCCGTGAATCTCCCATCTCATTCTGCCATCAACATGTATTTTGCAAATATAAACCCCATCATCATAAATGGACCATGATTACTGTGCAACAGTTAAATCCCTGGACTCACTATATCTATCCATGTATATTAACTATGCATAGATAACACGGGGACTACATCAATATTAATATTTTTCAAAAATGCTCATTTTAGCATTACATTACCAGAAACACTGCATTAACCCAAAGAAGCGTTTTTGAGGTGGTGGTTTTTAGAGCTGGACAAGTAAGCGCAGAAGCTATTTAAGGACAAAAATGATCAGATGCTTCCCAAATTAGACCTCAGGCAGCCAACTGTGCTTTTAGTTTCACAGGAGCTGCTGAGAAACTCAGATACACCAGCCTCTAATTTTAAATTGGAAAGGTAACATATTTAGTGTTGTCTTTTTTTTGTTAAATATCTGCCAGGATATATCCCCACTGTGAAATGATGAATGCACTACATCAGAGTTCTGCAAACTCCTTAAAATCATGTATTTTTTTTTCCCTATTGTGTTAAAAACTCTAACCTCCATCCTTACAACAGTGCCTGGCACACAGGAGGCCCTCGATAAATATTTGTTGAAAATAGAGGCAGGATAAGTAAAACAAGGATGACGAAAGGCAGCAGGGTATATAATAAGAAGTGACCATGAGGGCATACAAATGAAGACTGCATACTCTGACTCAGTGTTGAAACAGGAATTTTTTTTTCTAGTTACTACATAGCAACTATATTAATAGAGTTAGGATTCCGAAGAACCAATAAAAGCATGCACTCTTTTTAACTAGTTTTGTTTATGCAACCACAGTGGAGCTGGGGTTGGGACTATTTCCACTAAAACGTGCACATGTTTGCACACATCACTGGTGGGAGAATTAAGTGACGTCGATGTGACTCAGAAATATTTTTATTTGTGAACCAGATGCATCCGTGAACCAGACATGTCGTTTACAGAAATGTGACTCTACAGCAGTGGGACCAATACCCTCCTGTGGAACGACCATGGGCAAGCTACATAATGCTGTACACCTCAATTCTCTCAGCTGTAAAACTGGAAAAAAATGTACCTACATTATAGGCGTTCCTCAGAGATATTGTGGGTTCAGTTCCAGATACCCACAACAAGGCAAAGATTGCAGTAAAGCAAGTCACGTGAATTTTTTTCGTTTCCCAGTACGTATAAAAGTTATGTTTACACTATACGGTAGTCTATTAAGCATGCAATATCATTATGTCTTAAAAAACAGTGTACATACCTTAATTTAAAAACACTTGATTGCCTCAAAATGCTAACCATCATCTGAGCCTTCAGCAAGTCATAGTAGTAACAAAAGTTACTGATCGCAAATTACCAGGATATAATAGAAGTTCGAAATATAGAGAGAAACACCAAAACATTACAACAGAGACCTGAAGTGAGCCAAAGCTGTTGGAAAAGCAGCACTGATAAGACTTGCTCGATGCAGGGTTGCCACAAACCCTCAGTTTGTTAAAAAAAAAAAAAGAAAAAAGTAGTATCTGCAAAGTACAATAAAGTGACGTGCGATGAAACAAGGTCTGCCTGTACAGGGTTGTTGGAAGGGTGAACTAAGACTTAATTTAACTCCTGGCACACAGTTGGTGTTTAATAATAGTAATAGTGTGACTACAGTCAGTCCTCCATATCCACGGATTCTGCATCTGCAGATTCAACCAACTGCAGGTGGAAAAAAAATTGTTTTTTAATTCCAGAAAGTTCCAAAGAGCAAAACTTGAATTTTCTGCACAGCGGCAAATGTTTACATAGCATTTACATTGTATTAGATACTGTAAATAATCAAGAGATGAATTAAAGTATACGGAAGGCTGTGTATAGGTTATATGCAAATACTGTGCCATTTTATATAGGGGGCTTGAGTATTTGCAGATGTTGGCAGCCACAGAGGTCCCAAAGTCCCAGTGTCCTGTAGATACCAAGGGACGACTGTATTAATGTATTTAAATTGAACACATTTGTGTTCCCAGGTTAAGAACTTAGACTCCTTAACACTATATATATATATATATATTGTTTGTTTTTGTTTTTGTTTTTGTTTTGCGGTACGCGGGCCTCTCACTTCTGCGGCCTCTCCCGTTGTGGAACACAGGCTCTGGACGCACAGGCTCAGCGGCCATGGCTCACGGGCCCGGCCACTCCACGGCATGTGGGATCTTCCCGGACCGGGGCACGAACCCGCGTCCCCTACATCGGCAGGCGGACTCTCAACCACTGCGCCACCAGGGAAGCCCCATCACTATATTTAATAAATAAAATTGTCTGGACTAAACCTTTTCCTCTAAACCATTATACCAACATTCAAATCTCTTAAGGGTCTCTCTCTAGCTGGGCTGTGGGGAAGCTGTTCCTGGAGTTTTCCTGAAAATTTCCTTTTCTTTGGGAAAAAAAAAAAATACCCACATTTTATAGAGATTTTGTCATTTGTGGCAGCAGGATGTGAAAATTCCTTGGCCTTCCCTGGCTTTCTAGCCCAGCCACAAAACCTTTAAATATAACCAAAAGAGAAGGGGAGGGGAGGGGAACCAGGTCTTCTGCTTGGGTAAAGTCTCCCTAGAGCAATGCAAGCTCTAAGATGCTTCCTCTTAATCTCCCTGGGTCGGACTGCTGAGCCAGGCAGATTTCCTTATTCCAGAACAAGTGATGGAGCTTCAGCCCTGAAATCGTGGTTGGTTTTGTTTTTCTGATGAGGACACTAAAGTATTTGGAGGTATTTGATGTAAGGCAATTAAGAGCCTAGAACACCATTAGCTAGACAAAGGAGCAAAGCCCTTTCCTGGCAGAAACGTAGGCTGTAGAAGATGTTTATTGCCAGCCTTCTGCCTCTGTAATGAGATGTTTCGTGCAGCTTTGCCCTGCAGTTGGGACAGAGTGCACAGGAAGACCGATTAGGAGCAAATGACTGCAGTCTTTAGTGGAGGTGATGAATTGGAATTCTCCAACGTAAACAGAAATGGAAGATGGATTATCATCTTTTGAAAGGAATTTTCATCGTGGTATTACAATTTTCAAAGCAAAAATGCCAGTAAAAAGGCTGTATACCAGCTTCAGAAAGTTTAAATCTGTTTATGGAAACAATTAAGTAATCAAGCTATCTCCTGTGTCAAAAGCTTCCCTCAACTCATCCAATTATTCTCATAAAAACTACGCTATAGAAATAGTTTGGAGTAGTGTATGTGGATTTTACGCAATGTTTATTTTAAAACCATTGAGAAGTCAAGAACCCTACCTACAGGGTTACAGGTGTTTAACCATGTGTGATATGATACTAGAACCTCCCAAAGAAAAGGGAGGACTGAAGCCAAGCAAGACCCTGAGGGGCCCTCCCGGGTAAAACAGTCCCTCTGCGTCCCCCATTTCTTGCTTGTAGAAAAAAGGCTTTGGTCTCCTATGCTTTCCCTGAGTTCCAAAGAGCAGACGCAAGCATTTAATGATTAGAACAATAGAGTCACAGGACTCCTGGATCCTCCCAAAGGGGTGTAGATAACAATCTGATGCATATATCTTTGACCTGTTCTGCAAAAACTAAGACCCCCCCCCACCCCAACAACTGGTGGAGGATGGTGACTACAAGCTGATCACATAGACCCCAGACTGGTTGGAACCAGAGGCTGGTGACTGAGATTCCTGAAACATTGTTACCTCACCACCAGCCAATCAGAAGAAGGTCCACAGCTGACCAGGCATCCACTGATGCTCTTCCCTAACACTGTCTTTAAACACTCTTTCCTAAAGAGCCATCAGGGAGTTCAGGTCTTTTGAGTATGAGCTGTCCATTCTCCTTGCTTGGCACCCTACAAATAAATCCTCACTTTGCTGCAAACAGCCCTTGTCGGAGTTTGGCTTTCTGCACCTCACACACAGGAGCCCTTGCGTAAGCAGACAGGATAGGGGGTCCCCAGAGAAAGAGAACCAGGCATGGCTTTCTTGACATGAGAACCCATCTTGGCCTAAGCCATTTTGTGACCTAAGCCTGGCCACAGTGCTTGCCTTTGAACGGGTCTCAGTAATCCATGATTTCAAGGGAACAAAGGAAAGTAGGAACAGAGAAAAGGCAGTCAGACAGCAGTGCAGTGATGCAGCAGGGTCCTAGTTCCTCCTCAAGGGAGATATGTAATAATAGACCTTTGAGTTCTGCAGGAACTAAGGCCCAATGTTGACCCGCCTGACTTCAATCAATTAGAGCTTGGACTCTGTGGACCTTTGCCCCAATTCTATGCTGAGTTCTCCTCTGCTCAAGCCCCTTCATGAATATGCACGTACCCTTAGCTTAAAACTCCCCCGATTTTGCTGTTGGGAAGACACTGCTTCGGGAAGGATCCCCCAGTGCTCTCCTTAATTGCTGCAAGTAATAATAAATCCTATAGTAATAATAAATCCTAGTCATAATAAGCCCTTTGTTCGCCTGATCTTCGGCTTGCTTGTGTCTTTTGGCTTGACACCCACCAAGAGGCGAACCCGGTTTTCAGGTAAACTTGCTCGGTTACATAAGTAAATTACTTGGCATATTAGTTTTTAATAGCAGCGGTCCTCTTTAAAAAGGCGACATTTGAACAAAACAAACTGAAGGGCAGAGAGGCAGCAGTAAAGGTATCTGTAGGAAGCACATTCCAGGTGAAGAAGACCAGGAATGCTAAAGATATAAGGTGAAAACAGGCTCCCATTGTTTGAGGAACATCATGGAAGCCAAGGTATTGGGACCCAAGGGAGAGAAGCAGGAGATAGAATCGAAGAATTAGAATCGAAGAATGAATGCAGGGTCAGATCATACAGACCTGAAGGCCATTCGCCGGGGAGGAAAAATTATCCTTCTCTCCATCTAGGTTCTTTGGCTGGTCTGATAATTGACGTAAAACAGGTTAACAAGAGGAAAACAAATTTTACACACATGGAGCCCCATAAAATATGAGACCCAAGGGCAAATTGGATAATGAGGCTTACACGCCATCTGAGCTAAGGAATGGGATAGGGGCCTGGGACCTCAAAGTGGAGGAGAGTAATTCTCAGGGCAATCAGAGCAGATGTTCGGTGATTAGATGTTTGCCCTGCCACACAGATAGGTCATTCAGGTAAAAGTTATCTCTGGTAATAGCTCTCTCTCTGAGCCAGGCCCCCAGTCCTAATTCTTTGGGGTAGTGAAGGGAGAGGTAAAAGCTTTTTCCTGAGTCAGCGGGGTATTGCTTGCCTTCAGCTCAAAATAATCCACATGCCAAAGTGGCATATGCTTCCCTGGTGGCACAGTGGTTGAGAGTCCGCCTGCCAATGCAGGGGACGCGGGTTCGTGCCCCGGTCCGGGAAGATCCCACATGCCACGGAGCGGCTGGGCCCGTGAGCCATGGCCGCCCCTGCGCATCCGGAGCCTGTGCTCTGCAACGGGAGAGGCCACAACAGTGAGAGGCCCGCATACTGCAAAAAAAAAACCAAAAAACAAAGCGGCATATTTTGGGATCATGTATTCTGCTCCCCTTGACCAGTGAAAGGACTTTGATTTTACCCTAAGTGAAATAGAAAGCAATCAGAAGGTTTTAGCAGAGCAAAGCCACGATTCCTCTGATTGTTTTGTTGATAATACACCATAATGCAATAGGCTGGGCAGAAGCAGGGAACATGTTGAAAACTGGTGTAGTAATTCAAGCAAGAGGTGATAGGCAACCAGTCCAAGGTGGTGATATACAGACAGAACCGACACCAGAGAGCCTGGCCTGAAATTCACACTTCATAAGTATCAGCTCTTAGTTACTATCATTTTAAGGAAGTGGGTGATGAAATGACATCTCCCATTCATTGTCTTTCCCAGAAAGGCTGGTACTGTCTGTGAGTAATATGGAGACATTTACTGGACTGCAAAATTCCTCTTTCCCTCTGAGACTTAGTTCGGTTCAATCCTGAATCTAATCAAGGTAAATCGTGTTTAGATTTTTTTTTTTTCCCTCTAACACCTTTATGATCACTAGTTTTTATGACTCGCTCATAAATCTGCCAGTCTGGGAGTCTGTTTTATATGGTATTTTGGCTCTAGACCATTGAAAAATAATGGTTTCACTCCCATCCATATTTTTGGCATCAACTACATTTTTCTATATCTGTTTACACTAATTTATTACTGTTTCCATCCCTTCCTATACACAATTTGCTTTTTCATCGTTCTTTTCTCAACTACAGCCTCAAACTATTTTAATTCATTCATCACTCAGTATCTTTCCTTTACTTTAAAAAAAAAAGACATGCTGTCTAAAAACTCATTTTAGCCATAACTTTTGGCCTAGATAAGGTGAAACATGCAAATCGTTAATACCAGCTAACACAGGCTAAACTGTGACTTGAAGGTGGATTTTAAGAATTGAAATGCATTAACACAGGGAGATCAGCTCTGTGGTTTGTGACCACCTAGAGGAGTGGGATAGGGAGGGTGGGAGGGAGGGAGACGCAAGAGGGAAGAGAAATGGGAACATATGTATAACTGATTCACTTTGTTATAAAGCAGAAACTAACACACCATTGTAAAGCATTTATACTCCAATAAAGATGTTAAAAAAAAAAAAGTAGCCCTGATGACAAAAAAAAAAAAAAGAATTGAAATGCATACATCATTTTATACAAATATAGTTAACAGACATGTGAAATGAAGCTATTAAAATTTCCATTCTGGGAAGCGTTATTTGTGGCCAAATTTAAAAAGCAAGGACTTTGTTCTAGGCAGGTATTACCAGTTTAATAAATCTCAATAAATTATATCCATAGCTCTGAACTTAATGCATTTGCCGGGGCAGGGGTAGAGTGGGAGATGTAATGTTACCCCCTAACTTCAAGTTAATTTCATTCATCCATCCAACAATTATTTGTTGAATGCCTATTACATTTCAAGTACTCTGGCAGCACCAACAACAAAATGTGGGACAAACACAGGAATAATTCCTGCTTTCATGGGGCTTCAAGTCTAGTGGAGGTGACTGGGTGGCCGTTAAGAAAATAATCACACCACTAATGAACGTGTCATTAAAAGTGGAGGAAAATACTTTCAGCTGGAAAAAAAAAAGCCACCGTTCTGGGAGAATGAATTTCACAGAAAATAAAACGAGGTAAATCTTTGTGTCTGTTCTTATCTAAGAACTTGGTTGTTAAGTTTAATTTATAAATATTTAAGAAGCTGAAAGTGACAAATATATTTAAAATCTCTACCATATTCAGTATCCTATGATAAACCATAATGGAAAAGAATATATTAAAAAAATGAATGTATAACTCAATCACTTTGCGGTACGGCAGTAATTAACACAACGTTGTAAATCAGCTCTACTTCCATATTAAAAAAAAATCTTGCAAATCTATAGATAGATGGTCATTGAGGATATCATTTCCCAGGTAGGAGACTCCACTCCCATGTACTGGTAATTTTCTTTTGATAATAAGATAATGCCAAAAAGAAGAGCTTACTTTAAGTTTACATTAACATGTATTCTATTTGGGGGTTTAGGGGCTTCCATGTCATTTTGTCCATTTCTGTGACCATTTGCTAAGCTGTCATCCACAGAAACCTGTGAGAATGCCTCAGATTTCTGTTCATTTTTTCCCAAGAGACAAAATATGCAAGGAAATTAAGATTTGCTTACTTCTGCCCCAAATGTCCTTGGCAAATCAAGAGTCCTCGTATTAGCGAGCCTGCTGTGCTCTGTGATGGACAATGTGCTGAAGATTAAGGATACTTCATAAGTAAGGTAATGTGTGGTTCAGAGAAATAAAGTGATTTCTCTAAGGACTCACAGCTGGTAAAGAGCCAATCAGAAGTTCAAACCCAAGTTTTCCTTACTCCAAAACTCACGTATGTTCCATATTCAGCCTGACATCTTTGTAACAGAAGTACCATCTTTTTCTTTCCAGACTTTAAGTATCAGTAAGGAGCATCTATTCTGATTAACAAACAAAATGACTACTTAATAGGACACATACGATGTACACCCCAAAGGGCACCATCTCTTTTCATCTTAAAAAAAACATGCTGACAAGTCACAGAACCTCTTTAAAAATACTTTGTGTTCCATGACGCACCATGGAAGCACTGGCTAGGGAAAGTAGTAGTTTGACTCAGGAAGGCCTCAGACAAAACTTAGAAAACCATCCAGTGTCTCGGCGGTGGTATCCATCTCTCATTCTTGATCATCTATGCATTCCTTTTTTTCCTTTGGAAACCAGCTTTTTCTTTTTTAGTACTCCCATGATTAAACATGGCCACTCTTTAAGATTTGGGGTTTGCACCTTCTGCATTCTAGCAACCATCACTGACCAACTAGCTTATCGCAGTAAAAATTCAGATTTTCCAGGGAGAGAGTCTAAGTGGCCTTGTCTCGCTCAAGGGTTGACTTCAATCCAGGCAACTGTAGCTGGAGAGAAGACATCGTGTATCATGACTAATAGGGATCCAAGCCCTACAGGAGCAAGCATCAGAAGAGAAAATGGATGAAAGATGGATAGACACTCCAGTAGGTGACAACATGGGGCAGAGCTGAAAAGACAAGTTTTAAAATGTATGAAATAAACAACAAGGTCCTAATGTATAACAACAGGGAACTACCGTAATGAAAAAGTATATGTATAATCGAATCACTTTGCTGTACAGCAGAAATTAACACAACATTGTAAATCAACTACAATAAAATTTTAAAAAATAAAATGTAGGAAATAAAAATGAAGAGCACACCACACAGTTAAACTGTGAGGTCTCGAAATTGTTACAGACATTGCTGTGTGAAACGTTTCCAAGAGTGAAGGAGAATATGAGAATTTGATTAAAGAGAGAAGTAAAATGAAGATACTGCTCTCAGGGCATGACGGGAAAAAAATATGCACACAGAGATGCAATGAGCCTTCATGGGAGGGACCGTGAGAAAGCTAAAGGGAGGATGTTAGCGTGAATTAAGTACAAAAGGTTCACTGAAGACATAGCTGACGTTTTTATTTCTATAAAGGAGAAGTATGGCAGATATTAAAAGCCCAATGGAAAACTTAAAATCTTACAGGTTAATGAACAGAACTTGTTCTAAGTTTTGAACTGGAATTAGACAATGCAAATAGAATTTAAAGAAAATAAATCTGGGGAAAAGTGTCCTAATAATAGTGTAGATAGTCCTGTAACACTGAGCTGGAGTCTAAAGTGTGCAAAATCTCAATATTGGAAACATCGGGGCATGGAGAAAAGTTGTCGGAAACTATGTGTAACACAAGCTTGAAATGTAGGACTCTTTGTTAGGATTGTGATACATTTAACTGACCATATCATTAAACGGTAAATTGATAACTTTGAGTTTAAAGAGAGTTTGTGGAAAAATAAATGAGGGAACAAGGAGATCACTGAGAATTTCCAAACTTTTTTTTGTCTTTTCTTAAAAAAAAAAAAAAAAAAGGCAGTACCTTTGTGTAGCATACCTTGCATAAGCAGAAACGTCTACTAAGATTACCAGGGATTAGGTTGGTGTGTAATTATGAGCTAGTTTGTATGTAATTAAGAGAACTGGTTTACCACCTGGTTAGTCCCAATAAGCATGTGTTTCAAGATACGGAAAATCTTATGTAAATTCTCTTCCTTGAGGCTAAGTATTTTTTGCTTATTTACTCCTAAACCAAAATTTTCCATCAAATGTTGGAGGGTAGAGGATGTGGAGTGCTACTCAATGCTCCAAGAAGAAATATGTCTGGTGGAGGGAAAATTCTAATACACACACACACACATAAGATTCCTGTAATATATTGTGTTTCTGTAATATACAATATGCATTCCTGTCATGTATATTTTGATATACAATATAGGTGCCACTGTAATTCACAGCCTGTTCTGATATGTGTACATCCTTTGCCCAGGATCTTTTTCACAACCCTTTGTGCTTTAAACGATATCTGCAACATCCATCTCCAAAGAAAATCTCCTGTACAATTCTCTCCAATGAAGTTATTTTTTATCTCCCCTCTGATCTCCTTGGGAGAGACGAGGTCTGCCCAGGTCCTATTCCCACTTGTGAATAACTGTTCCCCGGCCCCAACCCAATCATATTTCTTCTTATGAAGTCTACAATTTCTGCTAAAATGTCCTTCAAACTTTTGATGATCAGGAAAAGCCGGGCTCCAAGACCCATTTTCATTTTCCTCCATTGTTTCCGCATTTAGCTCGTGTTTTCCTTCTATGCCAAGTCCTCTAGTCATCATCTGCATTATCTTTGAGAGTCACGGCCACGAGCTGCACCCAAAACTCAGTTCCTTAACTCAGTTTTGAGACCTCTAGTTCTATTCTGGGTGCTTACACGGTACAGTAGTTAATAGCACAGACACTGGGGCCAGATTTCCTGGTTTAAATCTTGTTTTTCCTTTAGACTCAGAGATACAATTGATATCTAATGTGCACGATTTGATGAGTTTGGACATGTGCAAAAAATACCCGTGATGCCATCACTACAATCAAGGTAATAGACACATCCAACATCTCCCAGAGATTCCTTGTGTTGTGTCCCTTTGTGTGTGTGTGTGTGTGTGTGTGTGAGAGTGAGAGATAAACACAACGTGAGATCAACCCTTTTAGATTCTGAGGTGCATGGTACTGTATTGTTAACCATGGGGCACTACGCTGTGACCTTCGGTGTGTATTAACCTCCCTGTATGGTCCTTTCCACATCTATTAAATAGGGATATTATTATTATAGAACTCAGTGAGCTATCTTAACAGTTGTCAAAGTTTGGTTTGCAGACTCCTGGGCATCCCCAAGACCCTTTCATGGAGTCCAAGAGATCAAAATACTTTTATAATAATACTAAGATGTTATCTGTCTTTCACTGATGGCGGAAAAGCCATGAGGGGTAAAACGGCTGATGCCTGAGCATGAGGTAAGGCAGGGGCACTAAATTGTATTTGGAGTCATTGCATTTCCATGACCATGCATGCACATACAGTTAAAAAAAAAAAAAAAAAGCCAGTTTCACTTAGGAACATCCTTGAGGAAGCAGTATCATTTATTAATTGTATTAAATTCCCACCACTCAGTATACATATTTTTAATTATTGTGTATAACGCAATTGGAAACATTTCTAAAACACCTCAGCTGCCTACTGAACTACAGTGGTTGTCTTAGGCTTATGCAATTCTTTGAGCGACGAGCTGAACTAGCTCCTTTTTTTTAAAGAACACTATTGTTACTTGAAAGAACAATTGACAACTATGGTTATTCAGACTTTGGTATTTGGAAGAAATTTTCTTGAAAGTGATAAAAGTAAGCCTGTCAGTTTAAGTAACTAAACTGACAGTATTTGCTACTAGTGATAAAATTTGAGCTTCTGTGAGAAAACTAGTATTTTGGAAACCTTATATTGGCCAGTATGAGCTTAATGACAGTTACGACGTGTTGATTTTGATGGCAAGCAACAAATTATGGAACGACGATATCCATGTAACTAGATTTCTCTGCAGTGATATCTTATTATCCACTGAATGTTTTTATGATTAGTTTGTATGAACTCTATAAATATTGTAATATTTCTCATTGCCCTACATATGGCCAAAAAAAAAGGTTCCCATTTGTTTACCATTTCAGGTGATCCATCCTTTCCTTTAAGTACAGAATGTAAGCCTTGCTGCAGTAATTTGATAAATAATTCTTTAAACATCCACATCTAAGTTTAGATAGCTTATTCTTCATTTCAACTTTATCTTGGTATACAGTATGATATTTATGCTTATTTTTGCCCCTACCATCACTATACTAATTGCCCTAGAATGCTGTATAAAAAAATCCTTTCCTGTTATCTGACATTTGCTTTATCATATACACTCTTTTACATTATGACACTGATTTAAAACAGATACTCACTCATGCCTACTTATTTTTTCATGGTACTTTCTTGAAGAGTTGAATTTATGTTGTGGCACAATTAAAGGCATTGAAAAAGTGGAGTCAACACTTTGCCAGATTTACAGCAGTTGCTGCTGTAACACTGAAATTTTTGTAGGGTCTTTACACTATACTTCACATAGTTAATTCACTTCACGTAGCTTTCCTAGGGCCCTATGCCCTCTGAGTAAAACTATTATTCATAGTAATAGCTCAGGACTGAAAATTCTTATATGGTTCAGTAAATATGTGCTTTTCCTTTGGCCTGACAGATATAATAGGCATTGTCCTGGGAGTATGTATATTCTGATTCAGCAAAATTATTCTTACCCACTGATCAAAATCTAGATCACCTACAAAAGCTATATAACATTTAACAACAAGAGCAAAGCTCTTGGAGGTATTCAGGAAGTAAGCAGTGCAGAAAGGACTTGAGGATTCAAGATGCTGAGAAAGAACAGACATTGAGGTGAGTCAGACATTGCCTCTTTTCCATCTGACGCTCATGCATAAGCAATGGGGTGGCTAAGAGGGAAAATAGAACTTAAAGGCTTAGAACTTTCAGAAGTATTATAATAGGAACCAAAGACTGCGGTGCAGGGCTACCAAGACAGCAAGGACTTGAGGGACCAAGATTCCAGAGAAAAGGGGCAGAGAGATCTAAATCTAACATTCTGCACTGATATCCCTTTTTGGCATTTGCTTACACCAAATATGTGCAGGGGGAGAGCCTAAGAAACCAAGCATAAAGTAGCAGTTTCAGGCTAAAGAGCACAGCTATTGGTAGTCACATTACCACGTGAAATAAAATTTGGGTTTAATTTGTTTTTAAATTTATTTTTAAACAGCAGGTTCTTATTAGTTATCTATTTTATGCACATCAGTGTATATATGTCAGTCCCAGTCTCCCAATTCAACCCCGCCCCCCAACACCTTCCCCACTTGGTGTCCATACGTTTGTTCTCTACATCTGTGTCTCTACTTCTGCCTCGCAAACCGGTTCAGCCAGGCTTTCAGTGGAGACCCCATTAAGGTCTACACATCAGGAAAACAGGCATTCTGGAAATAGACCAACTCTCATAAATGTTAAAAACTTGGGCTGCCATAAGAAAAGTAAATATTTTCTGTAGAAGGAGAATATCTTCCAAATCTTCAATAATTGCTCATACACAACAGCTGATATCCAATTAAAAAAATCAAGAGGCATGCCATAAAACAGGATCATAAAACAGTCACAGAAAAGAGATGATCCAGTCACTGGAATCTCCAAATAGAAATTTTAAGTTAATGATAATTAATATATTTAGTAAGCTAGATGTCAGGCTAGACAATTTCAAAAAAGAGCTGGGACTTATTTTAAAAATCAAATAGAAGTCCCCAAACTGAAAAGAAAATGTAATTGAATCCAATAGATTGCAGTAGATTAGATAGGACAAAAGAGAATGATTCAGTTTTTTTTAAGATTTTTTTTGGTGTGGACCATTTTTAAAGTCTTTATTGAATTTGTTACAATATTGCTTCTGTTTTATGTTTTGGTTTTTTGGCTGCAAGGCATGTGGGATGATCCTAGCTCCCCGACCAGGGGTTGAACCCACACCCCCTGCATTGGAAGGCAAAGTCTTAACCCCTGGACCGCCACAGAAGTCCCAAGATACATTTTTAAAGTCACCTAGAGAAATGGACAAGTTCCTTTCAATGGAAACACAGTAAGTTAGATATTTGACTTTTCAACAGAAAAGATGACATCCACAAGACCCTACCCCAGAAGTTCACCTATAAATCTGTATTGAGCAAACTTTTTCACAAATGAAGGTAAAATGAAGCTATTTTCAGGAAAACAAATGCCAAGATAATGTGTCACCATCGACATTAAAGTAAACATCAGAAGTCTTCTTTGAACAGGAGTTCTTTTTTTTTTTTTTTTTTAACTAGGGAAATAGTATTTAGACACGTAGATCTGGCCCAGCCGCTCTGCGGCATGTGGGATCTTCCCGGACCGGGGCACGAACTCGTGTTCCCTGCATCGTCAGGCAGACCCTCAACCACTGCGCCACCAGGGGAGCCCTGAACAGGAGTTCTTTGAAGGAAAAGGATCCCAGTTGCAAGCACTAAGCTTAAGAAATAAAGCACAAAAGAGTAATTATATGGATAAGTTTAAATAAAAATTGACTTTAATAATGTCACATAGGAGATAAAATGTAATTAAAATAAAAACATATGATGGGGCTTCCCTGATGGCACAGTGGTTAAGAATCCACCTGCCAATGCAAGGGACACGGGTTCGATCCCTGGTCCTGGAAGATCCCACGTGCCGCGAAGCAACTAAGCTCGTGCACCACAACTACTGAGCCCTGCGTGCCTAGAGCCCGTGCTCCGCAACAAGCCACCACAATGAGAAGCCTGCGCACCGCAACGAAGAGTAGCCCCCGCTTGCCACAACTAGAGAAAGCCCGCACGCAGCAACAAAGACCCAACGCAGCCAAAAATAAATAAATAATTAAATAAATTTATAAAGTTAAAAAAAATAGCATATGATGAAGTAGAATTGAATACGGAAGAGAAACAATGAAGTTAGGTTCTGGAGACCTTGCATTGCCCAAAAAATGATAAAAGCACTAATCCATAGTTATAGATGTTATTCTCTGCTAATAGAGGGGGAAGATAAAGAAGTGTTCGATCACTAAAAGAAAAAAGTAAAACGTGGGAAATATATATTAACAGTACCATAATAAATATATAAAATACTCCTCCAAACTGGGAATATAACATTGAAAAACTGGAAGTAATTCAAATATCAGTAATATAATGGATAATTAAATTAGGTATATTCATAGAATAGATTATGCAACAATGGAAATGAAAAATGATAACAATAAATTATAATTTTGAGAAAACTTGCCTGACCTAAAAGATCCCATTTGCCTAAGATGTTCTGAAACAAGTAAAATCAATATGTGAGCTACTAATTAAAATAGTGATAATCTTTGTGCAGAAGTAATTATACAGAGGCAATCAGGAAGTTTCTGAGGCACCAGTGTGTTCTATATTTTGATCTGGGTCATGGTTTCGTGGCCTTATCTTATAAAATTTTATCAGACTGAACTTGTGATTTGTACAATTTTCTGAAACAACTCTATACTACAGTTAAAAACAAGAAATTTTACACAAAAGAAATTGGTGGTGTATCTCTAAATACTTCACATTCCTTCAAAGTATTGCTCAAAATACTAAGAATCAGTGTTGTAGATAGCATCTCTCAACAGCATAATCTGTTCTTTTTTTCTGCTTATTTATCTTATCACTCATACAGGTTCTATGATATGGTTTACTGTCTGGCAGACCAGTCCCTTCCTAAATCTCTTTAATTTTCAAAAATGTCATCAGTAAGGGAAAATACATTTACATCTCTTTTAAAAGCTGGTAACTGTTTGGTTTATCTGATAAGCCAGGACATATTTTATTGTTCACAGTGAATGATGACGATCACGAAGATCACGATGGCTACTTTTTAAAATAACATTTATTGAGCACTTAATGTATACCCACATTGTTCTAATCACTTACATATATTAACTTGTTATCCTTGCAACCATCCTATGATATGTGAACATGCTTCAGAAGATATCAGTGGCCCTGCTCCTTGCTAGTTTTGTATTGATTTAATGTATTTAGGGCACTTAAAACATGATGTACATCCCTAAGTAAGAAATATATTTCTATGTACAAAGTGATTTTACCATTATGAAAATTGTTTTCTGAAACTTCTTTCCATTTCTTAGTAACCATTTCCTTTTCTTAGAAAGTAGATTTTTAAAATTTACTTGTTATCTTCATTATTTTTGGCCACCCAGTGCAGCAGTGAAAGCGCAGAGTCCTAACCACTGGACTGCCAGGGAATTTCTGGTAACCATTTCTCTTATCCTGCAGTAGCTTCAAAAATGCTTTGCTCTGAATATAAGAGTTCCTTCATTGGCTTTTCTCTTATTAGCCCATTTATTTCTTCTTGGGTATGTTATTTTGTTTTGGGACTAGAGAAGGCATTTACACATTGCAGGAGTTTTTGACATTGTAGTTATAGATGATAATAGGTGATGCTCTAAACCTCACTGTCAGCTGGCTTCTCTCCCCAGCCCCATGCCCAGGATCTGTTGAGAAAACCTACTGCTTAACAAAGCTATTCATAGTGATCACTTTTATAATAACCTTTGCTCAAGTAAAATATTTGCTCTCTGAAAGTACAAAGGAATAAACAAGGGCTTTTTATCAAGACATTAAAGTTCGTATAATTAGGTGGCTGTGGCTCCCTGGCGCTGGGGACAGATGGGAGAAAAGCGATTAGTAAATTCACAGCCGTTGTCACTAATCATTAGCTCCTCCTGTTTCCCTTGTCACCACTAATGGGAATTTCCCAATGGTGACCCTTTGTGATTTTTACCTGTGCTTTGTCCTTCCATGTTTTTTTCCCTGATACTCTTTTAAAAGTATTCTTGCCAGACCTGTGGCTACTCTTAGCTGTCTTTAAATCCCTCCCTTCCCCTTTTTCCTGTGTCATTTATTAATGTACTTAAATCATCTGATTGTGTCTATGATGAACTGAATTCTGGAAACAAAGTTTTGCACCTGTTGTCAGCTCTTTCCTTAATGATCTGATTACATTTCATGAATGGAGCACTTCATGGTTGTTAAGGAAACCAGAATTTACTACCACATAAAGAAAGACATTGGGCATTACTGTTTCCATTTCACTCTGTTAGAAGGTGCGGGAGAGGCGTGGCTGGGCTTGGGAAATATTTATTTAGCTATTCCAGGAAAAACATTCATAGATGTGCTGATAGACTGACTCTCCTGAAATCAAGTTGTAGAGTTTATTACACGTCTACAGAACATTCAAGTCAATCCTTC
This sequence comes from Neophocaena asiaeorientalis asiaeorientalis, assembly GCF_003031525.2. Lineage (NCBI taxonomy): Eukaryota > Metazoa > Chordata > Mammalia > Artiodactyla > Phocoenidae > Neophocaena > Neophocaena asiaeorientalis. Next base: position 3,123,367 of record NW_020174923.1, on the reverse strand, counting down.
TGTTTAGCCAGTTCTATCTGTGCTGTGACAACACACATACACATTCACTCAGACACCATTTATAGGAATCGGTATTGCAAAACTAGAAATAAGGAAGGATCTTAATTAATGAGTACTTTAACAAGTTCCAAAGATGAGTCTGCCTTGGTAAGAAGTTAAGCGTGTGGTCACCAAACCAGTGGTATCAGAAACATCTGCGAACTTGATGGAAAGGCAAATTCTGGGTCCCTTGAATCAGATTCTGGGGTTAGGAGCCCTTTACCTGTGGTTGAATATTCTGCATGATTCTGGGTACACTTAAATCTGGGAAGCACTTGTGTTAAAACAAAAAAGGGCGGGGGGATTTTTAGAGAGCAGGTTAACATACAGCGAGTTTTACTTATGGCAGCATGCGCTTCCAGAGGTCGGAGTGACTTGGAGCATTTGAAGGGTAACAGAACCAAGGAAGACGAGGCACGTATGGGTGTCTGGGGGACTTGGATGTCTACTGGGGATTGGCATGGATGCAGTTCATCCTGATAGACTCTTAGAGGAAGACAGGAAATTGATTCTAATTAGAGTTTTAGGAGAAGCAAGAACTCAGCTTATAAGGGAGATGTGATGCTCTGTTCCCTCCCTTGAGTCTGACGTCTTCTGCGACTCAGGAGAATCAGTTAGAGGATGGGATAGCAAAACGAAGAAAGCATCGATGAAGAAAACCAAGACTTCGAAGTTCAATGACCTCTTTTGCATTGTACCGATCCACTCATTGACCTAACCTTTATCTGCACGATAATGTGGCTACTTTACCCAAACATTCACAAAATATATGACAAAGCTGCTTCACGGAGTTTCTCTAAACCTTGGGCATTAGAGTAAATCAATCATGTTTCTTCTTCCAGAAAAGGGGAAAAATGATTTTCAAAGTTCAGACTTAGGAATCCCAGCCCTTAATCAAAAACAGAATGCACATATCAACAGTAATAAAACTATAACAGATGGGTCCTATGATAACTCAGTAACTAATTTGTTATCTGAGTAAAAACGTAATTTCTTTGAAAACAGTCAGTGCATCAAAGCAGCGCTTAATGACCCAAAAGAACGTGAACCTTTGTCGTATCATTTACTTTTCACTGCTGTAATACCGATTCATAAAGTGGCTAGCACTGTCAGTCAATGACTTCCCAGGTGTCTTTTAATTGTGTATCATGATGACTCTAAGTCACACACTTTCATCCTAATTAATGATATAGAGTTGACCCTTGAACAAAACAGGTTTTGACTGCACGGGCCCATTCATAAGCAAATTTCCCCAATAAACATGTGTATTACTGTAAATGTATTTTCTCTTCCTTATGATTTTTAATAACATTTTCTTTTCCCTGGCTTACTTTAAGAAAACAGTATATAACACATGAAAATACAAAATATGTGTCGGTCAATAGTTTATGTTATCAGTAAGTCTTTCAGTGAATGGGTAGGCTATTAGTAGTTAAGTTTTGGGGGGAGTCAAAAGTTATATGTAGATTTTTGCCGTGCAGGGGGTCCACGCCCCAATCCCTGCATTTTTCAAGGGTCAGCTGTAGTTTGATTTCCTAAAAAGGACTTTGCTTGAAACATTCAGAATGAGAGACAGTTCTATTTAAACATCTTTAAAGAGAAAAAAGCTATAGTGTTTAAGAGGAACAAACTGTAGAAAAATATCAATAATCTAAGACAGGATGAACGCTGGGTAACGGACATTTTAACAATAAAAACTGAGATTAATGTTTATATACACCTGGTTTCCAACCATGCCAGGAGTGTCCTATGGCAGCTAATATGCATTCAAACCATCCACCAGCACGAGCTTTGAGAGGGCCTGTTTAAAGGGGTTATGCCTATAGGTTCTAGTAGACAAAGTATGTCAAGTCTTTGCCTTATTCTTTGATTTTCTATATGCATATGTTCTTGTTTTTTTTTTTTGAGGTACGTGGGCCTCTCACTGTTGTGGCCTCTCCCGTCGCGGAGCACAGGCTCCGGACGCGCAGGCTCAGCGGCCATGGCTCACGGGCCCAGCCGCTCTGCAGCATGTGGGATCTTCCCGGACCGGGGCACGAACCCGCGTCCCCTGCATCGGCAGGCGGATTCTCAACCACTGCGCCACCAGGGAAGCCCTGCGTGTGTTTCTTTATATGTGCATGTGCATGCATACACACACACTGGATTTACTGTTAGCATGCAAAGCTTTTTAGTGACCATACAGGCAATCTAAATACAGAAGACAATATTCTCAAAACAGATGATTTACAAAAGGGTGAAGTACACTTAAATAGCACAGATCAGGTGACAGTAAAAAGCTAATATGAAATTCGAATTCCCCAATGGCTCACAGTGTTTAAGATTCCATTTCTGTTGATTTATTCCTCTTTATTTCAGATACTATACTATACATTTCCACATAAAAATGTACATTTACTATTTTCCAAATGATTACTTCCATTTAGCAATTTTTTTAAAGAAGGAAAGTAACGGCCCCAAAGAACTTCTCAACTTGGTCACAGTTACCTAGCTAATTACAGCCAGTGAAAGGATGCAGGGCAATTCTACTTGACTCCAAAAGCTTTGCCTACTCTGCCCACTGCATCAGGTTACCCTACAATGCACATGCCACAGGGGAAAATCATCATTATCATTAGGGGTAAAACTTATTGAGAATTTATGACTTTTCAGGTCTAAATGCTTCCCGTGCACTAATTCATTTAAAACCTACCTATAGTGACTTCCCTGGTGGCACAGTGGTCAAGAATCCACCTGCCAATGCAGGGGACACAGGTTCGAGCCCTGGTCCAGGAAGATCCCACATGCCATAGAGCAACTAAGCCCGTGCGCCACAGCTACTGAACCCATGTGCTGCAACTACTGAAGCCCGTGTGCCTAGAGCCTGCGCACCGCAACAAAGAGTAGCCCCCGCTCGCGGCAACTAGAGAAAGCCCGCGCGCAGCAACAAACACCCAAAGCAGCCAAAAATTAAAATAAAACCTACCCATAACCAGAATCAAGCAGATCCATCTTATAGATGGTACAGTGACGCATAAGGAAATAAGGAAACACCTCATCCAAGATCACATACCTGGAATGTAGCTGAGATGGAAGAAAGATTCAACATCTCCCACGGGAGGATGCTGCAGTTAGAACAAAGACTCTGAATCCAAACCATTTAGGTTCTAACCAAGGCCCTACCACTTACCCCCGGATGACCACAGGACCACTGATTAACTGCTCTGGTCCTCGGTTTCCTCATCTAGAACCCATCCATAGGGCGAGGAAGCACTTTCATCGTGTAGGCGTGGAGTTCGTGCACTGATTAACCGCTCTGGTCCTCGGTTTCCTCATCTAGAACCCATCCATAGGGCGAGGAAGCACTTTCATCGTGTAGGCGTGGAGTTCGTGCACTGATTAACCGCTCTGGTCCTCGGTTTCCTCATCTAGAACCCATCCATAGGGCGAGGAAGCACTTTCATCGTGTAGGCGTGGAGTTCGTGCACTGATTAACCGCTCTGGTCCTCGGTTTCCTCATCTAGAACCCATCCATAGGGCGAGGAAGCACTTTCATCGTGTAGGCGTGGAGTTCGTGCACTGATTAACCGCTCTGGTCCTCGGTTTCCTCATCTAGAACCCATCCATAGGGCGAGGAAGCACTTTCATCGTGTAGGCGTGGAGTTCGTGCACTGATTAACCGCTCTGGTCCTCGGTTTCCTCATCTAGAACCCATCCATAGGGCGAGGAAGCACTTTCATCGTGTAGGCGTGGAGTTCGTGCACTGATTAACCGCTCTGGTCCTCGGTTTCCTCATCTAGAACCCATCCATAGGGCGAGGAAGCACTTTCATCGTGTAGGCGTGGAGTTCGTGCACTGATTAACCGCTCTGGTCCTCGGTTTCCTCATCTAGAACCCATCCATAGGGCGAGGAAGCACTTTCATCGTGTAGGCGTGGAGTTCGTGCACTGATTAACCGCTCTGGTCCTCGGTTTCCTCATCTAGAACCCATCCATAGGGCGAGGAAGCACTTTCATCGTGTAGGCGTGGAGTTCGTGCACTGATTAACCGCTCTGGTCCTCGGTTTCCTCATCTAGAACCCATCCATAGGGCGAGGAAGCACTTTCATCGTGTAGGCGTGGAGTTCGTGCACTGATTAACCGCTCTGGTCCTCGGTTTCCTCATCTAGAACCCATCCATAGGGCGAGGAAGCACTTTCATCGTGTAGGCGTGGAGTTCGTGCACTGATTAACCGCTCTGGTCCTCGGTTTCCTCATCTAGAACCCATCCATAGGGCGAGGAAGCACTTTCATCGTGTAGGCGTGGAGTTCGTGCACTGATTAACCGCTCTGGTCCTCGGTTTCCTCATCTAGAACCCATCCATAGGGCGAGGAAGCACTTTCATCGTGTAGGCGTGGAGTTCGTGCACTGATTAACCGCTCTGGTCCTCGGTTTCCTCATCTAGAACCCATCCATAGGGCGAGGAAGCACTTTCATCGTGTAGGCGTGGAGTTCGTGCACTGATTAACCGCTCTGGTCCTCGGTTTCCTCATCTAGAACCCATCCATAGGGCGAGGAAGCACTTTCATCGTGTAGGCGTGGAGTTCGTGCACTGATTAACCGCTCTGGTCCTCGGTTTCCTCATCTAGAACCCATCCATAGGGCGAGGAAGCACTTTCATCGTGTAGGCGTGGAGTTCGTGCACTGATTAACCGCTCTGGTCCTCGGTTTCCTCATCTAGAACCCATCCATAGGGCGAGGAAGCACTTTCATCGTGTAGGCGTGGAGTTCGTGCACTGATTAACCGCTCTGGTCCTCGGTTTCCTCATCTAGAACCCATCCATAGGGCGAGGAAGCACTTTCATCGTGTAGGCGTGGAGTTCGTGCACTGATTAACCGCTCTGGTCCTCGGTTTCCTCATCTAGAACCCATCCATAGGGCGAGGAAGCACTTTCATCGTGTAGGCGTGGAGTTCGTGCACTGATTAACCGCTCTGGTCCTCGGTTTCCTCATCTAGAACCCATCCATAGGGCGAGGAAGCACTTTCATCGTGTAGGCGTGGAGTTCGTGCACTGATTAACCGCTCTGGTCCTCGGTTTCCTCATCTAGAACCCATCCATAGGGCGAGGAAGCACTTTCATCGTGTAGGCGTGGAGTTCGTGCACTGATTAACCGCTCTGGTCCTCGGTTTCCTCATCTAGAACCCATCCATAGGGCGAGGAAGCACTTTCATCGTGTAGGCGTGGAGTTCGTGCACTGATTAACCGCTCTGGTCCTCGGTTTCCTCATCTAGAACCCATCCATAGGGCGAGGAAGCACTTTCATCGTGTAGGCGTGGAGTTCGTGCACTGATTAACCGCTCTGGTCCTCGGTTTCCTCATCTAGAACCCATCCATAGGGCGAGGAAGCACTTTCATCGTGTAGGCGTGGAGTTCGTGCACTGATTAACCGCTCTGGTCCTCGGTTTCCTCATCTAGAACCCATCCATAGGGCGAGGAAGCACTTTCATCGTGTAGGCGTGGAGTTCGTGCACTGATTAACCGCTCTGGTCCTCGGTTTCCTCATCTAGAACCCATCCATAGGGCGAGGAAGCACTTTCATCGTGTAGGCGTGGAGTTCGTGCACTGATTAACCGCTCTGGTCCTCGGTTTCCTCATCTAGAACCCATCCATAGGGCGAGGAAGCACTTTCATCGTGTAGGCGTGGAGTTCGTGCACTGATTAACCGCTCTGGTCCTCGGTTTCCTCATCTAGAACCCATCCATAGGGCGAGGAAGCACTTTCATCGTGTAGTCGTGGAGTTCGTGTGAGAAGTGTTTACAGCAGTGGTCACCTCCTAAGCAGCACGCTGTCTGGGATTAGCTGTTGGTGTCGTTGTTGTAGCTATTGTTATTTGAAGGGCCCATTGTGAGTATGTTTTATCTGCAACAACTGTGGTCCCTAAAAGCAGAGGGTGAGACGCTTTAGGAATGTTCTTACACACGGACAAAAAATCACCCGATTATACTCAGGGCTATCCCGGCACACTTATCACCTCCTCTGTCAAAGATCAATACTTTCTTCTTTCAAAAAACAACCTGATTTAGAGAAATGCCAGATGTTCTTTTCTACACCACCCCCATTGTTTGTGGAGTTGTTCTATGCCAGGTTTCCTCTACCTCCTTATTACAGACATTTGGGACCAGATCATTGTTTCTTATGGAGGGTTGTCCTGGGCACTGCAGCATCCCCGGCCTCTACCTGCTAGATGTCAGTGGTACCATCCCCTCCCCAGTTGTGACAACCCAAAAAGCCTCTAGACATTGATAAATGCCCCCCCCCCACACCACAGACGAAGTCCTTTCCTTGTTTACCGTCCCTTAGATGGATCCAGTAGGTTCTGGAATATTTTCATATTCCAAATATATGAAATATACTCATATCTACATATGAATATATTTCTATATGAATATATTCATCCGTGGATATTTTTCAAGTTGAGGACACGTCAGACTCACCTGCGTATTTGTCAGTAGCATCCAGCCCAATGACTGGAATATAGTAAACACTAAGTACTGGTTAAATTTTAAATATTGAAGTTGTATTAATTATACGTCAGAATAGAAGTGTGGCTATGTTGACATTAAAATGGAAAGAGCATATTTATGTACCATACCCAGCTTTCTGATCAAAGGTCAGATAAAACGCATTGATTCCTGTTTGCAAGAGGTTCAGACCTTTTTGGTTTCCTATCAGGATTACCATAGACCCACCCCAGAATTGTGGGAAGCATCCATGTAATTTTATCCCTAAACCATCATACCGCTTCCCACGATTAGGAGGAGAAAAGCAGCTGTCCATTTGAACAGCTGTCAGTACTTCTGGACAGACGAGCTGAAGGGGAGGGAGAGAAGTCGGTTTATCTGCTACATGTGTGCATTTCTATCCTGGAGACCTGAGTTGAGAGCAGTAACTGTGGTAAACTAAACCTAACACATGATGGGCTTTACAGTCACCCATTTCAGAGCTAATTGGTTGTATAGAAATTAATGGACAGCAGATGACCAGAATACACCTTGTAATACCATTACACTTAATGATTATGCATGCTATTCCCCCCATTCTTGGAATGGTTGGCTGAATTACTGAGCCAAACACTCCTTCCCCTCCTGCTCAAGAATTTTATACAATTTTCAGCTAGTCAGAAAGTGACTGAGTACAGGATCGATTTTTCAAGGGGCAGGGAGAAGAAAGGCATCCGATGTGTTATCATGAGTCACACGTGATGTGAGCTCTGCTCTTTTTCAGCAGTTAAGAAATTAGAACAGAATTTTTTTTTTTTTTTTTTTAAGAAGACAGGCTGAAACATTTGCTGCTTTGGAAAGGTAATCTAGCGCTGTCAAGCTTCTTGACATGTCAGATTCCGTATAGGCATTTTGTTTTTATAATACAAAGATCAGAGAATCAGGCAGATTTGGGCAAAATAATAACAGGAAGAGTCCCTGCCAAACTTCAAAGTAATTTACATCAACAGTGTGATCAGCCCATACAAAAGGCTCCCCAACCCCTGTGCAAAGCTGAAGGACTTGCTCAGTCATAAAAGTGTTTTGAGGAAAGCGAAACTGAATAGGTTAGGTAAGTGATGATCTGAGATATAAAAACCCACTAAGGAAGAGTCTTGCGATTTGGTTCTCTTTGAGAACAAAGGAAAAAAAAATCATACTTTCAATTTCCAAGGATCTAGTGTGTTGAAAAATTAACACATTATCTCAGTAAAATGTGACTCACCTAGTATTGGAACTCAGAGAATTACGGAAATGGCTCATAAAGCAGTGTGTGTCGAATAAGGAAACACCAAAACCCATAGAACTTGTGTTTTGAATTTTGGTTAGAGACTACACTCACTTAAATGAACTCGTTATCTAACAAAAGTCACTCGCGGGCCCAAGTTCTACCGTCTCGCAGGCAAAGTAAATACTTTTACATTTAGTTGTTTTAAGATCAACATCGCTTTATGGTTTTAGAGTTTCACATATATTTGAATCCAGCTGAAAATTCGAAGTGGATCGTCATACTGTCGCTGTGCTTCAGTGTCATGGAGAGAAATGAAAACCCTGCTGGAAAAGACCAGCCCGGAGGAAAATCATTTCTTGGTGCAGGGCTTTTTACTCCTATGCATGGAATGAATCCCACCTCCACATCAGAAGACATTCACTATTTTTTATGCTTTTTCTCTCTTGGCTCCAAGGAACCCATTCAGTGTGCCTCCCCATTCAAGCTCCCCTTTTCAGAGAGCTGTTCATATTCTAACCCGTTCTGCCCTCTCTTCGCCTCTCCCCGTCCCAATTAAATCCTATTTTGCTATGCTTTTGTCTCCCAAGGCAATGCTAGGTAATTTGATAATTCTAACCTGGGTATCAATGTCTTAGCATGAAAATAATTAGCAAACATATATTATGTTCAACTAATAATTTAGTGAGTTGTCTTTTTTATTGGTATTTACTCTTTTTTTTTTTTTTTTTTGCTTTACGCGGGCCTCTCGCTGTTGTGGCCTCTCCCGTTGCGGAGCACAGGCTCCGGACGCGCAGGCTCAGCGGCCATGGCTCACGGGCCCAGCCGCTCCGCGGCATGTGGGATCTTCGCGGACCGGGGCATGAATCCGTGTCCTCTGCATCGGCAGGCAGATTCTCAACCACTGCGCCACCAGGGAAGCCCTGGTATTTACTCTTGCTTGAGGACTCCTGGTAACCAAGACCTTATGTATTAGCTGTACAATCTAGTGAGTAAGAGGCTGCTTGGGATGAATCCTGGTTTTATCTGTGTTAACCCCACGATTTTGGATTCATTACTGGGTCTCTCTGGATTTCAGTTTCCTCATCAGTGAAATGAGATGACACTAAGAATGCCCATCTTATAGGGTTATTTCATTGAGATAATTCATCTAAGGTATTTATAACAGCAAGGGACCATTAATATACACTAAGTATACATCATAGCTAAAATAAAATATACACTAAACAATATACCTGATAACTAAAACATACTAAACACTAATTATTCCTTATAATCTGAAGAACTAGGTCATTAACAGTACATTCCAGTCTCTAGGGCTGACAATTCAGAGATATTTTTGCAAAGGGGAGAGTTTATTCCCCATTTCACAACATACTTATGATAACTTTCTCAGCTCTGTGTAAGAATGGCCTCAGCTGTAATCTTCAGAAATATATAGTAGTAACAAACTGGGATAAACTAGATTATTTTAACAAAGAACCAAACCAGGCTTCAGTGGCTGTAATTCCAAGAGCAGCTATCATATACGATTGTATGAATAGAGTTTTAAAATCGCGGTAAAGGCAAATACTTAAAGATATATTAGATCACTTCTGCCTTATAATTTAATATACGATCATTACAGGGAGAGAGAAAGAATTAAACCAAAGCATAGATCTAAGTAAAAATGATTCTCATCAACATCTATGGGCTCAAGGTTTTTTTTTTAATAAAAAAATAAATAAATGAGATGCAGAGACACCATTTATAGCTAAAGACTCATAATTTCTGACAGCCATGGGCTGCATTGAATTAGTCACCTACTTTCCTTTCCTCCAGTGGAATAGGGGAAGAAAATAGTATCCTTTGCTAGAAATTACTTAAAAATATGTTCCAGTGCCTTAGTTTGTGAAGTGTAGGGGAAAAGAAAAAAGCCGTCAAATTTTGAAACAGGACTAAGACTCTCCAGCTTTCATCCCAGAGCAAAGCAGTAATAGCCTCTATGGCTGATCTGTGTGTCCTCTGGTGGGGCAGGAGTTATATTCAAATTTGCATTTTTAAATATACATCTTCTGGTCCGCTCTCTAGGCCCTCAATTGTCTGTGTCAAAGGTTGGGTTCTCCAGAAGGTGACGCTGGGACGGAATTTGGGATGAGTGATGTTTTTTAGGGATCCACCTCTTTGCAAAGGGGCAGGGGGCAGGCTTGGGCAGAGGGAGAAGGCAGGTGGGATGTGTCCCGACACAATCTCAGCCAAGGCCCCAGGGAGCTGGCCACTCCGGCCAGATGGGTCATTGGATGAACGACCTTCAGGCATTGCCGGGCCCCGGGCAAGGCAGCTCTCTGCAGGAGCCCGTGGCTGGAGGGCTTTGCTGATCGCGTTACCTTCAGCTGGGCTGCAAGTCCTTCCTTGAAGGGCCGTCTGGGTGGTGCAATGCCTTCGGCCACAGGCTATTACTGATTTGATTCACAAGAATCCTTTTTATCACTAAGTTTTAGCAAGCATTTGCTTTTTCTTGTGAGCATGTAAGGGACTGAACCAGAGCCTTTAAGCAGTCACTACATTAAGAATTGGAGCATTTGGGGATGTTTTTGTTTGTTTGTTTTTAGTTTTTTGGCCACGCCGCCGCGAGGCCATGTGGGACCTTAGTTCCCTGACCAGGGATCAAACCTATCAAACCTATGCAGTGGAAGCACGGAGTCTTAACCACTGGACCACCTGGGAAGTCCCCGGAGCATTTTGATTAATCTAAACATTTGCTGGTCTCAACAATAGGCCATAATGTTCTTCTAACCATGGACAAAAGAAATGCTTCTAAAAATAACTTCACACTATAAAACTCCACAGCTATCTTTTAAAAGTTGCGGAAGAGGGAGGAAATACCTCAACTCTTCCACTTGGAAAATGCACAGAACAAGTATTCACTTCTACCCTTGGTAATGATGAATTCTCTGAATGAAGCCAGGTTAGATTCTTAATGCTTTCTGAGTTACCTCTGTTTCTGTTTAGATAATCTAAATAGTGTCATGACTTACCCAAATGTTTTATTGTAATAGTCTGTGTTCTAGTTTCTTCATCCATATAAAAATCCAAAATGACATGCTAACCTTTTAGTTCCAGGCAAATAGATTCCCAGAAAAGAGATGTATCAGTCAGGGTATTTGGGATGAGTGATGTTTTTTAGGGATCCACCTCTTTGCAAAGGGGCAGGGGGCAGGCTTGGGCTAGCTAGCAACCACTAGCTGCTATCACTACAGTAATGCAAAATAACTCAAAGGAAAGCTCAGCTGGAACTTAGCTGCTGGGCTTGGATCAATGATGTAGGAATCCTGGCTTTTCTCTTCTGGAGGTGCCATTCCTTTCCAGGGACCCCTTGGAGTCCTTTCCTGGATCCTCTACCTTCAGCCAGACAACTAGAAGACAGAGAGCAAGGAAGGTCATGTATGGCTTTAGCCCCGGTGTGCACTTAGCACGCGTATAGCCATGGTGTGCATTTCTTCTTTCCTAGCCTCAAGCTTAGCACAAGGGAGGTTGGAAAGTGTAGTCTTCTAGTGTGTCCAGAAAAATAGAATAAAACGGATAAGCATTTATTTATCCAGTCTCTACTACAGAGGATTAAACAGTCATCATATGTGCCTGAGTGTTTACTTATTCCCAGCCTGTCCTAAAACTGTCATTTCAAAATATTATTTGGAAAAGAGTGTTAGGGGGAGGTTAGCTGAATCCAAAAGAGAATTTGGTGTCATAAAAACATGACTGCTTCAGTCTGCTTCGGGGCACTATTTCTAGTGGAACTAGCTAAATTTGGGATCGGTGCTTATTTCAAAAGGAGCGAATCGTAGGGTTTGGAATTGATGTAGTTGTTGGTATAGGTCATGCGCCAGCAGGCTTAACATCTTCCTCTTGGTGGGTGCCACGTTAAGAAAGATCGTACTTAAGGACAGAAGAGATCCTAATTTTAGTCACTACAGTCTTGATAAAGTGGGGTACATAGACATCTCTATTATCCCGTTAATGTTGCTTTTCCAGTCTGCAAGCTCAAAGAAACCAGTGAGTCATATATTTCCCTCACGACTGTACACCCCGAGGCAGTGGCATACTGGAGCCGGCCTCCTACTGGCTTGTCGGAGCTGATTCTGTCCCTATTGTCCCAACTCTATGTTCAGGGCCGCCATGTCAGCAGCTTGAAATCAGCCCCAGTGTATTTACACCATAACAACCGCCCAACGTTACAAAGGAAGGATTCCTCCTCCCTGCCAGAGGTGAGTTACCGGCACACACTCAGGGGAGAGACTGGCTTGTGCTGTGGTTCCAGACATTCTCCAGATCTTACTGTCTCAGCCACCCAAGTGTATTTTTAGGTCACATTTCGTGCACCACATAAGATGGCTTTGCTTAGTGCGGTCTGTTCCGGTAACACCTGGGTTCACAGAGGAATCAGCTGGACATGACCTTCTGTCATCCCCACCACAATGGGAAAGGAGGTCTGGAAGCCTCTACCTAGAAGTGACATGACCCAGAAGTCATGTCACTTCTCTTAATTGGCCAAAGAAGGTCATGGGCTACACCAACCTCAGGAGGGCAAAAGGAAGTGAAATCCTATCGTGTTCCTTAAAGTGGGGTGAGTGTGGGAGCAGGTCAAGACCACGTGACTGCCGGTTGACCCACAAGCTGGACCCCGGCAATCAGAGGGTCCTCACCCCCTCCCCTGTCCTTGGAATGTCCATTCTGCCTACTGTTTCCATCGTGGAAGCTGTTCCCAGGACACAGCCTTGAAAGAGTAAGGGATTGTCGAGACCATCTGGACGGTATACATGACCAAACCCAGTTCAGGCCTCTGTATAAACTTCTACCGTTTAGTGGGTAGGTGCAGAGATCTACTCGTCTTGTAGCACCCAAGACAAACCTTGTATGTAAGTTCCTTTCCTTCTTAAACCTGCCACCTACCAGTCCGCAGTGGCTGCCGATTTCTTGGGTCTCTCCCTGCCCTCTGTGTACAGGGCCCATTTGCAAACCAACGGTGAACTAGAATTATTTGGTAGATATTATTAAGGATAATTCCAATAGGGTTTGATAAATAAGAGCGCAGTCTTCATCAGTGTATCAGGGTCCTTCAGAAAAACGGACCCAATAAGAGACAGATATAGATATATACTTATCTACATGTATAAGAAGATTTGTTACAAGAACCGGCCTAGAAGCCTCTGACCTGCCATCTGCAAAGCTGGAGAACCAGGAAAATCAGTGTTTAATTCAGCCTGAGGCTGAAGTCCTGAGAACTGGAAGGCTGCTGGTATAAGTTCTGGAGTCCAAAGGCCCTAGAACCAGGAGCTGCGCTGTTTGAGGCCTGGAGAAGACGACACGCCAGCTCAACACGAGGAAGCAAGAGTTTGCCGTTGCTTCGCCTTTTTTGTTCTGATCGGGCCCTCGGTGAACTGGATGATGTCCACCTCTGCTAGTGAGGGGGATTTTCTTTACTCAGTTTACTGATTCAACTGCGAACGTCTCCTGAGTGTGTCTATGCGAGTGTTTGACCAGCCGTCTGGGCATTCTTAGCCCAGTCAAGTTGACCCATGAAATCAACCATCACAATCAGATAAACCCAGAGTCGGATGACAGTTTCACCTCTAACCTGCTGTGCAACTTTGGCCAATTCAGCTGCCTCCTCTATGCCTCCAAGTCCTTAACTCTAAAATGCATTGTAATCAACTTAACTGGCAGTGATGCTTCCCAATCTTTCCTGTGCTTTGGGAAATGGAGAGAAAGGTGATATTTATTCCAATCACTGGATTGAAGAGCTGCTGTTTGTGGCCAGAGGCAGGTCGTCTGGGCCATCTGGCTTCCCGGAGGCCAGTGAAGATCGCTATCTAAGCATATGTGTACTCATTCTAGGCCATGGCTATGCTCCTGCACAGAAAGAGTCTGATAAAGCCTAGTTTCCACTACTCTTTTTTTATTTTTTTAAACTGGTTGCTCAGTGTTAAATGAACAGAGGGATGTACACCACACAAAGACTGAGGTTGGTACTATTAGTCACCTTTCACAGGTGAAGCAACTTCAGGTCACGAGGGCTAGCCGTTACCCAAGTCCCAGATGTGGGAGACGCATTGTAAAGAGTTGGATTATGAACCGCAAGGTCAGGTTCAGTGCCTTATGACTAGGCTGTAGCTGCCACACTTCCTTACAAAGAGGGAGTCTAGTGATTTCACGTTAAGAAATCAACTTTCAGTTTCAACACCTGCCCCCTTTCACCAAGAAAGTACCCTGATGCTCTTGGAGGAGACTTGGATTGACTTTTGCTGTAACACAATTTAGAATATTCCTGACACGTTCAATGAAGGAAACACCTACATGTGGCCTGAAAATATGAGAAAATGGCTCCTCCCCTTTCAGATAAGTTTTAAAGAGATGGGTTGAGTTCAAGATTGCCCAGCCTTTTAGAAAAGTTTAAACCCACTCAAGGGAAACAGTGCATTGTCTTGACTTAGCCCGTCACTCCACTGAAACTACTTAGAACCTTCCCTCAGCAATCCACAAAAATCAATACAGCAGGCTTTTTTAATTCCACTCAACTCTACATGACATATGCATTATTAGGGATTATTTTCTAAGTTGTCCTGAAAGGGAGAAAACAACCCATAAGAAAGTGGTCACCATGATCCTAATTAAAAGAAGGGCCAGATTTATTAGATGGGTGTTTTTAACAAAATCCCAGTGGTTTCAATAACCTATAAGCTCAGCTACCAGGAAGTGATCTCACCGGTTGCCCCAGTGAGAATGAATTATGTTTGTTATCCCAAGAGGACTTGTATGTTTTCCATTGCAGTGGGACATTATTTCTTTCTCTTTTCCTCAAGTAAAAAAGAAAAAAAAAAAGAATGAAAAGAAGTTTAATATAATTTTACTCGATTAACCTGATTGAAATAAAGATTAAACCTGTCTCTAAGATCCTTTAGAATAATTGTGAACTTGATTCCCTTTCTACTCTGTACCTTAGCACAGCCCCAAATCCCAAGGGTAACAGGAAATATGGACTAAAACAAAGTCTATCTTCAAAGCTTTTAGCACGGTATCTGCACCCTGGGAAAGGAAACATTTGATAAAGGAATTAGAACAAAAATCTTAATGGATTGGTGGGAGAAGGAAGTTTCAATTCTGCCTGGTTACTTCCCAAGGTCACCGTGAACTGTGCAAACTTCATTTCATCTGCAGAATCACCTTGTAGGTGGAGGAATATGATTTCACTTCAAAAACATGCAGGGGTTATTAAACTGAATTTAGACGGCTTGTAAGATGTCACTCAAACAGATTTATACTTCTCTTTCTGCATTTTTTTTTTCCAGAGCTAGAATTTTACTGGCATATATCTTATGAACATAGTAACATCTGATTCATGAAACATGGGCTTTAAACACCTCCATAAATGAGTCAAATACATTGAAATGCATACCAATGACATTTACAAACAGAATTCAGTATAAAAGGAAAGAGTGATTTCACTCGTACAAGAAATCATCCAATATTATGCTTACATTAAGAAGCAAAAGAAAATAAACAATAAAAAGATATAGAAAAATGCTGAGAAAAAAAGAAGCAAAAGAAATAGTCTTTCAGGGTATCCATGTGTGTATTCAAAACAATCATGCCATTTACAATCCTTAAAACTGCTTCACAAATTAGGGAGTTTTTTTGTATTTCTGCCCAAAGCATGCCCCTGTTTCTTATTTGAAAACAGGAGTTGGCTTGAGTCTCTGAGTTTCCTAGGGCTGTTGCCCTAGAGCAGAGTAAAACGTGTCTCAGGTGACATGCTGAATGTAACACGGATACATCTACCTCACAGTGAACGGGACAAACCCTGGGGTCAGTGCTTGGTAAGGATGGGCAAGGACAGAAACAGAAGGGTCCCACAGAAGTGTCTTCTGGCTCATGCAAAGAACAAAACTCTGTGGCAGGCGGCAGAAAGAGGCCCAAATCCTGTTCTGTCAATGACCAGTCATCACCAGTGAGAAAGCAATTCTTTCAGGATTGCTTTTCTTCTTATCCATGAAATGGATTAGTAAATACTTAGCTCCTAGTACATCTGGGAGCATTAACTGGGCCAAAGCACTTAGTACAGTACTTGACACAGCGACTGTAGGGGCAGAATGATGCCCTCCCAAAGATGTCTACGTCCTAATGCTGGGAACGTTTTATGTCTCCTTACGTGGCAAAGGGGAAGCAAGGTTGCAGACGGAATGAAGTTTACTAGTGAAATGACTATACGAAAGGGGAGCTATCGTGGGTCATCCAGACGAGCCTCATGGAATCACGAAGGCCCTTAAATGTGGAAGAAGGAAGCAGAAGAGTCCATGTCAGAGGGCTGTTGGATGAGAATGTCTTGCTCGGCCATCGCTGACTTTGAAGTCGGAACCCCAAGCCAAGGAATGTGGGCAGCCTCTAGAAGCTGGAGAAGGCAAAGAAACTTTCCCCCAAAGCCTCCAGAAGGAACATGGCCCTGCTGACACCGTGTATGAGCCCAGGGAGACTGACTTCAGACCTATAAGATACTAAGTTTGCCATGAACTTGATGATTTCAAACGATTTAAGTGGCAATAGGGAAACGAAGACAGTGGCCAAGCAGCGAACGGGACGCACTGATTGTGAACAAAGTCAGTTCTGTGTAAGAATGACAAGTGGCGTCCAATGGGACTCCTTGCGAGTGGGTTATCTTTGGAAGGTTGTACAGGATATTATAGAAAATCAAATTTAAAATGAAGAGACTTGAAGGAACTAAGTAGCAAGGGGGAGAAGTATGCCAGCCAGAGCACAGCAGTATTCTCCAGACTCATAAGCAGTGGATGTAAGTTCCACTTTATAAGACACTAGTCAGCTACGAGCTCCCTTTTTTGATCACTTAAATATGCCCAGTTCTTTATAGACGTCTAACTTCTATTAACAACCTTATGAGTTGGCTATTACCTTTATTTTACAGATTCAATTTGAGCTTCAGAGAAGTTAATTCATCAAAACCAGTACAAAAAATAATTGACAAATCCAAGTTCCAAACCTGACTCTCTCATCCAAAAGCTGTAATTCTGTGATATGACAATTACCACTCGAAGTTATAGCATTATTCATGTAAATCAACAAGCTTTTATTATACAGTTACTATATGCTAGGTACTATGCTAGATGTAGTTGTAGTAAACTAGAGAGAGTTGCCCTGTATTTGCAAATAACCAACATCATAAAATGTGATGAATGCAATGTTGGGGTGAATAAAGGGACATGAAGCCATCATAGAATCATCTGACCTCCTAAATGGTACAGAGAGTGTAATAGAAGGCATCCTGTGATCAAATCCAAGACGTGGAGGATGGGTAGGAGATAATCAAGCAAAGTGGAATGGAAAGAATAGACTTGAAAGTAACAAAGAGTATGGAATGATCAATAGTTGAGAATATATGAAATGTAGGAGTGACAAGAAATGGGGCTGAAGTTGTAGTAGGTGGGAGTTCAAGAACAGAGGGCTGGGTTCCCCATCTTATCCCAAGGGCAATGTAAGCATTAACGTGGAATGACGTAATTGGATTTGCATTCTTGGTAGATTATCCTGACGGGTGTGGGAAATGGATTGGCAAGAGTTAGCAGACATTTGGTCCTGGCCATAAGACATCTGGTCCATGGCAAAAGGTCCCTAATATTTGGTTCTGTCCAAAAAGACCATAGGACATTTGGTCCTGTCCAAACCCATTTGGCATGGACCAAATATACTGATGACCATTTTGGATGGAGTCAAATTTCAAGGACCTTTTGGAATGGATCAAGTGTCTTATGGATGTTTGGGATAGGACCACATGTCCTGCAAGGTTAGCAAAGGAGAACACAGTTAGTGACACAGCTGCCACAGGTAGTCCTACAAGGTAATGGCAAGGGGGGTAGGAAGTGTCACGTGTGAGAGAAGGCTGGGAAGCAGAATTAATAGAACTGCATGGAGGGGGAATATGTTAATAGGAGTTGTAAAGAGTTATGCTCATGTCTCTGGCCTAGTTGATTTATACAGAACAATGAGGAAGAATAGTTTTGGAGGGGAATAATAAGGACTTCTTCTGGGGCAGGTGGAGGTTAAGATACTTGAAAGACTGCAGGAGACATATCCAGCAGTAGTCAGCCAAATATATAGGACCGGCTATGAAAACAGAGTTGAGTCAGATATAAAGAGCTGGTTCTTGTTGGCGTATAGATAGTAACTAAAATCCGTGGAGTGTATGACACCTTCTAAGAATTAAAATGAGGAACAAGTAGGTCCAAGGACTGGGCCCTGACGATAAGCAACATTAAGAAATGAGCATAGGAAAAGGAACTTGTAAAAGAATCAGAAGTAGAAAGGAAGGAAATAACTGAGAGAAGCCAGAGGAAGAATGTGTATCGAGAACCAGGGAGAGAGTACTTGGTAGAGTTTGAATTCAGGGAGAATGTGTGACTATTTTCCATGATTATTTATGTCAAGTGTGTTCACACTTACTGATTCCTCTGCCTGGAATGTTCTTTCTGCCTCTGCATCTCCCTCCTCCAGGTCTGCCGGGAAATTCCAACTCATCCTGAAAATCTGCTTCCTCTGACATATGTTAGGACCTCAGGCTATAGTTCTGTTAGCACGCTGTTCCTTTCCTCCAAAGAGCCATCAGAATTGCAGTAGGTTAGAGATAACTAAATACCTACATACCTGGTTACACCTTGCTCCTTGCTGTACCTTCAGTGCCTGCCCTGTAGCATCTGGCACGGAGCAGAAACTCAAACGGGGCTTGTGTGTTTCGTGTGAATAACCAATAACTGCTCAATAAACATGTGTTATTTTGAGGCAATAGAGACTTTAACTGCAAACACTCTGAAGCCATATTGCCTGGGTTCCCATTCCAACTGAGCCACTTCCTAGCTATATAATTTCAGACAATCATTTAACCAGGTAATTCTGCAAACAGAACTGAAGATCTGACTCTACCTAGGAGTTGGGAATTTTCTCCGTAGGATTTTGACTCTTTATAATTTTCCTCTGAAGCGTTGGTGAATAAGTGAATCCCCCATGAACTGACCCCATAGGCGGTGATCTTTGCTCTACCTTCCGCACGCCCCCTCCCCCCCCAGAGCTCCGGTGAGGACTGCATGAGGTAGTGTCCGTCAGCGTGCTTAGAAGTTATTAAAAACAAAGCTCAGCTATTGCAGAGCGATCTCCCTAGTAGCACCCGAAGTCATCTCTCATCTCTGTTTATGGTTGGTTCAGCTTTAATGACAGTTTCATACTCTGTTGTTTAAACAGCCATTCTCAGACTTGGAGGGGAGCAGGTGGAATCAGTAATTGTTTAACTGTATGTGTATAATAAGGCTTGGCAGTTTCAGTAATAGTCATGATAAATCGTGGAGAAAGAGAAGTCCCCCTGGGTAGATCTAAAAGTCTAAGGCAGTGTCAACAATTACCCAGTTGTGTTGGCTCTGGGGTGCCATGCTGTGTCAGTAACACAGTGGGAAGAGGCCGTGACTTTAGGAATACGTGACCTGTTTTGGATCAGAACCCGATTCTTTGTCGCGATCTAGTATTTCCCAGGATGCTCTGCTTGTTGGCAAACAACAACATACTGCTGGCATACATCCACACTGACCCTAGCTCAGTATACGTGTGTCACTTGAGTCGCTTATCTAAAGTAAGGCTGATGACTCTATAGGCAGCTAATTATGTTCTCAGTTGTGAATTCCCTGCGGGCAACAGCATGAATATATGAAATACTGACCACGGGAGGAAAGGAAATCTGTGACAGTGAACTCCTTTCACCTGTGATCAAAGTGATGCCAACTCACTTCTAAGTGGCACGCGCTAACCAATACATCTGTCTGCCTCATGTGTGCAAACGTGAGGCACCCTCCATGCCCAAGGGAAGAGGGATTGGGAAGGAACCTTGTGCTGTAAGCTCAGGCACTCTATACAGGGGTCGACCAGAAAACCTTTTCTGTAAAGTGATAGAGAACGAATATTGTAGGTTTTGCAGGCCACAGCTTCTTTGTCACAACTATATATTTGTCTGCCACTATATATATTTGTTTGCCACTGTAGTGCAAAAGCAGCCATAGGCAATATCTAAACAAACGAGTATAGCTTTTTTCCAATAAAACTTGAGAAAAACAGGTGGCAGGCCAGATTTGGCCCATGGACTGTTACACATTTTACATAGAATATAATTCTTATAACTGTGGATATCCATGGATACAGGATGCTTCAGGGTATAACATTTTCGAGTGGACTGAGAGGTTTTTAAATAACTCAGGAGCAGGCCCAAATTTCAGCATCAAAGTTATATTTCCTAGCCAACTTCTTTTACTCAAAAGTAGCACTTGTTGGTTAAACTTGTGTCCCGATTTTCATTTTATAATTGGTCACAGAGTGGCATATTGAATTTGATGAACTTGTTTGAAAGGGAAGTCAAGGAGAGTTTTTTACATGTTTACTATTCAATTGAATAGGTCAGTCACAGTAGATAATTAACCAAGTAAAAATCTCTGTACCTGTTTGCTTTCCCTTTATTGTTTGCCTTCCTAATAAGCAACTTGTCAATTTGTTTAGAAGATTTAAACCTGAATCATCATTTAAAGTCTTGAACAATTATATCAGCATCTCACTCCTAAGGGCACGCAAACATCATTGCCATCTTAGCCACTGAGACAGACAGAAGATTCATTTCTACCATCTTCCGCCATATTAGAAATCTCCTTTTTGTAAAGTTATTCAATTATCATTACTGGAAGGAAATGACTGATTTAGAGTCTCTAACCCAAAGCACTAGAAATGATCTGGAATACCACCCAGAGCCTTCAACTTGTTACATGAAGCACCGGGATACTGTCAATAGGGATATAGATGGAAAATACAGACTTGCCTTTCTGCTCATTTATTTTCGTTCTTTGTTCTTGTCATCACTTTCATTGTTCTACCCTTTGAGAGAACTAGAAACATAAAAGGTAGCCATGTGAATGGACAAGAAAAGGAAGTTAAACAGAAGGAAAGAAGAACTGCAAAGAGGTTGGGTCTACGGAGTGCCTAGTGCCAAAGGTTCTTAGGACATATTATTGGGATCATTTCTAATACGATTCAGTCCTTCAAGTGTCCACGGCAAGAGGATTTTCCTCTTTCAGGAAACTGGAGAATGACTACAGGAAGGCTAATTCTCTCTGTTTTGTAGACAGGTCAGTCGTGAAGCGAGCTGGCCCCTTTCCATTATTTCAGGGAATCTAGTACATGATCTTAATTCTTCTTGAGCTGTAATCTGATACACATAAGTGGGGATGCAGGTTCTCTGACGCTGCCTGGGATCAGAGCAGCTGTAGCTTTAGACTAACACCTGACCCTAATTAAGAACTTCGGTGCCCCTTAAGCTCCAATCAGCAGAAAGGATCTACATCAGGAGCTGAACTCCTAGGTGTTACATCCTAAGATGTTGGTAGTTCTTTCCCCATTCTCCAAGAGCCATCGCTCTTTGACCTGGATCCGAAACCCAACTCAAGGCAAACCTGGTTAACTTCATGGTAGCTATGTAAGCAATTTTACAGAACTTAGAAAAGAATCACAAAAACAATCCCCCTTTCCGGGAGTAAAACCAAACATCTGAAGGTAACCAATTCACTGATGTCTACTAAAGGGGTGTGGGCAGGAAAAATAAGGACCTTGAGGACCTTCAGACAGAAGTCTCCCCCTCCCTCTTCTTTATAAACTCTTTCCCAGTTAAGGGTGAGAACATGAACTTCCTCGGAGAGAGACAGACCTGGGTTTGATTCAGGGCTCTGATCCCCTCCTGGCATGTGCCCCTTGGAAGGCAGGTCACATTTCTCAGTTAAACATTTGGGCTGCTACCGCAGCTGACCTAATACTATCTTTGTGTTGTGGGTCATCAGGTGTCTAGAGCAGCCTCTTCTGTTCCTTGGTTTTCCCAAACAGTGGCAGGAGAAAGTCACGGAATCAGTTAATATTTTCAACTACTATCAGTTGCCACGTTGTCACGAAATAAACGCATTGGCCGTCATAGGCAGCTACACAACCAGGAAGTTACAGGTGAGCAGGAGAAACTGCTGGGTGGGACTTGATCTTGGAAATTATGAGTTTTTTAAATAAGTCAAAGCATTTTCTGTCCATTTAACTCCACTCTTGGTATTAAGCAATTTCAACAAATACATGGATTTAATTCTGTTGTACTCTGATCATTCAACCTTCAAAAACTCTTTACATGACTGCCATGAAAATCTAATTTTCTTCACCCACCAGATCCATTTTCATCCAACTGGGGAAACTCACATTGATAGGAAGAGGTGTTTTTGCCTCTGACTGGGCAATGTAGGTAACGGGAAGACGAGTGGACGTCTCAATGGCAAATCATGAGTAGAGAAAGAGGCAGATGGTTCTCCAAATGTTCCAAGCAAGTGGATTGTATCACATTCTAAGGTCAGTGACTTGGACTAAGTGCAAAATGAAATGTATAAAACTGCAAAGATATATTTCCCATGCTGCTCCTTTAACTAGAAGCATCACAAAGATGACTGTTATTAAAAACAACTTACTTGGTTATCTCCTGTTTTAGGCTAACATGGTCTATGATGCCACCAGGGTTTCCTTTAAAAGAGCCCCGGGCACTGCATCTGGCATCACCTGTACCTCACTCCACTCCTGCTTAACTGCAGACAGGCATTATCCCCCAGCAGATGGAAGACATGTCTGACGTCAGAGTCTTTATTAACGTGTCTCTGGTACATGCAGATGTTTTGGTGGGTTTTTTTGAATTTTAATTTTTTTATACAGCAGGTTCTTATCAGTAGTCTAATTTATACATATCAGTGTATAATCCCAATCTCCCAATTCATCCCACCACCACCTCCCCACCCCCTGATTTCCCCCTTGGTGTCCATACATTTATTCTCTACATCATGCAGATGTGTTTTAAAAAGCAAGATCATCATGGATGATACACCATGAGTCTGTCCATTCTCTGGAATAATGAGAACTACAACTGAACCACAAACAATGAGCAGGAATGGCTGTGTGAAGAATTTCCTGATCAAACTTGGATGTGCTGAAATCTACATTTCTACAAACTAGCATCGCTTTCTATGTAAGGGACACATTTAAACACATCAATATTTTCCTCGGACCAGAGCACCTCTGTAGGATCCCGTCCTCCACCAGATATACAGAAAAGACTTAAGTTAGTTCTTATTTCTTCCCCGTGATGGTTAAATATTTGGATTTTTGTACCCACTCAATTTGTTTTATATGATGCCTACTGAAATGGCTTACCTCCTTTGTAATAGGTAATGAATAGCACATGTATTTGACAGGTCCAATAGATTTTATTGTCAACAGAATTTATTATCCCTAATGGATTAAACACCTTGATTTTGAAGAGCAAAGTACAATCAGGTTTAAAGCTACTCAGAAAAATAATCTGTTTTCTATAAAAGTTAGTTAAAATCAGGTTGTATTTAGACTCTACTTGTAGGTAGTTGCATCAGTTTTCAATGAGCATTAAAATGGGAAGAAGTTAACACTGTACCATATCCTTCTTCAACCTCAGGTGGACCTTTCCCACCCAGAAATACACACACACAAGCATGCACATACACCACCCCCCCACACACCCAACACATATACACACAGTTTCTGACGCTTTGAACAGCTCTCCATAGGTTCAAACCCTACTAAGTATTCATGTTAGCAAGGCTCTGCATAGTCAGTAGACCTTGAGAATAATCAGATAATGAATTGACCTGACCCCACTACCTCGAGAACCTAATCATAGATATATTTCAGTGAAACGCAGCTAAGCTGTAGGACTACAAAGAGTATCTCTAATTCGTCACTATGGCACATATTCTAAAAATTAGATTTGAATACTGCATGTTTGCAGTTCGGGGGTTATTGCAATGGCTTACCAAATGAGGGCTTCATGGTCATTCTTTTTATCCTCAGATTTAGTCACTGCACTGCCATCGGAGTGGTCTTTATAAATGCAGGATTTGGTTAATGAGATTCCTTGCTTACGAATTCCTTCTAGTTCTTAACTGAATTCAAAATTAAACACCAAATCCTAAAACACGGAATCCAAGGCATTTTTGCAAACAGACTCTGCTCTCTCTTTAGGCCCACGCCTAGCCACAAACCCTGCTCATCCACCAATCTTGTGTCTCTTGTGGACAGAAATACCAGATAATTTGCAGCAATTCAAACATACCATTTATCAACTCTTGCCATATATGTTGAGTACTCCCTGTACGTCTTGCTCTGTGGCAGACCTGAGCTAAATAAACAAGAAAATATGAGAAGGGACCCTTGACTGTTATGAGGTCCCCATGCTTCTATGGGAACATTCTGACATGGCCCAAGACATACATTTTTGGATTCTTAATTTTTCAAAATTCTACATGGGTGCGTGTAGAAGAGTTTCCCTCGATACGTTCTAGGGATTTGTATCTTCACTCTCGCCACCACCCAAGGTAGAGGGAAAGATTGACACAAGGGATGGGAGAGGCTAAGGGGTGGAGTGCAAAGGCACATCTGAATGCGTCTGACACATGTTTACCATTGTTCCTAAAGGACATCAGTTAATTCGAAAGGTTATCTGTTCATCCTCCAAGAATCACTTGTATATATTGATAGACTCATCTGCCCTCCAAGTTCTTTAGGTTTTTCCTTATAGATTCCACAGTGAAGGATATTTGTTCTACAATGATTTATTATCTTTCAATCCAAACAGTAATATTAGTGAGTCCCCTCTGATTTCAATACTAGACATGCACAATATTTAATATCATTAAAGTCTTATGCAATAAACTTTGTGAAAAGAATGGAAACCTTCTCAGACGCTAACTCAGTTTGAATGGGATTTTTGAAAAATATTTCTGTTACTTGTCATTTGCAAAAGTAACGTATTCGAATAAAAATTCTAACAATCCAGAAAAAAAGTCATTGAAAATTATCTAAAACTGGGATGGGGTTAAGGATAGTGAAAATTAAATATATTTTATGTACCTCACCTTGTAATAAAAGAATTTTTGCACCTTGATGGGGACATTATAATGACTCTTGCTTTAACTGGGTACAGGGAGTGATGTATAATTGTAATTGGGTTTTCACATCTGAGTATTATATGGGGACGTTGCCAAAGTGCTCTGAGAAGCACTGAATTGCTCTTTCTGGGGGAGAAGAGGGGAGATAGAGGGGGCTACAGAAAGGAGTAACTGCTAATCTGCAATTTGAGGACTATTTAGAAATTTAACAAATCTGGGAAGCAGGAAGAACATTCTATGCAAAGGCAACGTTCCTGTACAAAGACCCTAATATACGAAGGAGTCACCTTTTAATGGAAAAAGAATGGTTTAGGATAAATTGGACGTTGAGCCCCATCAAGGTCCAGATGACATTATTTCTGGCAGATCAACTTTCTAAGTGGTCTGGGTTTCAAAGGAATCAAGTGAAAAGTAGAATAGTGAATCTTATAAAAGTCAACTCTACCATCCAGTTTACAGTATAAAATCTCACTGCAGTAGACTGAAAAGTAGCCCCTCAAAGGTATCCACGTTCTGATCCCAGGAATGTGTGAATATGTTACCTGACATAGTAAAAGCCTTTGCAGATGTGATTAAATTAAGGATACGGGGCTCTTGAAATGATCCTGGGATATCTGGGTAGGTCCAGTGCAATCACAGGAGGATCTTATCCTTATTTTATAAGAATAAGAGGGAGGCAGGAACGTCAGAAGCAGAGAGGAGATGTGAAGATGGTAGCAGAGGTTGTATGTACCAAAGTGCTTTGAAGGGGAAGGAAGCAGGGTATAAGTTAAAGAAGGTGGGGAACCACCAGAAGCTGGATAAGGCAAGGAACCAGATTCTCCCCTAAGATCTCCAGAAGAAATGCAGCTCCACCATGTTTGCTTTTAACCCAAAAGATCCATTTTAGACCTCTGAACTCCAGAACCGTTAGTCCATTCTGTTGTTTTAAGCCATTAAATTCATGGTAGTTTGTGAGAGCAACAGGAAGTTAACATATGCATTGTCCCGGATATCACTGTGGTTCTCCATTTTGTTGATCTTACTGTTGCTTTTGCCATCGGTGTTTTTCTTAGAACAATTAAGAGACCCGAAAATACACCAACGTAATACCGTTGATGTCTTTTCCCTTGGGTTTTCACTTTAGCGAAGTGAGATACATCTGTTAAAAAATCCCCCCCCAAAATGACAGTGATCAATAATAAAGCTCTTTGAACAGAATAAAGAACCATTGAGGCTACAGAGCCCTAAGTAACTTTCACTAGTAAAATTATAATGGTTACACAACTGTGAAGAAATTAACACAGTGTACGTAGAAGGTGTCAAAACAAAGCAACTGAACCATACACAGACCAGCAACTACTTCCTAATTTTTCATGCAGAAATCCCTTTGGGGAATTGCCCATTCATAGTCTCTCTTGAGATTAATGGCTCCTACATTTTAATTGTTTGCTAGCTGTTGGTGTGTTTTTCAAGATGACAGGGACTCAATACTCTTAGAGACAATAACTTGTTCAAATGTGCAAAACATATTGGACTTAAATGCAGGAGAAAAGTGGAAATATCTGGTGATCATAGTGAGGTTATGTTGCAAATGACTAAGTAAGTCATAACTAAAGTACCAGAAGATTGTAGGGTCAGAGCTTAACCAAGCATTGAAACTCTCTCCTCAAGCAGTCCAGACTGTGTCACTTTAGTGACCTTATCCAAGTACCCTGGCCAGTGGTGTGGTTGGCTCAGCTGAAATAAATTGGCCTGAGCAAGTAATCAAAAAGCTCTAGAATGACTGGGTGCTTCTTTGGGAAGCATCCAGCTTGAATCTAGACTTCTTCAGGCTGGTCCATGTGTTTGGATTCTACCTTACAGATCAAGGGCTCAGCCACGAATATTCCCTAAAAGGCTGAGACCCCCCCACCCTGTGCTTTGTAGCTTCCTGGATCTTTTTTGTTCTGCCTTCAAAATTAACTATTTTAAACCCACCCATTTGCCCACAGGTTGCAATTCAATTTTTGTATTAGCCAACGTAAGTTTTAGGTG
Source organism: Neophocaena asiaeorientalis asiaeorientalis (assembly GCF_003031525.2). Taxonomy (NCBI): domain Eukaryota; kingdom Metazoa; phylum Chordata; class Mammalia; order Artiodactyla; family Phocoenidae; genus Neophocaena; species Neophocaena asiaeorientalis. Next base: position 3,096,525 of record NW_020174923.1, on the reverse strand, counting down.
CCATTCTGGGATTACATTAACTCCTCTGCCTATCTGGATGATTTAGACTTACCCTACCTTTCAGTTCACCCATACTCTTGGGCCATAAGTTAACTTGCCCTTTGCTCCCTACTTCTTAGCCATGGTCAGCCATTCCCACTCCAGCTCTTGGAACACGAGATGGGGCCAAGCTCTCAACCCACTGTTGCTCTAGGCAAGAGATCAGACCCCAGTTACACAACTATCTTTAGTTTAAAAAAAAAAATTGATGGTATCTACTGGTGACATAGGTGAAAGACAGGTATTTTCTCTCAAAATTCAGTATAACTAGATGAAAATGATTCTAAGACTTTAGGTCTAAAGCGTGACCCCTACAAAGACAGCCAGACTCTCTAAGGTATGGTGTATCTAGAGGAGAAACATGGAGGCCTCTGGCCTGGTACAGGTTGGTCTGTGATGTCACATCTGATTAGCGGGACATTAAAAGTGAGGTTCTAGTCTGGAGGTTAGAGCCCAAGTCAGAAGTACAGCATCTCACATCCCCGTCACCAGGTATCATTAGTAGGGTCTGGAATAATTCCAGGGGGTTATCTGGCTGGAGTATGAAAGCAGAAACCTAGTCAAATCACCAAGTCAGGATGTCAGGCTAGGACCTGGTTGTGATTCAGTGGGCAGGGAGATGCCCACAGCCCATATCGGGGTGTCCTATTATCAGGGATATAGTCATGACTCTAAATCCCTCCAGCTGGTTAAGATAAAGCTGCTACTGCTGAGGACTCCTCCTCTGACAGACACAGCTTGGCAGTTCCAGGAGACGTAAAGCACACACGGGGCATCAGTGAGTTCAGCTCATCGGATGCACAGCCAATGTGCTTAATTAGGACCTGGCAGAACACACAGAAAAAGGACAATGGTCTGAAGCTGAATGACTAATGAATAGTCGTGGAGGAGATCTGGAAGGACACCTTGGCCCCCTTTGAAAAAATTAACATCTTACACTTTCTCGTACATGGCAGGTCTCTGGTTTGGGACACTCTGTAACCAGGGTTGGGGGGCGCGGTCCAAGAATCCAGGCTGACGATTTCATGCATCTCTGAGTAGGGCGCAATGCCCATGAAAGGTTACATAGTCCCTGGACCTCCCAAAAGAACCTGAAAGGAAGCCCTAGGATGTCATTACCCTCGAGGGAACTGGTGAAGGCCCAGGGGAAGAGGGGACCAGCTCCTGGGGGAAGATCCTCTGAAGCCAATAATAAATCAACTATAATTAAAAAGCTACTACGCTGACCTGATAGAGTTTTGCTAGCAATAGGTGGGGTTTCTTTCTCGGGAAGTGTTTCATTTTCTGTTAGAATAGCAGTGAAGAGGGCAGGAGGTGGGACAAAGAGGAAGAGAAGGACCTAGGAGTACACGTTTGTGTTGTTGCAGGTCAGAAGCCTGGAGAACAAGAGGGTGGAAGTGTTGAAACAGTGCGCTCAGGAATCTACACGGAGGCAAAGGTCTAGAATAGTAGTTGTCAGCATTGGCATTCGGCGCCAGCTTTCTCAGGATGTGATACTATCCTGTCTGGATCACAGAGTCCTAGACGTCTGTGTTTTATTAAACACTGCAAGGCTCCTTCCTATACGGGGAGGTTTCAGGTATCTTAGCCTGCTGAAAAGGGGCTGGAGAAGTGAATGGCGGGATGGGGTGGGCAGATAGCAGGGAGCATGGGTATTTGGGAGAAAGAGAGGTGTTTGAGGGTCTTTTTTAAGCTTACAGTTCCATGAGTGATATAATCTATGGCTTAGGGAGAATGAGGTATGAGGAAGCATAGTGAATTTCAAATCACAAGTCCTGGATTCAAGGCCTGCTTTGCCATTTATTGGCTGTGTGGCTTTGGCAAGACACCTGTCGGGTATCAAAGATGATTTTCAGGATCACGTGAACTCATTATACAAGGGTTGTGTGGGTCAAAAATACGTAAAGTGATAACGATTATTTTCCCTGTAATGTCATCTTTCTGAACACATTTCTTTAGTACAACAGATATAGCCCTACAGAAATATATTTGACCAAAGAGTCACATGTGAATTAGGAGAAATTTCACATGGTAAAGAACTACACAATTTACCGTGCTTTCTATGGATCTCTGCATAATCAAGGCAAAGGCTAGACCAGAATATGGTTGGAGAGACTACAGGGCATTATGTGCTACACATTTTAAAGCCTGACGTAGAATATTCCCCTTCTTAGCAGCTCAGGTCAGCGGCCCCCACGACTTCTGAAGCGCCATCCAAGAGCTGATGGGCTACTATGCCCAAGAGTCTCTCTAAATAATTGTCTGTGGTCCAGCTCCAGAAAGCACGATGGGGATGTCATCGGGATGTTCTCCAGAAGGGCCTTGATTCTCCAAGTCTTATTACACGTCCAAGAGTAATAAGATCCACTTAACAAGATCCCCTTTGTGGAAAGGCAAAGCACATTCGATTCATTATTAGTAGATATTTGTTCAAATAACCATCAGTAACAGGTGTTGCACTTGGTATTGTATGCACTGCCTCAGATTTAAGTCATTTAGGCCACATCCAATATTGCTAAGAGTGGACATTCTTTGGTAAGACCTTCAACCCACTGCTATACATCCTGCCCCTCCACTGCCTTCTGACAGATTGGGGATGACCCACTTGGAACTTCGCCAAATTCCTCTTAGCTTACGTGAGGAAAATATAAGGAAAAGGGAGAAACGCATGAGTCTGCAGGAGAGAGAACAGAATTCAGTAGCTGCTATCAGAGATGACATATCTTTGGATAAACCATAATGATAATATCATTTAGGCTTCATGTGCTTCAATTACAGAAACTCTGCCGAGTGATTTATATACATTTCACATACACACTTCAGTAATTGTACAAGATAAAAAAATGAAATAGAAGCCAGTACAGAAAGGTACAGTGTGACATGCTCAAGATCCCACAGCAGTGGACAGCCGGGATTTCAGCCCAGGGAGTCTAAGTCCAAAATGAGTCTTTAAGGCATTGCTACACTGCTTACTGCTAACTGCTTGTAATGACTTAGAATTTCTTCAGAAGCTGAATGTCGCTTCTCTCTGTTGGTATAATTTGGCAATTGGACAGCTGGTTCAAGGAGATGAAAAGTGTGGTTAATCCAATAATTAAATTGTGGGCGTTCCGGGCTAAGCAGTCGTCGGTGGTATGAAACAGAATTTTTTTTGAAAGTGTACGTGCACTGTAGCTCCAGTTTGCACGGCCTGGACTGGCGAGAGACAGAGAGAGCAAAGGAAGACTTTTAGTTCTAGGAGTAAACCGCTGTTAACCACCAACAGTTGGCTGAAATTATGTTTGCCCAAGGAATACATGCCAAATATGAAATGAACTTTTGGACTCGTGTAATTGTATTTGATTGCAGGAGGTGTAATTCACCCATCTCATTTAGAGCGGGAGGGGGAAGCACCTTTGGTCTCAGTTAAGACATAAACCTAATCTGAACCATGAAGTTGAAAAGAACTCCACCTTTAAGCCACTGGCGTTTGGGGATGCCATTCTTCTAATCTTCGGAGAAGTCAGTTTTATCCATGGTGTTGCAGTAACAGCTGCTTTCAGTACTGAGGGCTTTCTTCACGGCAGGTGTTGTGCTCAATACTTTACCTGCATTACCTTGTTTCAACCTCATGACAGACCTGTTGGGTTCATTTCAGATTCGGAAATGGAAGATCTATGAAATGACGTGTTCAACGTTACATTTCTAATAAGTGGCAGGGCCAGGTTTGAATTCCAGACCTCCTGATGTGTCTATACTGAACGAGCATACCATGATGTCTCCACTTACGTTACAGGGTAAAGACAGTAACTGGGAGTCCAAGGATGTAGGCTTTGGTCTCAAAGCCACCCACCATTGGTCACCTGCCACCCACCGTTCAGGAAGTGCCATACATGCTACTCACCTCCCATATCAAAATGCAGACAACCACTGCCCTGCTTCTCTCACATTTTCCTTCCATTGAATGAAAAACTTCCCTACGTGAAGGGTCTGATTAATAATGACAGACTCTCAAAAATATTTTTCAACTTAAACCAAATTGAATTTTTTTGGTCTTCCAACATGATCAGACTAGAATTGCATTTTATGGAAAATAGCATGGCTTTGGTAAATAAAGATGCATTGGGAAGAACATTCCAGAAAAGATGAATGATGTGAGCGATGGTACAGAATGATGTTGAAGCCCCTCCCCAAGAATACTGAATAAGGATAGAGTTCAGGGTGTATACTTGATAAATGTCAGGCAAAGCTGTTTAGATTTCTCCTGCAAGCAAAGTGAAAACACCGAAGATTTCCTTTTTAACTTGGCGGTGGTGTTCCATGCGAGTGTCTGTTTTTCGGTGGTAATGCCTAGGATCAAGTACGAGCAAGAAGTGGTCAGGTCAGGCAGACCAGGAATCACAATGCTTACTAGCTGAGGTCTGAAGTGATAAGCTAGAGACATGTCAATGAAAGAGACTGGACAGATGGAAGGGAGAGTACGGGGTCTCTATGCAGGTTCTAAAGGCTGAGCAGCTATTGTAAGTAAGAAAGGAAGGGATAAAGAAGACTGCTGGATTTTGATCCTGAGTGCCTAGGAGAAAGAGGATAAGTGGGGAAGCCCAGAGTAGAGATCTCCATGAAGAGGAAAGACGATGGTGGGAAACTCTGGTGGAGATGGCGACAGGCAGCTGCATATGGGGAACAAAAGCGGCGGAGAGCACTTGGGTCCCAAAGAAAATAACGTGAAGCCATCCAGGTTTTGGTACACTTGACAAGGAAGCCATGAGAACAGCTGAGATTCCAAGCCAATCCAAGGGTGAATGAGGCATGGTGTTCAGTTCCGTGTGTCTCTGTATTTGGGGGATTGGAGAAAGGATATTTGCCAGGAAGCTAAAACAGGTCCTCATTGAAACAATTAATCTAAAACTATAGAATGGTACATACATGCCCTATGTATGTATAGCCAAAGTGAGGGATTTGAAGAAACACATGGTCAAATATGAACTAGACTTTTGTACTTTTATGGCCGTTGCTAATACCATTTTGTTTTTCTTAAAATCTGAATGGGCCACTTCCTATAGGTATACAGATCGTTAGAAATACCTGCCATGCCCAAGTGCATTTGTTTTTCCCAATGAATAGTTCTCCTTTATACCTGTTTTGGCACTGTTCATCACATAATTTCTCTCAGCATCATCTCATTTTGCTTCCAGAAACATATTCTCAAGTGCCTGGCTACGTAATAAACACTCTCTGTGGATGCTACCCAAGTCTTGGTTATGTGCAGAATTGCTGAGCTGTAGTGCGTTACCAACTAATATTTCTAATACCTCTTGGGATCATACCCCCATTAACCATTTATAATGTACCAACTGCTACTCAACATGTAGAAATGAGATTGCATTTCACTGCTTGTCAAAGTAACAGGCCTCTCTGAGATCTTTTTTTTTTTTTTGGTTTCCGGGAGAAAACAATATTGAGATCCGCGGTCACTTGCCAAGTGCAAGCTAGCAGTCGTTGTTTTTTCCCTAAATGATTTTATTATATTGAGGATTTGCCTCGGAACAAAATGTGCTACAGAAACTAATAATATATATTTTTATTTGGTGACCTTTTACCCCATTCCACCTTCAGCGTTTATGTACAGTTTACTAACTCCGAAAGAGGGAATTTAAAATGTCGTCAGAAAGTCAAACAGTGGATCTGTTTTGCATTGGGAAGATGCAAAACGTTATCTGAGTGAGAGGTCAAAGCCACTTTTTAAAAAATTTAAACTAGGATAGAGGTGGATAATGTCACGGTTAAACATGGTCTACCACTGGTCACGGAGTGATAAATACTAGTCTGTAATGACTCAGGCCATTCCTACTTTATGTAGAAGGTGGGATTCAGCATGTTATAGACACTTAGCGTAATAGATAAGGTCAGCTGAACGTTAGAGCTCTTTATTAGCTTTGAGATAAATGCTTCCATTCTACTGTTTCCTTGAATAGATCTAATATACATTTGTGCCAGAAGAAAGTGTTTCAGAACGATGTTTTTACTAGGTCTTCAACAGAAGAAAGATTTCGCTAAATTCAAAGTTGTCAATTAGATCTCATCATCTCGAGAATCATTGTAAACAGTGAGCAAACAAGCAAAATCAAATAACGTTAATCACACTGGGGAAAAGCCAACAATTGATTAGGATAATATTCTATAGCAAAAGTCCAAAGGTGTAACCTTGACAATGCATTTGTTCAATGGTAGGTATCCGTCCATTGATGGACACACACATTTGGGACTTATGGTGTCAAATATGGCACTGGTTTCTAGGAATACAAAATAACTCCGACATGCTTTGTATTTTATGTAGGTGAGAAGGGATAAAGAAAGGCTTCCCTGTAGAAGAATTTCAGTGAGGTTTCAGCAGATAATTAGAAGCTTTTCTGGTGAGAAATAGGAAGAAATAAAATTCTAGAAAAACGAAACAAGGCTTGAAAAATTGTTTTTAACTGTTTTCATATTTAGAGTCCCAGGATAGTAGGGAGAATTATGAGGGAGTGGCAGAAGGAAAAGATAAGAAGGGCAGCTCTAGTATTTTAATAAATTACTCAGGGTGAGATAAAGTAATTGCCCCACTCATAAATTTCATAAATTATGTAGACATGAGGGACATTTAGACACAGTTTCCTGGACAAGAAACGTCTGTCATGCAATGAGTACTCTACTCCTTTGCCACTGTTGCAATGATTTTAATACATGCTGCTACAGCAAACATTTCTTCTAAGTCAATAAACTCAACCTTGAAGTTCAGCTTCAAGATCATGACACCTGTTACTTAAGTCAGTGCAAGCATGGTCAAGTTCATGGCACTTGCCTAAGGAAAAGTCTGTAGCAGAAGGCACCTCAGATTCTTCTCCCAATTACAAAATAATCCTTTATAAACTTGACTATTTAAGATCTCAAATTAAGAGCCTGAAGACTCCCCTCTGATCACCGCAGTGCTGTTCACAACAGCCAAGACATGGAAACAACCTAAACGTCCATCGACAGATGAACGGATAAAGAAGATGTTTTATATCGCGTGTATATACAAAGACACACACATATACACACAGTGGAATATTACTTAGCCATAAAAAGAATGAAGTAATGCCATTTGTAGCAACATGGATGGACCTAGAGATGATCATACTAAGCGAAGTGAGTCAGAAAGACAAATACCATACGATGTCACTTATACGTGTAATCTAACATACGACACAAATGAACATATCTATGAAACGGAAACAGATTCATAGAGAACAGACTTGTGGTTTCCAATGGGGAGGGGAGGTAGGGGTGGGAGATTGAAGGATTGGGAGTTTGGGATTAGCAGAGGCAAACTATTATTTATAGAATGGATAAACAGCAAGATCCTCTGACAAACCCTAATGGAAAAGAATATGAAAAGTTATACATATATAACTGAGTCACTCTGCTATACAGAAGGAATTAACACAACACTGTAAATGAACTATACTTCAATAAAATTTCAAAAAAGAGCTTGAAGACTCTCTTGGACCTATGGCTCAGCGACCTGCTCAAGTGTCTTCTCCATCACTGAGAGCCCTAAGATAGTTCAGGTTAATGCTACAGAATAACTGTGAAACACCCCTCACCCCTCCCTATAATCCAGGATCTTGACAGGGAGGCAAGACGCTTACACAACTGAAAAAGCACATGTAATTCAGACTTGACTATGTGTAATTAAAATCCTAAATGGACTTTAACAAACCACCTGGGTGGACAGAATAACAGCTCCTCAAAAAATGTCTATGCCCTAACAGGGCAAAAAGACTTCTCAAATCTGACTTAGATGACAGGTCTTGAGTTGGGAAGATTATCCTGGGTTACCCTGGTAGGCCCCATCTAATCATGAGTTCTAAAATTTGGAAAAGGCAGAACAGTGAACCTAAAGATGGCAGCATGAGGAGATGAGTAGTCCTATTCGTGATCTGAGATGAACAGGTCAGGTCCAGGGACCTGAGAGAATTTTCTGGAAACTAAGAGCAGACTCCATCCAACAATCAGGAAGGAAGCAGGGACCTCAGCCCTACAACCACAGGGAAGTTAATCCTGCCAACACTTGAATGAACAAGAAAAGGGATTCCTAAGAAGAAGGAACAAAGCCCTGCTGACACCTTGGTCTTGGCCAAGGTGACCCACGTCAGACTCCTGACCAACAAGATTGTAAGATAATAAGGCTATATTGTTTTAAGCCACAAAATGTGTGGGCTTGCGTCACAGCAGCCTAGACAGCCAATACACCACCAAAATGAGTGGCAAAAATAATTTAATTATTCAATTGGCATTTGGGAAAGGAGAGGGAAGGATACAATTTTGGGGAAGAGCTTCACTGACATGAAATTTGAGCAGGCTTTTTTAGGATGAAGGAATTTGAATGACCCAGGTTTAAGAGGGGATAGCATTTCTCCCCAAGGCGAGTTCAGAGATAAGTCTGATCGGAGGCCTCTGATTAAAGCAGAAGGCTTGGGTGGGGGAGGAGTTGGAATTAAGTCTAGGTTAGAAGTGTATTCTTGAGGACTCTGCATGCAGGATGAGAAATGAGAGCTATCAGAGGAAATTCTTGTTTCAATCCACCCTTACAGAGCAGCTGCTTGAGTTTCTCTGTTATCCTCGCAGAGGCTGACCTTGTGGCATCCCACTGCCCTCCTGTCTCCTCCACACCATCAAGGGCATCAACCACACAAGAGCCAAGACATGGAAATAACCCAAGTGTCCATTGATGGATGAATGGATAAAGAAGTCGTGATATATCATGGAATATAATTGACCCATAAAGAGTGAGGAAACCCTACCATTTGTGACAGCAAGGATGGACCTTGAAGGCATTATGCTAAGTGAAATAAGTCAGACAGAGAAAGGTAGATACTGGTCTCATTTGTATACAGAATTGAAGCAAACAAAACTCATAGAAAAAGATATCAGACGCGGGGTGTCAGACAGAAGCGGGAGAGGGACTTGGAGGGAAGTGGTTGGGGAGGTACAGATTTCATTATAAGATAAGTGATTCTGGGGATGTAACGTACAACAGGATGGCTATGGTGGACACTGCTGTATTATATATCGGAAAGCTCTTAAGAGAATAAATCCTAAGAGCTCTCATCGGAAGGAGAATTTTTTTTTTTTATGTCTATATGAGGTGACGGATGTTAGCTGAGCCTACTGGGATCATCATTTCACCATATATGGAAATCAAACCATCATACTATATGCCTTAAACTTATATCGATACAATGATGGATGGTCAATTCTTGCTCACTAAAACTGGAGGAAAAATAATAAGAGCATCAACCACAAAGATAAGAGTGAACATTTCAGTGATTACCAGATGCCGTGCTCTGTACTAAGAGCTCTATTCACTTTGTATGCTTTAATCCTCACAACAAACCCTCTTTATAAACGAGTCAGTTGAGGATTAGAGAAATTTAATGATCTTGTACCAGGACACAGCGCTAACTAGGGGCAAATCTAGTATTCAAATCCAGACAGTGAAATCCTAGAGCCCAGAGTCTTAGCCATTTTATACGGTGCCACCCGGGATGATCAGACATGCAATTTGTTTTTCCTGCCTGGAGAATATTTTATGAATGTATATTTTATTAGGCCCCTATAGGCACAACACAGGTTATGCGTGCTAAGGGCTATGTAATCAATTCTTTTAAAAGTGAAACTGAAAAACAGATCGAGTTATTCAGTCAGGTGAGATGTCTAGAATGGCCCAAGCATGATTCATCCAAAAATTGTTTATGTATTATCGCCAAAAACTCCAGCTGGCTACAAAAAAGGATGATTCAGCGATCAAATAGAAACCTCAACTAAGCTGCATCCGAATCTAAAAGAATGCCTGGTATTTTATGCCACGGTAGAGCCTGCCATGCCCACTGTTTGATCCAGAGGGATGGAGCAGCTGGGGCTTCTGGAACTTAATAGGTTAATAGAATTGCTTTTGTGTCTGTCTGCTGAAATGCCTTCCTTTGCTCCCATAACTCTTCGTACACTGTCCTGACTTGAAGGTAACTGGACATCTGAAAAGAACCTAACAACCCTGCATAAAGCTGCAAGAATGAGAGAACTCTTGAGTGAATACACACTCAGAGAACCGAAGGGCAGCGTCGTGATGTTAGCTAAAGCTCTCCAAGAAACTCAGTCATGCCTTTCTGTCCTACGACAGGCAGCCTTCCGGGTAGTGCTGTGTCAAGTTGAGCTTTAGAAGTCAGAAGCTTGCACTTTCGAGTGAGAATTAGTAAAGCGTGCATTAGTTTGTAGAATGGTAAATGCCAAGGCACCTAGACAAAACTCATCTAATTTTGGTTAAGGGTAAGAAAGATGACACATGTTAGAAGAATTAAAATGTGATAAACTGATCATTGGAATTGAATTCACTGTTAATGGCAATTAAGTCGCAAAAAATAGAAAACATGTTCCTAATAATGTTTTATTGATGGTACCTAAAAATGATCCCAAGTCATTTCTTACCTACTTGAGAGCCAACATTCTTCCAGGAGAATAAATTTCTGTTTTGTTCTTATCGTTTGATTAGATTTAAAATTGCTTTTGATTAGGGAATATAAGTATACATAGGAAATTTTTGATTAGGGAATATAAGTATACATAGGAAATTTTTGATTAGGGAATATAAGTATACATAGGAAATTTTTGATTAGGGAATATAAGTATACATAGGAAATTTTTTTTACTTAATTTTTATTCCTTTACAGGCAAATCAGTTACTTTTAGATCGCTACAGATCTATAAAGCTACACACCTATATATATAGACCTATCTACATACCTAACCCTTCACACAGGGAGTTTCTTACTATAAAAGTCATCACTGGACGATGATGGATAAAAATCCACTTTTCCACAGGTAAATAGATGGAAAGCATTTTAAAACAACTTCTTAAAACATTAATTTTTTTAAAAATGTGGCTATGAGTGAAAATAAATGCAACAAAGGGAGTGTAGATTGTAAGTCTCATTAGCTGGGAAGGACAGCTGGATGGTAGTGAAAGCATAGGCTCGAGAAACAGACTTCAGCTACTACCTGGGTCACCACTCTGTGCCTTGGGTGTCTCATCTGTAAAATGGGGATGCAGACAGTGTATACCCTGGAGGATTACCAGGACAATCCAGGTAACCCGTTTCGCACAGTGCTTGGCACGTATTAAGAACTCAAACTGTAGAAGTAGGACTGAAAAACTGATGGGGAAGAAGGAAGAAAGCAGTTATGGGTGTGAGAATGTGTGCACACTTGCAGGTACTCAAGCCCAGAGTAATTCCAAATAACCTCTGTCTTTAGAAGTATCTTAGGTATTTGCTTTCAGAAAATGAGGGTATTTATTCCTTTTTAAGCTTGGGAAACATGGCCCTGGAGAGCTCATTTACAAATTTGGAACTTGAGACTGAAAACTTGATTTAAATACATTTCTCACTTCTGCCCAGCAATGGATTATAGTAATGATAAAGCCATATCAGAGTTTTCAAATCTCAAAGACTTAGCATCTAAGTGATAGGCTCATAAACTACTGGTGTCCTCTGATTCCAACTTTTGCCTTACTATGAGTCTTTATCCCTTATGATTCTATTGGACATCTTCAGCTTCCATACTTCTTTGGCATCTGTTACCTTTCTTTATCTGCTCTCTCACATTTGAGGAATATAACAGAGGATATTCTTTTAAAAGACCCAGCCTTCTCCTTCTCAACCACCATGCACCAACATAAATTTTAAAAGGCCAAGGAAAAAATATTTGCAACTACAGCAAGTGGACACCAAAACGTGCATCTCTGCCATATCCACTGTCGTCACCACCACCAGTTAAGCCCCAATTCCTCTGGTATCACCAAATGCCTTGCAGGAGGGGAGAGGTTGGGAAGTAATGACAGAGACAGGAGAAACTTAACCTGTTGGCAAACAGTAGAGAGACTTGAAAACAGAAGAAAGCAGCTATATCCAGTTCCCCACCACCTCTCCTCAAAGGACCTCACTCTAGTATCACCTTCGCTCCCCTGACAACCCCCTGACAAGGATAAATAGATGTCAAATGTGCTTTTGCTCCTAAGACCTCTCGGCATTGGTAGGGAACACAAATGCAAAACTCAGGCTAAGTTAATCTCCTGCTCTATCACTTAATGAAAAGCCACAGAATATAGGCTTCCAGCCCAAGCTGTTCGTCTTGCCCTGCAGCGTTATCAGCACCCTCTAAAAAAGTAGGTTGACAAAATGAAGAAAGCCATTTCTGTTAGCATTTTCACACCCTATGAAACACATGTTCTGTTTATAAGCAAACATGACTCCGGGGTTATAGGATCTTTGGGGGACACATGACAACGAAAAGACTTCTGATTACAGGATTATGGTCTCCACGTTAAAAATTTGGTTGAGGGGCTTCCCTGGTGGCGCAGTGGTTGGGAGTCCGCCTGCCGATGCAGGAGACACGGGTTCGTGCCCCGGTCCGGGAAGATCCCACATGCTGCGGAGCGGCTGGGCCCGTGAGCCATGGCCGCTGAGCCTGCGCGTCCGGAGCCTGTGCTCCGCAACGGGAGAGACCACAGCAGTGAGAGGCCCGCGTACCGCAAAAAAAAAAAAAAAATTTGGTTGAACCTGTAGCAAGTGAATCAGGGCCTTGCTTGGAAGAGATTAGACAAGTATGTAGTGACATGACTTTGAGCCGTGGTGTCATTCCTAGAAAAATCAGTGCTTGCCCCTGCCAGTCTGAAACTCTAAATTCCCGGGCCCAGTGTAACACAGGTTCAACAATGAATTCCTTCTATTTGAGAGGGGTGTTGTCTGCTTTGCAGAAGGATAAAATGGTTACTTGGGGGTCACTTTTGCCTTTACAAAATTTAATGATACCAAAATGAAAAATTCTACCCAGGACAAAATCCCAAATTATACATATGGGTTAGCTACACTCAGTGTACCGCAGTAGTTAACAGTTCAGCACTAAATCCAATGATCTCTCTCTGCTTACGGGATGGCAATACTACTAAATGCTCTGTTGAGCACATGTGAAGCTTAAAGAAAACTCGTGTTTATAAAGTTCACAGCGTAAGGCCAGACACCTATCGTATACTCCATATATATTAGCGATACTTTTTCTAGCTGTCTTGCGTCCCTCTTGATTGCTTTAATTCTGTGTTCATATGGAAGGTATCTACCGTATATACTCTGGGTTCTATGTGGGCAGAAACTTTATGGAAGGGAGAGAGAGTGTAGCCAACTCTGGCAGAAGAACCAGGAAGGCAGTAGAGAGATTTTAAGGGCCAGTCGTCTATATTTTCTCCATGTCTTTGAACGTAAACACTTCTCCCTCAAGAAGGAAATAAGCCTGAGGGAATTAGAGCTAGGGATCTGTTTATATTCATGTTAGGAAGAGCTAGGAGTAGAAAGAGCCTATAACCCCTAGCAACTCACAGTTCCTTCTTTGAGATTCCTTTCACCAACTGGGTTAAATCAAATGTTTCCGGCTCCTCTCTTGCTGTTTTAGGTACTAATCCCAAGTCTCCAAATAATATTCTGACTCTTTCCCAGCATGCAGTCATCAAGGAAGTAGATGTAGAGTGAAAACCTTGGAGGGAGCTGGCTGTGTGCTTCAAGGGGGGTATGTGACATTAGCCCCCCTAGTCCACCGCTTCCCTGCTGAGCTTGGAGATGTAGCTCATGTGTGGCCGTTCACATCCAGGGACGGGACTGAGTAGAAAACACATTTGGCTTTATTTTATTATCTTTCCTGTCCTGGAAAGTTATGTTTGCAAATATCATAGTCCGTAGCTAAAAAATGACTGAAAACCAACCTGAAAATACATGGATTATAATCTCAAACTGCTTTGGGCTTTCATTTTCTTCGAGAATTAGGAAGCTTCAGGCTCTGTGTTTTGTTTTTCTCTCTTTCACATAATGCATTCAGAAAAGAGGCCCAATGTGATATGTCTTAGTCGTGTACAAAACTCGCCTCCTTTTGCAGAAAAGAGGAAATACTAAGATGCACCGTTGTGATGGTTGGGAGACGCTTGTTATGGGTGTACGCCCTAGCAGAAAGCTTTTCTTCCTCAGTGCCACTGCTTTTTTGTCTACTTTCGTGGGTTTGTGAGACACGTACCTAAGGGGAGGACACTTGAAGGTCATTTCTCTGTAAACAGCCCAGCTTTCTCCATTCAGCTTCTGTCTGGCTTCCCTCTCTTTCTCTCTCTTTAAACTGAACATGACTGAAATTAAATGAATCCGCCTGTTCTGAAAGCCTGTTTTTTAGTCCCCAGTGGGTGCTAAGTAATTTTATTACTTTTTAAAGATTCACCCATGCTTTCGGTAACATGAAAGTAAATGACCTCAGAGTGGCAGCTTTTAGGTTGAAAAGACTTAGAGTCTGAAGCAGCAGCTTTTGTAATCCTCGTCCACTCGAAAGGCTGCAAAGCCTCACTGGATGTATGTTTCACAAGTTCTCTTCTCCTGTGAAAAATGAGGATGTTTATTTCTTTGCTGAAATCGTAAAAAGACCCAGGTAGAAAAAATTTTCCATTACACGTCTCCTTTCCTGTCGTGTCATCGTGGGTAGAATAAATGGTCAGGATCTGATCGCAGTCTTGTAAATGGGAAATAACTCCTGAGTGATGGCAAACGTCACAGCTACCCACCCCCATCCGCATGTCTCTGTAGGCCCCGGGAACACTTCCCACAGGCCCTGGGAACACTTCCCTTCACGACTCTAGGGTTGCTTTGCAATGAGACAGATGCATGGGATACAGGCATTTGGGATACTCAGCCTCCAGAGAGTTCTGGGCTGTGCTAGGGGTGGAGAAGGTGCTTCAGTGCCAACGCACAGCTCAGCTGTCAGAGGTCCAGGATGGACAGCTGCTGCCTGGGGTTTGCCTCGTAAGGGCTGCTGTCTAGTTTCAAGAGAAACCTCAGGGGGAAAGAGCAGGGGACACGCCTAAACCTGCCTTCTACAACTTGTCTTTGCTTCTGCATCCTGGAGAGCTGCTGAGTTTCTAACTGGGGATGCAGACGGTTCTAACTGCCTCCCTTCACATCTTGCCTGATGCTCTACAAACACAAAAAGTCAGTTGGTTTAAAAAATGGTGGGTTGAGTGGAAGTAATTGACTACCCCCAGCCCCGCACCACGACTGTGAGAACAAGGCCTGACTCGGCCAGAGGGTAGTCTTATCTGAAGAAAATACCCATGCCTGTAATCAGCTACCTAAAGACAAGTGGGTGCTAGTCAAGACCTCAAATTGTGAGGAAACCTCTGACAACAGAACAGAACATAAAAACATCAATGCCATTTTCTGCTAATTGAAACCAAGCGCAAACGTATTTGCTTTCAAGATGTTCTAAAACGTCGTGCGATTATTTTGGTGTAACTATAGACCAGAATTTGCATCGATCTGCTTTTACAAATGAATTTTATCCATCTTTTCTGAGCTTTCACTAGTACTGAGGGCTTTCACGAGTACTCCTTTTGAATTCCTCTAGCAAACTCCCCACAATTACTAGCAAATATTTCCAGTTGTCTTCTGTTTCCCACCATTGACTGATCATCTCGCACTTTCAATACATTTTTGGTTCTTTGCTGGAAAACATCCAGGTCACATCAGTTATTTATTGTGGTATAACCACACCCCGGAAATTTAGTGGCATAACAACAACTGAAAAACATCATTTAATTGGCTCCCGATTCTGTGAGTTGGTTTGCCAAGTCTTAGCTAGGAAAGCCTCTCCTTCATCCGGTGGATGCAGTTTGGTCTGGAAGAACCAGAATGGCTTCCTTCACATACCTGGTCCCTCAGCTGAGCTATAGCTGGGATGCTGAGACCTCTCCTCCTCTTTCATCTTCTAGGTCCTTCCTCCTCCTATGGGCTTTCACCCTTCGGGACATTATTCGCTCCATCTGGTCTCTCTAGCAGGGTAACTATATTTATTTATATGGTAAATCAACACCCCAAGCAAGAAAAGGCCGAATCTGCCAAACCACTTAAGCCCGAGGCCCAGAAACGGTGTATATAACTTCCACCACCTTCTAGCAACCAAAGCAATTCTCAGGCCAGGGAATACTGAAGGGAAGAGGAAATAGTCTTGCGGAAAGAGCAAAATCCACATATAAGGGTGGGAGGAGTCACTGGCATCTAATCTCTGCAGACAACTGACCACATATATCATAGCATGAGTTCTAGAAATAAAAACACGGGGGCCAGGGTGGCAGGGGACAGGAAGGAATACATGTAGGAATTTAGTATACCTTAAATTGTATGATGCAAATAATTGGGGAAACTGATCTAGTTAATAAATTGTGTTGAAGCCATTAGCGAACCATTAAGAGAAAGAAACCCAGCTAGCTGAAAGAATGCAATGGGATGAATAAAAATACACAGAGCCACAAGAAATACTTTTTATCAGAATGTGGAAGAGAGATTAAACAAACAAAGACATTAAAGTAAATTCCGTCTGGCCTGACAAATCTTACCACATACAAACTTTATAGGTAGTAGCAAAAGCTCTCAGGTTCTGCCTCTACTTAAAATGAAAATACAAGAGAATGTTGCTCCCACCCTAAGAATGAGGGGAAAGCCAGATAGTTTATCAAATCATAACATTTTCACCTGGGGCAGAATAAGGAATGACGCGTCAGCCACCGTAATAGCAGGTGAGGAAGCAGCCAACATTTTAGCAAGTTTCCAAAATCCAATTACAGGCCAGCATGACAACCTAGAATACCTGGGAGCCCCAGACCTGAAGGAAGTACACACCCGTACACAATCTCTTTTTCATGGACCTCCACGGTGTTCATCAGACACTGGGGACAGGGCTTGCCCCTTCCAGTGGCACTCAGCGTGAAACCACACCCACTTTCTTGGAACCTTCTCTCGTACGGAATAAACATCTTAAGTCACTAGGGAACGGGCAGGCGACCTTTCTGTCCCAAAGGGTCAAAAATTCACTGCCTCATAGAGAAACAAAAGACACCAGCTACTGAAGGACCAAGGATGGACAGACTTCCGTCCCGCCCACAGTCACAAGCAAAGGTAAACCTCTGCGCAGAAGCGAAGACGTTTGCCCCCAGGTAGGGGCAGCGCCATCCCTGGCTGGGGGAGGGGCAGAGACGCCCTTCTGCTGCCAATCTTAGACAGTGGAACCGGGCAGCTGGGGAAGAAAGAGAAGCAAAACCCTTCTGCTTCTGGGGAGGAAGACTCCTCCTACCTGAGAACACCCTCCTCTACCTCAGAGACAAGGTAGAGTTTGCATGTCCCAGTGGAGGGCTGGGAACACTAACAGTGCCCCGTCCCCAAGCGGCCGGCACGCCATGCCTACCTGAAGCTGGAACAGGAGAACAGAGGACTCCCCTGCCCACCACAAGCCCTGCAGCAGGTAACAAGTAACAGCAATTTATCACTGGGCGATGAATAAGAACGTAAAGAGAACTCTTACCTGTTGATATCGTGCGGCACCCGCAGAACGCTTAGGTTGGAGCAGGCACGCTGAGAAGAAGCCTCGGGCCACGCAGCCTCTGCGCACGGCACTACGGCATGGCGGCCCGGCACAGAAGGAATTTAAAGTCTCTGTTCACCTAAGGCAATTAGCAACAGCAAAGCCCAATCTGCTTGATTACCAACTAGATTGACTCAAGCACCCGCACGAACAATCTGGAAGAAAGATAGGTGTGCTCGTTTAAGGGCATACATGCTGGTATTTACCTCAATCTCTCCTGTTGTATGTAACTGATGTCCAGTCTTCAAACAAGAATGATAGATAGAGGAAGGGAGAGAATGAGGGGGGAAAGAAAGAAGGGAGGGAGGGAGGGAGGAAGGAAGGAAGGAAGGAAGGAAGGAAGGAAGGAAGGAAGGAAGGAAGGAAGGAAGGAAGAAAAAGCAGAGATAAAGCAGTAAACAGAGCCAGATTCAGAGACGAGACTGATGGGAGAAATATCACATAGGGAATTTTTAGAACTATGATTAATATGTGGAAATACTTAGAAATAATTTTGACAAAATATACACAATATCTGAAGACTAAAAACTATAGAACATTGATGTGAGAAGTCCAATTTGAAAAATAAGTTACATAAATGGAAAAATATACTATATTTATCGATTAGAAGGAAGACCCAATATTATCAAAATGTTATTTCTCCGCAAATCAGTCTATACATTGAACACAACCCGAATCAAAATCCTTCTATGTTTGTGTGTGTGTGTAAAATTTGACAAACTGATTCAAAATTTTATACAGAAAAGCAAAATACCGAGAGTTATCAAAACAGTTTTGAAGACTGAAGAATGTGTGAAGGTTTGTAAGACATGCATGATATGTTTGTTTGGTGCATATAAAGAGAGGACAGGCTGTCCATATAAAAACAAACATTTTGCAGACACCTGAGAGGTGAAAACAGGGACTGAATTTTGCAAAAGAAGTTGAGGCTGAACTTGGGAATTTGAGAGCTGTGAACCCACGAGTGATGGCTAAAGATACTGAAACCTAACTGAAAGGAAGAACTTAGAGAAAGATGAGTAGGGGCGAAGCACCCTTGGGAAATGACCAAAGCTAGGGCTGCCAGAAGAAAGAAGACTCCCCAGATGAAACAGGAAAAGAGAAGTCAGCAATTAAGAACAGAAACTGAAAAATGCAGAATGAGAGGCGGAAGGGGAGAGTTTCAACAGGAAGAGGGGGTAAATTCTGTTTACTTCTCAGAGAGTCAGGGGAAATATGTTTAGACAAAATGCAGTCATTGGGATTTAGCAAAAGGAAAGCTTCAGAAACTCCTGGAAAGAGTCACGGTTTCTGTAGAGGGGAAGGAGGCAACTCACAAGAAGGAAGGTGAAGGAAGGCAATTGTGTAAAATCGGCTGAGTAACGGAATATAGCAGGGAGCTGAGGGGAACGGTCGAACCAAAAGTGGATTATTTTTTGATGAAATGGTAATAAACTTTAAAAAGAACTAACAAAATATACATTGTGTTTTATTAATCTCTATGTCCATTGCGCTGTTAATACCACAGGGTCTTACTGTCTGGATAGCTATTTCGACAAGTATGTATGTGTCTGAAGAGCACCTAAGGTTGAAAAGCATTGATATATTCATTTTTGGATGCAGAACTTATAAGTCATGAGGGGTGAGGTAGCTTGGTCCGGGTCACCCAATTTAAGGAAGCCTGACCCCGACTCCTGGTCAGAAAGTTTCATTCATTCCCAGCTGCCTCTGAAGAATAAACTCTGTCCTCTTTTGGAATGAGCTGGTTGAACTGTCCCCATTTCTGAGACCCTAGAGACGTGATACCTACCGGGAGGAAGATAACCGTGCGTGACGTTCTTTAGGTGTTGAGGGGTCCCCTCCCCGACTTGCCAGGCTGTCTTTACCAAAGCAAATTCTGGATGTGTGAAAAGCCCAGATAGGAAGAACTGTTTAAGTCCATCCTCCTTTAAAAAGCAAAGAGCTGGGGAAAACTTTCTGGTTGAACAGCTATCTTAGTTGATAGACATGTAGCTCCAAAGCACGGGGAAGCTGAGAAAAGTTTGAAGTGTCTCCAGCATGTCACATGGCTCTGCCCGAGCCAAGCCAAATCTGCGAGGGTGCCCCTCGCATGACGCTTGAGTGAGTGATAAATTATAGCAGGTGGGAGCAACGGGAGACGATGGAAAGGGAGCCGTGCGACTGAGGTGTTTGTTTTGTTCTGTTTTTTATACTCCTCTGTTTGTCCTCATTAAGTCCTTTGAATATGAAGCTCTGTGTCACCTCCTCTATTATTATGAGAAGTGGGCCGTTCAGGACTTTCTCTGAATCTCATGGTAAACTACCCACCTTTCTTTTTTCTTTTACCCCGTAGGATGCCTTGTCTAATATATTTCAATTCCCAAGTTTCCCCCTCCTTGTAAGACTCTTTCTTTCTTTTTCTGAGAGGTCATTGCTTAATGCCTCAAAACTCTGACTTCTCACCATCATTTCCTCTTTGGTTCACCGTGGTTAAGACTGTTTCTTTTAAGTTCTCTGGTTACAAAAAAACCTGGAAATAGTAACATGTCCTGTGGTATTGTTTTTTCTTCAACTGAAGTAAACATGTTCCCAGAGAGATCGGTGTTGATCTGTTGTCTTCTTTATATGTGCTAGAATTCCACAGACACTGATTGAAAGTAAGGAATACCAATATGGTCTTGTCTAGTTGCCCTAATTGACAGACAAAAAGGAGGGAGTGAGTGAAAATGGACATGCCTAAGATTTCTAGCATGTGGGGTTTGGAAACTGTTTTTGCACTTAAATGGGAATGTACCTGTGGTCCTTGTGCTGGGGGAGATAGCTTATAATTAGATATTGAAGATAGCTTCTGATCACTCGGCCCATGAGTAGCCACAAAGCTGTCTAACCATCCACCCCAACCCCCCTTCAACAAGAGGGATGAGGAAAACATCCCCAATGTCTTAGCCTGAAGGAAGCAAGACCTACAGTGTCATTTAGGGGGAGGAGTAGTAATCAGTTAAGTATTAGAGTTTCAAATCCTTACCGGGATGGATATTGAATCTAAATTTAGACCGAATACAGAACAAGCTTTCACAAGACCGTCCGATTTAGCACACTATCAATACTTCAAGTGTCTCCAACAATTGGAAGCGTGTTGGAAAAGACCAACCAGAAAGACATGCCTACAGAAAACCCACCATTTTCTTCCGTCTGTT
Organism: Neophocaena asiaeorientalis asiaeorientalis; assembly: GCF_003031525.2. Lineage (NCBI taxonomy): Eukaryota > Metazoa > Chordata > Mammalia > Artiodactyla > Phocoenidae > Neophocaena > Neophocaena asiaeorientalis. The sequence goes on along the minus strand of NW_020174923.1, from coordinate 3,075,817 downwards.
GGAAAATGTCTATCTCTGAACTTTATCGCCCCATTATTTGTCCACTATTTTTGAAAATGTAAATACGAGAGTGTGTTTTAGCCCATTATCTGCTCATCTGTGAATTCATCCTGTGTTTATAAGACTTTGGATTTTGAGAGCGTTTGCAAGCTCCTGAAGCTCAAAAGCTCTGAAAAATAAATGTTATTTGTTTGTTATTGCCATGGATTGTTAACAGATGTCATTATACTCTCCGGTGAAAGGTTTAGGTTCCGAAGATACGTAAATCTGGGTTCAAATAGACTGAGCTACCCAAAATTTTTGAGAAACTACCCTTCTAAGTGTGAGTTTCCTCGTCCAGATGATAGGCCTCCATATGGTACCAAAATCATACGATTGTTGTGAGAAAAAGCTGAAATTAGCAATTTGGGTGATTAATGAGTGACATGTAGTAAGCACTCGGTGATGAGGATTACAGCTAATTTTAGTTCATTAATAAAATATAACATTACTAGATCATAGTTGAATCAAGATTACAGGACAAGGATCTCTTCATTCGTAATCATTTTTTGAAATAATAAACTTGATTCGCCCTTCTGTTAATCTACTGTACCCAGATAAATAGTGAAAGCAGAAATATCATTTTGAACTTTATGTAAGGACATCAAGCTATAATTAATCAACAAGAATGGGAAGTAGATTTACAGCCACCAGCCCTGGATTTTGATAGATCAGGCGTGTGAAATTACAAGGTATTGATTTAAGCAAAACACACTCAATATAGGCTCTCTTTATAGCCTCGGTCTAAATTACAGCATTTTGTCGTCGATTTATGGCCTCTGAAGAATAACTCCACTGGAGGAAGTGATTGTTTCTTGATGTCTCACTGGAGTGAAGTTATTAGTTTTGTACAAACAGCACCATGTTCCTGGTGTCATTCAGCAAAAACTGTATCTGTCACTTGGATAAAATCTTATACACACAAATATCGCCCCACAACTTTGCATGGCACAAAGTGGAAGAAAAATCCAACATAAGACACAACAGAATCAACATTCCAAATGATCTCACCAGACGGGAGCAGCGACATTTAAGAGAACAAATGTAAATTCTAACATTCCGATTCAAAAATAGTCACTGAAAAGATACAAGATGGGAGGAATCAATTGAAGTCGTTTCACAAAGAGAGATCCAGGAAATACTACAGTTGTCCAAGAGGATAAGGCATCTGTCTCCCCACCAAACAGTGCATCGTCACGTTCCTTCCTCCTTCCCAACTGCATACAGGAACGCATCCATCTAAATAAATCAATGCATATTAATGCATAAATCACCAAGTAGTTGAAGTAATCCAAAACACGGAGTGGATCTAAAGCAAATATCCTTTCTGACTCCTGTATTCTCTATTTTTAATGAGGTCAACATTTACACACACACACACCATCACCCAACTTAGAAACTTTGTGACCCTTTCTGTTACAAATAGTTAGCGAACAGTTTCCTCTTCTTGGTTCTATCTGCCCAGCTTTTCATCTTAATTTTGACCCCAATTCTTATTCTTTTGGGGGCTCCTACTGCCCAACCTGTTATTCTGTCTCCACTTTCTCCTCTGTAGGGTCTCTTTGTTATGCTTCATCCTTCTGAAATGCACACGGGATCCTAGCATTTCTCTGCTTAAAATTCTTCCATAAATACCTATAACCTAGAAATCAAGTCAACATGCTTTTCCTGAGCATAGAAGCTCCCTTTCAACCCCCTTGGTAGCCATGTATTTCTGTGTTCAATCATGCTGAACCCTTGAGCTACTTCCCTCAATATCCCAAGCTTTCACAAGTCAGTGTCTTTTGCATGTTCCTATCTTTGTCTAGAATTACCCTCATTTCCTACTTCTTATATTTTCATGCTTCAAATCTAAAGGCAGAAATCAAACCTGTATGGGAAAATTAGCTGATTTATCCTCTGTTCCCTTCTCAATGTATATGCTTTGTCTCATACGTGTTCATGTATATGCCTTTTTCTCAAGCAATGATGAACATCTTAAAGTTTTATATCACAGTGGTGTACCCCCAGCTTCTGTAGACTAACTGACACACTGGTGATATAAAGATTTGAAAAATGAATGCATTATTTGAAGGAATGGGCATATCAGATAATTAGCATGAAGTGATTCTTCAAGCTGAATTGTGAAATTTGGAGGTCGTCATTGATTAGATAATTTCCATGCTATAATCCTGTAAAGTAATGACATTCCTTTGTTTCGAGTAAATAAAACAAGACTCAGGTATAATTTGGTGACGAATGCTTATGCCTAGGTCCTTAGTATGCTTTTCTCTTGGCATGTGACTTTCTCCCTAAATTCTACAATAAGAAGCATGCATTTATCTCCCACGTTGGAAAGCCTTGGACTAATTTTAAGGAAATCCTAGAAGATTCTGTAGCCATTAACTTTGGGGCTGATGTTTCAGAGAAACCAATCGATCAATATGTGTACAGACTGTCACAAAACTGCAGGCACATTTCCAGGATAGGAAAGCAAATGGCCACAATTTCACCACGACTTACTCCCATTCTTGAGCCAATAATTGCTAGGGAAATACTATTTTTAATTGAGCAAGTGATTCACATCTCTTGAGTACAGAACACACATTCCACGCGGTGCAAATCACCAGCTGACGATAGCTCAGAAAGTATGCTGGTCAGCAACTCTATCAGAGCTGGGTGTCCCAAGTCCTGAAATGACATGACGTGTACCCAGTTGTTCTTAAGAAAATTTCTAGAAAATTCTCCAAACGGTACGTATTGATACATCGATCTGCTGTTGGAAAAATGCCTTCTTTGGGGGCCTTAGCTTTTTAATCCTCTAAATGGCAATCTCCCAAGAAATAGGTCACCTCACCAACATGGCAATACCACTGGATTGGTTGGTTTCCAAGGATACTGAAGGGAAGGTAGACACATTGTAAAATGGAGGCTTTGCCTAAAAATAAGAGAAAATTATAGAGACGGGGAAGTCACCGATTAATTGCATTCACCACAGCAGTCCATTTAGAAACTGAGGCTGTGAGATGATGAGTTTTCAGAGGTCCCTGATATTTTCTAATGGTGAGTTTGAGCCTCAACTTACTCTGGGTCCTGTTTGATGATTGTATCAGGAATTTCTTCTTTGAAAACCATGGTTTTAAATAGGGTTAACCTGTTAGGGAGGAGGAATTCTAAACCGGAGGGAGACTAAACTGCTACAAACTACACTGCTACCCATCCTGAGTTGTGTTTTCGCTTACTTGAGCCCTGCCCAGCCACCGATCCTTGTGCAGAACTGTCTGAACCACACTCGGAGGGAAGACTCACAAAAAATAATTGAAGAATAAACCTTCTGCCCAGGCCAATTGGGTAAATTGCCTTTGTGCTTTTCCATGACTTGCTTTTGCCAGATAGAATACTTGGCACTCAAGACAGTGGTGTTGGACCAGGTTTTGGAGCAATGGGGTTTTTGAAAATGATTTATTTTTTCCCTCTGTCACAGACAGTTACTCTGGCACAGATGGCTTCTCTGAATGATGAGCCCAGAGTCTTTTCCATCAGATTTTGCCATTGTAAAAATCTATCTGCTCTAGTCTCTCTGACTTTTTTGCTCTGCGTATCCAAGAGAAGATGTAAGAAAGTTTAGAATGAAGACCAAATTTTGGCCCCCAACATGTGTAGCTCCAAGGCCTTCAGAGATGGCTCTGTGACTGTGATAAGCTGAATACTTCTTTCCCTTCCAACCCTGTTCCTCCTATGAAATTCCATCTTCAACAAATAATGTTAATAGGGGAAAAAAAACCAACGAGACAAGAATGGAAAATTATAGCTGTCTTTCCCTGGACTAATAAGCAAGCTTAGATTGGGTTATATAAATGCTCAGTACTTGTTGTGGGCCTTTCCCAACAGATCAAGACCTAATTAGGAACATCATACTAATATGGTAGGAGGAATTACGTTGAGAGAACTGATTCTGTCAGAAGTTGGCCACAAAGACAATGCAGCCAAGATCTCAGGGGATATCTAGTTTCTGTGGAAGGAAATCTGCCTTTGGAAAAGAATTGACTTTTCCCGAGAAACAATTGTGTGCCATAAATGTAAATCTATAAGGTCCTGAAGACTTTGTGGATCCTTAGCCCCATTTTGCAGATTCGTAAACTGAGAATTAGAAAGTTGCAGGAGGTACAAAAGATTAACTCTCAGTTTGATTACCACAGAGCTCTGCACCCTAGGATAACATACTCCCTCCACGTAAATCACATGGATTTTGGTGGAGAGGAAAGGTGATAGTGATGCACTCCTTGAGATCATTAACAGAGTAGAAAGATGAAATGTTGTGCCTGGCATAATAAGTCACTCCCACAGGGAGCTACGATTGCTCATGGAGAAGACGACAGTGATAACTGCAAGATATAACGACACCACATGAAACTCAGCCAGAACTTGAGCCCATCACAGCAACATGGGGCACAAGGAATCAGCTAATTCCATTGAACAGATTTGGCAAGAGAGGGCAAGAATGAGCGTGACCATTAATCATGATTAACTAGTATACTTCTATCTGTCACAACTGTGCGAGTTACCGGTATACGGTATGGGATCTTTTTTTTTTTTGCGGTACGCGGGCCTCTCACTGTTGTGGCCTCTCCCATTGCGGAGCACAGGCTCCGGACACACAGGCTCAGCGGCCATGGCTCACGGGCCCAGCCGCTCCGCGGCATGTGGGATCTTCCCGGACCGGGGCACGAACCCGTGTGCCCTGCATCGGCAGGCGGACTCTCAACCACTGCGCCACCAGGGAAGCCCCCGGTATGGGATCTTTAAAGGAGTATAAATGTATTCATTCCTACACTTCTGTATCGGTGCATTGTATACTTTGGGTACCTAAAATTAGATTCGGCAAAGATTCTATACAAACGAAATAAATGACTTTATCAGGAAATAGGGACGTGTGTATGTGTGTCTGTATTTTGTGCGCACCAGCCGCACAAAATAGAAATTGCACTGGGGATAACCCTATCAGAGTTCTTGAGAGTCTTGACAACTCTGTAATTTCTGACCAGTCATTTCTCTTCATTGGTGATCAGTTGCCTCATGAGCCTGTTGAAACAATGGCAGCACAGCTACATTTCCTCACTTGTGAATTGGGAGTACGCAGGAGACGATTTTGAGAAATAAATGAGAGATAAAGCACTCAGTACAGTCCTGTGCCAATAATGTCGAACTAGTACTCACTGCTACTTTTTATTATCAATCTGATGAGCTAGTTGAGCCAGATGTGCTCCAAGATTCATTCACCACCCCCGCATCTTCATTTTTCACATCATGGTCCCTTGGTCCATTATTTAAAAAAAAAATCTCTGTGTATTTCTCCTGTCTTATTCATAAGAAAGCCATATATCTTACTTGTCATTAATATCCACCCCACCCCTGCAAGGAACGATATATGCTTTTTGTTTGTTTGTTTACCGAGTTTACAAAATATACTAAAATTGACATCTTTTAATGAGTGAATCAGAAAAAAGCAGTAAGGGCCAATGAAAATGAGACAGAACAATCTAAAAGCTCATAACAGCCATTTGCAAATGCTCCTGGGTTTGAGGACAGATTCCTTTTCAAACCTTTGTTATGTATGTAAGCCAAATATATACATAAACTATTCAAATAATATTTATAAAATTGCTTCTTTTGATCAGAGTAGCCATTGATTCATTAATTTAGCTTAAAACATAGCTCAACAGTAGTCAATAAGGCATAAATGTGAACTCCAATTGTGTTATTTTAAAATGTCATTGAATTCACAATGAAGTACATATTAGAATAGATGGTTAGCAAATTGAAAAATGAAAAATTCAGTCTCTCAAATCTCTCCCTATAGTAAATTAAATCCAGATATATATATAAAGCTAAATATTTTACAAGAAAAACTAGGTGAAAAATTCAGTCTCTCAAATCTCTCCCTATAGTAAATTAAATCCAGATATATATATAAAGCTAAATATTTTACAAGAAAAACTAGGTGAAAATACAAATGAATATTTGTTAATGACCTGGAAGGGAAATGTTCCTCAATGGACAAGTAAGTGATAAAGTCACAGAAAGAAAAAACAAATCAGTATTCGCTACATAAAGATTTCAAATATATACGTGTTAAAAGTATAACAAAAATGAAAAGGTAAAAAGCAGAATGGGAAACTGTTTTTGCAAAACAGGATAAGAAAGGAGCTATATATAACTTTATTAAAAATATAAGCATGTCTGACCAGGAAAAAATCTGGACAAAAATATGAAAAGTCATTTATAAGAGAGAATCTACAAATAGTAAACCAACATGATAGAAAGATTCAATATAAATACAAGCAAAATAAAACATAAGAAAGGCATTTTTTTTTAGTCTTTTAGATGTCATAATCCACTATTGGTGCTTGAAATTACTAAAAGCCATTTTAGTGCGAACAGCAAAATATATCAAAGACGTTAGAGTGATCACACCTTTTGACCAGATAATTGGACTTCTGCAAATATGCCTTATGAAAATGATCTGAAATACACACACTTTATGTGTGAAAATGTTGTTTCTTTTGCTAAGAAATGAAAGCATCTCCATTGCACAATACTGATGACGAAAATGTTACATGCCTTTAAATATGATGGTAGTGAGAATCAGAAATAATGCTTATGATATCTCTATGTGTGTAGATATACACAGGCACGCACACACGCACACACATATAATGCTTAAAATACAGGAATCTGGGACAACTAAACATCAACATGCAAAAAAAAAAAAGTGAATCTAGCCATAGACCTTACATTCTTCACGAAATTAACTCAAATAGGTCATAGACCTACATGTAAAACTCAAAAATATAAAACACCTAGAATATGACATAGGAGAAAATCTAGAAGACCTTGGGCTTGGTGATGGCTTTTTGATACAACTCCAAAAGGCCTGACCCCAGAAAAAGGCTTAATAAACTGGACTTCATTAAAATTTAAAAACTTCTGCTCTGCAAAAGACACAATCAAGAGAATGAAAAGACAAGCCACAGACCAGGGGGAAATATTTGCAAAAGACGTATCTCATTAATGTCTGTTATCAAAAATACACGAAAAACTCTTAAACCTCAATAAGAAATCAACTCGATTAAAAATGACTGAAGATCTTAAGACACCTCACCAAAGAAGACATACAGATGGCAAATAAGCGTGTGAAAATTTACTCCCTATCCTATGTCACCAGAGAAATGCAAATTAAGGCAACAAGGTACTACCTCACGCCTATGAGAATGGCCAAAATCTGAAACACTGACAACATCAAATGCTGGCAAGGATGTGGAGCAACAGGAACTCTCATTCATTGCTGGTCGGGATGCAAAATGGTGCGGCCACTCTGGAAGATAGTGTGGCAGTGCCTTATAAAACTAAACATACTTATACCATACAATCTGTCTCCCTGGTATTAACCTAAAGACATGGGAAATTTATGTCCACATAAAAACCTGCATACAGATGTTTGTAGTAGCCTTATTCGTAATTGCCAAAACTTGGAAGCAACCAAGGTCAAAGACCCTGAGGCAGCCCAGAATGCAGCGAATAAGAAGAATTCAAAGATGGCTAGTATGATCATGGTATGGATAAAAAAAAGAGTGATTAGTATCATTGTATGGAAACCTTTGTTCCCATTTTTGTTTATCAAGTGAAATAATTGGAGTAAAGTTATGGACTTTCCAAAGTGTCCTGATAAAACCGAATTCTACCAATTTACTTTTCTGTAAAACATATATGAAATGGTCTCTCTCCTTTTATCTTCCGAAATTTTAAGTATTCCATTTTTTTAAAAAAATGAATTCATTTAGTGTGTTAGTCAATGGGTGAAACCCTTTAAGATTTAACAAAAAAGGTACATTCAAAGTCTTCCCTGGTTACCTGTACTCAGCTGCAACAACTGCTACACATTATATTCTTCCACGATACAAATATTCATTCTCTACCACATCCTTTTGTGGTTTTAATTCTGATGCTTTGCCATTCTCTTAACTGTTGTTTAATGGGCTTAGCTTTTTTCCCAATTAGATTAAAAGTCGCATAAGGACAGTTCAGTACAATTCAATTCAACTAATAATTATTGAATTCCTACTTTGTAAAAGGAGTAATGCAAAGCACTGAGCATGAGAAAAACCAAAATGCATGATCTTTGCCCTCAGAGAAAGACAAAACTGGCACAATTAGCAATGGCAGAGGCAAACCTTTCACTTCCTCCATTACAAAATAAGAAATAACAGTGGTAAGTAATAAATGATAAAATGAAGTTGAAAACTAATGTAATGGAGCTCAGGAAAAGGAGACTTTAGTAATGGCCAGAGAGACCTAGGAAATACTTATGGATCACATGAGTGGAGTGAAGGTTTGATGAATCAGTAGGAAAAGTGGACACAGGTGTGGAGACAACGCTATTTTTTTTTTTTTAATTTGATTGGAGTAGAGTTGATTTATAATGTTGTATTAGTTTCAGGTGTACAGCAAAGCGATTCAGTTCTAGATACACATGTATCTATTCTTTTTCAAATTCTTTTCCCATTTAGGTTGTTACATAATACTGAATAGAGTTCCCTGTGCTGTACAGTAGGTCCTTGTTGGTTATCTATCTTATATATAGTAGTGTGTGTATGTTAGTCCCAAGCTCCTGATTTATCCCTCCCCCCAACAGCATTTCCCCTTTGGTAACCATAAGTTTGTTCTTGATATCTGTAAGTCTGTTTTGTAAGTCAGTTCATTTGTATCATTTTTCAAATTAGATTCAACATATGAGTAATAGCATATGATATTTGTCCTTGTCTGAGTTACTTCACTTAGTACGGTAATCTCTAGGTCCATCCATGTTGCTGCAAATGGCATTATTTCATTCTTTTTTATGGCTGAGTAATATTCCATTGTATATATGTACCACATCTTCTTTATCCATTCATCTGTCGATGGACATTTAGGTTGCTTCCATGTCTTGGCTATTGTAAACAGTGCTGCCGTGAACATTGGGGTGCAGGTATCTTTTCAAATTATGGTTTTCTCCAGGTATATGCCCAGGACTGGGATTACTGGGTCATATGGTAGTTCTATTTTTAGTTTTTTAAGGAACCTCTGTACCATTCTCTATTAACAGTGGGAAATGGGGGTTATGTACAAGAAAGTGTGGCTGCCCACCGTGGCTGAATTATATAAAGTTTACTGAGATTGCGGGCCAAGGAATTATATCCAATCCTGAAGGCCTTGCTGAGTTAGGACTTTATTCTATGATTAATGATTACTCCCTAAAAGTTTTAGGAAATAGTAGGGAGATAATTTCCCAGGAACAAAAACCCATAGAATTTTGTGGTGGTTATGTTACTCACTGGTAAAAAATATTTCAAGGGGCACAGCTAAATTTCCATTTCCATCCATCATTTTCAAACACAGGTTATTTTTGTTTGTCGCAAATAAGGGTGCAAAAAACATTCAATTCCCTTACAACTTGCCCCAGGGTCAAGCTTAAGCTGCTTCTAATAAAGATAGAAGTGTGTTATCTTCCCTAGAGATGATTCTTATTAAGAGCGAATCTCTCCCTGTCAGCAGGTGGGTAAACCAAGTGACAAAAGAGGTGATGATTCATCTAATTTTGAACTCACCCACTGTTTGATGGCAGCATTTACAGAAGAGTGAGGCAATTGGATTGCTAACCCAGACATCTGCGGCATTGACAGCCCTCTATTATTCCAAATATAGGACAGTGTGATCTGACAACTCAAAGTTGGGAGGGACTGGGCAAGTGAGTGGTAAAACGAATGTGATTACCTAGATGCATGTTTTCACCGAGGATTCTGTTTCAGTCCATCACTCAGACACCCATTCAACAAATATTTGGTACCCGCTGTACCAAACGTATGTCGTGAGGTACTCTGGCGATCACTATAGAAACCTTACCCTCCTGAATTGTATACCCTAATAGAAGAAAAATGTCTTTCTTTTCCAACACTTTAGTTGGATTGATCCCTGTTAACTTGGTGTTTCAGCCTTCAGAGTCTTACCTTGTCCACCAAGTAGTCGCAGACACCCACCCGCCCCCCAATACAAACATGTTCTCTACTCTAAATGTCCATTTGGCCCCAGAGAGTGGAAAAACGAATTGACTTTTCCTACGCTTCTCTGACCGGATCAGGTTGAACTAGGTTGCAGCTGCAGTTTCATTGGCCAGTGTACAACTGAAAATAAAACACTTATTGGAGTCCAGCCCCCGACCAACGCTTTGGCAAACTGACAGCCCCGGCCAAAAATATGGAGGTCATATAATAATTAGAGAATGGATCATGACTTCCAGGGCATTATCCTGGTTGCATCAATGTGGCGATTTTGCTGTGATATGTTTTAAATATATCCCCAGCCTCTTTTCAGGACGAAGTCAAACTCGTCATCCTCTGGATTCTGCTGTCTCTCTGAAACATTCATTCTTCTCTACCTCTGTATGCGAGGATTTCACCAATCCTTTATTTATATAAGCAAATAAAAGGTCAACTGGAAAGAATACTTCCTTTCCTTTCCTTTCCTATGTTTGATAAATGCTAGTCTTTGCCTTTTAATTCAACAGATTAGGGAGAAACTGAATTATAAACACCCATGTGTCCCAGTGGTCAAATTCACCCCTGTCAGATATCAGGAATAGTGTCTCCAAAGAAACTCATAGTTTATGGATGAAAGGACAAAACTTGGCATCCTTTCCTAAATACTGGGCATTTTTACACCAGCTGAGAGGCATTCTATTTCTTCCTTCCTTCCTTCCTTCCTTCCTTTCCTTCCTTCCTTCCTTCCTTCTTGCCTTCCTTCCTTCCTCCCTCCCTCCTTTCCTCTGTCCTTTTCATTTTCTTTCTTTCTTACTCACTCTAGCTATTCGTGCAGGATTATTACAACTGAGGCTGAATCTGCAAATCAAGAAGCATTAGACTCACAGGTGCCTCCTCTGTGCTTGCTTTGGACACCTGCCCACCTCCGTCATGTCCTGTAATATCTGTCACTCTCAGCTCTGTCTGCTGTCCTCACCCCTAAATGATAGAGCAGCAGCAAAGCCCTCGCTCGGATTGGTCTCCTCACTCCAAAATTGGTGACTCCAAACAGGATCGTCTTTCCAACAGGGGTGAATAGACCCTGAAGCCAAGACCTACATACGTAGCATCTCTACCGTTAGAGGTTTTCAAAGGAAGATCTTGAGTATCTTTGTGCTGCCTGTTCACCAAAAGGATTTCAAATGGCTTACACGAAAGGATGCAATCATACCTCAAAACGTGTATTGCCTGCTTTGGCCAATTTAAACAATTTGTGTATTTTAACATATTACAAAGAGACTAAATAAAACTTACATATTGTTCCTCAATCTCCACCTTGATTGAAATTGAAGCAATATTCTGACAAGACCAGTGACAGACAGAGCTTCTGCCGAAAATGGAGAGGGAAAAATACAAAGCATGTTTATGTTGCAGGTTGTGTTTATGCTACCACAAAAATGAAGAAATTATCATGCTTTTCGCAGATGAGTGTTTCTAGAAATCTCAGAGGGATAGGTTTAAGGGCATTTTGGTGTCACATGTGTTTCTTATTTGTTTAGCAAACGTACACTGAAAAGAGGGAGGCAGAGGTTGCAGAGAAAGAGGGATGAAATAAGGACAAGAGGAAATAAATTTGAAGGTCAAATGACATATCCCAGTTACCCTGCCACTTATTTTAGTAGCTGATTCATGCTCAATACAGTCGGCTCTTCTCCCACACGACAGTGAGGAATGAGGATAGAATAGCTCCACAAGCTGGCAGAGACAGACGAAGAGGGTTAATAAACAGAAAACTTAAAAACCAGCATAGATCTGTTGCTGTGCACTGGATATTTCACCTGGAGCTTTAGTATCTTTTTGTTTCTTCTTCCTTTTTTCTTTTGCAGTTCAAAGTATCGCTAGTTGGGATGTATGAAGGGGCTCAGGAAGTAAGAAACATTTTATTAATGCTCATTTTTTTAAACATGGATATTAGCAGAAACTCTCCCTGCTATTACATTTTGTTCAATGAGACAAATAGGGAAGATGCTTCATTCAGTCCGTTTCAATAACCCTGCAAGCTCTGACAACAAAATAAGCAAATTCGATTGCCTATTTTCCAACATTACATCTACCTTGGGCGCAGCATTGTGGGATTTGGGGTGGGAGTAGGGTTGGTGGCGGAAACATGTTACTCTCTGCTCTTACACGTCTAAGAAACTAGCCTGTTGCAAACGTGAACTGGAGGCAACTTATAATAAAAGTTCCAGATACTTTAAAATTAAAAAATATTAAATTAAGAAAAGATATGAAATATTTGGGGGACAATAAAATAAAAGTTTTGGCTTTTTTTGGGGTTGTTTGGTTTTTGTTTTTGTTTTTAACCTAGATGCTGTTGATGGTCGTAGAAAATTGAGATGAGTGTAGACTGGAGACATGACCTTGTTCTAGTAGGGTGAATATGCTTTGAATGGATACAAGAGTCAAGTTCATATCATTAAATAATGTAGTGGGATTGCTGCTACTGTTATTATTATGAAGCCAGGTGTCTTTAACATCTTTTGCAAAGACTGAAGGAAGAGTAATGGATTGGCAGAAGGTGGGGAATATGATAAGCTAGCTAGTGTGAGAAGAGCATGCGGAATTCCCGGATCCCAAGCGGAAGATTCTTATGATAGATGTAAATCACGTCAGGTCAGGGAACCAGGTGATAAATCAGCTGCTTTTAACTCTTTGTTCCCAGAGCTCTTTGCCTCTTGAGCACCTGCCCTATTACTTTTTGCCTCTCTGGTTGTCCCTCCATTTCTCAACTCTGCGGCTAGGTTGCGAACTATACTAGGTATCAGGTAACATATCTTCTTTCGCTTTGTCTTCCCAGTACCTCGTTAACATGCCTGGTGTGTAATCAGTACTCAATACTTGGTTTAAGGGATAAATCAAACAAAGGCTAGGTGATGAGGTCAGTCTATTTTGGAGATGGATTTAGATATATCAGCGGCACCATTTGCACAAAAGCAATGGTCACACAGTAAATAAATTGGAATAAATATTCCAATGAGAGCAATCGGCTTTTATTTTTTTTTAACATCTTTATTGGAGTATAATGGCTTAACAACGGTGTGTTAGTTTCTGCTTTATAACGAAGTGAATCAGCTGTACTGCTTTCATTTTAACGGGCTCTCAGATATGAAATAAGGAGATCTGTGGGTGCTGAAACGTAGTATCACAACTGCCGTGTTAAATGCCACCAGTTTTTTCACATACATAGTAGCCTTACCTTATCAAAATGTTACCACATTGTTTCCACATTCTTAATTTAGCCACACTTCCATTGTCACTGTTTTACAAATGAAAAAATGAGAGCCCTCTGTCTCTACCTATGCCAGGTCCTTCTTAGATGTGCTAGGTCTTTTTTCATTGACATACAGCTGATTTACAACATTGTGTTAGTTTCAGGTGCAGACTGGTTCAGTTACACATACAGGTATGTATGTGTTTGTATAGATCTATATTCTTTTCTTCGATTCTTTTCCATTACAAGAGATTGACTATAGTTCCCTGTGCTATACAGTAAATGCTTGTTGTTTTCCTATGTTATATAACAGTAGTATATATCAGTTAATCCCATACTCCCAACGTATCCCTCCCCAACCCCTTCCCCTTTGGTAACCATAAATTTGTTTTCTGTGTCTGTGAGTCTGTTTCTGTTTTGTAAATAAGTTCATTTGTACTGTTTTTTAGGTTCCACGTGTAAGTGATATCATATAATATTTGCTTAGACAAGTTATTTTAAAGTCTTACAATATCTTTGAGGAAGTTACTCTTAATTCTAGTTTACAGGTAAGATGACTAAAACTCAGAGAGATTAAAATCTGCCCCCAAATTATATGCCTGGTAAATGATAAAGCTGGGATTTGAACCTATGTGTGTGTGTGTTGTTTTTCAGCTTAGCATTTTGTTTATTTTCTATGTTATCACGTGTATCCTTTTACCATCTACATGGGATTACATTGTAGAAACAGACAAACGCATGTTTCTCTGTATATGTGTTTCATATTCTTGGTGTATACCTAGGAAGGATGTGCACATTTTCAACTTTCTAATGAAATTAATTTCTAATGATAGTGCCAATTGCACCCTCTTTTAGTCGTGTAATGAGAGTTTCCATTGTTCTATATTTTCCCCCAGTATTTGGAATTGGCAGGCTTTGATTTCTTCCAATCCGGCTGTTGGTTCTTTTAATTTAAGAATATCTTGGTGCGTTTAAATTATATTCACACCCTTCCAAGTCATCTCCCAGAGAAGAAAAGATACACTTAAGGTCCACCAGTGGCCAAGCCCTAATCCCAACACCAAAGCAACAGAACTCACCATCCTGCAATTAACACCGCGAGCACGCCTGCCCCTGCTTAGGGAACAATACCGCCACCACAGCAATACCAGACTTCGGATGGGGAATGGCGGGGGGGCGGTGGGATGACTATGCTTTCTCTCTCCTGTCTCTGTGGAGCAGTGCTTCACTCCACCCTCAGTAAGATCCCAGGAAACCTGGTGTTTTCACTGGAGAATGCTTGCAAATTGCTGTTACTCACATTTCCTTGTCTGAGTTTATGAGAATTTTCAGTACAACAAAGGCCAGAGTTCCTGTCCGCGAAATAGATTACAATCTCTCAGTGTGACCAGGACAATACAGCTGGTGCAACACAGACTCAGTCCTTGTTCATAAACACTTTGTTGGCCTTAGAAGCGCTTGTGACCGACAGCAGGGCATGTTTTCACAGCTCCTTCCAAAAATAAAATTGAAGGAAAAAACTCAGTAAAGTCAGAATATCACCATTTCCCAAACTCAGAAAAACTCTGTGATATTTTTGCTTTCAATTTGGAAAAGCTCCCCATTGAGAAATGAGGTCCCAGATACTAAAGAAAGGAATGGAATCTAAGTACAGTAAAACCCCATAACCATAGAAAGGAGTAAGGTCTTCCACAGACATAGAGAAGTGACAGATTATTTCCTTAGATTGATTTAACTCTGGATTTTATTTTAATTCCTTAAAGTACAGGCAGGGGCTTGGTTGTAAAAGCACACGGGGAAGCCCAGCTTAGCCTTCCTAGTATTGATCTGAAAACATGTAATTGACTTGTTTATAGGCACATGCTTAAGAAAGGATGCCGTTGGTTCAACCTCCTTGAGCTCATTACCTGTGTCGACTCAGTCAATGAACTGACTTTCTCTCATGATGTTTCTCTCAATCCTGGAAAGAAAGAGAGTTCGGCATTTTCTTTTTTTTTTTAAGTCAATAGCTTCCAATGCCACTGAACCAAATTGCTCAAAGTAACTTTCTGTTTTTAACTTCACTTATTCTTATTTTTATGTTTCACTATACAAGAAGTATATTTACCTAACATTTTTCAAATACAGAAATAAAGAAAACACACAAAAATATTTTATTCGACCCCACTCCTCTGCCTTCCGAAGAAGTGATCACTATTTCGTTCGTGTGGATCTTTCTAGACTGCTTCCTATGTATTTGTTTACAAGTATTCTACATGGCTCGTACTTTGAATATCTTTACCTATGTGACATGTTATTCTATAATTTGCTTTCCTATGTTTAACAACATATCTCAGAAAAATTGAATTATTTTAAATGGTTGTATGATAATCTCCAGCGTAGGTATATAGTCTATATATTTTTATCTTTACGTTTATTTTCCGATCCCCCCCTAGTAATGAATAGACATTTAGGTTGTGGAAATATCTGCTACAATACTAACCGTGCCACCATAAATACCCTTGTGCTAGCCCTGTGGGTGTTTTTTTGTGTCAGAGATTCCAAGATAATCTGACTATTCAACTTTAACTATAGAATGTGTGCCTTATTAATTTAAACTGAAGGACAGGGAAGAGTGGTAACATGCAATAACCAGCTAACTTTTGTTGAGTACTAACTATTTACCAGGTACTATTTAACTTCCTTACATGCATTAATTAAATGACCTTTAAAATGACCCTACACGGTAGCTGCTATTACTAGCCTTATTTTACATATGGGGAAACGGGCCTTGGGGGATCAATGACATTGCTAAAAGTCATAAAACTAGTAAATGGAAGAAGAGATTTGAACCCAGAGACCTGGCGCCTGTACCTCTAACCATTATCCTGCACTGCCTCTCAGCATGACTATATAAGGAATCAGTAAAGTAATTAAAGAGAGTTCTTGGGTAACTTCAGCGTCTACAGCTGTTTTTGGATGGGGAGAGGGTGTGTGGATTCCTGTGGTGACATCTGAAATGTCTAAGAAGCATAAATCGGAAAGGGACATGAAGGCTCGGTCAGCCTAGATGAACAAGATTTACAGAGAGTAGCTAAGGAAATCAGACTCTTGAAAATATTCAGATAGATTCCAGTGACACAGTTGTATTCTTCACACATGTGTCCCTGGAAGGTTGTTGAGAACTGTAAGGATGTTGAGAATCTGGACTGTATCCGGGAAAAAGGAAAAACTGATAAAAAGGGTAGAAAGTAAATGCTAAGAATAAAAGCCAAGGAGAGCCGTTCAGTGGCTGTTTATTGTTAACTGGGTGCGCAGGCCTCTCCTAGGTGCAGGGGTCGTAATGAAGAGGAAGCTCTCTAAACACGGCCCCTCGAAGAATTTGCTTGTTGAATTACAGTGGAGACCAATCCTGGGGACCAATCCTGGGGACCAATCCTTGCGGTGTGACACAGACGAAATGAATGAGGGACACGATGCATTTGTGGGTCACCCACTGTGTGCAGACACTGTCCAGGGACTCAGACGTTTTCCTCTGACTTATGAAATCGTGCACTCAGACACACAGGGCACGAGTATCTCTGACCCCAACACATACGCCTTACTCCGAAGCTCAAAGGTTTCTTAGCTCCAGCACTTTGTTTAGAAAAGAGAAGAAAAATGAAAAGCAATTACTCTTTTCTTACAAGCGAAGAGTTCTTATAAGAGGACCATAGAATGGATGGTTAGTTAATCTAGGGAGATTTCACATAAATGTACTGAAGAACTTTGCGCTAGATGAAAAATACTTTAGGGAGAGGAGTCTCAATCTAAGAGGGTGTGTGTCACTAGGGCTAATGTCAGTATGTATGGATTGCTCCGGAAGACTCATATTCCTTGTGAAAATATTGAAATTCAGCCAGACTGCTTCATACGCAGCTATTATCCTGGGTCCCCTGACTACCTTGCAATACCGCAGTCACCCTGGCTGTATCCCTGGCCAATCTCTGGTACCCAGCAAAAAATGGTTATAGCATCTGGAACAACGTGGATCCTCTGGAATCCTTCTTCAGACCACCACCGTCCATTCAGATTGGTTGATGCCTGTAACATACCAGTTATTATAATTTTGAATGTAATTCCTGTGCATAACTGCCTGGCCTTAGATATTCAGGCAAAAAGCTGTATCACGGGGGCTTCCCTGGTGGCGCAGTGGTTGAGAGTCCGCCTGCCGATGCAGGGGACGCGGGTTCGTGCCCCAATCTGGGAAGATCCCACATGCCGCGGAGCGGCTGGGCCCGTGAGCCATGGCCGCTGAGCCTGCGCGTCTGGAGCCTGTGCTCCGCAATGGGAGAGGCCACAACAGTGAGAAGCCCGCATACTGCAAAAAAAAAAAAAAGCTGTATCACGTTCCCTCTCAAGGTCCCCTTCACCTCCGTAAGCATTACCTCCTGTTACTTAGTAGGGGGTTTTATAAGTCTGAATCTCCATCAGGTGCTGCATTCAAGCCAGAGAAGTTATTTTGTAAACAACAGGGTTTTGCATCATCATTTGGTCTCCTTTCTGTTTCTATCAGCATGCCTAGGAAGAAGAGTCAGCATTTTGATCCTAATCTGAGGAATCCTAAACTTTAGGATAATAGAGTCACATATCAGACTGCTCTATGAAGCCCAAAAGAACCCACTAACCGAAATCCTGAACTATTACAACTGTCATTTGAAAAGTATGGGAAATACTCAATCTGATGGATAAAGGCAACAGAAACAAGGCCAGCAACCATGGATGAGCAGCCCACCATGGGTACCAAATACCACACAATCAGGTTTCCCAATCTTTATTTCTTTTAATCCAGAGCTAAGGGGAAAGGGAAGAGTAGCATCGACGCCTGAATTTCTCAATAAATATTCAACTGATGATGGTTTTCCTCATTAAACCACCTCCCTCATGTAGGGATATGAGGAAGAGAAGGAAAGATTAGTCTCGGTTGGTGGCCTGACCAGAGCAGCCAGTGTAATGCGGTAGAGGTTAATTTGTTCATCTGTCTTTCCTCTAAGGCCAGGAATCTTTCTTGTAACTCATAAAAGAGAAATATTCCCAGAGAACTTGTGGAGGAGAAAGGCAAGTTGGTGGAACGGAGCAAACATTTCTAACCACCTCTAACCATCTTGCCGCTAGGACTTGTGGAGATTTCAGGAAAGTCTATTGCTATGTGTTTGTACGTTCCTGCAAACACACAGCATAGGGTTAGGGTCCATGTATGTTTGCTGAGGTTAGGAAAGAGCAGTGGAAACAAATGCATATAAACTATGGTTTTTGGCAAACTTGTTATGTCTCTCATACAGGGAAAAACAACGGTTCCGAATTTCAAGCGCATTCCTGAGCCCACATGACTATTTACTTACAATAATTTTCATCTCTAAGTCTCAGCTGTAAATATCATTTATAATGGGTAATTTTTATTACCTCTCACTCATCAGCTTCCATCTCTACCCCACTCCCTTTTACAAGAAGAGTGAAATAAAGGAACTAAGCTACTTTATCAAGACGAAGACAGAAGTACATAAAACACAGATTTGAACGCCGGCTCTGCTCCCACCAGGACGTGGCATACTTTCCCCTCTTACAAAGCATGCAACTTTGCACTTCTAAGTTTTGGTTCTCTGTGTCTCTGCTAGGTGTGGTAGAAACTATCGTTTTGAAGTGATTCGTGTCTTCTGCTTTCTTAAGCTGACCGGTCGTTTCTGTGACATCAGATCTAACCCATAATCCCTCAACACCCTCACAGTCACATGCACACAGAACTCTTTAACTCCGTCACCTTCTAACCTTCTGCTGACAGTACGTGGTCAAGAATTGCTTCAAAAGAATATGGGATTAACAAACTCCAAGTTCTTTTAGCTCTTGATGTTAACCTTGAATTCAAATTGTATACTACTTGGGTGACCTTGGCAAGTTATAGAACCTATTTCTTCCTTTGGAACAGTATGATAGAACTATTTTTCAGAGTTAACGTGAGGATGAAATAAAATTATTTGAGGCGTAGAGTCTAACATAATGCAAATACTCAATAACAGTATCTAGTACTATTGTTATTGTCCTGAAAACAGCGACAACAACAGAAAGGATGAAGACTGATATTCCGTCGCCCACTTAGCTTCTCGGTAAAAAGAGGCAAAGAATTCAGAGGCCAACTTCAAAAGTCATGTAGATACAAATTCTTCCATTTTTGAGATGAGGGAATTGAGGCCCTAGATAAAATGAATAGTGATTCTGATTTCTGTAATCCTTCAGCTACCGCATAGCCAAAATGACCCGCTGTGTTTTAACAGTTATTGGGATGATCTGTAAGAAATGTTATATTCTGAATAGACATCCTTGTCTCCTTTTGAAACTTCTCTGTCAGACCTTCTCATGGTCACCCGGCCCAGGCCAATGTGAGCTCAAAGAGTTAAGTTCATATTCATTTTAGCTAGAACGAGCCATATTTCAATAAGGCAAATCGCGATCTATAGAAAAAAAGTAACACAAATCTCAGATTTTAAAATTTAAATTATTTTCGATTGAAGTTTTAAATCATTTATTGTTTTGTATAGCACGGGCAAGTTTTCTTTTCGTTGAGAAATCTGTATAGATAGGGCAATATTGAAATAGCAAATCTTTTGTGAACTCATTCAAAGACTACCAGTTACCGTATGCCTTAGTTATCAGTAGCAAAAAAAGGCATGTTTCTTTGGCACACACACACACACACTTATATGTACTCACGCGTGTATCCACACGTGTGCATTCATACATGTGCACACGCACGCGTGGAATCACACACACTCACATTCATACAGTCATTATATGTTGATTATCCACAAGCTACTAGAAAATTTAGAATCAAATCTACGATCCATGTCTAGCATTAATATAAAATGGTTTGGTGTTCATTTTCATGTGAGTTGATACTACCCTTGGCCTTATCTTCATACTTTATTTTTTGACCTGGATCTCCCTAATATTTATCGTCTTTCTTTGTTAGGCATAATTTGGTAAGCTTCTCAAGTCCTATGGAATAAGAGAGAATGAATAAATGAAGAGCGAGCATGAAGATAAAGCTTTAACCTACACAGTTGGTCGGATGGCACTTAACTCCTGGTGTCCCAGAAAGACCACTTCCCTGGGAGTCAAGGTAGGGTATTGCCTGTCTTCATTAATTTAAAGTTAGGGGGTTCTGATTTATGGCATTTTATCTTCCATCTGCCTATTTGTTAGGAGAATCCCTCTCTTTGTTCAACAGTCTTTAAAATTAGTTACAATTTACAGAATGTAAGTATAAAAGGGTGCTTGCAAATACACTGTAACAAAACAGTTTAATTTGCAGGACAATGTTAAGTTTGAAGTGGTGTGTGAATGTTATCTTTAACAAAGTGTGATATTTGACTGAGTTTTTTAAGTATGTGTGGCCCACCTGGTCCTCAGAAGCCCAGATGGGATCCCCTACCTCTCTCCGTAGGTGCTAGGTCTACACCTGTCATATGACCCTGTCTTCCTGGAGCAGCCCCCAATGATAAGACCCACACCTGTTTCTTGCCATGGATGTTGCACCTACGGAGACCTGCCCTGGGAATCACTATCCCTCTGTTAACAAGGCAAATCACGACCCAGTTTGTAGGGGACCCGTGGTCTTGGAGAACAATGTCTCCCCTCCTTCCTCACTACCGGCCTACCCCATCTGCTTAAAGAGGCGAGACAAGGACATCCCATTCCCTCTGAACTCGGATACATCTCTTTCCTGGGTCAATGGAAAAAGGGATGCAGCATTAATCCTGTCTTTTTTTTCATTCCTGCAAGAGTCTGTTGTCTGTGTACAAAGGCCCATCGATGTTGAATAAAGGGAACCTAACTGATCTATTTTTGAAATCGGAAATAAAAAACACAAAACACCCTACACCAATACTGTTTGATCCAATTAGCGCATCCCCTAGCTAGCTGAGCAAACTGCTTCAAGTCACCAGGACATTCTAGATTGTTGTTTCCAAGATTAGTGATCCTCCAGTTAAGCTCTCAAGTTCCTTCCAGGTCTATTTAAGAATCTGTAATTTTATCCAGTATCCTGCCTCTAAGCCAGAACTTTAGCTCTTGTAGATGAAGGACAAAAATAATTTCTGTAGAGAGTATGCCACATGCAACATTCAGCTCAGGAAGGACAAAGGTTCTTCCCATTTGAGGCTAAGCGTCATTGCTAATATCTCAACGTACATTCCCTGTTAAACATGACAGTGGGAGAAATTCAAAATAAGCCTTAGGAACGGCTTCCTGATTTTATTTGTTTCCCACTGAGAGTCTGGGCTTTTTTAAACTCACTCACTATCTTTCAGGAGATTTTTTTTCTGAGCACAGGTCTGCACAGAATCAAAGACATGAAATGATGGTCTCAAGAGCTCTTGCATCCTTGTAGCTTATTTTTCCTCCCATAATGCTTTTTTATTTTTCCCCTTATCATGGAAAAATAAAACATTGCTACTGTTTCACTTCATCATAATTGCTATAAGACAAACTTAGGACATGCTCTCAGACACTGTCTTCTGAGTCTGTTTGACAGCTTTTTAAAATCTTTCGCCCTTTGGGAGGGGAATTCAAGATCTGAGCTTCATATTGGATGGGCGCCCAGAGTAGAAGAGACAATATAGATGATTCTTCAGAAAAGGACAAGGCACATCTCTCGTCGGGAACACTCAGAAAGCACTCACTGAGTGCTTAGGCATGTTAAACATGGGAAGAGAGCACTGCGGGTGAGTGACTCTAGTAGCAAAAGGGAAGCAGCTCCATTCTCGCAACTGGAGGGAGCCTTAGGACCAGAGAGATCCTTTGCTTAAGGTCCTTTATGAAGAGCTACCTCATCCTTCTCCTCCCTCCCTCCCACCATTTCCCTTTTCTTATGTAAGACAAAGCCTAAAGCTAAAGGAGTGACCTAAGACTTTGAAAGAGGCGTGAAAGCATCTACATCATAAAGGAAATGTTTGCTCAGGAGCTGGTGATATTTTTTCCAAGTCGAACAGGTCTTTTCATGCATTTTAGAACAAGTTTCACCTTTTCTAAAAGGCAGAAGCACCCTTTCAAGCCTTAGAACAGCACTGCCCGTTCAAGGCTGTGCCTACACTTGTCCCCTGATCAGTCTGATTAACTGGCCGCCAGGACGGAGCACGCTGGGAGAAGAGCGTGGCTGAGAACCCAAATTCCTGGGCACGAGGAGTACAGCTCGTTTGCGTGATCTGCTCATATGTGTGCATCCACTTTATCCCCAAAGCCCGTGTTAATCCTTAGGGGAGTTACGAGAACTCTCTGTACCACTGAGAGCTAATATGAAATGGAAGTCAGTCAGTCCCTACCCCGGCAAACCAGTCCCTCGATTTTACATAGAACCTAATGTTGCCTTTCAATTGCCAGGACAACGTAAAGTATTAAGTTCGTTCCTTTTTCGAGTGCAATGCCCCATGAGTGTTTGTTTCCTATAGGATGCCACCTACCCCTCAGATCCCCCCCGACTCTTTCTTCCCTTACCTCCTTCTTGAAACTCCCAGCACCTCTTATTCCTTCCGTGCTAATTTTTTAATAAATGTGAATTACATGAATTGAATTTGGAAAATATGAGGATCATTAGAAGTCACTGGGATTGCTACACAGCACACCTGGGAATTAATGGTTTTGAGCAGGGGTCAGGCCAAATCCGGCCCGCCTGCTGTTTTTCTTTGTCTCATAAGCAAAGAATGTGTTTACACTTTTAAATGATTTTTTAAAATCAAAAGACTGACACTGCCTAATATGTGAAAATTATGTAAAATTCAAACATCAGTGTACATGACTAAAATTTATCGGAACACAGTCCTGTTCATGTATTTATGGATCGTCTAGGGCTTCTTTTCTGCAACAACAGAGTTGAGAAGTTGCAACAGAGACCCTATGGTCTACAAAGCCTAAAATATTTACTGTCTTGCCCTTTACAGAATAGGTTTGCCAGTCACTCGTTTAGAGTTTCACCTTTATTTAACCCTCTGAGCTTTATATCTCTCAAAAACAAGGGAGTTAAGAACCTGTAGGATTCACGGAATTTAAAGTCGCAACTTGCTTCAGCCGCAGGGCTCTCTGGGGAAAAGCTGAGCTTTGCCTGCAGAAATGTATTGTGACTAAGGAGATATAGGTCGTTGAGAGACATATTTTACCATCTGCAGATGCCTGGGCGTCAGCTAGAGAGGGGTAATAGGTATATTCTGAGGTCAGAATGTGCTTGCTCTGAAAATTTGAAGACACTATGGGTAGGAACATGTGTATCTCCTTATGGGATATGCATTTCCCTGAAAGAGTTGCACTTAAAAGAGTTACACTTAAAATCTTTTGTTTTTCTTTTTTTTAGTAAATTGAATAATGTCCACACGGGAGAGAATCTATGTATTTAAATTCCCTTTTCTTCATATTATATACGGTATTATTTATCTCGGGTCACATAATGAATTATCGCAAACTTAGCAACTTAAAACAACGTGTATTTATGATGTCACTGTTTCCGTGATGGGAGTTCACGCATAGCTTAGCTGGATCCTCTGCTTCAGGCTCGCAAAAGGCTGCCACCCAAGTGTTGGCTGAGGCTGCAGCGTAAACAAAAGGTTCAACTGGGGAAGGATCCACTTCCACGCACACATGGCTGCTGCAGAATTAGCTATATGTGGCCTGTTGGACTTGGAGCCTCAGTTTCTTTTTTTTCCCCTGTCATCTTTAAGTCTTTATTTAATTTAATTTTTTTATTGGAGTAGAGTTGATTTACCATGTTGTGTTAGTTTCAGGTGTACAGAAAAGTGATTCAGTTATTTATCTATATAATGTATATATACCTCCTTTTTCAGATTCTTTGCCCTTATAGGTTATTAGAAAATATTGAGTAGAGTTCCCTGTGTTCTACAGCAGGTCCTTGTTGGTTGTCTATTTTATATAGAGTCCTGTGTGTCTGTTAATCCCAGCCTCCTGAATTGGAGCCTCAGTTTCTCACAGGCTATTGACCAGAGGCTGCAATCCCTTCCATGTCATGTGGGCCTTTCTGTAGAGCAGCTTACAACACAGCACTTTGCTTTATCAAAGCCAGCCACGGGGAGCATCTTCTAGCAAGACAGCTTATTATCTCATGAAACGTAATTATGGAAGTCATAACCCATCACCTTTTCCATGTTCTGCTAATTAGAAGCAGTCAAAACTTTCACTCACGTTCAAGGGGAGAGGAGGACCCTGAGGGTGCAAGTACCAGGAAAGGGGATGATTGGGGGACGATCTTAGAAAATAGACACAACATAAAAGTATCATTTTTCATTTCTGTGGATTAACCAGGGATGTCCTCAATGATGAGTACACAAATGTGAGACTTGTAAAGAAGGTCCAAAGAACTATTCATTTTTATTTTATTTATTTTCTTAAGATTTTTTTTTTTTTTTTTGGTGTGGACCATTTTTAAAGCCTTTATTGAAATTGGTTCAGTACTGCTTCCGTTTTATGTTTTGGTTTTTTGGTCCTGAGGCAAGTGGGATCTCAGTTCCCCGACTGAGGTGCAGGATCGAACCTGCACCCCCTGCATTGGAAGGTGAAGTCTCAACCACTGGACCACCAGGGAAGTCCCAAGAACTATTCATTTTTTGTTCTCCTTTGTTTGATTAAAATCATTTTTTCATTTTTATTTTTTTAATTTTTTTTTATTTTTTTTTTTGCGGTACGTGGGCCTCTCACTGTTGTGGCCTCTCCGGTTGCGGAGCACGGGCTCCCGGACGCGCAGGCTCAGCGGCCATGGCTCACTGGCCCAGCCTCTCCGCGGCATGTGGGATCCTCCCGGACCGGGGCACGAACCCGTGTCCCCCGCATCGGCAGGCGGACTCTCAACCACTGCGCCACCAGGGAAGCCCCATTTTTTAATTTTTAATAATTAAAAATAAAATATTTTTTTTTTTTATAGTTTTACCTTTTCCCTGGCTGACTAATTCTGTTCTTTCATTCTCTCATTACCCCATCGTGCATCCTTCTATCCCAGCTTTCATGCTCACTGGCCAATACCAGCTGGCGCATCTTGTTCCCTCCCTAGAGCCTGAATTCCTTGAGGTCGGAGACTTCAGTTGGATTGTTGCAAACCTGCCTGACACAAAATAGACTCTCAATAAATATCTGCTGAGTGTGTAAATGAATGAACAAATAAAAGATTTTTCTGCTCACCTTTCCCCCTTTGATCCAACCCTTACTATAACGCAGTAAGATGTAAAGATAATTTACTTTTATATTGCTTTTATAAATTCTTCATACAAACTCATATACATTTTCCCCCAAATAGTGCATCCTTAAAACCTAGAGCTTACAGAGGTTGCTCAGGGCCAGAATTTAAAACCAGTGTTTTTGATTTAAATTCCTCATTTTTTTCCCCTAGAGCTGCAACGTGATGTTTGACCTTGTCTTTGAAATGTTGACCAACTGACCTTGATTCCAAGGACCTTGATTCTAAGACATGTGCTCCCCTCTAAAGTGTGGTGTAAAGGAGGGGGGAACCAAGGGCATCTGGTCAAAAAGCTCTTTGATGGAGGTGGGAAGGATAGACGCACTTGTGTTTTATTATGAATAGGATCCAGAATGTTCTGAAATGTACTAAAAATAAATGTCTTTTTGCAGCCCCTTTGCTGGGGAAGGCTGATTTTTGAAAGAACTTGGGAGAGAATGTTTGGGTGAACTTGTATACCGTACCATAAATATTTTTGCTAAAATTATAGAATTGTCTGTTTCCTTTCAAATTGCATCAGGACCCAGGCAAGAGCGATGAGTTTTTAATGTGGAAATTTCATGTGCACGTTTCGGCTTCTTCCTTTTCTTCTTCAGCTTTGCCAAGTCTCACTTTATGTTTAGTAAAGATTGATTTATTGGTGCTTTTTTGGCCTACCTGCTGTGTTATGCAATTCCTCACTAAATTCTGAGACACGACCATCAGTTTGCAAACTTGTTTAGTTGCAGCCAAAAAGAGGTTTGTTTATCAGAATTCAAGCTGATTTATTTGCCGTGCTGAATGATTTTTGCATTGCCTAAAGCCCGATCCTTCTCTTTTCCTCCATTTCTTCTTTGAAATTAAAAAAATATATGTATATTAATGAGACACAGCGTGACTTATTCTGTTCCTCAGGGTATCGGAAAAAAGCTCTCTGATCTGCTGTTGTTTGGAAACTGCAAAATGATAGAAATTGTTACTTGGAATGGCCTGAGAGAGGAAGCCCTGGAAGCTGGATTTTTTTTTTCCCCAATAAGATGTCAGTAACTAGGCAGAAAAGGGGAACCCAACAGAACAATCTGTGGAAGTAAATACGCTCCTCTTTGGTAACTGTAAATAGCAGAGGAAGGTGTTGAGAGGCACTGATGCTTTTAAGTGGAAGGCGCTGTGACCAGGGTCACTGTGCCTGGCCTCTGCATTGCGGTTCACCCTCTGCGGACAGACTTCAGATGTGGTTTGAATCCCATTGAGTGTAATTGACACGAATGCTTGCTGGGTCAACGTCCCAGTAATTTCTCCAGCAACTGCCTCTCTCTGGACGTTGCCAAGAATAGAATCCAGTTCAGCACAGAGTGAGTTTGCTCCAAATTCTCATCAAACATAATTTCCACTTGTTTTCAAACTGATACATTTTGAAAGGAGCATCTCCTGTTCACTCTGGTTTCCTGAGATGGCTGTTCAGCTGCACATGTCTTTGCTTTGCGTCAGCACAACTTGGGCTGTATTTATAATCCAGCGTATTAGCTCATGTTCAACAGCACATGTTGAGTGAGTGAGTCAGGAACCTCCTAATGTTGGTGGAAACGGAATTTAAAGCTATTAACCCAGGAAAATTGGGTAAGGCGCCATTAGGGGTCTTACCCAATTTTGGGCCGAACTGTGTCCCCCACCCCCCACGTCCATATGCTGAAGTCCTACCCCTCAGTGTCTCTGAATGTGACTGTATTTGGTTGTAGGGTCTTTAAAGACGTAATTAAAGTTCAATATGATCATCGCGGGGTGGGGTGGGTGGTATTCCAATGTGACTGGTGTCCTCATAAGAAGAAGGGGTTAGGACATAGAAACCACAGACCAAGGGATCTGCAAGCCAAGAAGACAAACCTCAGAAGAAACCAACCCTGCTGACACCTTGATCTCAGACCTCTAGCCTCCAGAATTGTGAGGAAGTGAATTTCTATTCTTTAAACCACCCAGTCTGTAGTGATTTGTTGTGGCAATACTGGCAAACTAATATGAGGCGTCAGCCTTCTAGCGAGGGTGCCCTTTTCAGGCAAAATGACTCTTTCTGGAATTCAAGTTAGACGCCATGTAGATGTGGCTTCATTTCTCCTGTTGCATGACTTATTTGTGCAAGTGACTTGTCATGTTAACCCACAGGCTTTCCCTTGACTTTGTGTTGTTTATCCTGGCGTTGGGCCTATATACTGACTTCTCCATGGGTGTAAGGAAGCATTTCACAGAAGATCTAGGGGACAATTTTCTTTGAAGAGATTATATTGATGAAAATAAGAATAATTGGGGTGTAAAACAACCATTGTTTTGGTACCTACGTGGATAGAGTTAAATCACATTACCTAAGAGCCCTTTAAAGATGGCTACTCGAGGGGCTTCCCTTCCCTGGTGGTGCAGTGATTAAGAATCCACCAGGTAAGCCAGGGACTTACCTGGTGGCGCAGTGGTTGAGAGTCCGCCTGCCGGTGCAGGGGACACGGGTTTGAGCCCTGGTCTGGGGGGATCCCACATGCCGCGGAGCGACTGGTCCCGTGCGCCACAACTACTGAGCCCACGTGCCACGGCTGCTGAGGCCTGTGCGCCTGGAGCCTGTGCTCCACAAGAGAGGCCACCGCAATGAGAGGCCCGTGCACCCCAACAAAGAGTGGCCCCCGCTCACCGCAACTGGAGAGAGCCTGTGTGCAGCAACGAAGACCCAATGCAGCCAAAATTAAATAAATATAAAAAAAAAAAAAAAAAGAATCCACCTGCCAGTGCAGGGAACACGGGTTCCAGCTCTGGTCCGGGAAGATCCCACATGCTGCGGAGCAACTAAGCCCGTGCACCACAACTACTGAGCCTGCGCTCTAGAGCCCGTGAGCCACAGCTACTGAAGCCCACGCGCCTAGAGCCGGTGCTCGGCAATAAGAGAAGCCACCGCGATGAGAAGTCCACGCACCGCAACGAAGAGTAGCCCCTGCTCGCCTCATCTAGAGAAAGCTCGCCTGCAGCAACGAAGACCCATCGCAGCCAAAAATAAATAAATAAATAAAATTTTTAAAGATGGCTACTTGATATAGTAGAAACAGCATTAAACCAGAAGTAGAGAGTGAAATTCCTTAAAGACTTTGAAGTGCTAGACAAGTGCAGTTTGATCTTTAGAATAACCTTGGGATGTAAGTGGGGCGCTGTAGTATCATTGCCATTTTTCAGATCAGGAGGCAAAGACTCAAAGAATTTAAGAGAGTTGTAAATTAAGTCTTCAAGCCTCAAACTCAGGTCTTCAGATCTGAAAGTCTATCCATTCTCTATCCCTCCACACTGACCCTGTAGATTCCTACATTCAATGAGGAAATGAAAAAAGGAACGTAGCATATGTCTTTTACATAGAAAATGGTCAGCAATGTTAGATGAAACTGATGTTGTTACTGTAGGAAAAACCTCAAAAAGAAGCAAAATACGTGTGAAGGGTTGATCAGTTTTAGTTCATTTATTACTTAATGAGGGATCTTAATCAAATATGTCTTTTGTTAGACATTCTTGATAAAAATCATCGAAAATGCATTAGTCTATTTTATTAAAATGTACAATATGATATGCATAATTTGTATTTTATTATATTTATTAGTTATGATATAATTTCATTTTTAAATTTTCAGAGTAGGATAGACCATTATGGAAAAGTATGAGATGGTTTTATGAAGCTATTCTGACCCAGAGTTCTTCCTGAAATAAGCCATTTTGATTTAAGAAAAACAGCAAATACCCTGCAGGTACTTTGTAGTCAATGAGATTTGGGGAGATTAAATTTTACATTAATAGGAATATACTGAGAACTTATTTTGTGCCCGGTCCTATGTAGGCAACAGAAACTGTATAACGAAAGTAATACTTGAGGAAGTAGAACGTGGAGCAAGGAGAATATGTATGGGAGGAAGAGATAAGGAGAATTCATTACGGGGCCTTGTGTAACACGGGTTTGATAACACGATCATAATTAACATTTTATTGACGACATAGTTTTTTTTATGGACAGCACAGAGTTGAGTCACATTTAAAACTCGTTCTGACAATTTCTGTCTTTAATTGGTGTATTTAGATATTTATATTCAATGCAATTGTTGATATCCTCAGAATTAGGTCTACCATTTAAATTTTTGCTTGTTTGTTTTTCCCCTGTTTCCTTATCTCCTCTTGTTTGCTTTTTCTTATTTTCTATTAGTTTATTTGAACCATCCCCTTGTTTTGTATTCCTTTTTAATGCAGCTATTGAGATTTTGATTATGCCTTTTTGTAGAGTTATTTTAGTGATTATTCTTGGGAATTACACTATACATACTTAACTTTTCTCGGTCTACTTATAATCAAAATGTTGCCACTTCACATTGAAAATAGAAACTTTACTCTTGTCTTTACTAAGTTCTTTTTATCCTCCACCCTTTGTGCTACAGTTGTCATATATTAACCCTCCCTATACTTGAAAAACCCCATCAGGTAGTGTTACAATTTTGCTTTCAACTGGTTTAAAGAATTCAAGAAGATAAAACTCGTTCATTATTTCTACCTAAATATTTGCTATTTCCTTTGCTCTTCCTTGGTTCTCCATGTTTCAAATTTCTGTCTGGTATCATTTCCCTTCTGTCTAAAAAATTTAATTTAGCAATTATTTTATTTCAGATCTGTTGGCAAAAAAATCTGTTAGTTATCCTTCACCTGAGAATGTCTTTGTTTTGCCTTCACTATTGAAGAATATTTTTACTAAATATGGATTCCTGGTTGACAATTATTTTCTTTCAGCATTTAAAAAATGTGATGCTATTTCTTTTTGACCTTTACGGTATCTGATGAGAAATCTGCAAGAATGTGATCATTATTCCCTATTGACAATGCATTATTTTGCTCTAGATTCTTTCAGTATTTTGTTTTAGCCTTTAGTTTGCAGCAGCTGGATTATGCTGGCTCTGGGTACAAGTTTCTTTAAATTTATTCTTTCAGAGAGTCACTCAGTTTCTTGAAGCCGCAAACATTCTTTTGCCAAATTGGGGAGTTTTCGGCTATTATATCTTCAAATAATATGTTGATAAGAAAAAACTATATACCATAGATGTATTAGAAGTAGAATTCTCACTTGGCTTAAAAGAACCCCAGATTTCATTCTAAATCTATAACAACCTGGTTACAAAGTAGCACCGTGTTCTGGAGAGTCTGAAGATTTAGGAGTCAGATACCTCGTTTAGTTGTATGTCCTTGGTCATGTTATTTCATTTCTCTGGGATTTATCTTACTCATTTGTAGATCCAGGGTGTTGGATTCGAACAGCATTCCCTAGTCTTTGGCTAATGGATTCCGAGTGGATTTATGTGTGGATTTCTATTAGTGAACTGCTGATATTCCTGGGTATGTGAGTGTCTGTGACTATCAGTGGTTGATAACCACTAAAATGACTAACCACCTTAACATCCATTACTATGTGAGTCTATCTAAGACGAAAAATAGATGATTTCACAAAGTCATGCAAAAACAAGAATTAGGGCAGAATATTATTGATAAAACTGCACCTAAGGAATAAGACTGTAGGAAAAGAAAAAGCCAAGAGGGATGCAAAAAGGAAAAATATCATGTGAAGGTTGTAAAATATCTTCTTCTGAGAATTCGTTTTGGTTTATTTAAGATGGTTTTGCAGAAAGATCCTGCAAAGCATGGTTTAGTTTATAAGTGACTCAGCCACAGACAAGAGACTATTTCCACAGATACCTAATTTTTTTTTTTTTTGGCTAATGAGTGAAGAGTAAGTAAAACTGTTGAAATGATCACATCTGCTAAATATTCTAGGTGCAAGCACAGAAAATAAGAGTGAATGGAATTGTGGGAGTTGTCAAGCAATCCACAGGAAGAGGACAACTAGATCGATGGCCCAAGAAGGGAACAGATGTGTCAGGTTTGAGAGAGAAGGAAGGTCATGTGACTGGTCATGGTGGGCAGTGTGAAAATTCATATAAAATGGGGTCAGAGACAGATGAATGGATAAAGAAGATGTGGTACATATGCACAGCGGAATACTACTCAGCCATGAAAAAGAACGAATTAATGCCATTTGCAGCCACGTGGATGCAACTAGAGATGATCATACTAAGTGAAATAAGTCAGAAAGAGAAAGACAAATACCGTATGATATCGCTTATATGTGGCACAAATGAACATAGATCTACGAAACAGAAACAGACTCACAGACATAGAGAACAGATTTGTGGTTGCCAAGGGGGAGGGGGTTGGGGAAGGAATGGAGTGGGAGTTTGGAATTAGCAGATGCAAACTATTACATATAAGATGGATAAACAACAAGGTCCTACTATGTAGCACAGGGAACTGTATATCCTATATCCTGAGATAAGCCACAATGGAAAAGAATATGAAAACGGATGTACATATGTGTATAACTGAGTCACTTTGCTGTACAGCAGAAATTAACACAACATTGTAATTCAGCTATATGTCAATAAAAAAATAAAATTAAAATAAATGGGGTCAGAGATGTAGGCAGGAACTGGGTCAGGCAGGACTTTGTAAATTCAAGATTTTATTCCAATTCTCACTGGGGAACATCTGGACTATTTGAAGGCAAAAATTGAAATGATCAGATGTTGAAAAGCTCACGCTGACACTGTCGGAATACAAGTGGATTATATTTCTATTTTTATTCAATTTTCATTAATTGAGTACCTACTTTATGTCAGACATCGTGTTAGGGGCTTGCAATACAAAGATGAAGTAACAGTCTCAGAACCGAAGGGGCAAAGCAGATATATGATCACATAACTACAATTTAGGATGATAAGGACTTTTTAAAGCATGTAAATAATTACCCCCCCAAATAAATCCCTTCTTCAGTGATTTACGTGCATGTCACCCATGTCCCTAACATGAGAATCTCCTTTACTTTAACAAATACTCCACGCCAGAACCTTGGTTGGGATTTGGTCGGGGTTGGGGGGGAGATAAAAAAAAAAGGAGAAATGAAGGTCTCACATTCATTCACTCTTTTTTCTTCCCTCTGAAGTGTAAGCATGGAAGTTGAAGAATTCATTACTCTTTTCTGGAATCGTTGCATCAATAGTAGCAAGAGAAGCAGAAGTAGTAATAGTGACAGTAATAACATGGGTCTCTCGTTCATTTGTATTGTACTGTGTAGTCCGTACAATGTTTTAGACGTATCTTTTGTTACCCTTCTTGTTCTCAATACCTCGTGGTAGAATAATAAAAACTGACATTTTACCTTCTCTATTTCACTGCTGAAAAAACAAACAGTAAAAGGAGTTATGTCAGGGACTTTCAACCTTTTTAAATGACAACCCAAGGTAAGAATTGTCTTTTGCTTTTAACATGGTAAGCGCATTTATACCTACATATTGTACAGTACATCCAAAATAAAATTGCATGACACAAGACTTAACCTTATTATATACAAAGCACTCTCCTATTCTGTATGTATTCTATATTAACGATATTCTATTCCATTTTTTTAAATGCTGATCACAACCAAGTAAATTGATGGGTTGCACCCTACAGTTTGAAAAACGTTTAAGTGTTTGCTCAAAATCACACAGCTGATAAACTGAGGGTTTGGTGTTTAAACTCAGGTCTCTGCGCTCAGTTTAATGTTCTTTCCACATAACTAACATCTCTGGTCCTTCTTTTTGTCCGTTTCAATCCAACCCACTAACTTAGTCTTCAGTAAGAGAACTGGGTTTTGAAGTGGAATGGACCCTGTATTCTTCCCTGGTGTCCATACATCCCCAGCAGGTGTGTGAATGAGGTTCCTGGTGTCAGTGACCCTCCCTCATGAATTTCATGCCTCCTCTCAAACCTCCCTCATACCTACCCTATGCTTTATGTAAAACATGCTTTTGCCATTCCCCGAAGACACCAAACATGTCCTGACCTTGGACACATTATTTGTAATGTTCCTATTGCTGGAAATATCCCATCATCACAAACCATCAATCATCCTTAGCCTAGTAATTATTTACCTCTTAGTCTTCTCTGTGAAGTGGAAATTACTTAGGTTTGAAGTTAGAATTAACATGAGTTTCAGAACATGAAATTACACTGGGACAATGGTATCAGGTAAGTGTGACTACCTAAGCAAAGTAATTAAATGAGTTTTAGTTGATCAGAGTTGAAAAAAAAAAAAAAAAGGTAGTTTTCTCTTTAAATGCCTGGTTGTTCCAGAATGTGAAAAATAATAGTGAGTCGGGCTTCCCTGGTGGCACAGTGGTTGGGAGTCCGCCTGCCGATGCAGGGGACACGGGTTCGTGCCCCGGTCCGGGAGGATCCCACATGCTGCGGAGCGGCTGGGCCCGTGAACCATGACCGCTGGGCCTGCGTGTCCGGAGCCTGTGCTCCGCAACGGGAGAGCCCACAGCAGTGAGAGACCCGCGTACTGCAAAAAATAAAAATAAAATAAAAAAAATAATGACAGTGAGAGACGAAGCATGAATGGATATGGGAAGTTGTAAAAGGTTTGCAGAAAAGGGATTTTTCTTTGCTTTGGTTTATAATACCTTCAAATACATGAGCCTGAAAAGAAGTAATAAAATGTGTTAAAATTTTGCCAAAATTGTCTCAAGTTAATTGGTTTATTTAAAAGGAAAAAAAAAAACTGATGAATCATTTACTGCCAAGTATTATACTAAAGCGAAATTCGAACTGACTCAGTTAAGATGATAAATTATTCTTAGAGCTCTTACAAGGGGTTGTAATAAGTTTTTTTAAAATTGTCTGTGTAATCTGTCCAGGTAGCAAAGTTTCCATATCTTATCATATAATTGTCCGTGGTTTGTGTTCACTTTATCATACCTCTGATTATAAAAAAAAGAAAAAGAAAAACCTTACTTGTGATAAAGTTCCTTACAATCGTGTTTCCTTACTATGTTAATTTTAAAATAGTTTAATATCACTTTATTTGGATTAAATAGGTACCCAATGATTGTTTCTCAGGCACCCATGAGCCTATTGTAATCAAGTGTCAAAACATCCTGTGTTACCACATTTAATTTTGTCTTCCCAAGATCAAGCCTTAAACTTGGGGGATAAAATCAGGACACACTAAAACTAAAGGATTTCTTAGAGGGCCCCTGGCAACTCACGGTGATCTATTCTTTCACCGTACAAAAAGAGAGATGCTAGAAGTAATTTTGATGGTTTCATATGTGCCATGCTTCTTAATTAGCTCAACTTTATTATAAAATCTGCATGGGAAAAACTGTCAGATCAGAAAGAATGTTCAGCCCTTTCTAGATTAAGTCAGTGTAGGTAAAATGTGATTATTATGGGTTGTTTTTTTTTCAGATATTGTACACTTTATGGGAAAGCCCTAGAGATTTTGCAATGCTTTCTCTGTTCATAATATATTCTTATCCTCAAGGGAAATAGTGATTTCTCTCTATGAAATGGTTTGTACGAAATTCCAATAGAATTTTACTCCCACCCTTATAGTTATGGTTACTATAATAAATTAACCACAGACTGTCATTCTTATTATCCAACGAGTCTCCATTTTCCTGTGACCTTACCTACAAAGCAAGCTATTGCAAGCTGATGGTGTTTCTACTACAAGCTACAGGCTGGAACTTGCGTCTTTAACACAGAAGAGTCTCTGAGTCCTGTGAAAAGATTATGTGAACTTTTGATCCGTCCAAGAACAGGCTCTGGGTACAGGATTCTGAGCTAACATTGCTTAGACAATTTCAGACTGCTTGAGTGAGCTGAGTCGGGGTTTCCAGGATTCTTTTGAGCCCAGAGGCAGACATACTTCATGAAAGCAGACCACTCACCCTCAACACCCAGCAGAACGTGAATATATTACATAGAACATAATGAACTACTACTATGGTTACTTGCTTTAACAAAATAAAGCTAGCACTGTTGTTTTACTGTTCGGGGATACAGGAAGAGCTCTCTCCTCCGACAAGTATCAATTTAGTAGGCTATGCACTTGCAAACTAAAATGAAACATTTTAAAGTGGTGTTAACATCTTCCTGTCTCTCAGAATTCAGAAACAATTACTTCTCCTGGGCAGGATAAGACACTGTCCCCCTTTGTGCCAGGACGCAATTAGACAAATGAATTCTGCAACCAAGATCTGCACGGGAGTGTCATGTTTGAGAATGACTCTCATTTAATTGGGAATGACAAGCCCAGTAGTAAGGGATAAGGATTGAATTTATGCGTGGAACCAATGCTTATAACATTCTTCCAAAGAACTTGAACCTGGGCTTGGCTCACAGGTAGTATTGGAGCCACTTCCTGGAAGGTCAGAGACTTTACAAGAATTTGTAAACTTCCAGAAGAGAGAAATTCACCCAAATTCATAAATACTGTGAGTGAAATCTGGTGGAGGCTATGCCTTGGACTTGGCTTTCTAGCCTCAGGGCAGAAAAGTAAACGAGAGAGGCTTTTTAAAAGTCCAGTTGAGATTCCTTGTGACATTTCCAAACAGAAGTCAATTCCTTCGCAATACTGTTTACTCAGTGCTATAAGGTTCTAGTTTTTCCAGAGTAAATTCAAGGAGGATTATATGATTAGTGTACACTGTTGCCACAGGTCAAATGTCACAAGACCAACCTTTCTTGATCAGAAGAACAGGCTTTGAAAATTGTTTATGATCACAGGAGCTAAGTGGGCAATGGCGGGATGCTAGAAAAATAATCCCAATAATCGAAAATAATCCAAAACTTCAAAATAGGGAGAAGAGATTACTGGGAGTTCTTTGAGCAAAGAGCTGGCCTTAAATTTCTGTTGTCTTCCTATTTTACAGTTTTACAAGGGGCAGAGGGGTAGATTTTTGTCCAGCAAAGATGGAAATGGTTTCTGACCAGTGAAACAGTAACACCAAAGGTATATTGCCCTGTGTAGTATTAGCCAATTTTATATCTGATTCAGCAATTTTAATTTTCTTTCCTTAAATTTTATATGTCTATATAGGCACAGGCACATGTGTGTCTGTGCTTTAAATTGGTCATAACATCCGTTTATGTTACCCATTAGTTAATCATGAATAAATTCATTAATAATGAGTTGATGTTAAGTAAAATCTTTGATATGTGTTTGTATTTGGCCCTTGTTTGGTGAATGAGGAATGATTGCCTATCTACAGGATTAGCTCACTTTTTTTATACATGAGCTTGACTTTTTGTTGCCTATAGAATAAAAGCTTTATGACATTGATGAGGGGGTGAAGATAGCGTCGATTACTAGTCACAGGAAACAAGCGCATACTCATTCAAATTCAATACAAATTGAAGAGTTTTGTTTGTTTGTTTTTTAAAGAGAGTGGGTGTGTTGATTGACACATTGGTTGACCAGGCTGAAAGAGCTAGTGAAGATCTGAAGAAAAGAGTGAGAGAAAAAAATTGTTGTAGACATGTATAGAAGTAAGATAGGGTAAAAAGCTTTGGGATAAGATTTGAATGGGAGACTGAAATTGCATGGAAAAGGTATACAGGAAAACTGATGTATAATATGCAAAAGGAATCATGAAGGGTGGTAATACTGAGAAAATGAAATTGCGGCAATCAGTTTGATGGTAGATTTTCTCCTGTAGCCCAAATACCACTCAAGTTGAAAAACAATAAAATGAAGCATTGTTTCTTTGCACTGATAAACTGGAAAATTTTATAGGACCTCATGGGGCCAGAGGTCACACTGAATTTAAAGATCAGATGAAGGGAGAATGAGAGAATGCAAAGTTGAAGAACTAGGAACTGAAATGTTAGTGTTTGATACCGTAGTATGGCAAATCTCGAGGTCATGCACTGGAGTGAGAAAGTTGCTGGAAGAGTAAAGTTAAAATTCTAAGTTATAAGGAAATGCAAAACAGCCATGTTGGATATGACATTTACAGTGATATAGACATCATCTACTAAAGTTGGGTGGTGATTATAAGTCATCGGTGATATAAAAGCGAGTGACTTTATTAGTAAAGAAATTGATAAATATTCATAAGGGGTGGAGAGAAGTACAG
Source organism: Neophocaena asiaeorientalis asiaeorientalis (assembly GCF_003031525.2). Taxonomy (NCBI): domain Eukaryota; kingdom Metazoa; phylum Chordata; class Mammalia; order Artiodactyla; family Phocoenidae; genus Neophocaena; species Neophocaena asiaeorientalis. The sequence goes on along the minus strand of NW_020174923.1, from coordinate 3,038,242 downwards.
ATGAATAATTCAACCTATAAAAGAAAAGAGGGTTTTTTGTTTTGCTTTTGTTTGTTTGTTTCCAAAAATATGTAAGAATAGATTGAGAGTTGCAGAATAAGAGAAAACTTACCCTAACTTTGGTCCATGTCTGTCACATGTTGCATGAATGTTTAAAAACCAAGCACTGGATGGGACCCAATAAAAACGGGGGTTCACAAGAGACACCCAGGATTTAATTAGATTTGAAAAGAGCATGGAGCAGCTTGTAAAGGAGTAGATATTATGAAGTAGTTTCTTTATAATGAAACAAGGGCTTTAGAGTTTAGGTGGTCCTACAAATTACATGGTTTAAATCTTTCTCTTCACTTGCCAGCCAGTGACAATTATTTTACCCCTGAGCCTTGTTTATCTATTCAAGAAAAAAAGGGATGATAATAACCTTCACTCCATGTTAAATGCTTAGCCAGTTCTTGACATGTAATTAGTCCTTTGGAATTGTTAGGTGGTATTTATATGCTGCAGAAGAGATCGGTAGTGGGCCAAGTAGCCAGTGAGAAATGTAGAGCCAAGTTGGGGAAAGAACATAAAAGGGAATTGGTGGATGAAGTGTTCTGCATTGTGGGATGGAGGGATACTTTAAGAAACAGATAACATGGGCCAGAATTGAGCCATGCCAGGGAGAATGTGGTCAAGTGGGAGGTTGGAAGAAATATTTTGGCGACAGAAGCAATAGGACCCAGTAAATACTTGCAGGTAGTTATGGGAGAGAGAGGGGATGAAGGAAGATATCCAGGCTGTGAGCCTCTGTGATTAGAATGGTGATTCCATTGACAAAAGTAAGAAATTTAAGAAGTTCAATCTGGGAAAGGGGTACAGAGATCCAGGGATTCCTTTTGTTTAAAATAGAGTGACCTGGTGGATGTGGAGAACAAACGTATGGTTACCAGGGGGGAAGGGTGGGGGAGGGATAAACTGGGAGATTGGGATTGACATATACACACTACTATACATAAAACAGATAATTATGGGCTTCCCTGGTGGCGCAGTGGTTGAGAGTCCGCCTGCCGATGCGGGGGACACGGGTTCGTGCCCCGGTCCGGGAAGATCCCACATGCCGCGGAGCGGCTGGGCCCGAGAGCCATGGCCGCTGAGCCTGCGCCTCCGGAGCCTGTGCTCCGCGGTGGGAGAGGCCACAACGGTGAGGGGCCTGCGTACCGCAAAAAAAAAAAAATATTCCTGGTCCTGAACTAGACCTGCTGGTTTGCATGCTCTGGTGAAAAGCCCCTGAAATGTTATTTTTAACAAGCAGCCTAGGTGATTCTGAAGTGAACCAACCACCTGTCTAGGAAAATAATGGAAGTCATTAACTGGAGTAAATTGTCAAGACAGAGGGAGGGAGAAAGTAGGGGTGGGGATGGGGGTTAAGGGTCAAGATAAAGAACTTGGAGAAAACCTTCATTTATGCCATGAAAGGAGAAAAATGTGCTAAAGACAATGTAAAAAAATGTAAAAGAAAGCAATAAGGAAAGTGGAAGACAAAACAAGAGAACATTTCAAGCACTTGTGGGTGGTCCACAGTGCCAAATATTTTACAGCAGTGCTTCTTAAACTTTAATGCATAAATGAATCACAAGAATTACCTTGTTAAACTATAGATTCTAATGCAGTAGTTCTGAAGGGAGACCAGAGCTTCTGCACTTCTGTCAGGCACCCAGGTGGCGCTGATGGCACAGACACACAGACCACACTTTAAGTAGCGAGACTTTAGAGAAATTGATACAGCTTAATAAAGAATGAGCCATTGGATTCTTTAACTAGGATGTCAATGGTGACTTTTAACAGAGAGGTTTTTAAGATGGTAAAGAAGAAAGCCAGCTGGCATGGATTTAAGGAGTGTGTGGGTAATAATGAAACAGAGGCATTTATTTTGGACTACATTTGAAAATTGAGGCTAAAGAGAAGAGAAGCAAAAAGCAGACAAGGATAGCAGGGTTCTGAACTGGAAAATTATTTAATTTAAAGAACACGGTGGGCTGAGATAAAGTAGGACTTGCTGACAAAAAGTAAATAAAATATATGGGCTTCCCTGATGGCGCAGTGGTTGAGAGTCTGCCTGCCGATGCGGGGGACACGGGTTCGTGCCCCGGTCCGGGAAGATCCCACATGCTGTGGAGCGGCTGGGCCCGTGAGCCATGGCCGCCGAGCCTGCGCGTCCGGAGCCTGTGCTCCGCAACGGGAGAGGCCACAGCAGTGAGAGGCCCGCGTACAAAAAAAAAAAAAAAAAAAGTAAATAAAATATATTATACACTTACCATCTACTGCTTAGGAAGATATAGATCCAATATTACTTTCCTTAACGAACTAAAAAGTCAATCGATAGCACTGCCCCCGTATTAGGAAGACCTTAAAATATTTAACTATCTGTATCTTATTCCCATCTTACATATCATTGTTTTCCAGTATTTTATTTCCACACTGCTTTCTTTACTTATTAAATTAGTTGCTATTGTTTCTGTTGTTTTATGTGAACACTTGTCTAGATTTACCCCCATGTTTACCCATATTATTTCTCACCATGCCTTCTTTTTTCTTCCCCAAGCAAAGAAAGCATAACAATACCAAATTTATTTCACACAGAATCATTGCAACATTCACCATGCCTTCTTGATAATTAAATTCTTACCATGCAGGTGCAGTAAGTGTTGTTCTTCCTGAGTGGTCTTGCTACTCAAAATGTAATTGGATCAACAGCATGGGTGTCACTTGGGAGCTTAGTAGAAATGGAGACCCTCAGAACCCAGATGTAATGAAGCAGAATCTCTACAAGGTCCCTAGGTGACTTATAGGCACATTAAAGCTTGAGAAGTTCTAAGTGGGACCTGCAATGCTACATTTCTGGGACCTTCCAGGTAATGCTCACGCTGCTGTTTCTGGTCCAAGACATACACTTTGCAGCAAAGCTTGAGGTTCATTTAGTATCATTTACTGGTAATAATCTTAGGTTTTGATGTTTGAAAACGTCTTTATTTTTGCTTATCTTGGAGTTATTGTTGAGGATGACATGAAATTTGACATCGAGATTTATTTTTTCTTTCCTTTGAGAGATAATCCTCTGTTTTATCATTTTAATTGTTTCTTTTGGAGAAATTTTCTACTCGTATCATTTTCCTTCCTCTATAGGTAACCTGTTTTTTTCTCTCTTGATGTTTTAAAAATGTTCTCTTTGTCTTTCTGTAGTTTATTTACTAATGATTTAATTGTAAAATTCTTTTTTCTTTGAAATACTGCTTCGAGTCTACTGTGATTCCAGAATCTAAGGGTTTGAGTCTTTAAAAATTTTAGAGTGTTCTTAGTTATTTTCTCTGTGAATATTACCTACCCCACGTTTTCCCTATTCATTCCTCTGGAATGTTTTTAAAAACATTTGGTGGATCTTCTCCATTTTTCTTAACCTCTCGTTTTTATGTTATAGATTTTTGCTTGTCTGTATTGCATTACGTATAATTTCTTGAGCTCTACCATCCAATTCATTAATTCTCTCTACAGCTGTGCTTTCTTTATCTTCTGTTTAACATTTACATTGAGTTTCATTCCAATGACTATATGACGATATTTTCCACTGATATATCTCTTCCTAGTTTTCTTTCAATACTATAATATTTTGTTTCATATGCTTGGCTCCATCGTTTCTCTACTAAATCAATCCAAATGCATTAAGTTTGCATCCAAAAATTCCTCTATCCAATATTTTTGGAAGTCTACTATGTTCTTTGTGCAGGGTATTGCTTATGGTGGCTTGTTTCTTGAGTAGTACTTCTCAGACTTCAACACATACTTGAATCATATGTGCGTCTTGTAAAATTATATGTTTCAATTCACTCAGTCTAGGGCAAGGCTTGAGGTTCTTCATTCCTAACAAGCTCCCAGGGATTCTGATGCTGTTGGGCCACGTGCCAGTCTCTGAGTAGCAAGTCCTAGAGTATTTTATTATTTTCCATTATTCACTTATGTTTGAGGGGGATGTATGTGGAGGAATTTTATGTGAACCGGTTGAAAATCCCTCTGGAAATTGTTTTAATTTCTGTCAGGAACAGTAAGCTGGGACTATTTCATGTGTATGCATGTGTGCATACGGCTTGTTTTTTTCACTTGTGCTTTTCAGGATCTTTCAAGTGGTATGACTTTGTATGCCAAATGTGCTTTAGGGCTAGATTGTTATGAGCTCTCAGAGGAGAGTTTTTCTCCCTCCCTTCCCCTCTAATCCAGAGCCAGAATAAGAAAGCCAACATTCTGTGTCATATCTCTTTGCTGGTGGGTGGACATTTTCTATTTTACTCCATCATTAAAGGTGTAATCCTTCAAAAATCTTGATTTTATGTGACGGTGTCAGGTCCAACTTCCCACCTAGTATGAGCCAAAGACTTTCTCTTCTCTTCCAGCTTATTCATTAAACTCAAGTCCTCACGACAGCCAAGCGTAAGTGACAGCTCACTCTATGGTTCCAGCCTTCTCTTCATTTTTTAACCTCTTGGCGTGTTTCTTATATTTTATCTAGTATTTCTAGATGTTTCACATTGGAGTATATTTCAAGTTATCTAGTATACAGTGTTATTGGAGTATAAATCTGCTAAACATTTAGGAGGATTTCTAAACAAGATGGTTAGAGGGTTTTTTTTTTAATACCTAATGTTAATAGTTAAAATCCTAAGAATCTGGAAGGTCTGAATTCTAAAAGACTTCCAAACAGGTGGAATTTTACTTTATTGAGAATTTTTGTCAATTAACTCCACCATTGTTACCCTGACTTTTTCCCTTTTTTACCGTATGTGTTGGTGTAGTATAGAAACAGCCTGAATCATCATGAGGGTTAGAAATGGGGTTTGAATCTATAAAAAGCTTTAAAAAAATAAGATGTGATGCCATGGAGACCGATGGCTTTTTTCTCTCTCTCCCGGGGAAAGATTCAGAACCAAAGTTATAAGCAAATGTAATTTCAGATGACTAAACCCAAGTACAGGTATGTCAACTGGGGGCATTGGCAAATGTGTCTGGCTCTGATAACTAAGACACTGTTGAAGAGATTATTCCACCAGTGCTTTGTTCCCGTTTCTTGACAATGAACTGGCTAAGAAAATAGTAAGGTAGACACTTTATCTCTCAGATTCTTTAATTCTTTACCTGGTTCTATAAAAAATAAAATAAAACACAATCTAAGCAGCCAAGTGCCCCTCCCCCCCCCCGAACTTGAACTATTTGGGGCAATCATGAGTGTATAATATGCTGATATCCAAGGACCATAGAAAAGAGAGAATAGTGGCCCCAAGTGGCTTAGAGTCTTGGGAGAATAAAAAGGCTCCAGAACTCCATCCCTCGGGTTGCTTCCAGAATATCTAGTGTTCTGCTCAAAAGAGGCTTTAGAACCCAAGGATGATTCAAGCAATCCTTGGTAAGAAAACAGCATAGAGAAGTATAGGAAGCTACTCTCTAGTAGGGAAAAATAATGGGAGGAGAGCCAAACTATGAGTGATAATCTTTATTGTAGCAAGCAGTAATATAGAGTCAAGGAATCGTGTATTCCAGTGATGAGCAGGTGGGAAACGAGATAATACAGAGAAGTCGTTCAATATGCACGCTCTAGAGACAGTGTAACTAGCGTCACATTCCACCTTTACCACTTACTAAGCGTAGGGTCTTGCACAATTTATTTAACTTTGCTAAGCCTCAGTTTCCTCATCTATAAAAGAAAAGTACCAAACCTCACAAGGTTGTTGAAATCATCACGTTGAACCATAACGTAAAGTGCTTAGCATATAGTACCTGGCATCTGCTGTGTGCCCCCAAAGAGTTGATGAAGATGATGACAATGGTGGTGGCATTAGATTTAGCTATAGGGTCTGGACCAGAAGGCTGAGGATCCAATAAAGCCTGTTCGTCTGATTGTTCATTCATCCACTTAATTATGCATCAGACATTCTGTACACACCAGATATCATTCAAGGTATCTGGAATTCCAGGCTGGAATGTTAAGCAGGGAACAAAGACTAATGCACAGACTGACCAAAGCTAAGAACATACTACAGGGCTTCCCTGGTGGCGCAGTGGTTGAGAGTCCGCCTGCCGATGCAGGGGACGTGGGTTCGTGCCCCGGTCCGGGAAGATCCCACGTGCCGCAGAGCGGCTGGGCCCGTGAGCCATGGCCGCTGAGCCTGCGCGTCCGGAGCCTGTGCTCCGCAACGGGAGAGGCCACAGCAGTGAGAGGCCCCCATACCACAAACATAAAAAAAAAAAAAAAAAAAAAAAAAAAAAAAAAAGAACATACTACAAATGAGAGGCTCCATAAAAAACCACAGCTCATCACTGGCATAACCTATGTAATCCGCCAACAATAAGACCACTTCTGGATGATACCAGGTGTTAAGACTGAATCCACTGATGTGTCTCCTCACCTGTCACTACTGACTTGGCTGGTTATGAAGGAAAAGCTGGCAGTGATGGTAGCCATATATGGCAATAAGAAGTATTACTGAAATGTGATAGACTATAGTTAATTCTGAATCACTCACTCTTCTGCCAGGAGCTTGACTCTTCCTAAGGGTTATTCTGGTTCAATAGAAGGTGCCCCAAAATGCCTTGGAGTCTGATGCTCATGTCTGAGTGTTGATTTGGCCACACCCTAGTTGTAGAAACCTTAGCATATGAATCTCCTTTCTCATCTTCAGTTCCTTTTTTTTAATGAAGTATAATTGGTTTACAATGTTTGGTTAGTTTCTGGTGTAGAGCGAAGTGACTCAGATATCTATGTCTATATCTATATAGATATTCTTTCTCAGATTCTTTTCTATTACAGCTTATTACAAGATATTGAAAATAGATCCCTGTGCTATACAGTAGGACCTCGTGGTTTATCTATTTTATATATAGTACTTTTTATCTGCTAATCATAAACTCCTAATTTATTCCTCCCCTGCCTTTCCCCTTTGGTAACCATGTTATGATGGTAACATTGTTTCCTATGTCTGTGAGTCTGTTTCTGCTTTGTAAATAAGTTCATTTAAATCATTTTTTAGATTCCACATATAAGTGATATCATATGATATTTGTCTTTCTCTGTCTGACTTACTTCACTTAGTTTCATAATCTCCAGGTCCATCCATGTTGCTGCAAATGGCATGATTTCATTCTTTTTTATGGCTGAGTAGTATTCCATTGTATAAATATACCACATCTTCATTATCCATTCATCTGTCGATGGACGTTTAGGTTGCTTCCATATCTTGGCTACTGTAAATAGTGCTGCTATGAACATTGGGGTACATACATCTTTTCAACGTAGAGTTTTCTCCAGATGTACGCCCAGGAGTGGGATTACAGGATCATATGGTGTTATCCATTCATCTGTCGATGGACGTTTAGGTTGCTTCCATATCTTGGCTACTGTAAATAGTGCTGCTATGAACATTGGGGTACATACATCTTTTCAACGTAGAGTTTTCTCCAGATGTACGCCCAGGAGTGGGATTACAGGATCATATGGTGGCTCTGTTTTTAGTTTTTTAAGGAACCTCCATGCTGTTCTCCACAGTGGCTGCACCAATTTACATCCTCACCAACAGTGTAGGAGGGTTCTCTTTTCTCCACACCCTCACCAGCATTTATTATCTGTAGACCTTTTTTTTTTTTTTTGTGGTACGCGGGCCTCTCACTGCTGTGGCCTCTCCCGTTGCGGAGCACAGGCTCTGGACGCGCAGGCTCAGCGGCCATGGCTCACGGGCCCAGCCGCTCCGCGGCATGCGGGATCTTCCCGGACCGGGGCACGAACCCGTGTCCCCTGCATCGGCAGGTGGACTCTCAACCACTGCACCACCAGGGAATCCCTAGACTTTTTGATGATGGCCATTCTGACTGGTGTGATGTGACACCTCATTGTAGTTTTGATTTGCATTTCTCTAATAATTAGTGATGTTGAGCATCTTTTCATGTACCTTTTGGCCATCTGGATGTCTTCTTTGGAGAAATGTCTATTTAGGTCTTCTGCTCATTTTTTGATTGGGTCATTTCCTCATCATATTCAGGATTGTAAAATTAACTAGCTAATGGGAAAGTACACTGTATAGTAGATAATAGTAGATGTGTTGAGCATTTCCAGAGCCTCTCTCTGTCATGTTTCGCCCAAACAATATGGACACACTGCATCAAAGGTCTCCCTTGCTTCTGAGGTTGGTTGAATTTGACTAACAGGAAGCACTGGGTGGCTGGGAGGAGAGTGATATCAGAGTATTTATCTCCTCCTACACCCCACATGACCTGTATTTATTTAACAAAGTTCATAACTACCATCAGAGGTCCTCTCGCCATATTTTGCTCTCTAACTACTGGTAGTTGCTACCTCCCCACATCCCTAAGGTAGCAGTCAGTTGGCTCATCTTATTTTCTGGTTTTTCCAGTTTCTGGTTTTTTTTTTTTTTTTTTT
>NW_020174923.1:3007146-3029331 GCF_003031525.2 Neophocaena asiaeorientalis asiaeorientalis | reverse complement strand
AAAAAAAAAAAAAAAAAAAAAAAAAAAAAAGAACATACTACAAATGAGAGGCTCCATAAAAAACCACAGCTCATCACTGGCATAACCTATGTAATCCGCCAACAATAAGACCACTTCTGGATGATACCAGGTGTTAAGACTGAATCCACTGATGTGTCTCCTCACCTGTCACTACTGACTTGGCTGGTTATGAAGGAAAAGCTGGCAGTGATGGTAGCCATATATGGCAATAAGAAGTATTACTGAAATGTGATAGACTATAGTTAATTCTGAATCACTCACTCTTCTGCCAGGAGCTTGACTCTTCCTAAGGGTTATTCTGGTTCAATAGAAGGTGCCCCAAAATGCCTTGGAGTCTGATGCTCATGTCTGAGTGTTGATTTGGCCACACCCTAGTTGTAGAAACCTTAGCATATGAATCTCCTTTCTCATCTTCAGTTCCTTTTTTTTAATGAAGTATAATTGGTTTACAATGTTTGGTTAGTTTCTGGTGTAGAGCGAAGTGACTCAGATATCTATGTCTATATCTATATAGATATTCTTTCTCAGATTCTTTTCTATTACAGCTTATTACAAGATATTGAAAATAGATCCCTGTGCTATACAGTAGGACCTCGTGGTTTATCTATTTTATATATAGTACTTTTTATCTGCTAATCATAAACTCCTAATTTATTCCTCCCCTGCCTTTCCCCTTTGGTAACCATGTTATGATGGTAACATTGTTTCCTATGTCTGTGAGTCTGTTTCTGCTTTGTAAATAAGTTCATTTAAATCATTTTTTAGATTCCACATATAAGTGATATCATATGATATTTGTCTTTCTCTGTCTGACTTACTTCACTTAGTTTCATAATCTCCAGGTCCATCCATGTTGCTGCAAATGGCATGATTTCATTCTTTTTTATGGCTGAGTAGTATTCCATTGTATAAATATACCACATCTTCATTATCCATTCATCTGTCGATGGACGTTTAGGTTGCTTCCATATCTTGGCTACTGTAAATAGTGCTGCTATGAACATTGGGGTACATACATCTTTTCAACGTAGAGTTTTCTCCAGATGTACGCCCAGGAGTGGGATTACAGGATCATATGGTGGCTCTGTTTTTAGTTTTTTAAGGAACCTCCATGCTGTTCTCCACAGTGGCTGCACCAATTTACATCCTCACCAACAGTGTAGGAGGGTTCTCTTTTCTCCACACCCTCACCAGCATTTATTATCTGTAGACCTTTTTTTTTTTTTTTGTGGTACGCGGGCCTCTCACTGCTGTGGCCTCTCCCGTTGCGGAGCACAGGCTCTGGACGCGCAGGCTCAGCGGCCATGGCTCACGGGCCCAGCCGCTCCGCGGCATGCGGGATCTTCCCGGACCGGGGCACGAACCCGTGTCCCCTGCATCGGCAGGTGGACTCTCAACCACTGCACCACCAGGGAATCCCTAGACTTTTTGATGATGGCCATTCTGACTGGTGTGATGTGACACCTCATTGTAGTTTTGATTTGCATTTCTCTAATAAGTAGTGATGTTGAGCATCTTTTCATGTACCTTTTGGCCATCTGGATGTCTTCTTTGGAGAAATGTCTATTTAGGTCTTCTGCTCATTTTTTGATTGGGTCATTTCCTCATCATATTCAGGATTGTAAAATTAACTAGCTAATGGGAAAGTACACTGTATAGTAGATAATAGTAGATGTGTTGAGCATTTCCAGAGCCTCTCTCTGTCATGTTTCGCCCAAACAATATGGACACACTGCATCAAAGGTCTCCCTTGCTTCTGAGGTTGGTTGAATTTGACTAACAGGAAGCACTGGGTGGCTGGGAGGAGAGTGATATCAGAGTATTTATCTCCTCCTACACCCCACATGACCTGTATTTATTTAACAAAGTTCATAACTACCATCAGAGGTCCTCTCGCCATATTTTGCTCTCTAACTACTGGTAGTTGCTACCTCCCCACATCCCTAAGGTAGCAGTCAGTTGGCTCATCTTATTTTCTGGTTTTTCCAGTTTCTGGTTTTTTTTTTTTTTTTTTTTAACTCATTCCAATTGTATCCAGAACACAAAGAGCTCCCTACTGAGCAATGTGGTTTGACCACGAGGCCATCTCAGCCATGCACTATGTGCTCGCCTGCGTTACGGTTCATCCATTTTTCGAGGCAAGGTAACTTCTAAGAATGGGAAACGTTGGGGTTTTAAAATGTATTATCTGTTGTTGAATGTATTTCAGTAAAACATTCTGTGGCCACCGAAGGTTCAACATATTGGACCTAGAATTGAAGATCGCTTTTTCTGCACTAGTGGAAAACTAAAAGCATAAGGTGAAAAGATTAACCAGTTTCCTATGATGACAAGTTTTCATTTTTCAAGATCTGCTTTATGGATTATTTCTTCCAAACATCGAATTCAAAACTCTTTGCCACCCAAAAAAAAAAAATTTTTTTTTCTGATATTTTTGTCAAAGATTCCAAGCCCTTAGCTTTTGTCTTTGCACTATTCCACAAATACACATTTTCATATCTTTTATTTAATTTGGTGTGGTTTGCAATATCATGGTTGCATGGCAAAGTGATTTGTAATTTCGGAGTCTTGAGTTTTAACATTGTTATTCCTACCAATGAACCCTCTATCCTGGGGGATATCATTTACCTTCTCTGTCTTTTAACATATTCATAACTAAAATGGGAATATCGCTCTCTTCCTTTTTCAAAGAATTACTATCAGAAAACCTAAGCTATCTTGTCTGTAAGTACTTTAAATAGAATAACTGCACAGTTTTCAAATAGTCTTGAATAAGCCTATGATGTTGAAATAAAATCCAATTAGATACACAGGTCACTTACAATAGGGATCATTGAGATTAGCATAATATCAGGAGAAAATAATGAGAAACACACATGTTCAGGTACATTAACGCCTATGGTTTTTTCTTTTAATTTTTGTTTGTTTTTGTTTGTTTGTTTTGTTTTTTATTGTTTGGCTGCATTGGGTCTTCGTTGCTGCAGGCGGGCTTTCTCTAGTTGCGGCGAGGGGGGGCTACTCTTCGTTGCGGTGCACAGCCTTCTCGTTGCCATGGCTTCTCTTGTTATGGAGCACGGGCTCTAGGTGCGCGGGCTTCAGTAGTCATGGCACGTGAGCTCAGTAGTTGTGGCTCGCGGGCTCTAGAGTGCAGGCTCAGTAGTTGTGGCATGCGGGCTCAGTAGTTGTGGCTCGTGGGCTCTAGAGCGCAGGCTCAGTCGTTGTAGCGCACGGGCTTAGTTGCTCCGTGGCATGTGGGATCTTCCCAGACCAGGGCTCGAACCCGTGTCCCCTGACTTGGCAGGCGGCTTCTTAACCACTGAGCCACCAGGGAAGCCCCAACGCCCATGTTTTAATGATAGATGTTTATGTGAGGCTACAAGACTGGACTAATGGATCCAAATTCATACTGGTCTTCACCATCAAGAGTATGATTTCATGCAACAAGAGGAACACCATGTGCAAGGGGTTGGAAAAATACGTCTTTGTGTCAAAGTCCTAGGTACACCTCAAGAATCTTGAGGACATTGTTCCTCTATCTGGAAATCCTTCCTGTCAAGTGGTGCTGTCAGGCCACTTTCGCATATGCTCAGCTGAGTCGGTGGTCTCACAGTGATCCATGGCCCGGGCAGACAGCACATGAAAAGTCTTCTGTTCAGTGAGGGCCCTCGAGTCCTCTATAAAAATCTCTTGGTTTCTCAGCTCATGGTCTTCCAATAAGAGATGAGAGTCATGCTATAGACAAGATAGAATTTTGAACTGACAGTCACATGAGATGGTACATGCAAAGGCCTTCACATCACACCTGGGACAAAGTTATTATGATAATAATACTAATTTTCTCATGTAAGTGCATCCTTTTCGTAAAATATAGGAAAATAATTAACTCATGGAAAGTATCATTTTTAATAGAACTAATGTGATCCTCCCACTAGTATAATCCCTGTAATTATCCTTTAAAATCACTTAGATCAACCATGACTGTTTATGGTTTATTCCTCCGCAAAGAAGGAACACACCTCTAACACTGTTGTACTCTTATCTTTACACATTTTAAAACTCACATATTCAGCTTAGCTTCTCCAATGATAAACACAAGTCAGAAACACAAAGAGAATAAGTAGACAAAACACAGGAAGACGAAAACAAAAAAAGTCTGAAGAATAGGTAGACCTGGACCTAACGGGAGAAGATAAAATGAAACCAGATGGAGATTTTATACCTGTATTTTTGTTTCACTGAGTGGAGCAGACAGATAATCAAAAACATTTCCTCACTGTTACTTTTCTAATCTCCTCTGTCACCTTCCACCAAAATATTAGGCCAGACAAGAGGCTCTCTGTGTTCCTCATCTTCTGTCATCTTCTGCTTTAGAGAAATGTATGTTTTTATGACCAAGCTCTGACATGATCACTGAAAGAAGCTGAGTAAATATTTTTAAGATAAGCCTGGAGATCTCACTGTCTCTAAATCATCAACGGACAAAAAGAGCGAGAGACAGGGAGAGGCAGTTTCCTATTCAAACATGTGGCTGAAGAGCTAATGGGAGTAGTATTATGATTGATGGACCAGAGTCTTTGTCTTCAGGAACACTTAATGGGGTAGGAACCGACCAATATTTACATTGGAGGTGAAGCCACGTTTTACTTCTTCTGGGGTCAAATATTACCGAACGTGAAATACATTCTTCACACTGACACTGCCTTCCTTTCAGCCCAAACTGGGTGTCTGAGAATCCCCCCAAATCTCCATTTGTGATACTCTCAAGCTTCAAAGTTCAGTGACGAAGGAGAAGGATGGGGCTGCTTCAATTCTAGGGTGGGTGACTAATAAACTATAGGTGAGAAAAGCGTATAATTCAAGCGCTGAAAACCTGTAAATGCTGTACGTGGGAGCAAGTACACAAGGCCTATTAAAGTAAAATGGTCTCCACATAGATCAAAATAGTGGGTCAAAGATGAAGACTTAGAGAAATAATAGCCTAATAATTGCAATGTGGTTCTGTCATTAATGATTATGGCCAAAAAAAAAAAAAAGGATGTTACATATACAACCCTTCCAGCTGATAAACGGAAGATGATTTTCGTATCCTAGTTGATATTCCGACATTGAGCACAGAGAAATTTCAGGTCAGTGCGTTCTTTTCCTTTCTGGTTTGTGACGCTTGCATTTAAGTGAAGAGAGCCAGGCAAATGTTTGAGATTAAACAGAAGGAGCATTCTAATGAGAGCTTTGGAAGGCTTCTCAAGGCCAAATCCATGCTTTCCGTTTGATAACCAATTGCCTTAAGTAAAAGAGAATGGAGGCCAGCTCGGGACCAACGATGCTATCAGGTTCACTCCAGGATTGACGATTGGCACCAAAGTCTTGCCCGTGTTCCTCCCTGCTTCAAATTCCTCCACTCCCATTTGTCTTTAAATCTACTCCAATCAGGGTTTTGCCTTCACCACTCTGTCAAAACTGCTTTCATCATAATCATCACTGACCTGCTCGATAAACCATAGCCAATTATTCATCTGATAAAGTTAACCATTCCCTTCTCCTGTGCTGCCAGAACATTATATTCACCTAGATTTCCTCCTGTCTTTCTGGGATTTTCCAATGTCTTTGCTTGTTCTTCTCATCTCCCCCACCTCTAGATATAGGTGTGCTCAAGGGTCCCTTTGGGGGACTTCTTTTCCTTTCAGTCTACACTCACTCTCTCAGAAAAACTGACAATGCAGAAATTTATATCTCAGCCAAGATTTCTCCCCAGAAATCTAGACTCATACTTCCAGCTGCTTAAATGAAGTCTACTCTGGCACAGAGAGTAGAAATCTCAAACCAAGTCTGTCCCTTGTTGAACTTCCGATCTGCTATCCAAAATCTTTCCTCCCTCAAATAATGACAAATCTCCCCTGACTTGATTCTGCAGTGTCTAACCAGCTGTGCAATCTACCCAGTGGTTTTTCATTCCAATATATTTTGCACTTCTAAAATTTGTTTCTTTTTTTATATAATTTCCATTTTGCTGTTGAAAGTCTAATTTTTTTCCTTTATTGTTTTCATATTTACTTTTAAATCCTTTAGCATGCTTATAATTGTTCTTTTAAAGCCTTTGTTTTCTAATTCTGTTATCTAATTTCTGAACATATTTATATTTATTGATTTTTCTCTGGGTCAGGGCCACACTTCCCTGCTTCTTTGCAGGTCTCATTATTTTTATTATGATGTCTTCCTTGCTGTGATCTTCTTACTGGTTATTCTGTCTGACGCTTATCGAACTTCTTGGATTCATTTATATTTTTCAGCGAATTTGGAAAAAAGTTTACCACGAATGTATACTGGACGTATAGATACTAAGTTCTTGAGTATTTGGATTTTGTTTCCTCATTATTGAGTTTTGTTCTGGAAGGAGTTAATTTACTTTCATATCATCTTGATAATTTTAAGGTGTGTCTTTGGGCTTGGCTGGGAGTGTGTCTTGCTATGCCCTTCTACTGTGTGGACTCAAATCTACTGAATGTCCATGATGTTCAACAAAATCTCTTTCTCTAGTTGGTAGGAAATTAAAGGTTTCGCAGCCCCGTTCAAGCTCTAATCATTGCTTACCTCAGCTCCACAGAAAGTTTTCCTTGCTCAGTAGTTGTTCTTAGCCCAGGTTCCCGGAGCATCAGCTCACACGTGTACAACTTAGTATTCTTCAAATACTCAATAGGATCCTAGGCAGATTTCAGGAGCTCCTTCCCGGCACAGTTCTTTCCCACTATTGCTCTGCCCCACAAATTCCCGCTGGGCATCAGTAGCCCTGCACTCCATCTCTCTCTGCAACTCAGCCAGACCCCTGTTTTCTGATGGAACGTCTCCTTCCTGCGCTGCGGTGCAGAAAAATGTCTCTAGACCGAAAGCTGGAGCACCCGAGGCTCTCACCTCATCCACCTCCTTCTCTCAGGCATCGCAGAACTGCACCACATGATCCAACAACTAGAAACAGCTATTTCACATATTTTGCCAGGTTTTATGGTTGTTTCTAGCAGGAGGATTAATGCAGTACCATCACTCCATCATGGCCAGAAGCTGGACCCTCTCCTTTGTTTTTTCATTTTCAGTTTCTGTTGTCAGCTTTATAATTCCACCCTCTTCTTACAAGTTCTTCAGGGTGTTACCTTTGGCCTTCTCATTTGATTCATTCTCTAGGATGACCTCATCTGCTCTGTGGCTTCAAGTATGAATATGCTAAGGACACCTTAAACCTACATCTTCTTCCCAAGCTTCTCTTTCCTATGATTCTGAATATGATAGCCAATTGTCTATTGGACTTTACCAATCAGTATCTTCAAGTCAATGTCCAAAACTGAATTCATCATCTCTTTCCACAATGGCCTTTCTTCCTGTTTTCCTTATTGCAACGATCAGAGTTACACCACCCACTGGACACGCAAACCGGCAATCTGGGGTTTATCCCAGCCTCCTACTTCTTTCTGAGTCCTGACATCTAGTCGGTTAACAAGCCTCACGCATTCTACTTCTTGAATATTTCTCAAAACCACATCCTTGTTTCCTTAGAAAACTAAAAATAGAACTACCATATGACCCAGCAATCTCACTCCCGGGCATATACCCAGAGAAAGCCATAATTCGAAAACATAACTGCACCCCAATGTTCACTGCAGCACTATTTACAATAGCCAAGACATGAAAGCAGCCTAAATGTCCATCAACAGAGGAATGGATAAAGAAGATGTGGTACATATATGCGAAGGAATATTACTCAGCCACAAAAAAAGAACAAAATAATGCCATTGGCAGCAACATGGATGGACCTAGAAATTGTCATACTGAGTGAAGTAAGTCAGACACAGAAAGACAGATGTCATATATCACTTATATGTGGAATCTAAAATGAAGGGTACAAATGAATTTATTTACAAAACAGAAGTAGAGTCACAGATGTAGAAAACAAACTTATGGTTACCAGGGGATACGTGGGAGGAGGGATAAATTGGGAGATTGGGATTGACATATACACACTACACCTATATAAAATAGATAAGTAATAAGGACCTACGGTATAGCACAGGGAACTCTTCTCAATACTCTGTAATGGCTTGTATGGGAAAAGAATCTAAAAAAAAGTGGATATATGTATATGTATAATGGAATCACTTTGCTGTATACCTGAAACTAACACAACATTGGAAATCAACTCTACTCCAATAAAAATTCAAAAACCCCCCACCATCTTTCTCTCTATCCTCAGTACGCTATGCAGATACTCCTAATTTCTCCCATACATAACTGCAGAATTCTCCTAAGAACTCTTATAGAGCATTTACTATATGCCAGGCACTATATTACTGTATAGGTAAGTACTATTATTATTACAGATGAAAAAAAAAACTGGATCAAAGAGAGAATTTCTTCAAGGGTTGCACTGTTATTACTCGGAAGAGTTAGAGTTTAGATCTAGGATTTAGATTCTATCCTCCAGAATCTTTGGTCTTAACCACGAGTCTATACTGCTTCTCAAACTGATTTTTTTACCTCTGTATCACAAATCTATAAGAAACTCACACTGACTTTTGTTAAGTGTGAATTTGATCATTTCTTTCCTCTACTTAAAATCTTTCAGTATATTTTCATCTTCAAGGTAAAATCTAAACACTAAATTCTCTGTGTACTCTATTCAACCAAGAACAAGAAAGTCCTCCCTTCCTATCCATTTTTCTTTGATATAGTTAAGCTCTTTTCATTATAAAATCACTGCTTACGTGTCCACTCTTGGGGAAATATTTCTTCACACCTTTTCTCTTACCCATGTCTAGGTTTCAAACTCAGGCTTCGTGTTCCCTTAAGAGGTAAGTTTATTGATATCTTATTATTTATCTCACTATTTCAATCATCTGCTAGATCCTGAGCTGTCTCTTCTGCATTCTGTTCCCAATGTTAGCACATTGGGAACAGTATTTGACACATTCTAAGTGTCCATTAAATACTTGAATGAATGACTGAATGAATACAAAAATGTGTAAACCCAGGTACGTTCATCCTAACTCAAACCTCTATGAAGCCTTGATGTTACCACTAATTGAAGTGCTAGAAACAGTGAATAGAGATCCCTTTCCATGAGAACAATGAATCACCCTCAGATGAATTGCTTTTAGATTTCAAAATGCCAGCCTCTTGACCTTCGGGATATTTGAATGACATTATATCATTAATTCTTCACAGAGAAGCATTTGTAGTGCCAGAAAACTTAAGAGTAAAATTAGGTTTTCTAGTAGCAAATCATCTTTAAAAATGGAGGAGGAGATGACAAGAGGTCATGGTGATTTCTCCTCATATACAGAAAGGTTTGGGAAGCAACCACCAAAGTATTTCTAGTAACAGGTACATTGTCCATCTATATCTGTCTAAAAAGTGCTAAAACCCTGGTGTACAATTCTAAGTCACGGTCTGAAATCCAGCCTTAGGTAAAATTTAAGTCAGTGTGGTTTACACAACTTGCTCCTTCTCCCGCCCCTACTTTTTCCTGCTTCTTTACCACTTTGACCCTGGAAGTATAGCATTTCCGTTCTCTGTCCATATCCACGTCATCTAGAAAAGCTCAGGAATTCATCTGGCCAAAGAATATGTAAATTTAAAGTTTTTAATTAAAAAAAAAAAGTGTTTCTCTAGGAGATGAAATAGGATTCAGGTCTGTAACTTCTATTTAGACATAATGTTCCTACAAGGGAAATTCAGCCAGTGGGTAACAAAAAAATAAATTTTCCTCTGCTTACCTCTCCTCACACATTATAAATATATGTGCTAGGAAATTGCCCTGATGAATCCTTTTTTTTTCACAGTGATATCCATTCCCAACAATTTCTTACCGTTTATAACAATTTGTTATTGATACTAATATTGGGATCTCCAGGCTGTGACACCAACTGTCTAGGGAAGGTAAATGGATTTGGTTTCTGAAATCCTGTAGTTCAGTGCGACGTATTGACAAAGCTGGTTTCTCCTGAAAATCGTGGTGATCTCTGCTCTATCTCCACTCACTAGACATAAAGGAGTCTTTGCTAACATCTTGTCTCTTGTCCTCTTCTATGCATTGGCTTTTACTCTTGCCCATGTTTTTTGGACTTGTGGAAATATAAAATCAGAGAGAGCAAAGGTCAACGCTCATGAGAGAGGCTTCAAACAATTATTTCTCTGAAAAAAAAAAAAGAAAAAAGGTTGGGCTGGTAGCAAATCAAGACAAATGGCTCTAAGTTCAATCAGCATCCGACACTGCATCCATCTCTTTCTTTCTTTCTTTTTTTTCCCCCAAACAAAGCTGGTTTTTTTTTTTTAACCAGTTTATTTATTTATTTATTTTTGGCTGCGTTGGGTCTTCGTTGCTGCGTGCGGGCTTTCTCTAGCTGCAGTGAGCGGGGGCTCTTCTTCATTGGGGTGCGCGGGCTTCTCATTGCAGTGGCTTCTCTTGTTGTGGAGCACGGGCTCTAGGCACACGGGCTCAGTAGTTGTGGCACGCGGGCTCAGTAGTTGTGGCGCACGGGCTTAGTTGCTCCGCGGCACGTGGGATCTGCCGGGACCAGGGCTCGAACCCGTGTCCCCTGAATTGGCAGGCGGATTCTTAACCACTGCGCCACCAGGGAAGCCCAGCATCCATCTCTTTCTACATTTCTTAATGAAAGTCAAGTGGGAGATACCAAGTCATATTGCCGTGATTTCTCATATAAGCTCGATTGAATCCAACCTTCGCATCTTCTCTCTGTCTCTGGTGCTCACTCTGTCTCCTGTACACACACGCACACACGCACACACACACTAGGCACTGTCTCCTTCTCTTTCCCTCCACAATATGCAGTTTCAGTGTTCGGCAGTGTGCTGGACTTTTGTACATTTCCCTCCTCTCTTAAGCGTGTGTGTGATAATGAGATGATCACAGATATGAAACTTTAAATAATCATCACAAACCTTGTCCAGCACTGTAGAACCAAGAGTGACCCTTTACTATCCCTCTGTGTTATGGTTCCATAAACACAACTTGTATTGACTGTAAAGATGCTATCGCTGCCTTTGGAGTAAAAATATGTTATGGCCTTTTGGGTTTATAGAGAGAACCTAAGGAGTCAATACAAGTGTGTGAAAATATGCTCTTGTTTCGGACACTGGGCAGGTAGTTATTCCACAAGATGAGTAGGTATGTCTCTTGTGATAGTTTGAGTATACTGATTATCTCAGAGAATATACTTACTAGCTTTAATAAAGAGACAGTGGTCATAGCAAAGGAATTTCACCCTTTATTGCCCTACTAAAGGGCTTCTCCTGGCACAGTGGAAGCTGGCTTCATCCGTAGCAAATTGCTCAGGACTGTCTCTTATCTGTTCCAAAGAGAAAGAATTGGCTCTTACCTACTGCCCCCTTTTTTTTTCAGTGCATTCACATTTTATTTTCAGAGCTACTGTGAGTGATTCGGAGCTACTTTTGGTCAGCAATTCTAAAACCAAACAAATGCGAATTCCATGATTTATATGTACAATATTATAATTAATGGTGTGTGTGTATTTGTCAAATGCAGGAGTTTTTGCGCAGGATCAGATATGCCCCACGTATATATATATACATGTTTGGGGCTGAAATTCAGAAGACAAGAGTTCTAGTGGCGGCCCTGTTACTTTATTTGTGTGACTCTGAGAAAATTCCTTAAATTTCATTTAATGCAATGTCTTTTCTGTAAAGTGAAGGGGTTGGACTCCTACTTCCCTTCCAGTTCCCAAGTTCTTTTATACATAGCCCTTCAGAGTTTGTCAAAAGTTGTGATATGTTTATGGCACAGGTAAGGCCTGTATCATATAATCTAAACATAGACTGTCTTAAGTCATACTCAGTTATGTTGTATTAAATCCTTAAAAGCCAAGTTTATCTCGATTCACCTTCCTCTTTCTATTTGAACCCGTAATTATAGGATTCTAATGCTGTGGAGTCAGCTTACTCCCAGCCCTCATTTTGGTCACAAGGTGTAATGTAATCCCCTCAAACGGTGGAGTACTAAAAATCACACGAAGCCGGAAAAATGCCAAAACAAACATGTTTTTAACAGATTCAGGGAAAGCAGAAAGAAAGTGGTGTTTTCCCCAGGAAACCGTCCGCACTCTCCAAAGCCAGTTACAGCAGCTTTGTTCGGGCCTGGCCTTTTGACGATCAAATGGAACCACTTGGTTCAAAGGAGAATTCTGAAGTCGCAGGAGAAGAGGCTGGGAGGAAGTTCTCCTCGCTGAGGTGGAGGCTAAAGCAGTGCCGAGATTTCAATCATTTTCCCCTTCAGTCTCTGAAGTGATGTTTCCTAGTCCACTGGGCTGATTTATAGTCTGTTGTTTTAACAACCACACCTCTCCTCCCAAGGGTCAAGTGCCTGGTTGGAAGAGATTACCGACATAATTTATTTTATTCCGTGGTTCACTCCTGAGTCAAGCTGGTGAATGAGCTAGAAGTGATTTGGTGCCTAAAGATCCATGAGCGTTTATATATGGGATATTATTCACACAGTGGACAAACTTCAGCCAGAAGATCATTTTGCATTATGTTTGTGTGGGTGTAGAGCGCCTAACTTTCGTCTAGATATTTGCAGTACAGAATTTTTAAAGAATTTATTTGGAAAATTATTGTATAAGAAGACACACTTGAAAAGAAGCCTAAAGATAAAATATAATCATTAAAAATAATCAACAGTGGGCCCCTAGTTCTGCACGTGCCTTATTTATTCCATGGGTAACTCAGAGCACATTTATAAACGCTACTTTGCCTTCTGTCAGTTTCCCTGGCCACGGGAGGCCACTTCTTCCTTGCCTGCCTTTCCCACCCAGCCGCCCCTATCCCAATATACAGCTGGTATATGCTTAGTGAATGAAATTCATTTTAACATTAACATAAGTTGGAAGGGAAATCGAGTATCCAAAAATGTATGCTTTGCAGGCATAAACAACTTTTGAATTGTCTTCTGTTCGTCATTTTCTCCATCAACGTTCCTCTCCACTTATACAGGTGAATAAAAATCAGTGTAGATAAGGGTGTGTGCCTGTGCCAGTGTGCGCGTGAAGATGGATTACACTGTCCAGGAGTTCAGTACTGGAAAAGTACACATTTAATACTAAGCATTTAAAACCATATGTGAAGAAAGGACAGGGGAAATCACTCCTCCAAGGGAATTTTTCCTCTTTTCGCAACTGTTCCACATAAAAGGTGCCCCAGGGCTTCCCTGGTGGCGCAGTGGTTGAGTCTGCCTGCCGATGCAGGGGACACGGGTTCGTGCCCCAGTCCGGGAAGATCCCACATGCCGCAGAGCGGCTGGGCCCGTGAGCCATGGCCGCTGAGCCTGCGCGTCCGGAGCCTGTGCTCCGCAACGGGAGAAGCCACAACAGTGAGAGGCCTGCGTAAAAAAAAAAAAAAAAAAAAAAAAGGTGCCCCAAAGATACTGTTGAATGAATGATTGAATGGGTGAATGATTGAATGAATGAATTCTGTAGCAGCTGATGACTGTGTACCATCAAGAGTACGCCTACCTACAAGACTTTTGCTACAGAAACTAATACCCAGAAGTGAGATCTGTGAGGCAAGTTTGTAGGCAACTGGATTTGTTCTTGCTGCTTAGGATATGGAAACTAAGCAAAGGAAACCAACCTATTTTTTATAATTAATTTTTATTGGAGTATAGTTGCTTTCCAATATTGCATTAGTTTCTACTACACAGCAAAGTGAATCAGCTATACGTATACATATATCCCCTCTGTTCTGGAAGGAAACAAACCTATTAAGTTTCCTCCCATTAACTGAAGGGAGGAAGGTGATGAATTGTGAAGCTTTCTTCGAACACATGCAAAAATCTGATAGAAGTGGGAAATTGAAGAACACAGACTTACGCTAAATACAATATACTTATTCCAATATAGTCAAGTAACACTGCAAATCTAATTAAACCCCCAGCGCATGGAGCCTTAGGTTAAGAGACAAAGGTGCGTGTGCACACCAGACTCACCCGGAGTTTGTGTTTCCTCTGATTCTTCCATATCCCTATCAAGGCATCACTCAGCCCTGAGTTGAGCAACTAAACCACCTGAGAGCCTGCAGTGTCTAATCTTATAATTCTAGAACACTGATGGTGAAATTCTCAGAAAATAGGTATCGACATTCTGATTGAGACATGATTTTGAGCTCAGCTGCCTGTGGTTCTGCTTTTGTTTTGTTTCGTTTTGTTTTCTTCTGCCTACTCCTCTGCAGTGTCAGCTATATAAATCAATACGCATTGTACTTGCCAAAGGGGAAGTTACCAAGAAAGAAGCTGGCCTTCCCGTTTGTTGCAGATTGCCCCATTCAGGATCAGCCAGCCCAGGCAGGATTTGTCCTGACCGGCTTGCAGAATTACCAGTATCCCTCTCTCTCCTGCATCCCTTAGTATTTCCACTCCCAGGAAGGAAATAACCACACTCTTTGCAAAAGATTAAGATGCTCATTTTACTATGTAGAATATTTCTCAATGTCACAATCATTGTTGAAATAGAAGTATAAAATGAGAAGAATCATTTCCTCTTTGTTTCATGAGTTGAACTTTTGATGTTCTTGGCCAAGGAGGGGGAAGGGTTTGCAGAAAAAGAAAACGCCTTTCAAGGTAGGATATATATATATACAATCGATATTACTCAGCCATAAAAAGGAATGAAATAATGCCATTTGCCATTTAAGGCAACATGGATGGACTTAGAGATGATCATACTAAGTGAAGTAAACCAGACAGAGAAAGACAAATATATGATATCGCTTATATGTGGAATCTAAAAAAGAAATGATACAAATGAACTCATATACAAAAGAGAAATAGACCCACAGGCATAGAAAACAAACTTATGGTCGCCAAAGGGAAAGGGGGGCAGGGATAAATTAGGAGTTTGGGATTAACATATACACTCTGCTATATCTAAAATAGATAACCAACAAGGACCCACTGCATAGCACAGGGAACCATAGTCAATATTGTGTCATAATTATATATATAAAACTGAGTCACTTTGCTGTACACCCAAAACTAACACAACATGGTAAATCAACTATACTTCAATAACAAAATACAAAGGATATAAAAAACAAAACAAAACATAAAATAAGCAAAAAGAAGAAAACTGCTTTTAGTAGAGGTTACTGGAGGCAGGCTTGTTTTACTTCAATTCTGTTTATTTTACTTTTCTCTCTTTTTAATTCTGGGAAGGAAATAAGCAATTGTTGTCTTAAAGATTAAATGTCATGATGTTTTAATGCCATTGGTTTCTGATAAATAACTTGTTGCTGAGGACGGAGGTTGCTGGAAGACTCTCCCAGAATCAATTCCATATAAGCCCAGAACTGGTTGAGCAGAGCCCCAGCCTTGATGTGGGTTGGATCATTTTTTTGTCTGAGGCTAAACTGCCTTCTTAGTTCCTTTAAAACAAAAAAATACTGATTTAAGGAGACTGATGCTGTGTCATCACTCCTCAAGTGCTTAAAATAAATAGTTAAAATTCAGGCAGTGTGGTGAGGGGTACCTGTGCTGACATTGTATAAAAGAAGAAGCTGGATATAGCTTGTGTATTTGTACGAAAATGAGACCAAGGGTGCTCCAAAATTGAACCCAACTGAATTGCCCACAGCCCTGTTTGGATAACTAAATAATAGATGATTTCTGTTATTGCTTTTGTCACATACTTTATATTCCTAACATGTAGAGTATGTTTTGGAAGCTCCCTTTGGATGCAGGCAATAAAGAGCTCTTTATCTTGTTGCTGATTTTCAGATGCTACAATTTCAGGGAGAGGAAGAATGGTATGTCCATGCATGGTGTATACAATGTATAAGACAGTATGGAAGATGAACTTCAAAATCACTCGAGGGAAATGACCCTATTTTTCCACATTGATCCATGTATGATCACAGCTGACCTCCTCAAGTAATGCCATGATCAAGTGCTAATTTTGTAGTGAAATATGATGCCACCAACCTCAACGGCAGAATGGCCACAAAAAATAAACTAATCCCTGATTAAAGACTAACGTTAGGAGACAAATTCTTACCATCCAGCCTGGTCTAACTTTACCCAATGGGGCTTTTGTAGAGGGATATAGGTGATTAAACTTTAAGCACTTTGGAACTTTATACGAAAATAAGCAAAGACTGAGTGAAAGCATGTTAATGGCTCAAAATAAATTTTCTTCACATTTGAAAAAAACAAATCACTATCTACAAACCTGTCTTAAGTGGTAGAGTTTTATGTGAGGAGGTGAATAATATAATTCCAGATCTTACATATTTATTCCCTGGCTTAAAAACATATGCATAAAAATCATTCATTATAATAAGCATATTAATTAAATAGATATTAAATAATTATAGTTGCTTGACCAGAGAGTCAGAAGAACAGACTGTTTCCTTTTCTTCCTGGAAAATTATGTGCCTTTATTCTTTGTGATTTTAAGAAATTGGAAAAAAAAATGTCAGATTCAATGTGAGGCAGGTAGATGTACTCCAGTTGCATTTGGATTAGTTATCATTGGCTGCTACTGGTTTAAAAAGTCCGGCCTTCAAAACCACTAGCAAGAGAGCAGCTCGTGTAATCTAATTTAGATTTAGGGAAAAGTAGGAAACCAGTGGGTTTCAGAAATATAGGAGTCTAATGATTTTACCAAGGCTGAGCTTAAATTATGTAAGATTGTCATCAGAGTCAATGCTAACAGAAATTTGAAAACCACTAGTTTAGTCCCATGAAATTTTTCTATGGTTGATTAAATGAGACCCAATTAGCAATTGAGGTTGGGTGTCATAGTTACAAATATATCTTGACTTGGCTTTATACATTGTATTGAATACTTGAGTTCTTGCTAGGTTGTTCAGGTACATGAGTTCGGAAACGGCCAGAAGAGAGACAGACAGAGAGAGGGAGAAAGAAACACACAATAGCCCCACACACCGAGGATATTCCCAGAGGGCATATGATAACCAATGCTGGTTTAGGAAAGTGTTGATAAATGTGTGCCCTGTTTGGTGAAGCACAGAAGAGAACAAACAATAACACTGTGTTATGTAAACTGCAATGACTTCAACAAGCAGGTCTAGACAATTCAGGGACAGGGTCCTCAGATTTTGGGTCTTATTGAATAACTGTGATTGGCACTCAAGGATTCAGCAGGAATACTGCTACACGTTGTTGTTTTCTGTGATACAAATGAACTTGTTTACAAAACAGAAACAGACTCACAGACGCAGAAAATAAACTAACAGTTATCAAAGGGGGAAGGAGCGGGGGAGGGATAAAGTAGGAGTTTGGGATTAACATATACACACTATTATATATAAAATAGATAAGCAACAAGGACCTACCGTATAGCACAGGGCACTATAGTCAATCTCTTGTGATAACCTCTAATGGAAAAGGATCAGAAAAAGAATATGTGTGTGTGTGTGTCTGTGTGTGTGCGTATGTGTGTATAGGATTGAATCACTTTGTTGTACATCTGAAACTAATGCAATATTGTAAATCAACGATACTTCAATTAAAAAAAAGAGTTACTGTGGATTGAATGAGGCGTAAAGCACTGAGCCCTGTGCACTCAACGTGCAGCTATTATGACTCTTGCTCCCAAGATTCCTGGGATGGAATGTGGCTTGTTTAAAAAAAAGAAGTGAGAGGAAAGGTCTAGTCCTGGGGAATGGAAAAAAATGAAATTTTAGTTTCTTATGACTCACTGACCACCAGGGAGCCATTTACAACTTATCTGTATGTTAGCAATGAGAAGTATGTCTGTCCTCTCCCCCCAACAAATTGCTGTTAGGCTAAGCTGATGCAAAAGGAAAAATTCTGTCCCTCTGGGTAGAGAGTTTTTACTCTATTTAAGATAAACCTGAGTAAGCAGATCTGTTTAACAGTCTACTTTACCGTTTAAATGCCAGCTGTAAACATAAACATGTAGCCCCAAATAAAAGCGTTTACTGTGTGGGCATTACCCTCATCATTTTTAACGTCATTCATATAATGTGTTAGGGGTTTTCAGTACTGTCATTTACTTGCGAACCCAGGGGAAATCTGACTGACTTAGCTTAAGTTTATTTGGTGTTGTTATTCGTCCTTCACTTATTTATTTACTTTTTGACTCTGCTCGGTTAAAACACGTGAGTGATTACAACCAAGAAAAGTCCAGGAGTTTGTGGGAACAGGTAGAGCATTGGAATTATTTGCAAAGTGAGTGCTGAGGGGGCCAGCTGATTTAAAAAGGAGAGGCAGGCTTTTGAGCTGTCTCAAGGCCTGCATTTGCATAACAAACAAGCCCTGAGTTTTATACTCCTCTGGGTTTTTGTGGAAAGGGGGTACTGAAGTAATTTCTTATCCTTCACTCCCTTTCCCACCCCTGACTCTAAGCACTGTGAAATGAAGCATGCGTTGTACAGATGATCGTGTCTTCTTGAGATTCCTGTTCTGAAGAAAAGGGCCTCAGTCAAAGGTCTTTAGGGGAAATAGAAAGACTGAGATCAACAATGCAATTTTCTGTGAAACTTGAATATTCTTGGTGAATTGACGTCTTTTCAGGCCCAAAGCATTTCTATATCATCCATGTAATTTTACTAGGAAAAAGAAGAGCTGGAGAAGATTTTCTCAGGAAACATCAAGACATCAGTATGAACGGAAAGAATCTAAACCAGAACATGTTCATGTAAGGATGTGGTGCATCACACCTACAGAGCATCTCCCCAGATACAATGAAACTCTTATTTGGGATGAAGATGAGTCCGTGCTGGTTTGGCAGTGGCCTCTATACAGGGAACCATGCTAAATTCAATAAATCCTTCACAAAATAATTACAGAAGACCCAGGCGATCTGATTTGTTGTTATCAATTTGGAACTTTGATCTCTATTTTTATGAAATGCTGTTCAATAACATATTACCACAGTCATCCTTTCTACTCAAGCTGAGGGTTAAATATTTTCTAAAGGATATTTTAAAGGCAAGTAGAAAATCTATGATGGGAAATTACAAAGGTAGACACCTCTGTCATAGGAACTCGTGAACGGCACTGCCCTTAGATTTGGGTGAGATCAGCCAGCCCCTGTGCCAAGGTCATACTTTAGAAGATGCCATTCTGTCCCTGGTCTGTATGTATCCCTCTCCATGGAGCAAGGAGTAAGGAAGAGGATAGGCTCCCTAGTAACTATGCTTCCCTTCTAGACTATATTCTGAGTATCCAGAACCATGGAATTTCCTGCCCAAGATAGGCTTGGCCTGCTTCCAGACCAGTCCTCATGAGGTCATCCCCCAGACGTATAATCCTAGGTCCAAGGAGTAGACAAAGGTAGCTATTTGCCCGAGCAGAAGATGTTGGGGAGTGTGGAAGGATCTTAGACCTCATAGGTGGGTATCTACATATACACCTGGAAGCCCCTCCATGGCTCAGGTCAGAAGCAGGAGTAGTTAGAGATGGGGGTACAGGCTTTGGACCAGGTCCTGGGGACTGGTGTTTTCTCACTCTCAAATGCCAGTGAGAAACTCCAAAGATTCTGAAAATTCTAAATTCAAACTCAGCTCTCCAAGTCATAAAGCAGCTGTATTTGTCAAGAGAGTAGAATACAAAATGTCTTATTGAATGGTTTTTTAGCGCAGTTTATGATTTAAATAGTTAGACATATGGTACATGGCTCTTGATTTTAACTCTTACCCTAGATCCCACAAATGTTAGGAAACCGCTTTCTTCTTATCTGTATTTGTCTTTGATCCAAGGGAGTTGCTGGTGCATTCAGAGGGATGCTAGACCAACCCGAAGGCTTAGAGGGGCTGGAATCGGCCAAATGCCCACATTTCACGAAGACTAGTGGTCCCTATCTATATCTCCCAAATAAAATACAAGAGAAAGGATAGCTTGGCTTCTAGGTACTGGGGCAGCCATATTGTCTAGTCCTGTGTCTCCAACTCAGTGTCTATAGATAATAAGAATACCTATTGATGGTAGGAATTCAAAACAAATTTACATATTCCCAATGGTATTTTTTCATCTCATTCCTGAAAACCAGAGATTGATTTTGTGTTAGTATAGCCTTCTCTAATCTAGCGCCAAAATTCACGAGAGCTAGCGTCTATTGCAGGTGTGGCTGAAAGTGTCTTAAAGAATTTGGGGGATGTTTTCTCTGATTTTGAACATCATTTGTAAACATTTCAAAGTGCTCTTTATCTTTGAGGTTATTCATTAACATACCTTTCTCCTATAAGAGTCCTGAAATCCGCATGTGTGATGATAATTATTCTTGATGTCACCTTATGAAATGAAGCAATGGAGTCCAGAGACATGTTATAACAGTACTGATTGATGGTTTCTCCATTGGTTTCTCTTCTCTCATCTTCCTGTTTGCTCTGGCAGAGAACGATTTAACGGGCCAGCTCAATTCCCTGGGAGTGATTTTAGTTTGCAAGGAAAAGGAGTAGCCCGTGAACTTGCCTGCATGTCTATTAATATGTTCAAAACACAGGCTCTCCATCCTTGCTTTGTATCGCGTTGTCAACGCACAGTACACTCCAGACTGATGTCGTGCATGAGACATGTGACCTGCCCCGCTTTTGCGCAGCCCCTTAGAACAGTCAGCATTCATTTTGCAGCGTAAAGAACAGAATCAATACTAGCGCTGGAAATAGTCCCGTCACGTGGCTTGCGCTGGATTGAGCAGATAATCTGGTTGTTGATGAAATCACAACTCATGCGTGTCCTGCCTCATCTAACTCCAAGATTCAATGACAGAGTGATGTAAGTAACTTTCCAGCAACAGAAATAATAAGGCGAACACCTCAGGTTCATTTCTTGCCTCGTGGAACGAAATGTGAATTGTGTGCTTGTTGATTTGTCAGAAGTGGGATTATTCTCTTCTCCCTTGCCAAAGTTAAGAGAAGTTCTTATCTCGAGTCTTCTGTTTGCCCCCCAAAGACAGCTGAGTTTGGATAAATACAGGTTCTGCCAAAATTCAGTCCCATCTGTGAGATGAGTTGGAAAATTCTTAGAAGTCCTATTAAGGAGCATGATTGAAATACCTCAGGGCTTTTAAAAAAACATAAGCAGAGTATAGATTAATGTATTCTACTCCTTTTCTGTCTCAACGAGACTAACTTTCAGCTCTATAAGGAAAGTATGTGCTTGTCTTCTGTGTCTGAAACTTTGTAAATATTTCAATAAATCATTTAATTTTCAGCCAAGTCAGTAGAAGCTGATCGTCTACACCAGGTGTTGGCAAACATTTTCCTTAAAGGGTCAGATGGTGTTTTAGGTTTAGGGGGCCTCATATGTTCTCTGTCACAACGATTCTACTCTGTAATAGTAGCTCAAAGGCAGCATGGATGGTATGTAAACAAATAAATATGGCAGTGTTTCCATAAAATGTTATTTACAAAAACAGGCTGTTTGGCCGGCAGACCATAGTTTACAGATCCGTGATCTATACGTACATAAAATTGGAAGGATAAATACTTCGGGGTCCTTGACAATCTCACCCTCATAAATTTGATCAAAAGTTTTTTAGAAGAGTATCCTGAGATATAGATCATGCTCAACAATGGCCACTTAAGAAAATTTCTCTTAAGGAAACAAACATGTTTTCCAATGGATTACATCTAAAATACATAGTCCAAAAGGATATTTTTGGATAGTCTTTTTTTCTATCAAATGTTCATTCTAATGAATGTGTACCCAATTCTAGGCTCTGTGCTAAGAACTTCCCAAGCTTTGTGATAAAGCCAAACAGAATACCATGGAGTGGGTTTACTAGTGAATGGTATACCCTGACAGCAGGAGGTGAGTGCCCCACTGAACATCTGTGATTGGTTTGACTCTTTTATCTCTTTCCAAAAGAACTCCATCTGAAAATGGACAAAGTCTGGTGCAAATAAAATGCCCTGTTTTATTACATCACTGTATCTATCTATTTCATAACATAGTGCAAAGGAGAAGTTAAAGACAAAGTGAAATTTCCAGTCCAGATATTTACTGTCATAAAAAGAATCTTTTACTCAACTATTCATCCAAAAAGATGGAAGGAAGGAAGGAAGGAGGGAAGGGGGGTGTCGGGGGTGAGGAAGGAAGGAGGAAGAAGGAAGGAAGAAAGGAAGGAATGAAGGAAGGAAGGAAGGAAGGGAGGAAGGAAGTAA
>NW_020174923.1:2975448-3007046 GCF_003031525.2 Neophocaena asiaeorientalis asiaeorientalis | reverse complement strand
TGGGGGAGGGAGGGGGAGGGGAAAGGAAGGAAGAAAGATGAAAAACCTATCAGCAAAATCTATCTTGTTGTAAATTTATTTCTCTCCTGAGTGTGTTTTTGGACATAAAAGTGTGTTTGGGGAGATAAAGAGGGTTTAGATAAGTAGCTCTTCATACATAAACCATTTTTTAGAAAGTTGTATTACAAAAGAAAAAGTATTGGTGTAGTGGACGAGAGTTATTTGCAACAAATGCCACAGTGGAACAACTTTTTCATATATGATATTAGTATCATCAATGCCATGTGATGCATGGTAATGGGGTTATTACATGGAGCAACACAGGAGTGATACTGGTGTAAAGGAGATATTTTATTTTAAAAAAAAACACTGTGCAGTTCTGAGGTTAGAACACACTGTTCAAAAATATTGAGACAGTAACTGAGCACACGTTATTCAAGGGTTTAATACATCAGAAGAACACTGCTAATTGCTGAAAGGTGAACTTAACTGAACAACTATAAAAATTTCCCTGTGAATCATATGTTTATTTAGAACAATTGTCATCTGAAATGACTTGTGATCTCCAGGATTGAAGAGATCTGTGTGTCATTCCAGACTACAACTATTTGCTGAAGAAACACAAAGAGCTTTTCATATAGAAATTTGTTTTATCCCTTTTTGAACTTGAAAGGGAGAACATCAATAGGAAATTCCATTTCCTTTCTTAGGTACCTACGAACGAACGAATGGGCTTCTTTAGCTTTGGATAAAATAGCTTTGCTAAAGAAATTCTAGTTGAGAATAATTGGAGGTCAAAGAACATTTGAGTGCTGTGTGCTTAAGAAATGGAGAAGTTCTGCAGTTTCAAAGGAAGTTTGATAATGAAGAAGGTTGGACAGGTAACCAGTTGGCAATGGCATTGGCTTCAAAGCAAGATCGTGAATCTGGGTGAATTATGCTGTCACTTCTGGAGCAAAACTTAAATCCGTGTAATTCAGAACAAGGGTACTTATCACATTAAAAATGTTTTCAAATTATTTCTTATGTCTCTCAGGCTTTTTACATATAACTACATATCTTCCAAGTAAATATCTTCCAGTATGAGAGAGAGATCCATCTTTACCCAAAGGAATATTTTGATTTAACTCACCATGTCAAATCTCAACATGTCTTATAAATCTGAGAACTGTATCTCAGTTTAGGTTCTAACTTTTTAAAAAACTCAGTCCTTTATGTATATTGGGAACTCAGCTGTCATTCTTCATAATTTATAGATTTTAATATATCCTCTAAAGTAAATTTGAACCTTACACAGGTAAAATATTTACTATGTTATTAGTCATTTACCGTAATTAATGAATGAATTTATTTATGTCCTGTCAAGTCAATAGGAAAGTTTGGGAGCTGAGTAAGCTATTTTACCCTTTTGCAATTACTGAAATAACGTTGCACTTTAAGTGTCTTCTTCATTGTGGAAATTTAGATGCGCTGAGAGAGAGAGAGAGAGAGAATGCAGTGGCCAGGCCAAAGCTCTTTATTTATTTCCTCAAATGGACTCTGAAATATCCACAAATACTCCTGTTCCTTTTCTCATCTGAACTTTAAAGACTGACCTCTCAGAGGTGGAGAATCAAAGACACCATCAGGAATCAAGGAGGAACTTGGAGGGTGTCTGGGTGATATACACACACTTAAAAGGAACATCTTACAATAGGACAAAATAAAAGAGCTTGCTTACAGGCATTTCTATTTTAAAATAATGCCTCACAGCACCATATGATGAAAGATCTTCAGAGCACATAATGTTAGTCATAATGGAAACTGCTTTAATTGAATGGCATGGAAAAAGGCCTGGGGGCTGCCAGGGAAGAGCCAGGGTAATCACATGCTATCAGAATGGCCTCACTGTCAACTTATCTAAAATCGAGGGCTCCCAGCCGACTTTAACTCTCATGAACTACCTTTGGAAACACATTCAGGAATTAGCATAAATCATCTTATGGAAATAGAAATGTGCCACGCATAAAAATAATCAAAGGGGTTTCTTATCATGTTTCTTTTAAAGTCAGCTCCTTGCGAGGGCAGGGGGGATTGAAAACAAATCCGTGCAAAAGAAACACATACAAATTTATCTTGGAGA
Source organism: Neophocaena asiaeorientalis asiaeorientalis (assembly GCF_003031525.2). Lineage (NCBI taxonomy): Eukaryota > Metazoa > Chordata > Mammalia > Artiodactyla > Phocoenidae > Neophocaena > Neophocaena asiaeorientalis. The sequence goes on along the minus strand of NW_020174923.1, from coordinate 3,004,924 downwards.
AGAGCTGCTACCGTAAACTAGTTCCAATAGAGTGGTGAGATTTTTCAGAATTTTAAATTGGCAGTTGTCTGAGATTCAGGAGTTTACTTTTCTTTTTTTTTCTTTTCTTTTTTTTTTTTTTACTTTTAATGATTAATTCGAATTATTCTTGTCCTATTTCTGCAGGTTCTGAGAACCTGTTTAGAAAGAACTTTGTCCTAACAGTTGTGAGGAGCTACACATTCAAGCAATGATTTCCACTCGGAAATTTTAGGCTCCAGTAAAAAAAAAAAAAGAAGTATAGGAAATATACCATTTAATACACACACACACACAGCCACAGCCATACACACCCTAGAACATAGACAAAAGAAAATACAGAGCATTCCAATAGATATTTTTGAAGAGAAGTATATTATGCGTGTTGAGAAGCTACTAGATCCTTGGGAAACTTGACATTACATAGCATTTATTACATTTATTATTTTAATAATGAAATATCGCCACTTAGCGACTCACATCGCCACTTAGCAACTCATGTCGCCAGCAAACTCTTCTGAGAGCCCTATAGGTTGGGTCGTGAGGACGTTTAAAGCAGAGGCTTCGTCCCACAGAGGTGCTTCCCACCTCTGGTCCTTGGACTTCCTTATTTCAAATGAACAGAATGGGGGAGCATCAAAGATGGGCAGTTTGCTCTACATAATCACTATGACAAGAAAGACTTGTAAAGAGGCAGCTCGGAAGACAAGCAAAGTTTCCCTGTATCAAGTCTGCAACAGTGAGGGCATCTTCCAAAGTCTACCAATTTTTTATTAAGTTCTTTTGTTTTAGATTAATTTTATATTGGAGTAGAGTTGATTTACAATGTTGTGTTAGTTTCTGCTGTACAGCAAAGTGATTCAATTATACACATACATATATCTGTCCTTTTCCAGATTCTTTTCCCATATAGGTCATTACAGAGTATTGAGTAGAGCTCCCTGTGCTATACCATAGGTCCTTATTAGTTACCTATTCTATATATAGTAGTGTGTGTATGTTAATCCCAATCTCGCAATTTACACCTCCCTCCCTTCTCCCTTGGTAAGTGTAAGTTTGTTTTCTACATCTGTGCAAAGTCTACTGATTTTTAAGCTGTGCTCCATGTACCAGGAGTGGGAAGCAGGCTCTGAAACGAGTGTGTGTGTGTGTGTGTGTGTGTGTGTGTATGTGTGTGTATGGGGAGGGAGGATTCATGATTATTATGAAGACATCTGAAGAAGGCTTCTAAAGTTACCAACCCAGAAATTGTGACCTTTGTGCTTTATTGGTCATAAAATATGAAAGCAATGAAGTCTAACCCAACAATTCAACATCTGTTTGAATCCCACTGCATTCTTATTATCACAATGGCTTTCAGCATTTGCTGAAGAGATTACTAAATATCTATACAGATGATTCAAAGGCTAATTCAGTAATAGATGATTCACTACCATTCAGCATAGCAAAGTACTTATGAGTTTAGTCTCTAGAGTGAGATACTCCCCTGTAATGCGGTTTATCTCTACATTCAAGCTGATCACATGTGAGACATGGACTAACTTTTAATATCACGATTTCCCTATCTGTAAAGTGGGGATAACAAAAATAGCTAGTTCATGACATTATTGTAAGGATTAAATATGATAATGCATGTAATGTACTTGACAAAGGTCGATACAGGTGAACCATTATTTTTTATGTTGTTTATAATACCAACATGGTCATCCTTATTACCATTCAATGCAAACAACCAGTTTTATTCATATCTGACTGCAAATAAATCTCCTTATATTGAGATCTGGTTCCTTGAGTTTTCTTTCATTAATTCTAATTTAGCCCCTCATGGCAGGCAGAAAAAAGGAAAGAAAGAAAAGAAAGAAAGAAAGAAAGAAAGAAAGAAAGAAAGAAAGAAAGAAAGGAAGGAAGGAAGGAAGGAAGGAAGGAAGGAAGGAGGAAGGAAGGAGAAGGAAGGAAGAGAGAGAGAGAGAAAGGAAGCTAATTTTTACATGGTTAAATACAGTTATTATTCAATTGTCCCTAGTACAGCTTTTCTGTGTCGGCTCTGCTGCCAGCCAACCTTCAAACTTACATACAGCAGGAGGGAGAGGGGAAGGCAGGGAGGGAGAAAGAGACAGAGAAGGGGAGACAGGAAGGGAGGGGTCGGGGGAGGGGAAAAGAGACCCATTCTATTATTCTGTTATCCTGGCTATATGCCCATATTCTTCAAATATTTTTAATTGGTATGATCTCTTCACTGTTCTGATCACTGTCTTCTGACGGTGCTACAATTTTTCTGCATCTCTTTAAGGGAAAGTTACCCTTTATAGAAACAATATTTCCAGGTGTTCTGAAGTGTTTAAAAATTAATTATAGAAGGTGGCAAGGGCCTAAAAGTGTAAATCATTGTAAACCCTAGTAAACCCATTGTAAACCCTAGTCATTGTTATCCTATCCATAGAAGTGGGTTTTTCCATCTATTTGTGTGTGTGAGTTTTGTGTGTGAGTTTAATTCAAATTATTAAAATTATTTGCCATGAAAGTTTAATAAGAACGTATGCAAGCATTTTGTTTTCTGTTTGTTTGTTTGAGGGGAGGTTAGTGTTAGAGGTTCGAGCGCTCAAGATGGAAAGGCCTTGAAATGCATATGCAAATAAACAAATGGGTAGTGAGGATGAATCAAAGTTGATTGACAGATTTGTGAATGTGTTTAAATTAAAGATGGATAGCAAAGTTCCCGTGTAATTTATTGGTTCAGTTCAGTGGTCAAGAACATTCCAAGAATGAAGTGGAGGAAGTTTAGAGAAACTTTAATTTTTGTTACTTAAGGTGACAATTTTTTTTCCATGTCAAACGTTGTTTTACTTTATTACCATACGGAACATTTGAGAGATATGAAACAGGCAGTATTAATCTATCAGATTCCCATGTACAAGAGAAATTATATGATGTAACACTTCCTGAGTTCTTTTGTACTCAATAATTATTGCTCAGTTAAAAAGCAAAGTTTAAAATGGTATTTATAATCTAATCTAATTTTGTTTAAAATTGTTATCAATAATAATATGATAAGTATATATGTGTATGCATTAAAAATGAGAGGAGTATACCAAACTATTAGCTACAGGTGTCTTTGAAAAGGTACTTATAGAAGCCTTTTTAATCTGCTTTCTGTAATGTTTGAAGAGTATGTAGTGAATGTATTGCTTTTGAAATGATTACTTTTCTAATTAGAAGAAAAGTACAAAGCTAAAACATGACATGCATGATCAGTCTATTTGTAGAGCGATGATTCTTCTTTTCACCTAACGAATTATTCATCAAAGGAATAGTAGCCTAAAGGCTGAAATATATCATTACCTATACCTACGGTCCAAACATATTACATAACCATTAGGCGATATATACTCACTAAAGGTAGCTGACCATGAAGTGGTGCTATTCCATCAGAAAAAAAAGAAAAAGAAAAAAAAAAAAAAACCTCAGAAGGTCGTGGGTTACGTGTAGCCTACACATTTCGGAACTTGTTCAACCATCTCAAAGCCAACTTGTCCAGGAAGGAAAAAGCCATGCTCAAGCCGTGGACTTTCAACTGCTGAGCTCTGCTCCAGGAAATATCCCGGGACAACCATAAGATATAAGATATCACCTAGTCTCCGAGCAACTCGGGCTCCAGTTAGCGTGTAGCTTCATAAAGCGTAATGAGACCCGGCCATCTCCTCCCCTCGGGGAGACACTAGGTCCAGGTGGGAGCATGCCGTTCTGGGTTTTGCACTGTGTGAATGAAGAGATCGCATGTGAGTCTGAGCGGCTGCCTGAATCAAGCACCGCAGTTCAAAGGAAACGTCTAGCTACTCCCCTCCATGGCTACATGGCTTCATGAACAACAAGGAGACTGATCCCCTACTAACGGCTTTGAAACGATTCCATCCGCCTGAAATCCTGCTGACACACGTGCCCTGTAGACAAGCATTCATCTGAAAGACACGGCATAGCCCCGGAGTTGGCAAGATCATCGACTCAGGAGCTGGACGGTCTAGGTTCAAATTCTGGCCTGTGTGTGACCTTGAGCAAGTTACTTAAACTCTGTGCATCTAAGTTTTCTCACCTGGTAAGTGGGAATAGTAATAGTACCTATGTCATCTGTTGCTAGGAAGATTCAGTGAGTTAATCTTTGTAAACACAAGAAAGCCTGGAATGGTATAGTGTTTGTTAAATTAAAAATTACCTATCATAACTGTTTCAGGGATAGCTCTGGACCCTGAGAACTGGATTCGTTCCTCAGTTTTGAAGAAGTGCTAGCTTAAAAATTCAGATAAATTTCTATAGGGGGACAAATAAGGGAACAATGAATTCTACTCAAGGAAAAAAGGAAAATCATTTCCGCAGAGATAGCACTGGGATTCCCGGCATGAGTGAGAGACTGTCTGATCTAGAAAAGTAAAGGTGGGGCTTTCCAGTCAGAACAATAAACATATACTAACACATACAAACAACATATACATGCAGAGACCTGTGAAAATATCCACTAGGCATAAAAAAAAACATAGAAAACTTTGGAGCATAGGCAGAATGAAAGAGACTGAAGCTGTTGATTTGATGATCTCCCTTCAGTGATAACTGTGGAAATTCATTCTGTGAGCAGTCATTGAAGGCATTCTTAAGTAGAAGGCAGAAGCAGATTTGTGTTAAAGAAAAATAAACCTGGCAGAACAGGAAGGAAAATGGATTAGTTGGCGTGGGATGGGAGGTGGGAAAAACATGGTGGAAGTTGTTCAGGTGAGCTGTGAAAGTCGCTACTAAGACAGAGACAGTGGGAGCGAATGAAGGGAAAAGTTTCTTGAGATAATCTGGAGGTGAAATTAATGAAATGGCGTGACCGATGGATGTTGAAATAGAGGGAAGAATCAAGGATAATATTCAATTTTCTGGTTTGGGCAGTTTGGAAAGGGAAGTTTCTACGAGGGAGCAGGATAGGAGGAGGATGGAGTGAGGCAAGAACTGACTTCACTTCAGATGTGGATCTGGAGTTATCTAGACAGTCTTATCTAGCTGTTGAAAAGGAAGGTAGAAAGGTCATTTTAAACTCGAGGAAAAGGTCAAGTTAGGAAACAGATTCAGGAGTCACCGTACATAGGGTTGACGGAAGCCTTAAGGATGAATGAAATTAACCAGGGGAAATGGATAGAATGATAAGAGAGATGAAAGAACTTTGAGGAAAAATAACATTTAAGGAGACGGGCAAGAGAAGTGGCTAAAGAAAATGAAAAGAAAAGCTAGAGGTTGGCAGGAGAATCAGAATAAAGAAGGTTCCCGTCTGTTTATTTTTATTCACTCAATTCATTCATCCATCCCATAAATATTTATTGAGCACCTGCTATGTTCCAAGTCATGGGACTCCACGGAGGGGAGATACCACGTCAGGGAAACAGACCAACTTCTTACTATCATGGGGCTTTACATCTTTTGCAGAAGATGATTTAAGACCATCACCAAAAAAAAAAAAAAGTCATGTAAGCAGATGTGTATTTGCAAATTTAAAATTTTTCCTATGAAGGAACAATACCAGTCCTATGGACACACAGGTTGGGATCAGAGGAGGTTTCCTGAGGAAGTGGAGATTGGATTGAGATGTGACTAGTAGTCAACCAGGTCAGGTTGCTGGGGTGATGCTACGTGCCGGACAGGGTGGACAGTGTATGTGAAGCTCTAGACTCTTTCTTACGACTGCAAAGATATGCCAGAAAATGGGAAATAAGTATGGGATGTCCTTTACTTCTCATGCCCCCCTCCCGTTTCTGGGTTGTATGTAACTAGAGGTCTATATTGTAGTACATGACAGTACAGTCGATGCTAAGAAAAGGAAAATTCCTAATCAGATGGGTCATTATAAAGGACAGTGTCTAGGTTGTGCGCAGGTTATGCCCCCACCTCACAGAGTCAGTTCTGAAGGAAAGTCCTTGAAATCAGTATTCTTCGTTATAAAGCCCAGCACTGGGATCCTGTGTCTCTGGTTACTAACAGCCAAAGGGTAGCAGCCTTGCTTGGAGCAGCAACAGAGGCACTTATACGGAGAGGAGACCAGGGTTCAGACTCTTGCCCAGTGTGGTGGCGGGAGATCACTGCCTCTGCCTGACGGCTTTGTCACACGGGTCTTCAGGAAGAGACAGCCATAGACTTTGCAAGCTGGGAGCACTTTGCACTCACGTGATGGTCAGGAGAAGCTTTCCAATAGATGTGCCCTTATGTGCCTCTTAAAATCAAGGTTCTTTTTCCATATCCCAAAGATTCTTTGTTTTGCAAGAGAAATGAATAAGCAAACTGCTCTTTGAAGTAGAATAAGTAAAAGTCCGAAACAGAGAATTAGAAAAATAAAATTAAGCAACCTGCTTTTTCAAGTGGAATAAATAAAAGTCTGGAGTACAGAATTAGAAAAATAAAATTACAGATGACATACAACATACATATGACAAAATTCCCGCTCCACAAACTCTAGCACGGTAATCATTGCAAGCCCTCTATGGATTTTAGGCTCATCTCGTCAATACCAGCCTTTGGAAAAAGTCTAAGGAGTCTTGTTTTGAAGAAGAATTCAAAGACTACAGAACAACAAACACTAAAGATCAAAAGTAACACAAATGAATACTATCTCAGTAAATGAAATGCTGAGTATGTAATTAACCCTCGCAGAGGTTGGCTAAGTTCATCTCTACAAACCACCTCAATCCTTTTCTACAGACGCTCAGATTTTCTATTAAAAGAGCAATTTGCCTTCAAGGTCATGTTCATACTTCGAGGTACCACTCTTAACTGTTACCGTACAGTTGATCCAGGTGAATGGAAACTAAACTTTTTGTGGTGAGCACGCTATGGTTAGAACTAGAAATATTAACGTTCTACACATGAAACTTAGGTAATGTTATAAGTCAATGTTATCTCAAGTAAAAATAAATTTTAAATAAAAGGCTGACTGTAGATTAACTAACACCCTTTTCACCAGACCAAAACCACGTTTCACTCAGTAGCTGCAGCTCTTTTCAAAATTTGCTCCATGTTTATAACTTCCCCTGGCTTTGCTCTATTACACTGTGCTATGGTTTTCTTCCTTGTTACAAACCATATATTACTATGGGCTCTTGCTGGTTGACTAGCAGCCCCCACCTCTGACAAATAATTTGGTATGCTGATTATGAAATTAAGGGCTTCCGACAGAAAGTAGACGTTAATTGCATTTCACTGATGACATTCTAAGCCTTTGTATCCCTCCGATAATGTTAACTTGTTAGTTGTTACAAAGTACTGCAAATCCATAAAATTTCCATGCTGAACAAAAAATGATTCATAGCTCCGTCACCCAGAGATGAGTACCGTAAACATTTTGGTATGGTTTTGAAAGAATTTCCTACGCGCACGTGCGAACACACACACACACACACACACACACAGTGTTTGATACTGTAATTATAGCACTAACTCAGATCTGTGTTCTCTTTTTGCTTATTTGAAAAACTGTGAGGACATCTGAATTGTGTTTATACACCAAACTCTAGAGTCTAAGACTAGTGAAATCCTCTAAATATAGTTGTTTTGTAAGAGGCAATGAAGAGAGCTAGAATAGGTACTGAATTGTAGCTCTGCCCTATAAATCTTCTTGGAAGCCAAGCCCTATGGTTTTAAATAGTAAAACAGGTCAAAGTACTAGATAAACTGCCGATACTGATGTTATCTAAGGAAGAACAATGACTTGGAAGATGGGGTAGGAGTGCTGTATCTACACAGCCACATTTTGCAAAGTGAAAAATTCCTTGTTTTTTGTCTTAGCTGTGAAGACACAGTGTTTTCATTGTATGTGATTTATTACAAAAATCTAATTCAGTCAATCCAGTTTTCAATGTGTAGATGCGCTAACGTCTTATTCTATTAACTATTGAAGAACTTATTTAAAACACCGTCAGGATTTTAGAACTTGAGATGTCCAGAGGATATAAAACATAAAAGTCAATTAGAATGCAAACGTCACATGCCTGAGTAGGACAGCATTTTATGGAAATCAAGAGGAAGGTAACAGACTTTTAGAATGCACAGTACTGATATGCTGGTCATTTTAATCCACAGGGTCTGCATCTGGTTTGGGTTGAGTAAGAAGGTTGAATGTGATGATTCCGTTTTAAAGTGAAAAACTCTTGACTCTAGAAAATAGCACTTTCTCTTTCTTTTATGTTCACATATTTACAGGCCACATAGGATGTCAACACGTTAATTTTTTATCTCAATAAATAGACTTTTGTGCTCAGAGTTCAAGGAGGGTCTGTTTGCTACCAAATTAGATACCATAATAATCACGATGACTTCTGTAGTTTATCAGTTACAGTATTTAAAATAGAGTATGTATGGCCAAAGGGAAAGAGTTGACACTGTAAAGTATATTTGTTTACACAAACAGATAGTATCCTTATTTGACATCTCAGAAGTAAGTCATGGGAGTCACATTGTGGGGCCCAGAACACCAGCGGCATCCCGACAGGTGTGACTAGGATGACGCATGATGGTGCAGGTTAGAGGCGTCCTCTGTTACCCTTTGGTGGATATCCCAAGCTCTTCTGCAACTTCTTAGCATAGCTTCATTAAGTTCAACAAAAAGCATGCACAGGGTTTCTCCCACAGGAGACCCCTCCTTGGAAAATTCTGAATTAGAAACCGTTGCCTTTATGCAACTGGGTTAGAAATTTCACAATGAGTTTTACGTTTTCATAAACCTTCTTGTTTCTAGGAAGAGGAGAGCTGGACTTCCTTGCTACATTTTGGCACTTCCAGGCCGAGAGAGAATCGGGAAGTGGAATTGAATGTGAAAGCCAGGGTAAGATAGAAAGAGCGCGACGAGGAAAATAGAACTTCTGGTCATTGACATAACTTCTTCCAGGGGACTAGGTGGATGCTTGAGAAAATTCTGATTTTATGTGATCTCAGGAACTCAATATCTGCCTTAAAATGTGAGTATTAAAATACTGTGACACCCATCAAACGTCAACACCAAGAGTGACTGTAATGCAAACTGTGGACCTCAAGTGATTACAATGTGTCAATGTAGGTTCATCCCACCCTGATGGGGGATGTTTATAAAGGGGGAGGCTTTGCATGTGTGGGAAAGTTCTGTACCTACCTACCTCTCAATTTTGCTGTGAACTTAAAACTGCTCTAAAAAAGATAAAGTTAAAAAAAAACCAACAACAATGTTTCTAATGGAGACTTTGATGAAGATATGCTCATATTAGATTGAAAGAAAATTCCTCTTCCAAGAAATAAAGCACTTATAAGGTAGATACAGCTAGAACTGCATGCAAACATTTTTTTTTTTTTTCGGTACGTGGGCCTCTCACTGTTGTGGCCTCTCCCGTTGCGGAGCACAGGCTCCGGACGCGCAGGCTCAGCGACCATGGCTCACGGGCCCAGCCGCTCCGCGGCACGTGGGATCTTCCCGGACCGGGGCACGAACCCGTGTCCCCTGCATCAGCAGGCGGACTCTCAATCACTGCGCCACCAGGGAAGCCCCCGTATGCAAGCATTTTTACTTGCATCGTTCACGAATAAAATAATGCTATGAAGATGCATGTTAAAATACATACAATCTAAGGACACTCTTGACTATTGGAGCCTGCCGTCAAATTGGGCAACACACGAGCTACTCAATTGTTGCAACAGTTATTCTGACAACAAGCAAGAGTTTGATCCACATTAAAATTTCTCTCTTCCCCCTCCGAATTTATAACGAAAACTCCAAGGAAAGTACTTTCATAAAACTCTGCTCTTTTTTCTTTGATGTTGCAACTTTTGGCTGGCAAGAATCAGGAAATGGCCCTGACACTGCCGGGGAGAGAGAATACATCCATAGTAACCAAACCCAAGAAAGCCATTTAAAAAGGCCTAAAAGTACTTCACCTGGACAATACAGCTCTTAAGTAATACGTTCTCCAAACGGAGTTTTCACCAGTGTGTTGCCATCTTCCATTTTCTTAGGATATAATTTCCTTCAGGTCTGCATGAAGTTAGGGGAGACAAGTTGCCACCAAAAATAAGAGTTTGTGTTTCTATAGTATCTGTTTTGGACAGTGTATATAAATAAGAAGAGGCCCCACCCCGGTATAGGGCAAAGAAAAATACATATCTTGTTATGAGTTGGCTTTCTGTAAATGCAACTACATGAAAAAAAAATGTGGGGATGGAGCCCAATATAAACACAATGTCAGAACAAAACAGAACCACCTACAAAAATCTTTCCTGAAAAAGCACCCATTCCTGAAGAGGATGCATTGCCTGAGGGCTCACACACAGATTTACTAGCTACCCAGAGTGGTCTTCTCACAAAGGCTTCTTTAAGGGAGAACCTTTAAACCTTGAGGTTAAAAGAAAAAAAACAAATAGCAAGTTATGGTTCTCAGATATCTGTTGCCATTCTAAATATTTAACAGAAGTTGGGTGTGGTGGGGACATGCAATTTGATCCCCAAGAGTTGCATCTTGGGTCCAATGGATTGGAGAGTGATCTGAGAGTCAACATTCAGGGACAGAGGAATGAATCCCTAAGCAGCTCCACTGTTAAGAAGCGCATCAATCAGTCATTCTATGCCTTTACTTATGTTAACACTGAGACAGGCTGGGACCTGGGACCTGGGACCGTCTGCTGCAGGGCTTGCACCTGGACACATGTCTCCTTGAGCAACAAAACACAAAGAAACTATGAGGAACTAAAAGTAACAACAAGATAGGAAAAGGCCAAAAAGACCAGCTGCGACTTCTGAAGAGCCGGGAGCGACAGCCGGGTGCTCAGCAGGCCCCCTGCACTCGACACCACCAAAGGGGTGGGCAGAACGCCTGAGCCACCACTCCCGCCCGACCCCCGGACACACCCCTTCCCTCACCCCATATTAGGAACCAGTTCGCCCCCCCTCAGAGGAACTTGTTACTTGTTCTCACTCCCCCACCTGCTGCAGCAGGGGCCCCAATAAAGCCTTGCCTGAATTTCTTGTCTGGTCTCTAATCAATTTCTATTTATTAAAGAAGGCCAAGAACCCTGGTCGGTATCGACATCTTGAGATGGAATTCATTTTTGTTCTTCATATGTATATATAATTTATTTATTATACAGACGTATATGTACGTGCGCATGTGTGTGTGTGTATCGCAGTATTTTTAATGCATGTGACTGCAAATTGGATGGGATACTTTTTCAACTGCAGGCTCCCCAGCACGTTGCAGGAGTCGAGCATCCCTGGATCCCTGATGTTAAATATTAGAATTATCCTCCAGTCACAGTGAAATCCCAAAATACCCACACATATCCCCGAACACACCCTGGAGAGCGCTCCTGCCCTGGTTGGGAATTACTTCGTGAACAGGCTGACAGGCAAGACAGGGATTATTGCCTCTTGAGGTTCCGGCAACCGGAGGCCAGCTTTGCTGATTTCAGCACCGCACCTCAGCCAAGGGCTTTTTGCAGGGAGCCCCATCCACCATCAAGACCGAGCTTGGCAGGGAGACTTCTTCCAGCTTCCCCACTTAGACTGTTTGCTTTCACCAGTGCCTGACGCTGATCTACCCTCTTTGATTTGCTGACATTGATATAAGTGAAAGGAAGCAAATGCAGGAAGTCAGAGGAAAAAAATCAACTTTGGATTGTGTTCAAACTGTAAAGAACAAACATATACTATACCTTCAGTCTACATAGATGACCCTTCATTTTCTGGTATTTCTTTTTCAGTTTAATGAATTATTTCAAACATTTTAGAAGTGTTAGATTTTACTTTCTCTATCTTACCGTGTTCAAATACTCTGATGTGGTTTAAAAAAGAAGTGGTTCCAAAGTACTTTGGGAAAGATAGACACAGAAAATGTTATCAAATGACGGTCCTGTCTAAAATGGGGAAATCAGATGCTTACAATGTATCAGACACTGTGGTAGATGTTTTGTAAATTCCTTCCGTTTATATCCTCACACCATGCGTGGTAGATACTGTTACCACCATTTTATACGTGAGAAAACTGAGCCAAAGAAAGTTTAAGAAACTCTGAAAAGTACTAATAAGACATATCTCACTTTTAGAATGCATGAGTTTAAAAGTTAACGTGTTTGTTTTTTTGTTTTTTTTTTTTTGCGGTACGCGGGCCTCTCACTGTTGTGGCCTCTCCCGTTGCGGAGCACAGGCTCCGGACGCGCAGGCCCAGCGACCATGGCTCGCGGGCCCAGCCACTCCGTGGCATGTGGGATCCTCCCGGACCGGGCACGAACCCATGTCCCCTGCATCGGCAGGTGGACTCCCAGCCACTGCGCCGCCACCAGGGAAGCCCAAAAGTTAACGTGTTTCTAACTTTGACACCAATACAAATATTTTGACACCAATTAAAATGTAAATACGTATTCTTCACCTTCATCCTCATGGAATCCAAAGATAGCCCCTTTGTTGAAACTAAATGTATTTCTGTTATTTTCAATGATTTGCTCAAAGAAGTGTGAAAGAGAAATGGTATCTGTTGATCATCCCAGGACTTTTCAGGAGACCTAGACTATTCCTGTATGCCCTGAGAGTTAAAGATAGAACACAATGTACCCTTCTGGCCCAGATGTAGATACACCCAGAATGTCACATGGCCTTGAGATGTTTGGTAGAAAACCAAAAAAGAAACAAAGGCTTCATCTATATGTGGCAAGGGTGTAACCCTGGAAACAAGGGTGTAACCCTGGAAACAAGGATGGGTAGGCACCTGGCACTTGCTTGCTTCTCACTGCCCTTCTCCTTCCTTCCCTCCTTTCCTTTCCTTTCTTCTTTCCATCTCCCAGAGAATATTTACTAAGTGCCTAATAAATGCCGGGCTCTGCTCTCGTGTCCACCTGCCCCATCTCTCAGAGGCTTCTTACTCAGAACGTTTTCACATTTCTCTAGTTGGAATGTTAAATCTTGGAAAATGGTGGTGACTTATTACATCTACCCTCTGCCTATCTCCCTGATGCCCTGCGGCTGGAACTGGGCCTCTACAGAATTAGATGGTGGTGTGATTTTTTTCCTGGGCCAGCTCATACTCCTACATTTTGGTTTTCCAAGAAAAATGGTCTTTGGTTGGACCTTTGATTTTTTCACTTTTAAGGAAAAAAATCAGCCACATGGCTTAAGACCTGTGAAGATCTAGTTTCTCTTCATGGCCTTCTTCAGAATGATCCAACTTTCACTGTGCTTGGCAGACATTCATCAGGGTTCCAGCTGACCGCGTCCTCATTCCATTGAAGAAAAGACTTCTTCTCTCTTTTCTTTCCTTTTTCTTTGTTAATTTTGTTGTTTTGGCTGTATTTTGTGGAGGACTGCCAAATAAAAGTGCTTTTACTCAGTCGTCTTCTTTAGAGGTCCTGACATAGGCAGATTAAATGGAATTTGTCAAGACACTTAAATGTCATGCAAGGTAACCGTTACTCAGCCCGCTTATACACAGGGAAATAAACTCAGATTTTTTTTCCCCAGTAATTTCTAGATTAATACAGGTAGCTTATGAATTACTTTGAAGTTCTCAGCGTAAATTGTTTACTAATTATGGATCCTAAGTGACACTAAAGGAAGGTTTAGCAGGAACCTGAGGTCACTTCATTTAATCTGTAGACTTCAATCTCTTTTCCATGCATGGAGGAAAGAATAGGTGAGAACATGAGTGGAGCTTTTTCATCTCAGATTGTCAGAGGGAAGAGGAAGCCGGTAAAGACACGGTCGAAAATGATACAGGGCTACCTAGAGCTGATGTCGGTGTGTGTCTGCATGTGTGAATGCATAAAACGTGTGTGAAAAGTTGGGAAGCCTAAGTGGTAATTCCCGGGAGCAGTCAGACTGAAGTGATTTTCAAGTACTGACGGGCATCGGTTCCCAACTCAGCCCTGGTGGCCATCTTTGACCAAGTCTGAACAGAAGCATTCTCTGGGTCAGAAAGACCACTGGAAACACTTGCCATAAATCTAAGGTATTATTAATGGCATACTTTTTTTTTTTTGGCTGTGTCGGGTCTTCGTGTCTGTGCGAGGGCTTTCTCTAGTTGCGGCGAGCGGGAGCCACTCTTCATTGCGGTGCGCGGGCCTCTCACTGTCGCGGCCTCTCTTGTTGCGGAGCACAGGCTCCAGACGCGCAGGCTCAGTCGTTGTGGCCCACAGGCCCAGTTGCTCCGCGGCATGTGGGATCTTCCCAGACCAGATCTCAAACCCGTGTCCCCTGCATTGGCAGGCAGATTCTCAACCACTGCACCAGCAGGGAAGCCCTAATGGCATACTTTTAATTGTATCTCTGTAAAATCGTATCACTGCTGCTGAACTTTAGAGGCTGAAGGTGACATTTTCTATTTTTTAAAATTTTTATTGGAGTAGAGTTGATTTACAATGTTGTGTTAGTTTCAGGTGTACAGCAAAGTGAATCGGTTATACATAGAAACATATCCACTCTTCTTCAGATTCTTTTCCATGTAGGTTATTGCAGAGTATTGAGTAGAGCTCCCTGTGCTCCACTCCCCATTTATCCCTCACCCCCTTCTCCCCCGTAACCATAAGTTTGTTTTCTACATCTGTGAGTCTATTTCTGTTTTGTAAATAAGCCCATTTGTATCGTTTTATTTAGATTCCACATATAAGTGCTGTCATACGGTGTTTGTCTTTCTCTGTCTGACTTACTTCACTCAGTACGATCATCTCTAGGTCCATCCATGTTGCTGCAAATGGCATTATTTTGTTCTTTTTTTATTACAGCTGAGTGACATTTTCTAAAAGATGTTCCAGATTAGGAAAACCAGAGGGAAGAAAGATTAAGACTGACTAGGTCTTACTTGGAAGAAAGGAGAATTTCTAAGGGTGTGTTCTCCTGTTAAGGGCCCTAAGGAATTAATTTGTTACCTGTAACTTTCTGGAAGGCCCTTCCAGAGCCTCAGGGAGCAGCTTATCTGCCTCTAAGTCCAAACGATTCAATAAAACATTCATTCAGCCATCGTAATCCCTTTATACACGGAGTGTCGATCCCTTCCATAGTTTTTCAGGAAACCGTATTTTTCAGGGTTGGTTGGTTTGTTTGTTTTGTCATCCCACTCCTTATTCCTTACCTTCTTCAAACACAACATTTTCAAACTTCACCTTCAAATGGGCCAGGGAAGCAGGACAAGTTCTAGAGAATTATGAGGTTGATGAAGCTTTTCTTTGTCTCTCTTACTTTTAAGCCACCCACCACGATACCTTCTGCTGCAAAAGTATTTGCTGAGGATTGCCGTAAACCTCTGGGAATATGAAGAATGCAGTTCGTAAGAAAAATGGAAGCAGCAAGGAAGGGAACGATGGCCTGGAAGCCAGGAGACAGATCCTCCATCGATGAGGAAGTGTTGTAGCCTAGTAAGATGGAAGTTTCTCAGGGTCCTGAGTCAGTGAAGGATTGATGTATCCATTGGAAAAATCATCCACACCAAGCATGGCACTGACCAGTTTGTCTGCCTGGAAATTGTTTCTTTCGTGGCATGTGGAAGCTGGTAGATAAGAAGAAGATACCTTCTCCTATCCTTCCCCCTCCTGTGAAGGGTTTTCCATAACCTTCTCCTATCCTTCCCCCTCCTGTGAAGGGCTTTCCATAACGTTAATCTTTCAACAGGTCTCACAGTGGATCACCCTGGTGTATGTTCATCTTCTTGGGTGAGTTTGACTTTTGGACACGGAGACAAGTACCTTCAAGACCTTAGGCACCGAATCCAGCCCAGTCAACAAGATTCGTGGAACACCTGTGCTCCTGCAACTGGGATAGCACTTTGACAAATCAACTAACAGAAAGGTCATGAGACATCGGTAGAATTTTCGTAACTAAACACAGTTCAGTTTCCTTAGATCATGCTTCCTCTTTGTGGCACAAACGCAAATTGCGTGGTGAAAGTACGGTTGGAATACACAGTGTATGTGGATTCCAGAATTGCATGATTCTCTGGAGCTGGAAGCACGAGGAAATCCTGAGATGGAAGAAAATGTGCCTTGCATATAAGTCAGAAGGAATTAAACTGTCCATGCAGCCGTCTAATGAACCTGTGAAGATGCCAATTTCTGGCTGTTGTGTACATCAGCTGTGTGCACTGATAGATTCCTGGCCGCCTCTGCTTCCATTCCTGCCATCAGAGAAGGGGCAGCAGCTTTGTCCACTGCAAACTAAGACTGTATAACAAGGCTAACAGAGCACCGTGGGTCAAGTTGCAGCAGGAGTGATGGCAAATAAACGGGAATGAGTCAACGCAGGATTAGAACAAAGAATGTAATTCATGGAACCGTCTCAAATGTACATGTTGGGATGTGCTGAATCGTCCGGCTTGAGTGGATATGTAGCAGCATGCGAAGGTGATTTACATAATTGTGAACTGGTGCCCACAGAACCAATGTGACTTGGAAATTTACAACCCTGAAATCATGGAAGATGTACACAGAGGTAGACACAACCTGTAGTAAACAAAACCCATGACAGCCCTTGACTGCTGTTAAGTATTTAGTGAACTCCAATAGGACACAGCTAGGATGAGACTGGTGGCTCCTTGAACTGCTGAAGGGCCAAGCCTGGGCCCCCTCCCGCCTAAGAATGAAAAGGTTACATTGTTGCAAGTTGAGTGTGGTAACCGGGATTCAGCTCGACTGGAAGAGTTTAGGAATGTGAACAGAAGTGCTACTTTGAATCTATCTGCCTTCCAGAAGCCTTCTGATGTGTCTACCTATAAATACCCTTCCCACCCTCAAAATCAATGTGTATTCTTTAACCTTCCAGTCAGCCCTCTCTCCTGACTCCAGTTTCTTTTTTTTTCTTTCTAGAATTTTTTGTTTTTTGATGGGGACCATTTTAAAAATCTGGATTGAATTTGTTACAATATTGCTTCTGTTTCACGTCTTGGTTTTTTGGTTGTGAGGCATGTGGGATCTTCACTCCCTGACCAGGGATCGAACCCACGTCTCCTGCATCGGAAGGCGAAGTCTCAGTCACTGGACCACCAGGGAAATCTTCTGATTCCTCTGTTTCTTAATTCAGCCATGCCGAGACCAGCTTTGATGCTTCCAGCCACCTTCTCCTCCACCGTGATTTAAACAGTTGCCAAGTCATGTACATCCCTTTTCTGAATCATCTCTGGAGACAATCCCTTCCTTTCCATTCTCAAGTCCAAGTACTTATGGCCTCTCACCTGAAATATTGAGCCATAGGCGCTTAATTAGTCTACAAACTCCATCTTCATCTCCTATCCCTCCAGTCACCTATGTGTACTGGGCCCGTCATCTTCCTAAAAAGCCCATCGTTTTAGCTTCTTAAAGAGTGACATCATTCCCTTATTCACAAGACTTCAGTGGTTGCTCACAACCTTCTATTTCAAGAAAAATCATTTAAAGTCCTTAAGCTCCTTTCCAATCATATTCCTCATTAATGTCACAGAGTAGCTGCCCCCTAGACGAGGGCTTCTCAACAGCAGCTCCATTGATGTATTGGACTGAATACTTGCTCTTCGCGGGGGCCTGTCCTGTGCACTGTAGAAGGTTTAGCGGCATATCTGTCTAGATGCTGATAGCACCCAGCCCCACAACTGCAGCAACCGAAAAGGCCGCTAGACATTGTCAAAAGTTCTGGGGTAGCAAAATTCCTGCCTTAGACAAGATGGGTGTCTTATGTTTCTTAAGATATGCCTTAGGTCTCCCACGTTTATATGTGTGTTTGCAGTGGGTGCTCTGCTTGCAATGTCCTGCCTGCCACCTTTATCCCTTTAAACCATACCCATCATTTCAGGTTTATCTCCAAAGCTCCCCGGTACCATCGTCCTCTCTGTTTTAACCAGCCTTCCTGAATAGAAATATTTTCCTTTGTCTTTGGATCACCACAGCACTTGCGGTATTTCCTAAACCATTTACCTTATTTTGACCATTTTCTTTCAACCTGACTGCTAAAAAAATTCACAGAGGCAAATTTTGGGCCCATTATACAAACATATAAATATTAACGGCATGCCTTATATAAGCTACTCTCTATTCTGTTCGAATTTTACTTCCCTTCTTTTTTGCCTCTAGCAAATCTATTGTATCTTTTTGTATGAATTTTTTACTGGTGTCTAAATACTAAAAGAAAAAAGTCTTCATGTAATTATCTCAGATTCACTGATGAATACAATAATGAGATGTGATAGAAAATAAACCACAGCCTCTTTACAGAGAGAAGAAACAAACAAACCAGAGTGAGCTGGACCCTCAGAACCATCTCTTCCTCTTCCTTTTTACTTGAGGAACCTGGAATCTGGGAGGAGAAAATGGCTTTCCCGAGGTGGTAGATCTAGCCTGTTACAGTCAAAATAAGTTTCTAGGGCTCCTTTTCAGAACTACTGTGCTAGACCATTTGTTCCTCATATGGGTTGCATGGGTCGGTGTCTTGTGCAACACTTGGGAACTTATTAGTAATGCAAATTCTGGGGCCCCTTCTCAAGCCTGCTACTGAGACATTCTGGGGTGAGGGCCTTCTCTCTATGCTTGTCTCGTGCAGGAAATCTCAAGCTCCAGTGCATCAGAATGACTCAGAGGACCCGCTTACATTCCGAGTGGTCCTTTACCGCGGGCAGTGTTGGGGGAGAGGGAAGCTGATACGGATTTGCAAGAGCAAAAGGCGGCTGTACTCAGTATCAAATGAACAACCTGACCTACTTCCTGGAATTTACAACTTAACGCAGATTCCTTTGTTGACTAGTAAAAACCTTCATTCCACTTGAATCACCGTAGTGTCTGTTTCATCTTAATTTAGGAGCATAATGATTTTGCATCACATTTAAAATAAAAACCCACTAAAATTCATTCAGCTCTGATTTTTATCATGTACTGTAGGGTGCAGAAATGCTAAGCATAGGCATATCTGTCTTAGCGAAAAAGAAATAGATGAAAATGCAAACAAGTTCTAGGCATTTTCAGAATGATTTGTTTAAATACAGCGCTTAAACATATAATGACATCCACTAAAATTAAGAAATAGAACATACATATAAAAGCCAATAGAAGAAGAAACAAAGACAAATACATTAATATATTAATGGACAGAGAAGAAAGAGAAGGGGCAAAGGAAAATAGAAAACGTGATTATTCATAACATAATAGTCATAGATGTCCTCCTCAAATTTGTTCTAAAAATCAGACATGTAAAAATAATCAGACATAAAGAGATAGAGAATAAAGGGTGAAAAATAAAGATATACTGGGTAAATACCAAAACAAAACAAAACCAAACCACAGCATTACCACATTAATGTCTGACAAAAAAATAAATAATTCAAGGCAAAAAGATAATTATTGTATTTGATAAAGTTACAATTTGCCGATAAGATTTAACAACCATTACCATGAGCAATATATCAGTATATCATAGTGATATATCACATAACAATATATCTTATATCAGTATATTAATATATCATAACTTAATATATCTGAGATATACAGGACGCAAGTGCCCTTCAAGACAAGTAGAAATGGACTATTCCACCGTTATGGCAGAGATTTAAACAGACTTAGTTCGGCAGTCAAGAGATTCAACAGATAGAAAATATTTAAGGGTATTGAATCTTTGAATTACATAATGATAACATATAGACTTATATGTTATCATCATATGTTATATAAACATATAGACTTTGTACCTAACAAAGGGCAAATATACTTTTATTTCAGTCATGGCATATTCCCAAGAAAATGGCCATTATGTTGTAAAGAAAATAATATATTATGTTTTCTGACCACAGTTCAATAAAATTATATATTAAAAACAAAAGGAATGAGATAGGCTCCTTACACACACAAGCGAAAGCACACACAAAAAAACAACTATCCAGCTGGACATTTTTAAAGACTCTTTTTGATAACCTTTGGGTTATTACAAAGGACTCAGACACTTTTAATAAATAAATAAACATGAGAATGCGGCAGGTCCAAAAACGTACGGATTTTGGCAGAAGTGGTACTCAGATGACATTTTATGGACTTATCATTAGTATAAAACAAAGAAAACAAGAATAGGAAAAATGAACTACAAGTTCAACTCAAAAATCTTAATAAGACCTGAAAAAGAGGTATATTTTCATGGTAAAAAATATGAAAACTATAAATAGATTATAAAGAAAAAAACGAGAATCACCAACAGTCCCATCATTATTATTATTTCCTTTCCTGTAACCATAACACATATAGTAAATAATAAATAATTCAGGTCAAATGCCTCCAATTATGTGATGTTTGTACAGTTTCTGGGTTGAATTTCCCCTTTCATCTTACCAATGTCACAAGCAAGACTCCTTAAAAATGAGGCCCCTGGGCATCATCGTGAGTGCATTTAGTTTCATGTGCGTGTGTGTATGTGTTAGGGTGGGGTGATGGGCAAAAGGAACCTCCTCATAATTCTTTGTCAGGAATTTGGCTTTCTTTTTAAAAAAAATTTGTCGAAAAGAAAATAGATGGTTCATTTTAGCACATTTTCCAGAAAGCTTTCAGTGACTTGAAAATTTGGTAAAGATTTGACCTGCAAAATGAAGTGATGAAGATGGTGAAGAAAAAAAATATACATATATCTGCTAGGAAGTGATAGGGAAGGAATCCTTCGGAGTCCAATGAGGGGAAATCAGTTTGGGCTCCAAGGTTAACAGAGGAGGTTTTCTTACACAACCAAGCCGGATAGAAATATTACCAAACTTCTCTCAAAGAGCAAGGCTGCTTTTGTTTGGCTAGAAGGTCCAGGAAGAGCCAACCTTTGGCACTTGGAAAGCCGTTGTGTTTTGGGGCAATAAAGCCATTTTGTTCAGCTGAAGGCATCTGGGGCACCTAATGCATTTCTTGTTCAGGCATTGACCCGACTAGGAGGTGTGCCAGGAGACTACACACTTCTCCCGGAATAAATGAGAATAAGAAACGACCAGTGTGTCCAAACAAGCTGTGAAATCCTATCCCTCTTGCGTCCTGAAAAGAGTCCAGCACCCCAAGATAAAGGAAATCGATTCTGTAATCTGATAGATTTGGCATTTTGTCAAGAACAACAACTTCCCTTCACGTAGCAGCAGGCTCCAGGTGCATAAGTGCCACCTTACAAACTCCAGCGCAAGAAAAAAAGAAAACCACCTTGGCATTTAACGCATATAATATAACATGACAGGTAATGGGAGGGATTTTCTCAGCAAGAGTGGAAAAGAGTATGCTTGCATTTCTTGCACAGACATTGTACTGGAGGTCTTCTGCTTTGACTGCCAAAGTCAAAGCACAAATATAGAAATATAAAATTAGATTACTGTAACTGTTGTTCTTATTTCCTTCATGCCACTGTAAGCTCTTTGTAAGCTCGATACCCATCATAGTTCTAGGTGCTTGATGCTTGGTGAACGTTTCCCAAATGCGACAAGCTCCCTTCTTTCTGGGTGCACTTAAATGTCTTGAATTTGGAGTAAAAACTATCTATATGGGAAAATGAAAAACTGCTACTACAAGTATAAAACTAATATATGTATAGTACTTTATAATTTATGAAGCACTTTTATAAAAACTCTCTCCCTTTACATCTCACAAAATTCTGTTTTTATTCTTGTTTTCCGGTGAGCAAACTAAGGCTCAGAAGTCTCAAGTCCTTAGAAAAAGGCAACTTTTTGCAGCCATTTCTCTGCAGGAGATGACTCAGGCTGCAAATCACATTTCACTAAGTGGGGTTAAATGCATCTTACACAGAAATAAAAAGAATAGGGAGAAATCAAATCTGTTGCACAAAACTTACAGGTGGTTCCTTAAAGAATTTCTTAGAATGGCAAGTTTCTTTAAGGAAAATAGATATGTGAAATATATATATATATATATATATGTGAACATACGTTTGAAGTTCCTCAAACACAGCTTTAAATATCTGCATGGCTTTGAGTTCAGATGGATTGTTTCTGGGGGTTTTTGCTGTTGATGTTGTTGATTTGTTTTTGTTTTCTCCACATCAACCTACAAGAACTCAACTCCTCTGTGCCACTAATATGGACAGAGTAATAACCTCCTCTGAGTGGTTGTTCTGTACATCTGGTTACAAAGGTCCGGAAATACTAGATTCATTAAAGTAAAAATTTCCAAGCTTAGGTAGGTATTCAAGGAAATTCTTCAGTTCCTTTTTTTTTCTTTCTCTTTCTTTCTTTTTTTTTTTTTTGCAAGCATGTAGCTGGTTTTCATAGGCATTTAAACAATACGGCCAGTCTAGTTTTACAAATGGCACTATCTGGACCCGCACATTTTTTTTTTTAACAAAAGATAGGATCGTATTCTAGCTCACCAGACACACCTTGTACCTTTGCATTTTCCTTTTTAAGTAAATCCTATATGGCACAGAGCTTCGTGCAAATCACTAGCAGGAAAGAGCAACCTAAGCCCTTTTTATTTTTTTCTCTTTCTTTTTTTTTTTTTTTTTTGCAAGCATGTAGCTGGTTTTCATAGGCATTTAAACAATACGGCCAGTCTAGTTTTACAAATGGCACTATCTGGACCCGCACATTTTTTTTTTTAACAAAAGATAGGATCGTATTCTAGCTCACCAGACACACCTTGTACCTTTGCATTTTCCTTTTTAAGTAAATCCTATATGGCACAGAGCTTCGTGCAAATCACTAACAGGAAAGAGCAACCTAAGCCCTTTTTATTTATTTATTTTTTTTGCGGTACGCGGGCCTCTCACTGCTGTGGCCTCTCCCGTTGCGGAGCACAGGCTCCGGACGCGCAGGCTCAGCGGCCATGACTCACGGGCCCAGCCGCTCTGCGGCACTTGGGATCTTTCCAGAATGGGGCACGAACCCATGTCCGCTGCATCGGCAGGCGGACTCTCAACCACTGCGCCACCAGGGAATCCCCCTAAGCCCTTTTAAAATCATGCCAATGTGCAGGTTCAGGACTGCCTTATTTCACTTAAGGATGGTGGGAAGAAGAGGTCACTTTTTCTTCTAGCCAACGTAATTCATCAGTCCATTAGAAGGTGTAAACTTCTAATGGGGGCAGACTCTTTACATCCTGACCCCTTTCTCCCAGGTGAGTATTGCAATAGGACCACTGCTGAGGTCTTTGCATCTCCGTCCCCCATCTCTCTGTTGTGAAACAGCTTGTTTATTGCAAGTAGCAACAGGATTTAAAAAAAAAATTTTTTTTGTTGCCCTTCACTAATTGCTGTTTTGGCATTCTCCTATCCACTTCTTTTTATTATCCTAGAAAATGATCATAAACCTATAGAATGTTTAAGACTGGTGAACGCCTGAAGGCAGAGCAATTTCAGTTGGTGCCAGTGAGCTTGTTAGATGGCCCAATATGAGCAGACCCTGGAAGTGGACCTTGTTTTCGGAGACTCTACATTCATATAACACGTATGAGCCAGGGCGAGGTAGAATTTCCCAAGCAAGGCTCACTGCCTTATCTTGGTAAATCTGTGCCTCGCTTCAATTAAACCTTACAGGAAGACTCCTGCTGGAAAAGTTCAAATGTTTCAGAATAGAAGGGAGAAGAGAGCTGTACACCAAGGCAAAAGTACATACGGTATTTATCATCCAACACAGCTCTTTATATAATTACATCCTGGTGCACGTTTTATTTTTGGTTCTTGAATAAAGTCACTCAGATTAAATTAAGGAGTATGCAGGAGAAGGTGCTTCGATGCTTCTTTCCGTTTCCATGGCAACCCTGGGGCATCTTCTTCAGCTGCCTCATTGACTGGATGTGCCCAAGTGATGCAGGCTGTAACTTTCAGCGGAGCCTGCAAAGGAAGGGAGGACACCTCTGACCACCGAGAGCTCATGGCAGGACTGAAGAAAACCTCGGCACGGAGGATCCACTTTCCTTAGTTCTGTTTTTTTTTAATAAACTTATTTATTTTTTATTTTTATTTTTTGGCTGTGCTGGGTCTTTGTTGCTGCGTGCGGGCTTTCTCTGGTTGCAGCGAGTGGGGGCTACTCTTCGTTGCAGTGTGAGGGCTTCTCACGGCGGTGGCTTCTCTTGTTGCGGAGCATGGGCTCTAGGAGCGCAGGCTTCAGTAGTTGTGGCTCGCGGTCTCAGTAGTTGTGGCTCGCGGTCTCAGTAGTTGTGGCTCGTGGGCTCTAGAGTGCAGGCCCAGTAGTTGTGGTGCACAGGCTTCATTGCTCCGCGGCATGTGGAATCTTCCCGGACCAGAGCTCAAACCCGTGTCCCCTGCCTTGGCTGGCAGATTCTTAACCACTGTGCCACCAGGGAAGCCTCTCTCCTGAGTTCTTGTATGAATGGTTGCCATATGAGGGTGCTTTGCCAAGTGTTGTCAGGGATGTGTCCACACTTGCCTTTGAAATGTCTCTATTGGTAAATAATCTGTTTTCATGGGTCTAAGTGCCTAATGCAGCTGTTCATATATTTTAAAGGAAACTCCTAGATGCTATTTAGTGAAACATGCTCTCTTTGTTTGCAGGATCAAATAAAACATTGCTTAACTGGGACTTTAGACATACAAGTGTTTTAGCAAAAATTTGAAAAACAAAAGCCAAATAGAACGACACAGTGTGAGATTTGATTCATTTGTTCGTTATACAGCAGGGAACCCAGATACTTGCCCAAAGGCGAGGATAATTTCACAGACCTAATCTAAGCAGTGTCTGGGGTCAGAGCGGTCATTTAGCGGGAAGAAGTAAAGGAACAGCATCTTAGGGGGCAAAGTTTTTACAAAACTACCTCAAATGATTCCCAATAAGGTGTTGCAGAAATATTTGAATCCATGGTCACAACCCTGTAAAAATATTTAATCAAGTGAAGATCTCTGTGCAGTGCCTAATAAGTCATAAGTATTCAACAATTGGCACTTATAATTATACAGAGACTTTCTGTATATAAAACTCAGTTTTAAGACAAAATGAATATACAATGGTACCACCCTTTTTCCAAACTGTGTCCTATTGAAGACAAAATCCATACAGAAAGTTTTGAGTAACCAGTACCATATAATAATTCCTCAATAAATTTTTGGTCAAACTGAATAGAATTTTCTAGAAGTCAAACCCATTAACAGAGTCAACCATTCAGAATGTAATTTCACACTTGAAATAAAAAAGGTCTCTGAAAATTAGTACCATCACCACAAAAACTCTACGCTCAAGCCAGGTCTTTTGTGTCTCACCTGTACCTTTCTGGCTATTATTAGTCATATAGTCTTTATAATGGATTATCTGATTTCCTCAAAACAGCAGAGAGAAGCAAGAACCTAAATGGGGTCTTCCCTGGTGGCGCAGTGGTTGAGAGTCCGCCTGCCGATGCAGGGGACGCGGGTTCGTGCCCCGGTCCGGGAGGATCCCACATGCCACGGAGCGGCTGGGCCCGTGAGCCATGGCCGCTGAGCCTTCGCGGAGCCTGTGCTCCGCAACGGGAGGGGCCGCAACAGTGAGAGGCCCGCGTACGGAAAAAAAAAAAGAACCTAAATGGTGCTAAGGACAAAATAGTAGCTGATTGTTTAATGGACAGACTTCAAAGCACACCCCACCAGGAAGAGATGCACCTAGTAGCTTGAACCACATAAGGAAACGTTAAATAATACACACTATTTTTTGAATGAGGCAGAGAATTGTATAATATTTTAGCAAACCATTCCTCCAAAACAATGAATGCCCTCGAGGCAATTTCAGTTATTCCAAGAGAACCACTTATGTGTAATTATCCATCATTATTATTCTTACTATTTAGTAACACTTGTGCTGAGTCTGGCTCACCTTTTCTCTCTTCACTTTCCCAACACTTGTACTCCTCTAGCCTCCAAAGCAGATGACTGACTTTTCCAGTTCTAGGACTGCCCGTCTTGCATCCTGGGGAAACCCTGTGTCCCAAACAGACCAGGACAGCTGGTCAACCTATTCCAGAGCCAGGTACTATGATGGTTTTATTCACCCATGCCTTGCAGGTATCACCTTATAATTATATAAAAATGTTTAAGTCATTATAACAAACCTCATATAGTGGCTCAAATCATCAGGTCACTAGGCTCCTTTGCTCACTCAAAATGCAAAAAGCTAGGTTTCTCTTTTTATTTCATTTCTTTTAGTTGGGGAAAGCAAATCTGATTGATGTAGTCAGTGTTTCGAGCTTTAATATGGAAATTTCTACAGAGAAACATGTTTTCTTCTTTGTGAGTATTATCTAGAGGTTGTTGCTTAAAGAGGCTGGAGTTGGGAGGCCTTGCTTGGCTTTCACTGAAAAGGCCTAAGCAGAAAACCTCTGAAATTCTACCCTCGCCTTTTCTTTTTGTACAATTTAATTTTCTTTTTTTTAAAGTAGAGGTGGGACTCATATAGCACTCAACCTGTTGCCTGGAGTTACCATCCTGTATCTTGTTTAATGGGACCAATCACCAAGCGGATCATGTTACACCTTTGGCGGCCCACAGCTGGAGGAAAGCAGAAGTGTGTGATGTGGTGAGGTGCCTGCCGTTTGGTTAGTAACAGAGCTTTGTGGTTTCACCTCGGGACAGACCTCAGCGATTCCTAGTTAACTGAAATTAATCTGAAGTTTGAAATTTACCTAAATCCCACAACTGATGCTTATTTGTAATTAATCTACCTTTGTGAGTTGTCCTCTCTCCTCAGGAACCAAGGGAGCAATTGTAGAGCAGGTTATGAAGGAGGTGGGTGCTCATGTATAGTCTCCTACGCGGAGAAAAAGAATGCATTTTCATCACCAAGGAGAATAAAAACTGAGAAGCAGAGAGGCCTGAAACGAAATGATGAAACTTTTCCCAAGAATGCCTCCAAATGGAAAGCGTAGTATAATGATAAAAAGCTCAGCCCAGCGCTAAACGGCCTCCGTTTATTTTTTTAATCGAAATCTAGGTGATTTACAACGTTGTGTTAATTTCTGCTGTACAGCAAGGTGATTCAGTTATACACATATGTACATTCTTTCTCATATTCTTTTCCATTATGGTTTATCCCAGGAGCTTGAATACAGTTCCCTGTGCTTATACAGTAGGACCGTGCTGTTTATCCCTTCTATATATAGTAATAGTTTGCATCTGCTCACCCCAAACTCCCAATCCATCCCTCCCCCACCTCCCCACTTGGCAACCACAAGTCTGTTCTCTATGTCTGTGAGTCTGTTTGTGTTTCATAGTTAAGTTCATTTGTGTCATATTTTAGATTCCACGTATAAACGATATCATATGGTATTTGTCTTTCTCTGTCTGACTTACTTGACTCAGTGTGATAATCTCTAGATCCATCCATGTTGCTGCAAATTAAATGGCCTCAGTTTAAAGCTCAGCTCTAATACTTACTAGCTGTGTGTGCTTACACAAGATACTCAACCTCTCTGGGCCTCAGTGACCTCATTTCCTTTTTTTTTTTTTTGGCTGCACCGCATGGCTTGTGGGATCTTAGTTTCCCAACCAGGGATCAAACCCGGGCCCTCTGCAGTGGTAGCACAGAGTCCTAACCCCTGGACTGCCAGGGAAGTCCCCTCATTTCTTAAATAGGGATAATAATCACGCACACTCCACAGGGCTGCTCTTAAGATTAAATTATTCAATACTCATAAAGAATGTAGAACCATCTTCAAAACCTAGTAAGGGCTTTGTTAAAAGAAAAATATTTGTTAAAGGAAAAATATTAAGGAGCAACCCATATTTCAGGATGGGGATTTTCCTCAGTGTTTCCAATGGTGGAAAACAGTTAAGCTATTTGAAATTTGCCAGAGGAGCTGACATTTTCTCTGAGACCACAGATCCTTGGTACCTTGGTACCCTGAAACGCTCTATAGCTTAGTGGATTAAACTAAATTTAGAAGCACATAAAACCTGAATTTGAATACCCGCTCGATGATTTATTAGCTTTCAAATCCAGCCTCAGTTTCTTCCTGTATAACAGAGGTCAATAAATTACAGACCATGTGCCAAATCTGGCCCTCCAGCCGTTTGTATAAGTAAAGTTTTATTGACAGACAGCCGCACCATTTGCTGTTGTATTCTCCGTGGTTGATTTTGTAGTACCAGGGCAGAGCTGCATAGTTCTGACAAAGACTGTTCCACAAAGCCAGAAATATTTACTATCTGGCCTTTTAGGGAACATATTTGCCAACTCTGATCTATTACACGAGAATATAATAACCTGATTTGGTTTCGGGGGAATGAAATAATAGAAAGCCAGAACCCTACCCAGTTAGGCTCAATAAAGAGTAACTCCTGTTGTCAGCACAGAGGCTCAAAATCTAAACCTTACACGTTTTGTTAGTTTTGTTTGCTTGTTTCTCGGTCTTTTCTATCTAGGCCATTCTGTCCAGAAACAAAATACAAGCTTGACTTCCTCTTACTTGGATTAAAGTAATCTGCCCCCCACACCTGTTTCGGTGATTGGTTCTATTTATCCAAACTATCAGGGTTTATGCCCTCTTGTTTGGGAACCTTTGCTTTCTATCTCAGGGATGCTACGGTAACCATACAGGGAGCCCAAAGATTCTTGCACTGATTTGTTTTCAATTTTTAATTTTTTATTTAGAAATAATAAAATAAGACATAATATATAAAAATATGTACAATCCATGGTTTGTGCAGTACATTAGGAAGACTTTAGATACAAAAAGACAGCAAACGGGAAAATAATAACTCTCACGATTGTCAAAGGCCGGGATCGTTCAATTCACCGCAGCCCCAGAGCTGAAACCCAACCTAACTAGAAAAGGGATTCTAGTTGGGAGTGAGTGACTATGCAACACTTTTTTCTTCTTCTTTTTTTTTTTCACCTTAACATTATTGGACACAGAGTGAAAAAACACTCACTCTGTTTCTCAGAACAAGCTTTTTACCTTTACTGAGTGGCTTATCATCCAATATGAACCGACATTTGTTTTTTGTAAGAGTGACGTGATTTAGGGGACAGAACTCATAGAATAAACATCAAGGTTTGAGGTGGGAGTTGACAGGGAAGAAAGGAAGTGAAGGGAAGAAATAACGCATTGATAGAATTGAAAAAAAAAAAAAGATAAACTTTCACCAGGAATTTGTAAATGGTTTCAGAGTTATGGGTGACATCCTTAAAATGTCTGATTCAAGTATACTCTTAGAGGGATAGAAAACTATTCCTTTCTCAATAATCAAAATAGAATTTACTTTGTCTACCTTTTCTTTAAAAATAGGATAACCAGGAATCTAGTCCCCCTCCCAAAAATATAATGCCCATCCAGATATGGGCAAAAATTCTTTAAAAGGGAATAATTCCTAAGCAAATTCAGTGGGGGGTTGCTTGTCACGGAGAAGCCAACACAGATCCCGGAACAGACCCCAGATATTCACAGTGAGTCTCTTCAACCTGCATTCTAATGACATGTGTGCGCTAATTAAGGAAACCCAGTCAATGACAAATGTTTTGAAGGTAAAAATGCAGCAAAAACAAAAACCGTTGCGCATTACCTGTGTCTTGGCTCTTGACAAAAAAAAAAAAAAAAAAAAAAA
>NW_020174923.1:2965788-2975376 GCF_003031525.2 Neophocaena asiaeorientalis asiaeorientalis | reverse complement strand
TTAAAAAAAAAAAAAAAAAAAAAAAAAAAAAAAAATTGCCATTTAAAGCTTGTCACTGTGAAAATACTAATAACTAGAAAAAGCTTTCAAATCAACAGTCCATGCTGAAATAAATAACAGAAGAACATAGCAACACGAACCTTATAAGGCTGGTAAATATTTGCTAAAACCATGCTAACCGGTAGCATATAGGTACTAGCTCTCAGAAATGGCTGCAGTGAAATCATGCTTTCTATGGCAACTTTTTTCCCTTTACATTTCTATTTACATGTGGCTTTAAATATGAAAATATCTGATAAACTTTATAAAATGTACAATTTAAAAACATAGCTTCTGCAAAATTTTCTTGAAAAAAAAAAAAACAAACCTGTGCACCAGAAATTTTAGATTTTTTTTTCTCTTTTAAAGAAAGGAGTTGCAAGAGTTCCCTCCCTCATTCTTGCCCCCTACCCACCCCCTTTCAAATATCTCAAGTCTTTTTAAGTGGCAGAGCTGTGTGATGGGAAGGCGCCTTTTCTGTGGTCACCCCCATTCTCCACTGAATCATCATTTAATTTACAGACCACTGAATACTCTTTGGTTTGATTATTTTCCTTTGCAAAAATATCGAAGTAGCAGCAGCTGAAACCGTCAGCATCCTCTGTCAATGGCCGAACATTTGCCATTTACAGAAGAATGTAAATTCTGTATCCACGCAATCCCTCCAACTCTCTAAACAACTTCCCTAATCTGCCTTTAACTTTGGACTTAAAATAACATCCACTTGCTTGATATCTCTAACTTGGTTTCAGTGAAAATAACTCCACAGTGTTCAAACCCATCGACTCTGAAGGCTGAGAACAGCAGAGACTGTCCGATTATTGCAGGCACCGCATTCAGATATGGCTGTTCAAGAACCAGAGACCATCACAGACAACAGTTTACAAAATACAGGATTCTAGAACAAGCTGTTTTTTAATGGCATACAGGGATATAATACCGTAAGAGAGTTGATTTTGAGACGCCAATTAAAAAGAAAAGTCAGCAACCCCAGAATTCACAAATAAGGAACTTTAAACCAAAAGAGAGTTCCATTACGTTGAGCTAGAGCGGAAAACAAGACAAAACAAAATGTTTCTAGCAAGTCAGGCAGCCAGGCGGGAGAGGCTTCTGGAAAACAATGCGCCCTAAGTAGCCTGCTCTAGGGCTCCACGGGCAAAAGGGGTCAGCTCGGATTCAGTCATGAGCGCGCATCCATCAAGGGGAAAGGACCCTTTTAGATCATTATCTCCTTTACTTGTGAGTCTCTTAGAATTTTTGTGGCTCTTGTTGACCCTAAATTACTGAGACATTTTCATTCCTACTCTGTACCATTAGGAAAAAAAAAAAAAAAAAATGTTCCCCTCCCTCCTGAATACTTGAGCTGATGAGCTACGTCAAAATGGCTCTTCGGCATCTTCCCACCTTCCCACTTCGGCATTCACAGCCCCCTCGTATGCTGTAGGACTCAGTCCAGACAGCCTGATCGTAAGAGCCAGCCTAGAGGCCAGGCGTGGCATCTTTTGGAAGATGCAGTTAAGCTGGAGATGTACCAGCTGTCAGGGCAAGGAATTCAGCCACAGGGGTATAAAACCTATTGATCTTTCAAGCTGGATGGCTCAGCGTCAAGGATGCCAACTCATTTCAACCTAGGTCTTGTCTTCTGGAATAAATTTTGGAATGTGCAAAAAATGGAAAAACCCAGAAAAAAATCTAAGGGCACATCACCGTCTCTCAACGTCATATGCGTTCACCTGGCTAGCACCACCTCGAAGGAAAGAAAAGATGTTTATATCGCGTGCGTGTAAACTTTTCTTCCCCTGTCTTCTTCCTCCTATAACGTGAAAGTTACATGAAGGAACAGAGATGTAAAGCACGGCACTTACTCGACTGTGTGTGTGATGTTCTGTTTTCTGAATAAGGTGCAAAAGGAGAGGGCAGTTCATGGTCTTGCTGAGGTTCAAAGTTATTGTCTCTTGATTTCAAGGCAGCCGTGGGGCTTTCTTTCCTTTTTAGTATAAGCTCCACTGTGCAAAAATGTGCATTCTCTTTGGTATTTATTTCAGGTAGTCTAACTTAAAATTTGAGATCACCCATTAACATCATGGAGAAAAAAAAAAAACCAATAACAACAACCCAGAGGCTACCATTTGGCTAGTGTTACATAATGCCCTTATGTAACCGGAAAGAGATTGACAGAGAGAGACAGAGAGAGACAGAGAGAGAGAGAAATCAATTCTAGCAAACAAATTACTGGCCTCAAAAAATCAGGCTCCCGTTTTGGCAACTAACAGCCAAATACCTGCCACTTTGAAGCGCATACCATGAGCTCTCAAGAAAGTTCAACACTGACTTTTTAAATTACACACAAGAAAAACTACACTGCAACAGTACAACGTGTGTTCGTGTAGTTAGCAGCTTTTCAAAAGTTAAGGCAGAGTCTTGCCTTGAAAACATTTAAAAATGTGATGCCATTTAAAAACATTCTTGTTCCCTAAAGAGAAGCATTCTGGAGACGTCAAATACCCAACCAACCAAGGCTTGCCTGCAAGTTCAAGTTTGGTATGAAAACACAAGACAAGACATAAACATCCCATAACTTATTCTACAACGTGTTATGTGCCATCGGGTCACGGGGGGGCAGGCATGTTTAGTGCTTTAGGTTCATCTCTGAGCCTACAGTCTTTCTTTGAAAGCATCGTGCTAGCCTCAGTCCCTCGTGGTCACTTGTCTCAAACCACCTCTTCACCAGTACCGTCGTCTGCGTAACTGCTTTGGGCCTTTGACCAACAGACTGCGTTTCAAAGTAACTATTCCCGAGGAGGAATTAGTCATATCTCCGACTCTCGCCGTAAGGGCCTGGGCTCTAGGGGTACACTTGCCTGGTTGTGAAGGTCTATGTCAGGGGGTGTGTCCGTACTCGTGCTCTCTGGGACCCCGTTTTCACTGTCTTCTTCCTCTTTGCTTGTGAGGGCAACCTCGTTTTCATAGCAAAAGGAATTAGCGCTGGAGAGGATGTATTTCTTCTCGGCTAAGTCCCTGGCGCTACAAAGGGGAGTGTTGGGTACCTCGTAAGTCTTGTGGAACCTCGAATAGTCTACTTTGTAGTAATGCTTCTCCTCGAAGAGGACGGGCTCGTAGCGGTGGCCCCAGAGGATTTCGTTGGCCAGGTACGAGCTCCGGCACTGCGTGGTCATGGCCGTGGCTTCCACCATGCCTTCGAGTATCACCACGATCTCAAAGTCCGCGTTGTCGATGTCCTGTTTGCTCAAATCGTATAAAGGGCTGTCCTCGTCTATCTCGTGGACGATGGTGATGGGGGACACCAGAAATATGCGGTCAATGCCGCTGTCAAAGCCGACGTTGATGTCTATTTGATCCAGGGGGATGTACTCCCCTTCGGAAGTAATCCTGGATTTGAGGAGCTGTGCTCGCACGTGAGCTTCCACCAGGTGGCTTTTCCGAAGGTTGCCCACCCGCCACATCAGACAGAGCTTGCCATCCCTCATGGCGATCACGGCGTTGTGGCTGAAGACCAGGGTCTCGTTTCTCTTCTTGGGCTTGGCCATCTTGGCCATGACCGCGCCAATGATAAAGGCGTCGATGATGCAGCCCACGATGGACTGGAAGACCACCATGAAAACAGCCACGGGGCACTCGTCTGTGACGCAGCGGAAGCCGTAGCCTATGGTGGTCTGCGTCTCGATGGAGAAGAGGAAAGCGGCCGTGAAGCTGTTGACCTCGGACACGCACGCTTTGCTCTCCTTGGATGCGTCCAGGTCCCCGTGGAGCAGCGCTATCAACCAAAACACGCAGCCGAAAAACAGCCAGGAGAGAACGAAAGCCAGGCAGAAGATAACCAACATCCACCGCCAGCGGATGTCCACACACGTGGTGAAGATGTCCGCCAGGTACCGTTGGCCCTTCTCGCCCACGTTGATGAACTGCACGTTGCAGTGGCCGTCCTTCTTCACAAAGCGGCTCCGGCACTGCTGTCGAGTGTGGACTTTACTCTTTCCGTTCCCAAAGCCATTGGCCACCGCCAGGGTGGCCAGCTTCATGCCGTCCTCCTCCGAAGAGACGATGCTGTAGCGGTTGGTGCGGACGCTGCCCATCACTTCTGCTGTGGACGCCAGCGCTTCTGCTTTGGAAAACAGTCTGAGTTTTTGCAAAACCCTTTGGAGAAACAGGTTTGAATGTTCAGTGAAGACCCACACACACAGAAAAGAAGGAGAGATGGGGGTCTCCAAGAGCCTTAAGGTTCTTTCTACCAAGGTCTCTCTCCTGGCGTGCAGAGTCACCCTAGTAACTCAGCTGACATCCAGAGAACAGGTCCTACCAAAAAAAAGAGAGAGAGAGAGAGAGAGATCGTTCGTTACAAAAGAAGTCATGGAAAAATGAAGTCTACTCCCTAAGGCAACATTTCCTAGCCAGACACAGGGTCAGATATAGATAAATGTCCTCTACGTTGAATTACTGGGTTTTTCGTTTCCTTGTAGCCCCAGAGAAATAGACAGAAAAGAAAATGTTTTCTTATATTATTTAGAAGCATGAAGTCATTAAACACAGAAGAGTTAGTTGTTCGTGACAGTCTTTCAGCTGAAATCTCAGGTCTCCCTTCCCCTATTTTTTGCCAGCGATCTGGAATATTCTACTTTACAGAGCTACCTCTCTCCTCTTATTCTCTTCCTTTGCCTTCGCTACTTGCTGGGGGTCCCAGGTGATTAGGCAGAAGAAAGACTTTCTAACTCCAAGGTTTGCCATGAAGCTTTAAGAACGCGGACATGTCGGGAGAGCATTTCGCATGAACGCAGAACGTTAATATTAATTGAACAGCAGGTGCATGTTGAGAGAATATGAGAGCCCTTGATGACAAGTTGAAATCCAAAAGCACCGACTATTTTGTTTAAAGGATAAAACTGAGCAGACAGCCCTTCTAATCATCTGAAAGGGATCCCAGTTTCTGGAGACTGTTTGGGCTTATTCCGTCACTTCACACACTGAAAGCGGCCACTAGGCAGAAACGCCTGATAACATCTCTGTTAGCGCAAGTGATTCTGACTTGAAGACACAGGTTTACTCTGGAGGATACAGAGAGATCCTGTTGCCTAGCAATGAGAGTCCTGAAAGTCTCTGGAGATGGGATTGTCATGTGTGATGACAGGCTAGGAAGTAAGCACCTTTGTGCCCAAGGACCAGGTCTTTAGCGGATTGACATAAGGCTGGAACTCATTTCGTGGAAGTCCAGGTCTATGTTTTCCCAAACAGAGACGACTTTGCAGTAGTAAATCATAAGGGTCCCTCAGCTGACTTTTCACTTCCAGTGCCGCTGCTTGCTCTCTGTTCCTATGGAGAACGCACTCACCTTTACTTAATGAGAACGAATAGTAGTTTTCAGCTTTCTCCTCCTGCTCCATCTCTCCCCACCCCGGCCCAGGTAAAACCCACCCATTGACTTTGACTTTCCAATTTTGCTCCAAAGAAACTCGTTTTTCCTGGACTCACAAAAGCCTAGGAGAAAGTCTAGGGTGTCTTGTTGACCAAATACAAATTAAAAAAATGAATATAGCACAGATCTGAGAAATAAAAGTGATGCTCGACTTTTCAAACCACCAAATCTCTCTCCTGTATTAAAGGGGTCAATGAACAACAGATGGACAGGATCAGAAATCTGTCGAAGCCCTGATGACGAAGACTCCACTTTTTCTTTCTCCCCGCAAGCCACATTCAGATTAAGCACTTAACAGAACCACTGTTCAGCCAAGCCAACTGCAAACAAAGAGAGCAAATCATTGATCTGTTTCGGGCACCCCCTTAAAGAGAGGCAAGGTGCATTGTCTTTGAAAATGTCTTGTTACAGTCTTTTCACTTCTCCCTTTTTATCCAAGTTATTATGCAAGAATGCGCCCCAACACATTTTTCCTGAGATTAGTCATCTGTGAAAATTGCAATGTGTGTTACACTTTGGCAGCTTTTGACACCTAAGTGTGCCTGATTTGAAAGTGCCTTTGAATTACTTTATAAAAAGAAGTTGCTGTGCCTTCCCAGCCTTCCACCTGCTTCAATGTTTTGTCTGCTTCCCCATGAAGTTTGTACTTGGACAAAAGAAACAAGACTCCTATTCCTCAGGGTTCTAGATCCTGGACACGGAAAGAATTTTTTTAAACAGTGATTTCAGCTCACTCGGCCCGTATGAAGTTGCCAAGCATTTCTACACAAAAACAGAGATCACGACATGACACTGAATGCAGGTGCATTTTCCAAGAAGGGGGGGCGAGGGAGGCCTCATTTAAATAGTGCTTGTATCCCTGAGCTCTGTGTGACTTCAGAATCTTATAAGCTGACACCAAGAAATTCCCTTTTCATGATTCAAAACAATCCTTCCATCTGAGTTACCATCAGGGCCCATGAGTAGACAGTCTCAAATTTCTTCTGACTTATTTCTGCACTCTTTCCAGATTAAAGCATAACAACCATATGAAATCTAAAGACTGAATTACGACTTTCCAAAAATCTTGACCCCAGGACATTAGCTTGAATTCCACAAAACACACACTACCAGCTTCCTACGAACAGCTTTCCACATTTAGAATCTTGAAAAGAGCCTGTATCGAGCAACTATTATTGTCTTATTTCCATTGCTAATGACAGGATTTGTTCCATATGTGGAGCATCATTTAGAAATTCTACCATTCCTGCCTGGAGAGGGGGAAAAAAGGATTTTTTTTGGCAAAATGGAAACTTTCGTCACTTCCAGCAGGTATGCTCCGAAACAGATTTACGTGTGTATATGTGCGCACACACATGATGTGCATTCAGACTCTGGTGGAGCTGCTGATTACCCTCTCGCACCTGCCAACGTGTGAGAGGCTAATTGTCTTAATACTCCGCTCTGAAGAATGTCTTTCCTATTAACCTGCCCGCATGCCTGAGCGGCCGCAAGCAACCAGAAAACTTCCTCGCCCGCGCTTCTCACACTGAAAATCACCGATTCGTGAGCATCTGGGAAAGTACTTTAATTAGGAATAGGGCTTTCGTGTAACTTCATTTTAGGGCTCTGTTCTTGATACGTTCTTAATTAAGAATAGATGAAAACGTCACGTGATTGGAGTCCTCGATGGGCACAACTCGGGAGAATTGATACTCGGGTTGATGAACAATGTGTCAATTCCCCCGTTTTCAGCTAAAGTATTTAGGGGCCCGATGTAAATGTAACAGACACAGATCATCATTTTTACCCAGGCTATAACCAATGAGGTAGAAAGTATTCCTGGGAAACTGAGAGGCTACATGTGGTGCTCTTCATGTTAAGACTATTTATAGGCTGAGCCAAAATGAAGCCTGAGCAATGGCAAAAAATAGTTCAGGGCTTCACTCTCAAGGTAGATGTTAAAGGAGAGAGAGCTGTGGATCCACATACACGGTCGAGGAGACAACACGGTGTAAATGAATGCATCCAAAGCATTTTTACCATAAAGGAAATATTCCCAGTACGGAGTATAAAAGAAGAGAAACATGTAACCATGAAGAATAAATGAGAATAAGTGGGTCCCCTCATAGGGTCGTGGCGTGGAGCAAATAAGAAAGTTTCTAAGGAAGGGTAGGAAATAAGGATGGTGAAAGAAAGTGCCCTGGGATGAAAGAGAGGTCGGCTGAGTGTCTAGAGAAGCTATTCCCCTGCTGACGCCATACAGACCGGCCTGAGTGTGCTCTGGGCACACTGTTGCTATTAGAGCTCTAGGCTAGCAAAGCAACCTCTCAGAGGCTCAGTCAACAGAAGGGAGGGGGAGGGGCGGTAAGGGAGGCGGGATACCCACTCGTCTACGTGAGCCCTATAACTTTTACACCCAACAATGCGGGTAGCCTCACTCAACATGTGCACATGCTGAAAAATATACCTCTTTGGCCAACAAAAAATATACACTAAAAAGAAAAAAGCTTGAAACAGTCCGGCTGCTCAGGTAAAGACATGGTCAGTCTCCCATGCTACGCAAAAGTCATACAAGGACTCTACAGCTAACCAGGGATTCTACAACCAGAAAGTCTGGAGGAAGTAGAAATAGCGAGTGTGTGTGTGTGCGTGTGTGTGTGTGTTTTAACGCCACATTCACAAGAGCTCGGAACAAATATCCCTATGGAGAGCAATAATACAAAAGGAAGTGCCAGCAAATGGGGAGGGGGAGGGGCTGAAAGTAAATTGACATGACCTTGACCCCAACTCTCACCCCTCCCACCATCCTTAAAGTAACATCTCTTACTCCTGAGCCTGGGGATTTTTCCGGATAATGGCAAATATAAACAAAACACTTGGCGCAGGGTTGGAAGCGAGCAGGAAAAAGCTAGCAAGTGTACAGGTAACATACAGCAGACACACAACAGCGGTTAGCGAGAGGAAATCTGACAGCCTACCGATTATTAACGCGAAAAGAAAACAAGTGGTACAAAGCAATATGCACTCCTCGCATACCCAAAACACGTTTTCAAATAATGCCTTGTTTCCTAAAAGGTAAATTCTGAGTTTATGAAAATCCCCAGGTTTCACAGGTATTCCAGTTACCATCCTACTGATAGGATTACCCAGACACAGACGATAAACTACCCGTTTCCTATCTCGATTTTTTTTCCAACTGTCATGATGACTCTATGTTATGATGCAATCTTTTGCAGAATCAAGTCGTTTGACCACTATGCTTCCCTGAAACCACACTGTCTTCCAATTTCGGTGTTAATATTATTATTACAAAGAATAACAAGTTGCTCAGGGGAGAGTGACATAGGATGTGAAAGTTTTGCTGTCTTCCGGCTGAAATCCAACGCGAGCTCCCGCTCTCTTCCCCAGCAAAGCAACTTTGAGACGCTCGCTGGGTTTGGTACTCGAAGCTACACTTGAAGCAATGACAAAGGGGCGGGGGTTGGGGGGAAGACACCAAGGATCCAGATCTAGCGCTGCGTCCCCAGGTTTGCCAAAGTCTGAGACCAGTACTCTAGACGCACCCGCTCCCCCCCTTTTTTCCCCTTAGAGCGAGAGCGAACAGAGGCTCCCTCGCCCTTGTCTCCAAACTCAGTATCTCGCTACAGCTGGTGCATTGGAAGTTATGAGCACAAACAGATGCTGCAGAGAAATCTGTTTCTATTGCTCAACTGTTCCAAGCATGTCTCAGTATTTTTAGCTCTGGGGGTGTTCTGGTGCGCGCACAAACTCTATAGGCATGGTCTGGGACTCCGGAGCGTGGGTGAGCGCTAAGGCAGAGTGACAGCTGGGCACCTCTGGGGCGGCGGGGCAGGGGAGGGTCGGGGACGGCAGCCCGAGTCCACTCCCCGGGACGCACAGGCAACGAGAGGAAAGGAGGGAAGAAAACACACAGCAGCCCTTACCTGTTGCCGGCGCAGGAGCATGGGGACATGGCGTGGAAGTGGGGGGTTACAGAGGCATGTAAGATCCAGGAGTTTGTACAAGCGAGCGAGCCAGGGCGAACCAGCATTCCCAAGACCCAGCTTGCCGGCGCCGGGCGGGCTGCGCGCTGGCCGGGGCTCCAGGGCGCTCTGAGCTTTCCTGGGCTCTTTTGAGGC
>NW_020174923.1:2708467-2965670 GCF_003031525.2 Neophocaena asiaeorientalis asiaeorientalis | reverse complement strand
CTGCACCAGCGCCCGGCACGCTCTGCTGATCTAAAATCAGAGCAATTAAAGAGTAATGAACTCTCTGGAACGGCGACTCCTACAGACACTCAGCGCTGCCGCGCATCAGCGCCTCCCAGCCCTCCTTCCCAGCAGCCAGGCAAGAGCATGTAGACCCTTTCCAGAGACCCTTTCAGAAGCTCCGTCAGCTTCAGCGCGAACCGGGTGTGGACCCTGGAACGTTACAGATTAAACCGTGTGTGTGTGTGTGTGTGTGTGTGTGTGTGTGTGTGTCTGAGTACTTTGG
This sequence comes from Neophocaena asiaeorientalis asiaeorientalis, assembly GCF_003031525.2. Classification (NCBI taxonomy): domain Eukaryota; kingdom Metazoa; phylum Chordata; class Mammalia; order Artiodactyla; family Phocoenidae; genus Neophocaena; species Neophocaena asiaeorientalis. The sequence goes on along the minus strand of NW_020174923.1, from coordinate 2,965,384 downwards.
TGTCATAACGCAGCTTTGCTCTTAAAGGATATTTAGGAGTCCCCAAGTTTGAAATCCGTGTGTGTGTGTGTGTGTGTGTGTGTGTGTGTGTTGAATGTGTATTTCCTCAAGCGATCAAATGTGTCTTACGCGCAGTTTATTTAAACCTCTGAAAGGCCTCCTAGAGACGCCAAACTACTTCAACAAACTAGCTCGTATTCTGGGCTGCACAGCCCGGCTGGATTTGTGCGTATGGGAGAGTGAAACTGACACTTCAAGGAAAGGGTCTGCGCCTGGACCCACCTCCGAGCCTCATACCCGCACGCGGCCCCTAGGAGGTGCTGGTGAAATACGCTTGGGTTTTGCAGATCGCTCTTAATCCTGCCTTAGCAAGTGGGCCACTTTTCCTAGCACCGAGGAAGACGCTGAGATTCAAAGGGTCTGGAACAGGTTGCGCGCGCGGTGTCTCTCTGATAGCCAAGCGCATTGCTGTTTCATTCCATTTGCTGAGGTAGTACAGTAGTCCGAGCCCTGGTACCAACTGTCTTGCCTTTTAAAGTCCTGTCCGTGGGAATAATGCTTCACACCAGGGAGGTCTAATTTAACTTGTGTTAAGCCAAGTGTTATTTATAGACCGTTTGGATCAACTCTGCAAAAGAGATGGATGTATAGAAAGCCAGGCTGTAGCCTAAAGCTAAAAGAGCCTGGAGACAGAGGGGCTATAACTGCATAACCAGAGGACAGAGGATGAGGTACAGCTCACTGCACTGCAATAAGCTTCCTCTGAAATGGGTTTCCTCATGGATTTCTTCTAAGGAACAGGCGGGAGAGGTCCAATTAATCCTTCAAAGCATATTAAACCTAAATGGAAAGAGGGAGAAATTCATCATCTATAGATGTTCTCTTCTCTACTATGATTCAATCTATGTATCTGTAGATGGCTAAGAATTTTCCAAACCACAGGAATTCAGAGAGGCAACACTCTTATTTCCAGGTAATGAGCTGTAGTTCAAAACCAGTCACCCAGAAAGGGATGCCATTTCTCTGCAATTAGGATTGAAATTGTTCTGCTTTAATATGCCACTCTAAGTAGACTGAATACACCCCAGGCCAGGAAAGTTTCATATGATAGGAAAAATCTTTAAAGAAATGAATGCAAAGTTACAAGGTTATGGTTGTTTGTATAAATTTGCTGATGGGAGGGGGGCAAATAAATATATGTATTTATCTGGGCAAAGGGTCGTTTTTCTCATCAGTGTCACTTTCACCTTCCATGTAATGCTATGTAGCGAGGCTTATTTGTTGCAGTAGAATATTAGAGAAAAGTTGATTATTTTAATAAGCAGCTTCCCAGTCTGAATAGAATTTTCACCTTAATTATTTAGCTAAATAAGGAAACATGAAGGATTAAATTTTGTTAGTAACTGAAACTTTGTAAATTCAGGATAGCATTGATTAACTATTGCTTCATCTTATAAAGAAAAAATATAAATGTGCATTTTAATTAATGAGAGAGACTTTTCACTATGTCCCTAGTAGGAAAATTCTAGTGTTCCAAAACATTCAGTGCTTGGGTAAATATACTTTTTTGGAGCAATGCGTCATACAGATTTCTCTAGTCAGAGTATATCTTTTTGGCTGAATCAGTCCTTATTTAGCAAAAAAGTCCCCATTAGTTTTGGACACCAATGCAGCTGAGTGTTGGGGTCCATCTGTGGATTAAATTTTTCCAAGGAAGTGACAGTTATGCTCTTACTGATTCCCTCCATGGTAACCACCTATAATATTAAAGCCAAATATTAGTCACAGTCTAGATCTGCAGTGAGATTATGAATGGTCGTGTGACGCGGGAGGAGATTGTTTCACGAGGAACATAAATCTCTCCTTTGCATTTATGTAAAGATCACCAGCAATTAGGTATATTTTCAGGTGTCTGTTAACCATCCATGCAGCCCAATTTCATAATGATAAAGATGAAAAACTCCTGTTATTTGCATCTACTAGGTAGTAAGAACCACTTACTAGTCTTTGCAGTAATAATTAATAATCATAAATAAATAAATGTTATGTTGACTTGAAATGTAGACAGGACGAGTTTGCAGTCTGCTGCTATGAGGACAAGCCGTCCACTAGGGTATTTTAAGCCACTGAATGTAATCTGTTGGGAAACGGCTTTGGCAATCTCACTTACTGCACTGGTAAGATTTCATCTCCATAATAAATTCAATAAAGGGTAGTAGCTACTTGTTGAGTAGCTACTTTGTACTTTAGCTGTGCGCCAGGTGAGATAGGAGACAGAAGAGCCCTAGGAGGACCAGTTCCTTCTCTTTAAGAATTCACAATCTCTAACTGAGAAGACAGACAATGCGCAAGTGAAATGACTAAATGACAAGATAAGGCAGCCTCTGATTAAGTGCTACAGTGGATTTGTGAAAAAAGGAAAATCTGGAGAATGTCTGAGGAGTGTAGAATGAAATGGATTAGAATTTATGGGGAAGTCTTTAGAATGGAAGACAACACGTGTGACATAATAGCTTGCATAGTTGTGTTAAGGATGCTGAGAGCATACCAGAAGACACGGTTGCCCCTCACTCAGATTTTGTCCATAACGGTATGCCCCTGGCTCTGACTATATGCGTGTAATTGTGTTTATAAATTATAAGCTGCTTCTAAGAGTGGCATGTCCTTCCTGTATGCCACTGCCTGCACAGTTTCCTCTAAAGCAGTGGGATTTAGTCCACAAGACTTATTTGCCATTTGTCACACACAGCGATGATGCCTAGCTGATCTGGCAGACCTGGGAACGCAGCATATCACATAATGCAGTGGTCCCCAGCCTTTTCGGCACCAGGGACCAGTTTTGTGGAAGACAATTTTTCCACAGACTGTGGAGGGGAGGGGCGGATGTGCAGGCGGTAGTGCGAGCAATGGGGAGCGGCTGTAAATACAGACGAAGCTTCGCTCACTCACCCACCGCTCACCTGCTGCTGTGCGGTCCAGTTTCTAACGGGCCACGGACCAGTACCAGTCTGTGGCCAGGGGCTGGGGACCCCTGACATAATGGCTTTTCTAAATTGAAATTTGTTTGATTGGGAGTTATTTTCCCTCATGTAATGTATGTATCCTCAGACTCTAACTGGTTGCCCCTGTGGCACTCTGTACATAGTTCTAGTATAGCATATTTTGTTCCTCTCATGCTGTTACAGATATATTTTTCCCTGTATTTGTCTCCACCTACCAATGGGGAGCTTTTCAAAGTCTGCTGCCAGGTCTTTTTTTTTTAATCTTTATATCCTTATTGCCCTGCACGTGGCCAAGTAAATAAATCAGGCTCAGTAAATGGCAGTTGAATGATGAAAAGAATGAAAGTAACAATATTTTTGAGTATAAGATGACTTTTGAATAATGACTCAGTAATAACTCATTATAATAAACATAAGCTATTTCATTTTTACCTACAATTGCGTGGGCCTATCAGGATACCATAAGAACAGTGTCTTCTGCATTAAATGACCCCAGACTAGCTTATTTAAGCCTTTCTGCTTGTTTTTCCTTCTTCTCCATCAATGAGCCTTCACTTCTCATTTTTGCTTCTGCCAGCGTGCCTTGAATTTACCAGGCTGTCACTGTGTTCTGTCTAATTTGTTGATTCTAATATGCACTGGGCTGAGAAATTATGTAACCAAGGTTGTTTAAAAATATATGCAAAGTAAAAGTAAATATGATCTAAAGGGCTTAAAGTGGATGCATATTTTTGAAATAGTATGAGCATATGCTAAATTTGGAGTTACCTTGTTTTGGTCAGTTTCCTTTTTGGATAAAAAAGCTGCAGGATATGGACTTATGACATCTATTTTAGCTTCTCAGAGCACTTAAATGCTTCAGACCTTGTATTTGCTGTGTTAGGAATAGTTGAGAAAGAGCTCTGGAAAAGTAAGATACCTGTGTGTTTGCAGATATGCATATGTTTATACATTTCTGTACAAGAAAATCATACACTCATTTGTGAGAAATGCTTACTCTGTCCATTAAATATATCTTTGTTTTCCATCAAATACGTTAAAACCAACAACAGTTAAGTGGGATGGTTCTTTAAGAAGCTCACACTTCCAGAGCAGCTGAGTTATTATTTAGCAAATTCTCTCTGTTATGCTCTGGAGGCCTTTATTTATCTCACGTGGGTGAGACAATTCCACTCTGAAAATGCCGTATTCATCTTAGGGCCAGACCCTCACATTACTGTCATTCTTAACACAATGATCGTGATGATCATTTCATTTGTGTCACCTGTGGCCGGTTAGCACTCAGAGGTAATATTCTACAGCTTCGGTTCCTTCCCTTTTAACACAGATGGTGGTCCCTTTGACCTGATAGCCCTGCCATAAGATGCATGCAACTTGGCTTTTTCCACAACTAACAATAACAACGACAAAACAAACAACTTGGCACGATCAATGCTCCTCACTGTCGTAGACGTTTCAGGAAGGTGCCACAAGCTACAAAGAAAATGCAAAGCATATTTTGAGTAATGTCAACAATAGTGTAATGATAGTTTTGAAAGAAAGTTTACATACATGCCTGAATATCTAAGTTTGGGGGTATGGGCTTTCACAGTTTACTGTATGTGGGTTTCTAAGTGTAAAGTGTATTTAAGTCTTTTGTTTAATTGTCAAACAATATATGCCCGTTGTGAGATACGTACAAGATAAACATTACAAATATAGGAGAATGTAGGAACATACAGAAAATAAAATAAATTCATATTCCCACCATTATAAATACTTTGGTTATCTCTTTCCCTTTGTCCTATAGTTCTGTTTCTATTTTTATATCGTTATTTTTCATAATTTTAAATCAATTGTGTCATACTTCTTGAAAAATGAGTACCAAACTTTTTATATTTAAGCATTTGTCATGTAATCAAAAACCATTTGTAGGCATATATTTTAATGTTTGCATATATTTTATTTCCATAATATGTATGAACCATACTGTAATTAATCATCACCTATTCTTATGCATTTATATTCTTTTTCTCTATGCTCACAAGGATGTATTAACTGTCCTTGTAGATTAATGTTTATCTTCATCTCTTACTGTTTTCTTAGAGGAGGTTTCCGAATTTGGAATTACCAGGTCAAAGGGTATGATCTCTTTTTTTTTTTTTCCCCAGGTACTATCAGAATTGATTGAAAACCTAATCTAGGGTTTGTGAACTTGCATGGGAATAAATTACATCTTTATTTTCACTCATCTCTAACTGAAATTTGGCATGTTTTCCAATTGTAATGTAAGCAACAAATCACAGTAATATTAGCATGACCTTGACTTTGTCACCAATACAAATCATGGATTTTTCACATCATGCTGGAGTCGTTGTAGACATTTCGAAATATCTTTCAAGTTCAAAACTACTTCAAAATTATGGTACTTATAAGACCTGCTGCTAGATCTTGTTATTTAATGTATTACTAAAAGAGGCATGTATATTACCATATTGCAGGTTTAAAAAATATTCTAAAAGCTTTATTTTAATATAATCGGCCTCCCTTGCAATCTGACATGTTTCATTTGATGCATTTAAAAATACTACTCTGAGAAGAGGTCTGTAGGTGTCACCAGTTTGCCAAAGGGGCTCATGTACAGAAATCCATGCTTGTCGTGATGGTAGCAACTCCTCCTCAGAAGCCTCGAGGGCCAGAGCTCTGCCTGGAGCTCCCCTTTGCCAAGACAAATCTCTCGAGGAGCAAAAGAACCCTCACCTCAACTTTGGGTTCTTGTCTTCTGTTCACTCGGACTCAGCTGACACTAGTGAAGCTTTCCTTTCGACTGACAGTTTGTTTCTTTGTGTGTGTGTGTGTGTGTGTTTTTCTTAATTTATTTTTTATACAACAGGTTCTTATTAGTTATGTATTTTATACATATTAGTGTATATGGGTATGATCTCTTACAACTATTTTTAAAATTGCAGTTCTTTCAAATGATATCCAGTGCATTGATTTTCAAGGATGTTCTAAATTCTGACCTTGACAATGGTGATAGCACTGCACAGTGGGGAGAATTTGGGCTTCCGGTCAGCCTGATATGATTTGCAACATTGATCTAGCTAGTTGTGAAAGACTGTTAGAGAGATTAGAAATAATGTACATGAAATCCCTGACCCATAGCAGTCACTTAGACCAAGTAGTTGTTTACACTACGACCGCGGCTACCGCTACTAAGGATGATGAAAATGACAAGATGAGTCAATAACTTAGTTGGAAGAATAAAATATTTTATTTATTTATTCATTTATTTATTTTTGGCTGCGTTGGGTCTTCATTGCTGTGCGCGGGCTTTCTCTAGTTGCGGCGAGCAGGGGCTACACTTTCTTGCGGTGCGCGGGCTTCTCGTTGCGGTGGCTTCTCTTGTTGTGGAGCGCGGGCTCTAGGCACGCAGGCTCAGTAGTTGCGGCATGCGGGCTCAGTAGTTGTGGCTCGCAGACTCTAGAGCGCAGGCTCAGTAGTTGCAGCGCACGGGCTTAGTCGCTCCGTGGCATGTGGGATCTTCCCGGACCAGGGCTCGAACCCGTGTCCCCTGCACTGGTAGGCGGATTCTTAACCACTGCACCACCAGGGAAGTCCCGAGATATTTTAAAGAGATATTTTTACACAGTAAATCTTTAAATAACATAGCCGTCTATGGCAGTGCCTGATTATGTGCTAAAATCATAAATGAAGAGGTAAGTAACTGAGGCATTCAGGAGCACATCATAGCTACAGCTGGACGTATAAACTGGTGTTAGATAAGGGAGGAAAGTAAAGTGAATTTTCCAGTTGATGGTCAGCATTTGTATAAATTCACAAGTAAAGGGATATTAGGATTGAACAGTGAATTTGGGCCAGATTTTAGACCCTTAAGACAAGCATGAGAAGCCGACACTTTCGACAGAGAGGGATCTACAGATGAGTGAGTAGGAAGATAAGAGATGTAAGCAGGACCGTTGCAACATTCATCTGTCATTTCTTCCGCCATTGCCTCTGGCTGCAGCCCTACCATGTGATCTTCTGTTCTGTTTTGTTTTGTTTTTTATATGATTTCCCAAGTCCCAATTTTAATTTATTAAGAAACAGAGATATAGAAATTACGTTCCAAGAGAGCTCCTCGTCCGAATGGAAGCTGCAGATACGGTTTCAAAGCCTGCTGATTTCACATCCAGAGTTTCCTCCTCTACTTTCTGAAGAATATAACATTTCATAGCCTCTCCGCTCAGACAAATCTAGAAATCATAGAATAGGACTTATATTTTTCACAGACACTTAGTAATTCCCTCAAATTATTTTTACCCTGATTACAGTATATAACGTTTGGCCTTTTACTCCTTATACAGAGCCTAATTCCCAATGTTTGGCTCACTTTTCACGCTGTGGGAGGATTTCTTCCATGTTAAAAATAAATTTGATCCTCCTTCATTGACCAGTTTCTGCACTGCAGGCATAGAACCTCAAATGATACTTAATTCCAGGCTTTTCATAAAGGTATGTTTTAGTATTCAAACCCCTCGTGTATAGTTGCAAATAAATAAAACATGTATCATAACTATGCAAAAATAAAATGCTTGTATCCTACTATTGACAATAACATGAATGACAAATGATAACAGAACAGATAACATTAATAGCATTATATGACTATTAAAAGAAAACCCAAGTTATGTCACTACTCACCTTATAGGTGCTTAATATTTTAATGTACTGATTAGGACCAAATCCAGATATTTCTTCTCCTGCATGTGGATTTGAGCTACCTCCAGCTACTTCAAATGTTACGGAAATTCAAATGAATTATCACTATTTTATAACTATCACTAACAAGCATTTTAGAAAATTGTTTCCATGGTTAGCAATAGAGAAACTCTGAATTTACAACACAGACTTAAATTCTGTTCCTAGTGTTTCAGCTTCAGATCTTCTTATCACTAAAGAAGATCTCATTTCAAAACTTGTATTTATACCAGAATCTATTCTTTTACAGGGTTTGCATAACTGAGCCACCAAGTTATCCAGGCAGGAACTGACATTACAAGTAATGCTTTTTTGTAACCTGATTGTCATTTCCCTGCGTGTAAACTGAAATATGTGTAGACTCACACTGTACTTGTTAAGTCAACTTGGGGAAAAACAATCAGTTAGGAGAGTGAACCTCTCATATGTGTTAACACAAGCTATAGTGCTTCCCAAAAAAAATCCTTGAAAAATAATGATATATTTCCCACTTGGGCAAAGGACAAATCCCAAAGCTCTTGCTCTTAATGTCTATTATTTTTATATAAAAATGTAGTGCCTCCTCAGTACAGGTTTAAGTAAAGGAAGGAATGTAGTTAATAAATTAATTGGCAGAAAGCAAATTCAGAGTTTATCTAAACATTCAGACACACACACACACACACACACACACAGTTATAGCTGTTGACATAATGATGACACGCCTAAAAACCTCCTAAGAGCTTGAAGACAGCTGAATTTTGACTTGCAGTTGCTTCAGTCTGACAGAAGAGCTGTAGTCAGCATTGAGACTACATTTCTCAGCAAATTGCTGTCATGATTCTGATTTTATGGTGTCCAGAGTTCAGTTGTATCTTACAATTTACAATTTTTAAAAAATCATCTACTCAGCCGTTGCACCCATATTTCTTATGTGTTAAAATACCAAAACTTCAAAGTAGATAGCAGCAACTCTCTCAATGTTTTTCGACAGTAGAATAACTATAAAGCTCTGAGGCTAAACAGCTTCAATATTTCCGTACGACACTAGCTAAGTACATGTATCATAAGGAGTTTCCTTAGAAGAGCAGACAATAATGAAGAAGGCTATTTGTATTTTCTTGCAGAAGTTATCTGAACGTCTGCCTGGTCAAAGCATCATTTAGCACGAGAGAGTTAGTCACCGATGCCATACCCATCGTTTCAAAACCCAAGCAGTAACATGGGAATTTATGCAAGGCTCTTTAATACTGGGCTCAAAATGCATCAGCGCTCTTCCCTAAGTGAATTAAGCACAGAAATTAGTTTACCCCTTGCTATGTTCCTTCCTCATGCATTGCTCGTCTTCATTCATTTCTTTTCTCCACGGTCTGTACATTATTTCAAATCCTACCCAAAAGGCAGGGGCTAGGACCCCAATCTAGCCGGTAATCAAGGCAGGGTGCTCAACACTGTATGATTATCGTAACTGAGTATTTGGTTCATCTCTAGAAATACAGCTCAGGATCGGTGGGATTCCAGCTCCACAGGACGCCTTGAAAAGCATAACCTACAAAGCAACATGCTGGAGAAAGTACCATGCACACTTGAGAATCTAAAACACCAACCCATATCCTGCAGGTGAGACAGTCCAGTCCGCAAACAATTCATTTTTAAAATTATTCCTCCGTTAGGGAAAGCATTCTTTGCGAATTGACTTACAGGCAGGGACATCAAACCAAAAAAGAAAGAAAAGACAAGCAAACAAGAAAGAACCCTAGGCCTTGACAGATGCTCTGCTCTTTCTCTCGTCTCCTGAACCCTCTTCCAAGTCTCCATCTGAAGGCAGCCTGACCTGCAGCCCGTTTCAAGCCACATAGGAACTGGAGGTCTTTCCTACAAAAGATTTCACCCCTAACTCCTTTGCAGACCCCCTCAGACCAAGAAAAAGTTTTCTCACAGCATTGATTTTGAGAGTGTCTGAGTTCATGCTTGAAGCAAATTTCATAATTTCCTTTCTGTGCAAATACCAAGGTATTTATTTATCTTACGTAATTTCCAGGGAGTCAGTTACATGACCTGACTTCTATTCTGTTGGTCCACTGAGGGACCTTACCGTCAAACAGTCACCCTTGGTGAGAACGTACCCAAGGACTGATCTATGACTGCAAAGGAACTTAACAATTCCTGGAAGGAAAAGGGTTAAGCGCCAGTAAAAACAGCATAAATTTACACATGACCTAGTGTGATTACACGTTTCTTCTCTTCCTTGCAAGGGAGTAACAATGGCAACCCCCATAACTAATGCTTCTGGTCTAAAAGCCTTCTCCCTAAAGGAACTGTTTTTACCCACGTTAGATGATCTCAACAGCCTCCTCGTTAGAAAGGATCTCTAGACAGAGAGATGGACTTGCTGGTGAGTTTTCTTTCCAAAGGATCTAAAAGATTCATTACATCATGGGAAAATCATCTCCACTATTGGGCTGTAGGGAGTAGCCTCATGTGATTGGTTTGTGACGGTTTGATTCTGACTGAAAGGTACTAGAATTACAACTGCTTTGCCCCAAACCTAACTTGCTAGGAAGGGAAATGGCTTGAGTAGCCAGAGGACTTGGCTTCAGAAAGAATTATGGGCAGATAAGCGTCACTGCAGTGGTTTAAGTTAAAAAAAAACAATAAAAAAACCTGGCTCTGATAATACTGCTTTTCATCAAGCACCACGCTCTGCTTTCTTTCTGCGAAATATGGGAAGAGGATTGTCTAACAGGGGAAGAGTGTTTGGGGAAAAATAGAGGACCCCAGTTCGTCTTCCTTTATTGATGAGATCAAATGCTTCAAAGAGTGAATGAGACAGATGCCAAAGTCTGCCCTGTCTTCACCCTGCAGTGGAGGCTTCCCTAGATGAGCGAGCGCATTGCTGCAAATTGAGCTTTCGGGGGGCGGTGGGGGGGGGGATTTACTTGGACCAGTAGAAAGTGGGCAGAGCCGGATTGGGAAGGTAGGGGCAGCCTCTCCCTCTCTCAACTCAGATCTCTTAACCGTCCACCAGCCCGCTTTCCTTTTCCCTTTTTCCTTTAGGAATTTTCCATCAGCTGGAGAGCAAGGACATCGGTTGTCACAGTGATGAGAGAAGTTGCACTTTTGCCCTTGGCCGTGGGTGCATCTGGGGGCCTGTGTTCGTGCAGCAGCGACGCAGGGGACACCCTGCCAATGCAGCCCTGTTCTCTCCCCCCCCTCCCTCCTTCCTTGCTGTCTGCACACAAATTCCTCCAGGAAAAACGCTACAGTGTTTTTCTGTAGATACCTAGATATCTAGATACCTAGATCTGCAGAGATCTAGAGCTGGTCTTGGGGACTTTTGAATACGATTGATTCTAAATAGTGTTCAGTCTTAGAAGTCCTGATGAAGAACTGAATTAAAACGGAAAAAGTAGTAACCCAGGGAAAAGTAAGGAAACATTCAGAGACAGAGATCCTTCGTTGGAAGGTTTTTCTTTAAAAATCAGTTCTTCCAAAAATTCTTTGAGTGCAGGGATTACCCTGGCACCAGATATGGCCAACTCCTAAATGAGTTCTCCCAAGCATATCCTCCTTCTTTTGTTCATGAAAAACAATGTAAGATTGACCCTTTTTTCTGGGAGATTATCTGCAGCAAGAAAAAGACCCAGAGCAGAGATACACACTACTTGGTAGGGGAATATCTCTGTATTATAAGACCCATAGGAAATAAAGCCTTTCTGTGAAACCTGGGTTTTTCTAATATTTTCAATCTAAATACGATCCTTCCCATGGTCATAGAACAGGGGTCTGCAAACTACAGCCCCCAGGCCAGACCTGGCTCCTCATGTACACAGCCTGTGAGCTAAGAAAGTTTTTATGTTTTTAAATGGTAGGAAAAAAAAAAACAAAAGAAGAAGACTACTTTGTGACAGTTGCATATTTTATAAAATTCAAATTCTGGATTTATAAATAATGTTTTATTGGAACACAGTCATACTTATTTGCTTATACAATGTCTCTGATTGTTTTTCTGCTGTAATGCAGAGGTGAGAGGATAAGGCAGAGACCATGTGTGGCCCACAAAACAGAAAATATTTACTATTTGGCCCTTCACTGAGAAAGGTCTGCTGACTGTTGGACCAGGATGATGCCATGGAGTGTAAGACCAAGCGGAGTTGAAAGGATGGGAATGCTACATTCCTGATACTGTGATTCTAGCAGGCTGAACACATTTCATTGAAGGGGCTGTTTAACCGTTGAGGCCTCCTTGTTAAAGTGGTGATAGATGCTTGGAGATTTATTTTCAGATTAACTACATAATGATTGTAAGCTATGTATTCAACCACCACAGATTTTCTGTTGAAACTCATCATCATTGATATATTTTGATCAAATTTACTTCCACATTAAAATTAAGTGGCTTCATAAAATAGAGTTAAGGTTACTATTAATATCAAGCCTTAAAATCAGTGAATGTCAAAACTGATTCCAAAGAGATTGAGTACATTTGGACCTATTTTTCAACCTTGCTTGTTTTCTTGATTTTGGTAAATTTAGAGCTAGACTGTTTCAAGCTTGCTGGTCTGTAAAGGGATCTGAGAGTCTGTGAAACCACCAGGTAATTATTTACCTTTGTGTTGCTTCAGTTCAACCAGTCTTTAATCTGATCTCATCAGCTATCATTGTGTCGCACTTAATAGCGTGTATTGATTAAAAAACAACATCAAAACAACAAATAATTGAACAAATTGGATTATTTTGCAAATCCTGGTAAATTTCCTCTAGGAACTGAAGTACAAAGTCACCTAAAACTTATTCCTCCTAGACATTTCTAAGAATTCATAGAAGTTTGGTCTTTTCTCCCTGAGGCCCATTAAATGTGCCTGTAAGTCTAATTTAATCCTATTCTATAAGAGTTAAATTCCCTTTAATATCAAAAGCTCAGATTAAAGATAGATATAGGGCTTTTGGACTTCTGCTCATTTGAAAGTTTTCTTTAAAAGGAAGAGAAAGTGCAGCCCATTCCATTATGAATTCCCCTGCCCCTGTTTTGTCATTGCACTATGAACAAGATGAAATGCTAAACCCACAGGCAGACCCTGAAAACCAGATTCTAACATGTGAAAGAAAAATCTTCCTAAAAATCTTGATTTTCAGCGAGCTTGCTTCTGATAGGTTTGTCACGGGACATTGTTTTTTCCTTAAGAAAATTACATAGTCATCAATGGCTGTACTTCCAGAGAGAACAACTGGCCGTTCAGATTACGTGGCATAGGTGGACACATTTTTAGAGTTTGCCTCTAAGAGTCAATTAAAGAGAAACCGAACGGGGAGGGATCGAATAGGAAGATGATGGTATTTTAAATATAATAAATGACTGTATTTCATGAGGAATTCCACAAAGAAAATTCATCAAATATTAAAAAGAAATAAAGCCAGCTCATTCCATTGCAATGGAATTTTCACTTTCAGAATCTACTCTAATGAAATGAAAATGATGATATGAATTACCTCAAACAATAGAGGATTCCCCCAAATCCATTAAATTTAATACCAAGATTTTTTATTTGAAAAAGGGAGTTGAGTGATCTTCGGGGTTAAATACTCATCAAAAATTCATGGACAAATTAATTGTCTTTTTTTACCCTGAAGAGGGAGTTGAACAAGGTTCTCTCTAGAGTTATTTTTGTGTGGTATCTTTGGCCACACTAAAATGGCATAAATTGTACTTTATTTTATTGGCTTTCTTACCAATTTGATCTACTAGAAATAAAACTGTTATAGTCAATTTTTAAAACTCCTGCATGAACTTCAGTCCTCTGGCAGTCATATCATTTAAATGATTATAATATAAAAACAGTTCAATGAGCGTCATTCCCTTGGTTCTCCATGCCTTGGGGGGGTTTCAGTTCTATGACATTCAACATGGCTTGATTATCTTATTTCTTTTCTTTGTTTTTGCACCGTTACTTTAATCTGATGACCTCTGAAGGCTGACCTAAAGGTGTTGTTACTCCTATGACATTATTATGATCACCATCATTGTAGTTTTCAGTACAGAAAATGCTAACTTAGAGACCACTGCCTTCTTTCTTCATCGCGAATAACTGTATGTGCATTTAAAAACAATAATGTTGTGTCTTTTCAACACAATGTTCTTCCAGGAATATGGAGTTCCTTCACAGAGGCTCCTGGAAAGACTAAACAGACTGGCAGCCATCCTTGCAAATAATCAGAACACAAGAAGGTAGTGCAGTGGATATTTTCAAGAGTGTTTCCTTTGTAAATAACCATACCAGCAAGTCTTTGGAGGCCTCCCTCTTGTTTACAGGTTATGATCATGAACAAAAATCAACGATTTATTCTAGTGACCCGACAAAGCATTTTACGTAAACTAAATATGAACATGCCCCTCATTCAAATATTGAATTTAAGTAGCCACAAAATAGCCATTAAAATAGAGTGTAGTTTACATCACAAATGGCTACTTTTCAATACTTCCAAGAATACACTTTGCACATGCCCTTGAATCAACGGTCATGAGTGTCCTGATATAAACCCAAACACAGCTTTACAACTACTTCATTTATTAACAGAGACACCTGTTCTCAGATGTGACTCCATCACTCTCTTTAGAACACTTTGAATGAAAAATGAACTTATTTAGTTTTTATGTTCTGATAAATTGATTGCAAATAACCCTATTAGATATTAAGCTTCCTTAACTGTGTGTTCTATAAGAGGGAATTTTAAAAGCATGAAAAATAAACTTAGAAGTCGAATTTAAAAAGACTTTTTTTCTAAAAGGATATCAAAGAATAGATCCCAAATGAAGGCAGCACCAAATTCATTAAGGACTCTCTCGCCTCCCTGACTCCAAAAAAGTGGACATGGAAAAGGTCCACGGTGGAGGAGTCTACAGCAAGGGTATACAGCTGGGTATGCAGTTGGCTTTAACTGAAAGGCCCAGTTTTGATATTATACACAAATGTGGAAGCAAAACATCAAATCTAAATGGAAAAGCAATAAGTTAAACTATCGTGAGGACAAATAAATGTTTGAAAGTTTCGTTTCTCAGTTGTTATTCGACCCCAGCATTGACCCAAAGTAGCCAGGTGGCCACGGTTGCAGAACAAACAGACTCATGGTTCTCCAGCTCACGCACTCAGCCCTCAGCCCCTTTCACTAGGCTTTGTTACTAACCAGACCCCTGGGCTAGAAGAGAGTCCCAACACACTTTACACAATCCCCTTCCACAGCTGGTTGTATTGTATGACCAAACAGAGAGAGAGAGAGAGAGATGGAGACCTGGCAGATTGCAAAGCGTCAGAGTTACCTTCCCTTTGGTATATTGATGTGGTAGTACGTCCTTCTTGAGCCAAAATGGTAATCTAGCTGCTAATTGCTAGATCGTCGCAATTCCTGTTTTAATAGCAGATGAGATTCGTTATCTCTGTTACTGAATCGTGTGAGTGCATGTGCCACTCACAAAAATAAAGCATGTTAATTTGGAAAGCTGGACTTTTTTAAACGGATAAATTCTTGGGAACTAAGCTTTATAATAAATGTTCTAGATGAAGAAAAACACACAGTCATGCTGGCTGATGTTACTTCATTTTTTAAAAACTTTTTATTATATATTGAAGTGTAGTCGATTAAGAATGTTGTGTTAGGGCTTCCCTGGTGGCGCAGCGGTTGAGAGTCCGCCTGCCGATGCAGGGGACGCGGGTTCGTGCCCCATTCCGGGAAGATCCCACATGCCGCGGAGCGGCTGGGCCCGTGAGCCATGGCCGCTGGGCCTGCGCGTCTGGAGCCTGTGCTCCGCAACAGGAGAGGCCACAACAGTGAGAGGCCCGCGTACCGCAAAAAAAAAAAAAAAAAGAATGTTGTGTTACTTTCAGGTGTATAGTGAAGTGATTCAGTTATACATACACATATGTCTATTGTTTTCCAAATTCTTTTCCCCTTTAGGTTGCTACATAATATTGAGCAGAGTTCCCTGTGCTGTACAGTAGGTCCTTATTGATTATCTAGTTTTCAAATTTATTTATTTTGGCTGCACCGGGTCTTAGTTGTGGCACATGGGATCTTTAGTTGCGGCGTGTGGGCTCTTAGTTGCAGCATCCTTAATTCAATCCCTAGTTCCCCGACCAGGGATTGAACCCGGGCCCCTACACTGCGAGTGTGGCGTCTTACCCACTGGACTACCAGGGAAGTCCCTATCCATTTTAAATACAGCAGTGTATGCATGTCAATCCCAAATTCCATAACTATGCCTCTGCCCCACCCCTCCCTCCAGTAACCATAAGTCCCTCCTCTAAGTCTGTGAGTCTGTTTCTGTTTTGCAAATAAGTTCACTTGTATCATTACTTCTTTTAAGACTCCGCATATAAGTGATATCACTCGATATTTCTCTTTCTCTGTCTGACTTACTTCACTCAGTATGACAACCTCTATGTCCATCCATGTTGCTACAAATGGCATTATTTCATTATTCCTTTTTTATGGCTGAGTAATATTCCATTGTATATATGTGCCACATTAAATGTATGACCACAAACCTCAGAGGGGACTTTGGGACGGCTGGCAATCCTGTTCTATTTCCCTAGTACATTCACACCCCTGGTCTCTGAGATGAGGGTCTGAACATTTTCTATCATCTCCACTCAAATCTCTAATACCTTTTACTCTCAGCTGATTCCCTTGCTTCTCATCACACTGGGGGAAAAAAGGAAGCAGAGAGAAGATAATGTCTTCAACCATCAGCCCTCTCTACCCCACCTGAAACCCACTTCTCCATCTCTACCTGGATATGTTGTTTTCCCTCCTGTACCTGTGGCTCCGATGTCACCCTCCCTCCACTTGTAGACGAGAGATGCCACACTCCTCACCTATGCAAAGACTCTACTTCTTTATCTCCTCTCTCCTACATCATCTATTTTTTCCTCTCTACGGGATCCTTCCCATCTGCTCATCAACATGCTCAATGACCTCCCACGAACACAAGAAAGAAAAATACAAAGAAAGGAAGAAGACATGCAAAGCTTGCCTTGACTCTGTCTTTCCCTCCAGCTATGATTATTGCACTCAGCTTCTCCCTTGTCTATCAAAAGTTTTCTAAAGTTGTCCTTACTGTCTTACCCCTTGTTCTGCACTGAATCTCCTCGAGTCAGGCATTTACTCCAGGCAGACACTCAAGTCCATGTTCAACTCTGTTCTCTCACATGTGGTGTATAAGCAGCATCCATAGTCAATCATTGGATCCCGTTCTTTACTTGGCTGTTAAGTAACCACTCTTCTCTGTCTTTTGTCAAATCTCATGGATGGCTCCTTCTCATCCTCCCTGAATGAGTTTCTTCTGTGTCTCTATCTCACAATGTTTCAGCATCCCTGGCTCTGGTACCCTACTCCCCAGGCTCCATTCAGTTCCTGGCAGAGCTCATGCAAGCCTATACCTTTAACTTCAGATCTACGCAGAAAGCCTCCAAATGTCCATCCTCAGCCCTGACCTTCTCCCACACTCAAAACGCATGGATACACAACTTCCTACTGTTTGTTCCCACTGGAGTGTCAAATAGGCATCTGAAACACAAAACTGAACTCTCTCCATTTTGCTACTTCCCCAGATTCTCAAACTTGTTTCCGCGGTAGGGCCTTTGCACTGGTTTGGAATTCTATTTCTGCAGGTATCCACATGGGCTACTTTCTCTATTCCAGGTTTCTGAGAAAGTGTTATCTCAACTGAGAGGCTTTCCCTGACTGCCCTACCTAAAACGGTATCCATCCTCTTGGCTGGGATGCACACCTTTACTCTTTTTACATAGCACTTAACTATGCCTGGCATTAAATGATGTATTTGTTTCTTTACTTTCTGTCTCTCCTACTAAACTGTAAGTTCCAAAAGGGCAAGATTATTTTTCTGGTTAGTTCATTATTGCCTTTACAATGTCTGTGAATGACCAGACACAAGGTAGACACTCAATATGTGAATACATGAATTAATGAATTTTAGAAAAACCAGGTACTGTGACTGAAAACTCTTATCTCACTGACTGCAATAATCCTAGACCTGGAAAATAGACAGATGATAGGTAGATAGATAGATAGATAGATAAAGGAAGGAAGGAAGGTCAAAAAATAGAGTGATGGCTTGGAATGAGAATCATTATTCATTGCCACAGCACTGAGGAAGTACATAGAGGTAGAAGGTATGGATCAGGTATGGGTTCTGCTTTTTAATTATGGGATGCTAGGCAAGATGCTCTCTGATTCTTATCATTTCATTGATAAAGTGCTTAGAAGAGGTACATGGGAGATTTTTGGCTTTTAAAGTTCTAAGAGATCCATACCTCATTTATGGTGACATTATATTTCTAAGTGAGGCAGTACTGCAACATCTTAGGATGACAGGGATTTGAATATTGAGATCTTTGTTCAGACTGTAAAAATAGAGACAGTCTCCAAGCGCTGAACATTTCCTCTGCGCTGCTATTGTCTGAAGTGCTTTTGCAGGCAACTCGTCATTGAATTGTCACAACAACTTTATGAGGTAAGAACTTTTAGGCCTATTCCACAGATAAGGAACCTGAGTTGGAGGTGGAGTACTGTCTGCCCTCTGTATCCGAGGGTTCCTCGTCTGGGGATTCAACCCATCCGCGGGGTATGTGTGGGGATGTGGGACCCGCAGACACCGAGGGCCAACCGTACTCTGCTATTTTATGTAAGGAACTTGAGCACCGGGGGATTTTGGTATTCGCAGGACTCCTGGCACCAGTCCCCCTCGGATGCCAAGGGATGACTATAGTTTGCCCACAGGCACACTGCTAGTAATCCACAGAGCTAGGGTTCAAATCTAGAGCCGTTCACCTCCTAGATTTTGGTCGAGGTTAATTTTGAGAGTGTGACAAAGAGAAACACAGAAAGATGGGGAGATAAGATATAGACAATGAGGACAGGAGAGATGGAGGAGTTCACAGACATAGATGCGAAGAAACAGAGGCCAAGCAAGGGATGAAGAGACTTAAGGCCCATACGAGCATGGTTACGCATCTAGGGGAACGTATTACATTCTCTCATTCTCCACACACACACTATTTACAATGAGAGAACTGCTGGAACTTCTATTTTTTTTTTCTGATACTTTCATCCTTGATAAAAGCTATATGCTTGATGAAACAAGCACTAATAATATAAAACAGTGGCCATTTCCGAATTGATTACAAAATATTAAGATATTATTTAGTTGCCAGCAGACAGTGCTACGTGGGAAGGTGGTTTGTCCTCTTTTTTTCTGTTCCTCACATCTGGATGCTGACATACGTGGAGCTCACCTTTAAATGAATATCAAAACTCTTTGAAATGCATAAAAATTATAAGACAATAATATACCTATTTACAAAGCAAATCTTCACTCATATTATTAAAATTGTGTTTATTAAACTGCTTCTATATATGCATATTGACATGACTATACTCATACAGTATATTGGCCATTGATCCCTAAATGCTGGCTGCTTTCTCATGCTATAATTAGATTGCTAAATTATTTATTAGGTTCTCAATGGACATGACCCAGACTTCGACGCCTATATTTGTAGTCATCGGCAGGCGGACTCTCAACCACTGCGCCACCAGGGAAGCCCTGAGAGTGGCAGTCTTAATGAACTTGAACTTCATCTTCTAAATGTATAATCCATGTCTACGTAGCAGAAGGAAAATCTGCTACATGGACTTCATCCTTAGGCCGTTTCCATTTGTCACTTTTAAGCATATGCGAGTTTTGACTTGAATGGTGCCCATTATATTTTGTTTCTAGGATTTATTGGCAACATGCTTCCCAAGTTATTCTTCCAAATATCATCCCCTAGAAGTGAGGGCGGAAAATAAAAACTTAATGGATTTACTTCATGGAAAAAAACATGTGTTCTCTTGTGACCACAAGGTGGCACAATGGTGACCAAAAATACTCAACCTCCTAATACAATTGCAATTACTGGAGGCTTTTACATAATTGCTGTTATTAATACAGCATTATTATCATTATGATATTCCAAAAGACCAACACATCGCCCTAGCCTTTGGTGGAAAGAGAAAGTGTCTTCATTTATGCTTTTATCTTCTTCCTTCTGCCTGCAAAATCGTTAATATTTTGCTTCCTTCCATTCCCCAACCCCCAGAAGCCCCAAGCTACACAAGGAGGTGTGCAGATCCTTTATTTATTGTCCAAAGCTTTAAAATGACAGCTTAGATAATAGTAAGTTATTGTTCGTTTCTGGAAAAGGATAAACAAAACTTTATATTGTTTGATGAATCTGATGCTGCTCTCAAAGCGTTAGTCTTTCATGACTACTCTGATATTTATTTATAATGTAAGAATAAAAAAAGCCATCTTGGAAACTTTGGTTCAGATTTGTTATCTGCAAATTGCTATTTCTCTCAGGTCCACACCAGATGTGATACTGGAAAGAAAACCCAGAATATTGCAAATGTGCTCTCCATTTATTTTATGATTGTTTGGCATTGAGATTAGACCACCTCTCCTCAGGGCTCAGGGAACTCAGAGGTCACTGGGGTCTGGGAATCCAGGTGCTGCGATCGTAGTCAGTTACGTACTTATCGGGAGGATATGAAACAGCAGCCACTTTTTCCTAAATGGAAATGAAACACAGGCTGGCCAGGTACAGTTGCCTAAGTCATTCACTGCACAAGTCACCAATCCGCAAATGCATCAGTTAATAATAACACAAAGGGCTACTAGCATCCTTGGCTGAGCATTTCCCCCCAACTTCCACAGATTAAGCCTTCTGGCATTTCAACAATTTAATAGCATATTTGATGCCCTTTGTTCATGGGTCGTAAATTCAGGTTGCCCTCATCAGAATCTTAGTGTTGTACTTTAGTGACTACGTTTTTTATGCCACTACTTGCTTCCGACCTCTGTAACTGCAAGAGCAATATTTCATTTTTTATGAAATCAGACTTGTGTCATTTTTAAATGCCTTAAATTTTGCCATTTAAAGTAGGTCCAATTTTTTAAAAGTACAGTAATATGAGATCTGAAAACTAAGTTCAACAGATATTATTATTGTAAATGAACTACTGATTTATCATGAGAAGTATCCAGTGTACATCACAGTTAGTTATACATTAAGGAAAGATTTGAAATGAAGCAGAAAATAACATGAAAGAGGAATTGTTCTGTTAAATTTAGATAGTCCCGTAATCATAAGAATAGGAAAGGTTGTAGTAAATTACATATGTTAATGAAAAAAGCACATACAAAAAACAAGAAACAAAAAAAAAGTCATGGGTAGAAGTAAAGTGAGGGGGAAGACATCACATTTTGTGGCTTCAAAGAATCACGAAAAAATATAAAGCAAACCAGGAGTGTTCAGAAACTGTGGACCAGAGAGACTGAGTAACTTCCCCAAATCCCACAGCTCGTTAGTGGCAGTGCTGGGACTAAAATCAATTACTCTTGGGAGTGGGAAGACAATACATTTAGAAGGTTGACCTCAGCCATCAACCTACACATCACAGTGAAAGCATGAATATTTAGAAAAAAATAATTTTGTGATCATTACTAAAGCATTCTAATGCTATAGCTAACAATGCTTTTGCTTTCAAATTCCTTTGAAACATGCTACTAGGACTGATACATATAGAGGGAAACAGGAAATATTAGTTGATTGAGCAACTCCTAAGTGCCAGGGAGTTATGTGTATATCTACACACACACACACGTGCACACATATATATGGATTGCGAAGAGTATATCAGGATACGTGTGTGTATTATTATCTCCATTTATACTCAAGAAGAAACTGAGGCTCCGTGACAATTGGGAAATTGCCCAAGTTCACACAGCTGGCACAGAGCGCATCTAGAATCCGAGCCCACTTCCATCTGATCGAAAGTCCATGACCCTCCTACAAGAGCGTGTCACACGTTAGAGAAAAAGACTTGTACTTCCTCATCCCAAATGACTTCAACACCTCTTGTCTGGCACCTGAAGCGAGGCAGCCAGTCTCCTGCGTGGTTCGCGTATTCCTGGGGCCACCAGCACATCACAGACCAAGCTTTTCCAAGTTCAAGTTGCGGCAGCTTATTTGGGTTGTAATGGATCGTTTTTGGATACTGAGATTGCTCCTCCCAGGACCCCTCTAATTTAGTGAAAAACACTGAGAAGTTTGAGTATAATGTATGGTATTGTGACATAAAAGTTAAACACTTGTTGAAACAGCTTGAAGTTAATACCCAGCAGGTGGTTTACATGGAATGGGCGGGTACACTGTATGATATGCAGTCTGGTTTCCCCTTCGTTTGGTACTATTCACTAAGTCTTCGTTGTATCTGAGTAGAGTAGTATTTTAATTCTCAAAGCACCATTTTACTAAATCCTGATGCCTCACTTAATGGAGAAGAAGTTTGATTTACTTCATCCGAAGTGGCTTGGGTAAGATCGTATACAAATCATTTACATTTGGATGGCAATAATTTATACTCCTTCTACGAAATGATTGCTCCTTTTAATTTTTTGTCCTTTAGCAGTAAGTCCAGATTAAAAGTTAAGGAACGTATAGGGCTTCCCTGGTGGCACAGTGGTTGAGAGTCCGCCTGCCGATGCAGGGGACGCGGGTTCGTGCCCCGGTCCGGGAAGATTCCACGTGCCGCGGAGCGGCTGGGCCCGTGAGCCATGGCCGCTGAGCCTGCGCGTCCGGAGCCTGTGCTCCGCAACGGGAGAGGCCACGACAGTGAGAGGCCCGCGTACCACAAAAAAAAAAAAAAGTTAAGGAATGTATATTAATTGACAAAACACTAAAAGAACCTAAGAATTTGCTGCTGGCAATAATAATAATAGCTCACAATTATTAGCATTCGTTCTGTGACAGCTACTGTTCTAAGCTCTTTACAAACATTATCTCGCTTAATCCTTACAGCAACTGTAAGGTGGGTACGATGAGTTTCCTCTCCTCACAGCTGAGAAAACTGGGGCATAGAGAAGTTAAGAAAATTGCCCAAAGTCATGCGGGAAGAAAACAGAGGATCCAAACCTAGGCAGCCTGCACTCAATCTCAGCTTAAATCAGCAAGAAAAACTCTAGATAAGGAAAGTAGGAATCAGAAACTCCAGCTAAGTTGCTCCAGGTTGTACAACTACTAAAAAGAGCAAACGTTGTCAGCCCAGGTGTCTGGGTCTGTCTCAGGTTGGCCTCCCTTCCTTTTAGGGCCTGCCTCAAAAAATGGAGCACATCCATTCACTGGAAGAAAAACCCCACTGCTCACCGTGTGTCCTTACCCCTGAGGCTGGCCCTGCAGGAAGACTCAGTGCTCCTGCTTCCAAGGTGACAGGCTTGGTGGCTGGTCCACGCTCGGGGCTGTGCCCCACTGTGCACTAGCATTGCCCTGGAAACGGGTGAGACTTTTAAAATTCAACTATTTTGTTTACATTCTAGAAAAGATTATCCGCATTCATCGTTGCTCTTATCAGCTGTTTCCCACACTTTTTTCCCCTTGCCCACATTCCAGCCTCGCTAAAAAAAATCAATGGCCAACCAACAGTTCTGTTCAGAAGCACTTCTAGAAAGTAACGGGCTTCTATGTAACAGAGGGTCTTCAAGGGGTCACTTTTCCCATTTAACGATTGATCTCCGGCAGCACATCAGGACCAATGATCACCTCTGGGGATTCCAGAGAGCCCCGGTCACTGGTCGTAGTAGTGATTTCTTCCTCGGCTGCATCTCCGAGGCTTTGTCTCTTTGGGCAGATCATTTTTCCTCCTATGTAAAGTGGATTCGGACTAGATGCGCCGATGACCCCCAGTGTCTTAAGAATCTTTGCATCTGGAAGTGTCAGCGGCTGGCAGAGGCTGCCTCTCCGCCTGAAATCCGGCCCCGCGGCCAGCCTCCCTCCCCAGGCAAGCTGCTATCAGATAGAACCAACAGCACAAGGCACGATAAATAACTGATCTCCAACATGTGCCTCCAATTCAAATAAAGAGCCTTTAACCACAGTGTGCAGCGCACGTGACAGAAGTATTTTATGTGGAAATTTGAAGGTTTCTGATAACTTGCTGTAAAGAAGTTTTCACAGGGTCTAAACCTCTTGGGGCTTTTCTGTCTCAAGTTCACGTTACTTAGATAGTGATTAAGAAGGTTT
Organism: Neophocaena asiaeorientalis asiaeorientalis; assembly: GCF_003031525.2. Lineage (NCBI taxonomy): Eukaryota > Metazoa > Chordata > Mammalia > Artiodactyla > Phocoenidae > Neophocaena > Neophocaena asiaeorientalis. The sequence goes on along the minus strand of NW_020174923.1, from coordinate 2,941,527 downwards.
TATAAGCCCAGCGGTAAAGGACAAAACAGAGAAAAAGCATTCTTTGGCCATGTAATTTAGCAAGACTTAGTATCTGTTTGGGTTTTCATCCACCGGGCCTGCTGAAAACTGAAAATGATTAACCTGTCTCTCTCGGCAGCCTGTGGAGTCTCCAGAGTTTTCATGGAGAACCCGACATCAGTGATGACCCAGCTCAGGTTACCTTCATTATTTAGAAGACTCTCGATCTCAGCCCAGTAGCTTTTTCTTGAGATGACAGACAGACGCGAGATCCAGTATTCTTTTACTCCGTAGTACTTACAAAATAGAAGAAATCAACGAGACCGAACAGCAAAAGGCAAGAGTTTATTTTAAATGTTCCCTGCTAGGTGCTCAGCAGCTCAGAGTCTACTGAACTTTGAACCGTTCAGCCATGTTGACCTAAGTCTCCAAACTCTGCACAAAAGATCCCAAACCACAGGCCTGGATATTTCCCGAGAAAAGGAGCACAGGGTGACCTGATGAAACAACAGGCTGCCTGCCCCCGGCCAAATCTCATGACCCAACCACACGGTCGTCAGAGGCTCGTGTGAAGTTGCTTTAGTAAACTAAGAGCCGTGAAAGAGGAACTTGGGAATTCACTTGGACGTAAGCTTTTTCTTACTGAAGAAAAGCTCCAAAGCAATGCGGAGGAATCGCGGTGTCCAGGCAACAGTAGGATTTTGCCTCTTCAGGAAAACGTCCCTGTAGGAGGCCTTGCCTGCTCTCTGCCCACAGATGGATTCAAACTGCGTCTGTTACTAGCTTTCATTTTTAAAGCCCTCCCACCCAAGACAGCCTTTGCAGAGAGTTTGCCAAGTGCCTCCCTGCTGCTTTGTCTGTGTTATTCCTCCTTGCATTCTGTGTGCAGTGCCACAAGTTTTTTCTCCAGAGCACGGGTCACAGTGCTTTTAAAAGTGAAAGTTAGAGAGTGAGAGATTGGCTGCAGCAAACTTAGAAGTGGGGCGGGGCTTTGCGATTTAGAGAGTGCCAAGGGTGTAAAGGATGTTTCTAGAAGTCCGAAGGCAAAGCTTACCTTAAAAAAAACCAAACCAAAACAACCCAGGGGCTTGTAGTGTCTTACAGCATATTGAGAATGGAAGAATCAATGCTTATAATGGATGGAACTAATAGAGTATTTTAAACTGGGTAGAATGAGTGCCCAATCATTTAAAGGAGAGTGGTCCAGAGACTCTGCTTCACGTACCCTGGCCAACTCAGACGGAACGAAGTACGAATATTTAAAGTCAGGGTCTGGGCTCTTGGTGTATTATGTATTCAGAGTCCACGTGGATGAATTCATGCAGTCTGATCTCGCCGGGGGTTCTTAAACAGCCTCGGTAGAGCTCTGCTTTCCTGCCCAAGCTGTACGGTGCTTGCTGGCCTGAGTCTGCAGAGATTTCAGGTCACCAGCCCTAGTGAAAGTCCCATTAGAATACAGAATGTAATTCTGCAGGAGGGATGGAAGAAGGTTAAGGGCAGCCCGACAACAGGCCTGGCCCGTTATCTTATCAAGGTCACTCGGCCCTCACTGTCTCAGAGGGATTTCCAGGCCTAAAGTAATTCTTTTGTATTTGTTTTACAATCATAGCGGTATTTCCTCGACTCTCCCAGAAAACATGTGGTTTCCACAGAGGCCCGCTCCGTGAAATGGCATCTACAAGTTCAGGTTGGACATAACTGGTACGTCCTTTTTTTCCTTCCCGCTCCGTGAAATGGCATCTACAAGTTCAGGTTGGACATAACTGGTACATCCTTTTTTTCCTTCCCAGCCTTTCTCTCCCGGTTAATCCCCTCTAGCTCTATGGCTCACTCTATCAGTTTGGAATTGTATTTATCGCCACCCCTGCAGAAGTCTGGAGATGGCGCTCTTTCTTCTTTTCTTTTTTTGCGGTACGCGGGCCTCTCACTGTTGTGGCCTCTCCCGCTGCGGAGCACAGGCTCCGGACGCGCAGGCTCAGCGGCCGTGGTTCACGGGCCCAGCCGCTCTGCGGCACGTGGGATCCTCCCGGACCAGGGCTCGAACCCCTGCATCGGCAGGCGGACTCTCAACCACAGCGCCACCAGGGAAGCCCTGCGCTCTTTCTCACTTGTCCAATTTCCCTTGTCAGGAGCATCCCTGATTCTCACGCTTAAGGGAAGGGCTTCAGGCGCGTCAGCCACCAAGTCTGAGGCCCAGGTGAGGAAGAGGACGAATGCATGAAGGTAAGAGGGCCTTTGATGGCTAAGTCAGCCCCAGCCGAAGAGCCTTCTTAGAAGTCACATCCGGACAGTTCTGCTGGCATCTTGTGGGTCAGAACTATGGCACAGAAGCATACCCTCCACTCCACCCTCGGCTGCAGGAGAGACTGGGAAACACAGCTGGAATTGTTTTTTTAACCTGGGCACTTTATTATCCCAGTTTGGAATGTGTCAAGTCAGGGTAAAGCTAAGAATGAGATATCTGATGACGTGGGAATTAACAATATCCACCCCTTTGTCTCCTGTGTGGGGATTAAGTGTATCCGTGCACAGCACCTAAGGGTACTTGATGAGCTGGTGGTCCACGGAAACAGCGTTTCCTTCTCTCTTCCTGTGTTCCCTCTTCCCAGGCTATAAAACACAGTGGAGCAGTGCCTTGATGCCATGATTTATTTTCTAATTGGGTCTACTGAGTAATGTCTTTTTTAGGGGGAGACGAATGCCAGAAGAAAGAACATTCTCATCATTGACAGAGCACTTCCAACTAGAAGTGCTATTTTGCAGGCGGGTTTCTAGCCATGCTTACAGGAGCACTTAATTGTTCGTTTGAACAGACCTGTTCTGCAAACTGTTAGAAACGAGTAACAAATGGTTTCTAATTCTGCCCATATCCTGGCTCTATGAAACAGCAATCTCAGTGTGGGTGCCCCGTCCCCCCTGCTGACCACAGCCGCAGAATTTCCACTAGTGTAGGCACACACTTTTTGCACAATTTTAAGATCTTTATTATTATGTAACTCACTGGGGTGTCAAAGTGTGTTATCAATCTAAACAGAAAATGGGAGATAAATGTTACATGGGGTTGTACATTCTATTCCGGGTAAGAGAATTTGATGGAAGAGGCACGAAGCCCAACAGAGTGTATTTACTGGACGCTGACACCTCTATCCTGATACTAACAAAGCAAGATCGTGAACAAGCAGAGTCCAGGAAGGAAAGTGAATGAAACTAGATGGGCGTGAAACATGCCAAAAAAGGGGGCAAGTTTGTTTGTCGTAGTGTTGGCCGTGTTCTACTTGGTGGATTGTAATATTCTAATTTAGCTGAGTAATTGCTGCTCCAAAATCCAAATCTACCGGGCATGTGCAATTTTAAAAACATGGGTTTTGCATTCCTGGAACAAGACTGGAAAAAAGAAATGCATTATTTAGCACTCAGATGTTAAGTTTCAGGACGATTTTGCAACCTGTGACCTGAACAGATCTCTTATCCATACGACAACCGGAGTACAAGCTTTGCACTCATGCATCATAAAATAACTTTACTGCTCCCAGGCAAAAGAAAGGAGGAGGAAAAGGAAAGAAGGAAAGCAGGGAGGGAAGAAGGAAAAAGGAGAAAAAAGAAGGAAAACAAAAGAAAAACTTTACATACCTATACATTTTACTTCTATTGGTAATCTTGGACTCTGCGATTCAGTAAAATTTACTTGTGTGCTTTAATTTAAATGGGGAGAGAGAGAGAGAGATTTTCCAGAAAAAAGCAAAAGCTATGTGTGTGCATATATATATATATTTAAATAAAATAAACACGTGAAAACTTGTGGCATATACTTATTACCAGCTCAGCAAGAATGTAAAAAATAACACAGATAATTCGGAATACAGCTCGTAAGTCTTCAACTGATAAAGCTTAGAGTGAGTGCCTCTTCACTCGCAGGTGATGGGATTTGTGTTTAAAGCAGTCATGATTAACATCTTTTAAGGTGGAAATAGAGTATACACATTTATCTCCTGTCCTACAATTTAAGCAATTCTAAAGCACTTAGCTGACCCACTTCATAACGTGCATTAAAATCACCTTAATTATATTCACAAAATCCTGCATTTAAATGATCGTTCCAAGTTCAATGGAAGCGTTTCTTAAAATTCACAATTCAAGTTATTTGTGTTTTCTAAAGTGACCCATACGGGAAACAGACATAATTGCTTTTAGGCACAAATAAATACTTTTCCCCTCACAGCCTCCCCACCTCCTAACCCCACCGCAACTGCTAAAAAAAAAAACAAAAAAACAGGGTTCCATCCCTTGTGTAGCCAGAGCTCCAGTCTTCCAGGACCCAGGAACACGTTTTCTCTCAAAGAGCCTGAGGATGTTTATGGCTCTCCATTCCCTCACCCCATCTCTAGGGTCCTGATCCTTCTTCTTGTCCTTCCTCAAAGAAGGTGTGGGGAGGTGGACATAAGCAGTCCCCTTGTCACACACTTTACAAAGCTCCTGTTTGCCTTATTTCTGTCCCCCCCCCCCCCCGCCCCGAGCCATTTGTTGGAGTCAAACAGAGCATTTAAGAGAGAAATACCTCTCTGAGTAATAACGCCAACTTTCCTTCTGCCTCACGGATGAGAGAAAAAGTAGCTTCTAGCACTGCTTGATCATTACCCGGCAAGTGGCAGGGGATTCACCGTCAGGATCGGTGGCACTGTTACTTCCTACGGCCACTGCCTCTGCCAGCTGATACCGAGACACTCTGCGGGGCAAACACAGGGACTGATTTCACAGTTAAACAGCTCAACGTTACAATCTACCGAACGCATCCCTTGCACATCTTGACTATATGATATAATGTCTTTATAGGTAACTCATACTACCGATTTGGATCCATTTAAAATTTTTATTATTCATGCTATTCTCCTTTCTACTTTCTATTATCCCAGTGTCCTACCTTTGTTCCCCATTATTGAATATTATACCTCCAACTGACAATACAAGTATACGGAATAACAAAAGGAGATGAAATTTAAATTAATCAATTAGGCCCCTTACTAGCACCCCTAACACAAAATTTGCTAGCCAAAAAAAAAAAAGTTAAACAGTTGGATATGATGTAATGCTTAGATATCTTTTATCAAGTTTAACCTGCTCTATTTATCTTCCTTCACCATCAAAGACAGCTATCACCTTCTTTAAAAGCTCTGTTGGTAACTACTTGCCTTAAGGCGATTGGCTAGGGGGTAAGAACACTGACTGGGAGCCCTCCTACTTACAACTCAGGACTACATTTGGGATTCTACAGAGATCCTATTCAAAGTCAGGAGAGCTTTCTGATAAGGTGCTTCCTTACACTGATCCGTGGCAGAGGTGGTGGCCTCCTCTGGGTTTTCACAGCTGCTGACGATGGCAACGGCGCTAAATGACCTTCTTCTGACATTGGTGTCTGATGTGCCGGGTCCTTGGGCTGGCGGGCCTTTTCCCATGTTGTGGATCTGCTGGTCCTTCCAGTCCAGTTGCTTGGCGCTGCAAAAGGGAGCATAGACTTCCACGCTGCCCTCGAACTGCAAGCAGTTCACTTTGTAATACTTTCTCTTCACTTCCAAGACATCATTAAACCTATGGCCCCAGAGAATTTCTCGGGGAACGTAGGAACTCCTGGATTGGTGAGAAGTCCCGGTAGAGTCGCCAGTATAGATAAATGTCACCAAAATCTCGAAGTTATCTTTGGCCACGGCTTTTCGGTCAAGGGCATACAGAGGGCTCTCATGGTCGATTTCATGAACGATCGTTACTGGTGTCACAAGGATGATCTGGTCATTGACTAACTTTAGGTCCTTAAATGCCATCGTCATCCGCCCGTCGCTGTCTTCTGTGTAGCGGAGAAGCTGGGCCCTGACCGTGCCTTCTACCACGTGGTTGGGGCGGAATTCACCGATGCGCCACATGAGGCAAAGTTTCCCATCTCTCATGCCGATGAGGGCGAAGTAGCTGAACCGAATGGTCTGGGCTCTCTTCCTGGCGGTTGCCATTTTGGCCAAGGCAGCCCCAATGATGAAGGTGTTTATAATGCTGCTTAAGATGGACTGAAGGATCACCATGAGCACGGCCGCAGAACATTCCTCGGTGACACAGCGGGAGCCGTACCCGATGGTGGTCTGGGTCTCCAGGGAGAATAAAAACGCCCCCGTGAAGGAATGGACGTTGTCCACACAAGGCGTGATGTCGGGATCGTTCAACAGGTCTCCGTGATGAAAGGCTATCAGCCAAAATATAGAGCCAAATATCAACCAGGAGAGAATGTAAGATAACGAGAATATCACAAACATATGGCGCCACTTGGTGTCCACGAGGGTGGTGAAGATGTCCACCACGTAGCTGCCCCATTCTCCAAAAATGTGCTTGAAGTACACGTTACAGCTGCCGTCTTTATGGAGGAGACGCCTCCGTGCTCTTCGCTTCTCGGCTAGAACGTGCTCCTGGGGGTAGCCTGGGTATTTGGGGTCCACGTTCACGATCGGGTAGCTGCTGCCGTAATAGCTCATGCTTTCTAATGCCCTTTGGGCATCCGGGTGACTCCCGGGGGCGGCGACTGTTCTAGGGGTACTGCTATTTGTGAGTTTTCACTTCAAACCTGAAAAACAGAAAATTCGACACACTTGCTTTTAATTTCCATCTCTAGAGCAACGTGCCCCACTGGAAGCAATCTGATGCCATCTGAAACAGCTAAGACTTGATTTGCGCGACAGAGGCATTAAGTGTTGATTACTCAGTCCAGTTTAGAATTCAACTCAGTCATTACAGGAACAAAATATGCGATTAGAGAAAATAACATTTTTATACATGCATAAGGCTTCAGTAAACCCTATGATTATCCCAAATGAGTCCTCACTACCTCTTCTGACCCGACATTAAAAAAAAAAAAAAAAATTTGTCTTCATTTTGTAGACTCTTCTGGCCTGAGGGCATTTAGAAAACAAAATAATCTGTAACGTAAAAAGGCAAAATAGAACTCAGGTATTTGTCTAGCCGTCTTAGAGGCTTTCTGTCTAAGTCAGATGGTTTTCCTTAGAAAAAGGAGGCAGTTAAAGGTTTCTACGCTCCTATTACAATGTAACTTACATACAGGTTGTATCATAGACGGTCCCTCGCCTTCTGCACCTGTGGCCTCCTCTCTCTTCCACGGAGATTTTTCTTCCCTGTGTACTTTTCAGAACAGAACTGACAGGGATGCTATTTCAGATTCAATTCCTTTACCCTAGCTCCACCTTCGGTCTTGAGAGGAAAAAAATCTTTCTTAACCCCAGAGGAGTTAAAACCACTCCCAGGTAAGCTTTCAATAAAGTATAAGATTGCTTCTGCCTTTGTTTCAAAACATCCATCCTTTTTTTTCTTTCTTTTCCTTTTCTTTTTCTTTTTTTTTGGGCACTGGAAGCTTTTCTCTTTCCCTCTGAAAAGAAGCCGAAAATTTGCCAAGGTTGCTGCTAATCTTGCTTCCCTCTTAAAGGGAGAATGCTGCAATTGGACTCTTCTCACCAGCTCTTCACTGTATTGCTGACGGTTTCACAGCTATGACTGGGCAAAATCATTTTCCTCCCTCCAAATCCATTCAGTCTTTAAAAGATCAACTTATATTGATACATACTGTTATTATTGCTTTTAGCATCCTTGATATAGGCCAATAGTTTTCCAGCTCAAATCTCAAAGTAAGTTTTAAACATTCAATATTAAATGGTCCTTAGTTACTTTTAGCCAAAAAAGGAGTCACTGGGGCCCAATGTTAACAGTTCAGTAATTACTAGAATATGTTTTCCACATCGTCTACCTGTGCCAGGTGCGGGAGGGGCGTGGAAGGGGGAGGGGAGGCTCTGGATTAGAGGATCCTGCCACTCGGCAGCACAGAACATTCCGTGGGCGTAAATACTGTTCCGGACATGGAGACACCCCTTGAAACCAACCAAGGCAATTAATCACCAAGTACTTATCCAGCGCCTTCTCTGCTAGGAAAAGGGAGGAATGAGTTAATTTCCCTCTAGTCAACAGGAATCATTTTTCTGCTTCTCCAGGGATCGGGCCCTCTTTACACTAAACACTTTGCTTGGTGGACCACAGTGAGGATGGACACTGGTTACAGCCAAAATGTCCCGTAAGGCGTGTCCGCGTTTCTCCCTGTCCGTCCGCCCGCCCTGGCCACTTCACCCAGCCGTCCCCCAGATCTGCTTTGAAGAGTTACAGCCTCTCTTCGGTCAACACTTCAGCCGTGTTTCCGGGAGACCATTGTATACTTTCAGCATGGGACCCAAGGCTGACAAGATGCTTATTGGAATGTTGAAGGTAAAATACTCCCGCAAATTTTGCCCAGAATATATGTGATTCGTTGTAGGTTCCTGTCTGATTTGCCATTGAAGGACACTTTACAAACAAGAAGCTATTCAAGGTCGTCAGTTTCCACTCCCTCTCACGTGATCATTCCAGGCATGAGAACGGGACAGTTATAATCAATGGCCCACATGATTGCAAATTAAGAAGGAGATTTGGAGGTAGGGTTATTTTCTTGGTGAAGGCTTCCTTCTAACCCAGTTCCTTAAAGGGAACTGTGCGCACGGTGGGAGTCTGGGAAAAGAAAGGTTTTCATTTGCAGTGGCGTTTGGTCGGCATCCCGTGAATTCCGGTAGTGCCAACAACTGTTACAAACAAGCCATATTTAATATACCTTCAACGGTATGCCAATCGGTGAATGAAACTTCACTTAACGCAAGCTACAGGTGAGCAAATGTGAGTATGCAGAAAAATTATTTCGGAATAATGTAACAATTTCAGGGATCCAAGTTAACAGCTGCGAGAATTCTACCCCCAACCCATCACCTCCTCTGCGGTGGGTTACTATCACCATCATTCATTTCAACTTATCCAGAGGAAAGCTTTCAGATTCTGTTTAAATGCATAATTTTATTCATCTATCCTTTGATTCTCCCACCATGTAAATGATGCATTTCCAAAAAGACAATTGTTTTCAAGCTAAATGATAGATCATAACCAAACTAATCTTATTTAATATTAACCATTTCTCAGCCTACACCATGAGCTAAGGAGTTGACAGCGGCCCTTTTGTCAAAATGGCTAGACAACATAGACGTTTATTTATTAATCTCTTCTTTCATATGCTGTGTTAACTTGAGCACTTTTTCAATTGTTTGCCATTAAGTAACAGAGGATAAGGCTTACTGATCGACTGGACATTCTATATTTAACATCTGTTTTTCTCAGAATTGAGGCCGGGCTTTAAAATTGCCTTAATGCTTTCATAATCATCTTGTCCCCATCGATTCCATGATGAAAAAGTATTTTCAGTGTTCCTACTTCTGTATTTCTTTTCACATGCTGTGTTCCCTGCTCTCCTGAAACTGATGGTGGCTATTTCATTGACTGCAAAATTCCTTTCTTTCAAAATAAAAATGGAAATATGATCACTGCAATTACAAAATCGTGGGATATAAAACTCAAAAGTAAATGCTAAATCTAAGGTCCCTCTTCTACACCAGTTTCAAACTATTTTGCCCGGCGATTAATGACAGAGGTAAGAAAGGACCTTTGTCATTACATGCAATTTCTTTGTCGTGACATGGGGTCCTTTTACAAATGTGGCTTAGATTAAGAGGCAATGCACAGTGAGGATGGTGGATCTTCCTGAGAACGCCATCCGAGTCCATTACAATTTGCAAAGATTCTCAGGAAAGCACTGCAGACACGTGTGAGAAAGGAAGTCAGAGGGGTGAGCACACCCAATCCTGACAATGACTTTTCTCAGACCTTTGCTCATGGCACTAAGTCAGGACATTAAAAAATGTTCCTTAATCTACTTTGGCTGGTGAGATCTGCTTTCAGTCCCCAGGTTTTTAGATCTTTGTATGAATTCAAGGAGAAACCTTTATGAATAGAGCACATTTCAAACGGGCTATAGAAACGACAGGGAATATTTTCAACAAAACAAAGGGGCAGCCTGTGTACCTGTCCCCTTTGCTCAGTGCACAAAAGGGCCTCAGTCAGACTCAGCAATTTGGAAGCAATTCCTCTGCTGTTTTGCCACGTCCTCTCAAATTCCGCCATTTACCAAGCAGGTAGTTCTTCAAACCTAAGCTCTCCATTAGCATGTTGCGGTGTAACACAGTGGCTAAGACTTTACACCCGTGTGTCACTCTGATAATAAAATGTGAACCTGTCCCTAGCATCTACTTAATATAAACACACGAACACCAATAGTTATCATCTCTGTATAATCTGAGATGCTCCACAAATAAAGGTCTAAGATACCTTTGGTAAAATTCACTTTTTCATGCCCATGGCCTTTGAGGTGAACAAGGACTTTCTTCAGCATGTAAATGAGTTTCATGAAGTCATCAGTAATCAAGTTACTTTCCTGGCAAAACTGTTAGATGAGATAAATTTTGGTGGAAACGTGAGAGTTGACGGGGTAGAGAGTAAAGAGCGTGGCCTGAATTCTACATGCGGGTCATTGTCTTTGAAGACCCTCTTGGTAGAGTCTGTGGTAACGGAAGGGGGAAGGGGGCCACAGGGAGGTCCAGGGAGGTGTGCTCAGACGACACTTGGGGTGGGCTCTGGTCGGTGAGGAGGAAAGAAAGAGGAGTTTGACGAGTTAGGGGAGAACCCAAACAAGTTATTTTGCTCAAAACCTGTCCCACAGCTTCTTGCCTTAGAATTGAGCCTGAACCTTATCTTGCCTGGAATCCTCATAAGACATTCAGACGCTCTTAGGTGGACCTCGACGTTCAGCCACTGAGCACCTGCTTCACCCAGTCCCTGCCGGACACTGCCTGTCCTTTTCCGCACACTCCCCGATTTCAAACAGTCTCTCCTTTGTTGACAGATCCACGGTATCTCATGTTTCCTTCTCAGCTGCTGTCACCCCCAAGCAGGCTTGGCTTCACCTATAGCTTTTGTTCCCTCTCCGTTTCCTCCCTCCCAGCCCCACCCTCCATCCCTGGTCCAACTTCTCAGTGACCATGGATTTTACCTCTTCCCTGACATAACCTTGCAGTTTCTCCTTCTGAATCAATTTAGAAAGATTTGTGCCAGTTTATGGAATAGAGGGGTTTCATCATAGGAAAGGGACTTATATTATGTTATCAACCAACTGAAGTAGATGCTGGGAAGAAGCAGAAATCCAGCCTGACAATATTACTCGTAACTTTATCTGGAGATCCTTGTTGCAGCCCCGTTTTCCGCTAAGTAATATGTATCACCTATGTAAATTCCGCCTCACACCAGAGGATGCTGTGTTTTATAAAGAAGTAGAAGAAATATGAAGTCTGGGATTCTGTTTCTCCATTTTCTGGATGTCAGGACAGTACCAAAATAATATGAGTTGTAATAGCCGGTTGTTCTGGTTTAGAAAGAGAATAACCTCATTATTAAGAAATAGCCTGAAATAAAATGTGTTTTTGGTATTGTAGAGAAATCATGCGTGGGAGGTAGACTCCAGGTCCAGATCTGTCCTCTTCATCGCGAGTGGCTGATGTGCGTAACATTTCTCTGAACCTCAGTGTCTTTAAGGGTGACCTGGGGTTACCGAGGCTACTGAGTTATCGCGAGGTTTGAACGAGATAGGGATGGGCAGCCGTCTTGCACCGTGCTGGGCTCACAGCAGTTATTCAGTAATTACCTCCTGAATCTGGATCGCATAAGCACTGTTGCCCCTTCTGTAAAATACCAGAGCACATGCTTTAACTTTCTCAGAGAGCTTCCCGGCTGCATAACAGCAGGGCAGACAACACGTGGTTCCCAATAAATATGGATGTCACCACTATTTCCTACCCTTAAGCCACCTGGGCCACTTCTCTGTCCTTTCACCACTTCCCCCAAACCCCAGGGGCCCGGTCATTTTCTTTTCTCTTTCACAACTGTTACCAAATGGAAAATCCCCTAGTCCTTGTTCTCAACACACACAGACACTCTTAGGTGCACGATACATACACTTCCAGCTCACGTTAAGAATTTTTTTGCTATTTAATCTGAGGAACCAACCTAAAGGAAACAAGAGTGACAAGCTCGGCAAAGTTAACAGGTTAAAGAAATTCACAAGGCGCTTATCATACTCATTCTGTCTTAAATGGTATGTACCTGCTTTACTGAGACAGCTCTTAAGGTTTCTCTTGTTCTTATCTTGCAAATCAGCCTGCCCGTCCCTGTCTTGGTTGGACGTCGGCCCCCGTCCCTCAGAGTTTACCTTGAGTGGGACCCGGCTTCATGCAGAGGCTGGATATCATGAGATCTTAACATCTCTCTAAGAGACCACAGTTCAATTTCCCCTGGTTGCGTAAGGACAGCACTTCCCCAGTGGTCTCTAAAACCCTCCAGTGGAGAATTAGTGACTGACTGTTTTCATTCTTCTTTTTTTTTTTTAATTTTTAAAAAATTGAGCTTCTATATGTGCTAGAGCTACCCACCTTCAGGAATTAGTGAAGAGTCCCACCCTTGTGGGATTGGCATCTGAGAGTTGGGCATCAATAAATAAAAGGAGATGATCACCCAGACCGTGGCATAAACACCAAGGAGAAAAGCAAAATGAAGTACGAAGTCGGAGAGTGTCTGGAGCCAGAGGCGATGGTGCCATTTCACGAGGGCGATGGGAGAAAGCTGGGTCTGGGACCCGACACTGGAGCCGAGAGATGCTCTTCAATTCTCCTGGCTCTCACTGTGGGTAAAAATGCTCTCAGCTCACGCCTTGTTGCCCTATTTTCGTTTGTTTGCGGTGCTCTCGTTGTCAAGGCTCTCACTATTGATAGGGGCCGTGTGGCTGCTGCATCCTTTGTGCCCAGCTAATCTTAAGGCCCGGTTCTCACAAGAACCTATCATTACAGGAACTCATCTGCATTTTATCACTGAATTCAAGCTTTCCTCATCAGTTAAGAACCTGGTTTTACCTGGTTTACCTAACAGCCTGCTAACCCATCTCTTGCCACTTTCATCCCGCGTGATATTTCTGAAATGTAAATATCCTTCTCCTGTTACCACGGGGCACAGTCCAAGTTACACAACATGGTCCTCCAGTAGCGCAGTTAAAAGGCAGGAAAATGGAGATCAAAGATTTGGATTCTAGTTACGGTTCTACCACATCTTAGTTGTATGATATCTGCATCTTAACAAATATCTTTAAGCCGCATTGTGTTTATTTAAAACATAAGGACAATAGCTGACTTATTTCAAAATGTTTTTGTAAGGAATGAATGGCATAATATAAAAGGCTACAATGGCTAGCACCTTGGAAGCTGTCCTTATAATCTTCCTTTAACCCTTAACTTGAACGAACATTTCTCCTCTGTTTCTCGCAATAGCTTATAATCCTGGGTCCTTATGGAGTCTGGGAGAGATGGATGTCTGGGTTACAATCTGAACAATGAGGACAAGTCTAAGAGGAAAGGGAAAACGAGGTTCCCAGGCAGAAGAACAGCATTTGCAGAGGCTCCGTGACTCAGAGTCGCGTAGGGCGTGCTTTCCAAAGAACTGAATACGAGGCAGGGGGTGGAGTGGTGGTAGGGTCGGGGATTTGAAGCTGGAGAGAGAGATAGAGACAGAGCATAAATGACCTACTAGGTAGAATTAAAGATTTGGGTCTTCAAGAGCAGTGGAAGCGATTGAAGTGTCCTAACCAAGGGCACAGCACGATAAGGTTTGCATTTTTAAAAGATCGCTCTGGCTGTGCCATGGAAAATTGGTTGGAGAAATTTCAAAGCAAACATGGGAAGGTAAGGCAGAAGCCACTTCTCACTACAGCCTTTCCCCACCCCACACCTGGACGAGGGTCACGGGAACTTGGACCGACCAATCAGAACTTCACGAACAAGACTTTGATTCCTGAGGACGTGACAGAAGCACGCTGAATCCTATGATTCCAGGCAACTACCAAGAGTCAAGAGGCCAGTGGTGTGACGGCGCACATCTCAGTCACCCAGAGGAAGACACAAGCCGTGGCTTCCAGGGAGACCGTTCCTGAGGTTAGATCTTCATTTGGCCTCTTGATTTTGCTCAGATCAGGGTCTTTCTCTTCATACTTCCCTTGATGCTGTAAGCTACCTGATATCTTTTCAATAATGTTTTCTTCTGCTTGTATTAACAAGGGATCGCTTTTGTTTCTTGAAACAGAAAGCACTCAGTTACAATTCAGTTTAATTTACATTTTAAAAGTATCTCCTGTATGCAAGAGTGCGGTCTCTCAGCTCTCCTTTACTCCCATTATGGACATGAGCAGTAAGTCCTGTGGGCTCACCTTCAAAGCAGGGCTCAAAACTACTCACTTCTCATCATTGTCAAAACCACCATGTCTTTAATGGACCAGGTCTTCAATGGACCCACAGCAACAGCTTCCTAAGAGATCTCCTCTTTCTGCCCTCACTGTACTTGGATCTACTCTTTTTAAAAATAAAATCAAAACATGTCACTCCTCTACTTAAAACCATCCAGTGTCTTCCCATTGCGATTAGAGTAATTTGCATAATCAGTGTTGTGTACAGATTGTATGTATCTGACCTCTGCCCATCTCTGAAAATTATCTCCCAGTCTTCTCACCATTCACTCTCTCTCCTTATCAAATCTCCCTTTTTCACTAACGCAGGGGACAGAAAACTACAGTCCACGAGGCACGTCCAGCTCTTTGGTTGTTTTGTAAATAAACTTCTCCTGAAACACATTCAGACCATTGTTTATTCATGGTCTATGGCTACTTACTGTCACGTTACCCCTGTAGACCCGGGTAGTTGCAACAGAGACCATGTGCTCCACAAAGCGGACAATATTTACTATCTGGCGTTCTACAGAAAAAGTTTGCTAAGCTCTACTCTAACAAGTAAGGGTGTTCCTGCCCCAGGGCCTTTGCACTTCCTTTTCTGCCTGTGTGGCTTCTTATCGTCAGTGATGTCTCATCCGTAAGGCCACCTTTCCAGAGAGGCATTGTCTGATGAGGATATAAACTAAAACTCGCCCCCATACTGTTATTTTCTGTCTCGTTAACGTGATTCATTTATTTCAAAACGCTTACCTCTAACTGATGGATTTGTTTGTTTGTTGGCTGGGCTGCCCCACGGAATAGATGGTAAATTCCTTGAGAAAAGCTCTCCTCGTCCTATTTACCACTGTCTCCCCAGCAGCTAGAGAGATAAGCAGCACGTGGACCCTCACTAATTAGACTTTGAAGGAGTGAACTAACAAATAATCGAATAAGACGAATTAAACAATGCAATATCCTCAAGGAGATTTCAGCCCTAGCAAGAGAATCATCATTCCCAGATCCATAAAACCGTCAACCCTGCCAGTTCTCCAAACACCAGCTCTCAACTGCTTCCATTTACCTTGCCTCTCCCCTGTCCTAGCTGCCAGTTCATACATAGTTTAAAAAAAAAAACAAAACAGTCTTTCCGTCCACTTTCGCTTAGCGGCTTCCCTAGAACTGACAATTTTTAGCATGGTAACTACGTGTAACTATGCTGCAGAACTCTCTGGAAATCTGGCGTTGAAAAAATAAATGCCTGGCACTAAAAAGTGTTTAATAAAATTTGTTAAAATGATGATTGAATTATTCGAAATGTGGTTCTCCTAAGAGGAATGCATGTTATTATACTGCCATTTCAAAGATATAATATTACATTATATCATATATACGTATATTTAATTTGAACTATTTCTGGAGGGGAGTTGGGTACATGTGGCAGAAGTCTATGAATTTGGTTCGGCTTCTGATCTCGCAATTCCGCATGTGGAAATTTATCCTAAAGAAACGATCGTGAATGAGCAGAGAGACTTGGCTATTTGTAGTAGCAAGTTTTGGCTATGGCTTAGCCATCTAATAAATATGGGATTGTTTCATAGGTAATGGTACAATCTATCATTACTCATTATATTTAATGTAGCCATTAAATGTGATAGAGTAGAAGAATGCCAGAAAAAATAGAAAACATATTGTTTGGTGGAGAAAATGAAAGAGGCCTATAAAACAGCTTGTACAATATAATTTTTTAAGTTTAAATACATTTAAACATGGAGAAAAGACAGAATGATAGAAACAAAATGTGAAATGTGGCCCTCTCTGGTATGATCTTTTTTTTTTTTTCCTCCCCCCCTTTTCTTCTATTTGTCTATTTACAATTTCAAAAATTTTACAATGAACGTGCATTACTTTTGCAAAGAAGACAAAAACAGGTATTTTCAGCTGGTTCTTTGAAGTGTACCGATTCTGAGGCTCCATAAAGGGGGAGCAAACCAATGGCTATCTAAAAGCATTTATCAGAGTGTTTAAAAGGCAACTATAAATAGCCCAGAGAAGCAGACAGTCTTAGAGACATTTAAAGTCAGACACTGATGCTGTAATTTTTGCTGGAACAATTCACAGAAACAAATATAGTGACATTTAATTCATCTAAGTAAAACCAGATCTCATTTAAAACAAGGAAGTGGGGGAAGAGGGAGCTGGGTCAGAGTTGGCCGCTGGAGACCAATTGGAGAAATCATGAAAGCAGCTGGTCACAATTCAGGGCTACATAAAGCAGAGTTCAAATTCAACAAGCATCGAATGCGGTTCTTCTCCCTCAGTGCCCTCTCGTCTCCCTTCCCCATTCCAAAACCTATTAAACTGCTAATGCCTTTGCTTCTTGGCTTGGTATACCGAAGTCTGTTTTAAGAATCTTTCTTTTATCCTAATATTTGCAATCACTTTGGAAAGAAAATATTAAAAATTGTGCTATTTTGCAACTTAACTACTTTAAGGTCTATGTTGATGGACTTTTAAGACACAAGGAAACAATCTTTAGAAATGGATGCATTTGAAGGCGGCAATTAGATATCTATGATGTAGATTTGCCTAAAGAGCTGGCCCTAGCCAGTTCTTCATAATTCTTATTCATGAACTCCGAAACCTCATTCAGATACCCCTGCAAGCAGTAGAGTGTTTTTTGAAAGTGCGGTCTACTACAACCTGCTTCTGAGATCCTAGGGGAACACGTTTATACCTCCAGATCTTTGGATCCCACCCCAATCATTTTGATTTATTCCCCTGCCCAACTCCCCTGTTGATTCTCATATTATCCTCAAGATGGAGATCCACCACGTTGAAGCCTCAAGAATGGAGAAGATGGGTTCTAACAGACATGAAATTGAGTCCAGAGGCTTTTGCTCCATCACTAGTAAGACTGTGCCCCCTGCGTGTTAGTCTCTGAGCCTCTGCTTGCCCTTAGGAAAAAATGCAGGTCATAGGTTGCTAGGGCGAGTACATGAGCTCCTAAAGTTCCTTCCACAGT
Organism: Neophocaena asiaeorientalis asiaeorientalis; assembly: GCF_003031525.2. Taxonomy (NCBI): domain Eukaryota; kingdom Metazoa; phylum Chordata; class Mammalia; order Artiodactyla; family Phocoenidae; genus Neophocaena; species Neophocaena asiaeorientalis. Next base: position 2,924,260 of record NW_020174923.1, on the reverse strand, counting down.
CTTTGGTATTTAACGAGTAGTTAAACCGCAGTGCTTGTAGCTGTGACTACAGTCCGTTCAAGTACAGATCCCAATGAGGAGACAGAAAGAGTGAGGGAATAGGCGGAGAGTTTTTCTCAGTTGGTTTTCCTCTAAGAATCAGGAGGCTGGCGATTTCCAGACTTGTTTTAAAGCCCCTTCTCGCACCTAACTGCCCTGATACATCCTCCAGAGAGCCAGGGCAGAGCTGCCGGAAGAAGCACAGTACCGCTAGGAACAGGTCTTCTAAGTGCCAGGTCACCTACGGCTGGCCTTGAAGGGCTCCTGTGTACTTTGGTTTGGGAGCTGCTTGGGTTGAACTTTATTATAGAGCAAATATATTTTATGGAAAGTGTATAGGCTGTCATGTTTGACCTTCTCCAAGCTTGGTATGTATATAGTATTCCAACAGAAAACCAAGTCCTATCTCTCTGTTGTTATTTTCCCATTTTGTGAGCACCGCCTGCAAACTGTCCTTTTGGCAATCACAGACAGTCTATTTATTAGTCTGTTCAATCTTCTGGGCGTCTTTGATCTCACAGATGTAATTTGCTCATAGATCAGGAACTCCTGGGATAATGTCTACTACTTCTTTGACCTTTAAATGATTGAATTTCTGTTTTAAGCTGTCAAAATGAAAACCCAGGACGTCTTTATCGGGGAGGAAAATAAAGCTGCTGTTATTGGCTATTATCTCCATTCCCGTCTTCCCTCGTTGATACAGATAAATTGAGAAGGTCTTAAAATACAAGACAAATGATGTCCCTAGGAAGATCCAGATAGACAGCCTACTGATGCAATACTTAAGCAGTGGGTTGCCTATTACATGAGATTACCTTTCTATTAGACTGAGCCTTTTCAAGGGTACTTGGCAAAGAAGCATTGCCTCTTACTACAGATAACAGAAGATTTAGGTAGCTGACAGAAATTAGTGCATTAGATAGACTCTTGGATTTCCATGCATTTCATTTTCTGTACCTTCTCCACTGCTTGTACTTCAGTTTCCACTAGAGTGCTAGAGAAGAAGAATAAATCACCCTACCTAAGTTGGAAGGTTAGATGTCATTATCTGTGAATGCCTATACAGACAGAGGTGACCCAGGTTAGCAAGACTTCTCTTAAAAAGAGAAGTGGTTCTGTTCCCAGCATTTCTTAGGCTGGAATATGCATTGGGATGAACACTGGGGAGTTGAGTTTGAGGCAGACGGGGGCACTTTTCCCTTACCTCTCCTGCTAAGATGTTTAGATGTGCGCTGTAAGAGACTCTATCATACCAATGCCTGTAATGAGCTGGAAAAGATCATGGAAACAGCCTCTGTGTATTCTTCAATTCAGTCGAATTTTAACTGTGCCTGAGGCATTGGGGGACTATTCCCGGGGATTATGAGGACAGTTACCGCCCCTGAGCTGCTCAGTCTTGCCAAGTACACCGCATTCCGCTCTGTCAAGACAGGCCACTGAGAGTAGAGGCTTCCCCGGTGGAAATATCAAAGTGACATCACGTAGTAGACCCCAAAGAAAGGTAGTTGTTTGAGACTTTTCCCAGCATTTAAGGTGCAGGGGTACCTCCCCAGCATTCTGCTTTTGTGGTTAATTCTTGATTTTCTAGGCTAAGGAAGGAAAACAGTGGCATAGATAAGCCACAGAAGGAAAGAAGTGAGAAATCGATTTGCATTTGGCTTGGAATAAATCACAGGCTCTGAAAAGAATGCCCCATTTCTGTATGTGGCTGGCTTTTAAAATGACCTGAAGTCAAGCTATCAGACAGGCAGAATGTAATCAAGGGGAACATTCTGGGTAGTTGAGCAAAAGGCAGTTTAGGAATTTTCATTTTTAATTCCTTGGGCTAATTCATCCAGCAGATAAACTGCCTATGGAAATCTGAGTGGTGCTTGGCTTGAACAAACAGATGTCCCACGGCCAAATCAAAACTCATTCTTAGCCAAGAACGTACACAGCATAGCGACATGGGGAAAAATTTCCAATGTATTTTGAAAATTCAACAATTTTTAGCTACTTACTTTATTAAAAATCATTCATAACAATTGTAACTGTAGCCAGCATGGCCTCCTTTTATTTGAGGCTGGTTGGAGGAGGGCAGGTAGGGGAAGGTTTTCTCTGCTAATAAAATAACTTTTGGCTTCAACCTAATCAAAACGCCAGTGTGCACCCACGTAAGGTAGATAACATTTATGAAAACTTCATTCTATTGATGAGCGTTGGCAGTCCTGCAGAAGTTTAATTATCTTAACAGAAAGAATATGCTATGAACGAAAACAGCTTTTTCCACGCATAGAGCTTAGGGCCAGGGGAAGAAATGTTGGCTTTTTAACTGAGAAATGTAAATATCATTGACAGTTTGAACTCCCAAATCTCATGCAAATTTCCTGTAGAGGGACTGGATGCCCTCATTGAAAAAAATTAGAAGCCAGTCCTCAAAGACAGATGTTCAAACGCTTGTGAATACACCCATGCCAGCTTCCACAACCACAGACGGTCAACAGAGGAGACACAGCAGTACAAGGAGATATTTGTTCTGTTAATCATTCGGACTTGATTACATGACACCAAAATCTTGCGAACTTCACTCCCCAGCACCATCAACCAAGAGCTTCCATTTGCTTCTTGGGTTCTCGGTCCACGGTTGCCTTGGCATGGGAACACAATATCTATGCCTGTGCCCTCAAGCAAAGCTGGTGTCCACCTCCTGTCCCCCGCAGGGATGTTCATGACCTCCATCCTTGTCATTTGAATCAAAGAACACTCTCCGTAATGAAGCAACGCGTAAGGATTTTTGAGCTTATCCATCTGTAGGATGTATTCCCCGGCCGGCTCCTTTTGCCAAGGAGACTTTACTGTCAGTTCAACAGAGCAGCGCTAATCAAAATCTCGATTATCTAAAAAGTGACGGCTCAGCGGTCAGAAAGTACCTCCAAGTAGTTCAGAATGACGCGGCCCGGGAGGTCCAGCCCATAGGCGACCTGTGATGCTAATCAAGGCGTCTCTCTGTGCTCCCAGCCCACACTGCTAGTGGCACCTGCCCCTCCGTCCAGCTGGGTCTCTTCTCTCGGTGCCTGAGTTCTGTGTCACTCTCCCCTAATTTTAGCAACAAACCTGAAATACTTGTTTTATTTTACCTTTTTTTGCTTTGCAAATTAACAGACTAAAACTTAGAGAAAAGAAGTTGTTCACTATCTATCACAGAGGTGGAAAGTGAAAGAACCAGGATTGCGATCCAGGTCTCTATAACTAGATTCTAAATGGTGCAGAAAAGTTAATGTCGGGCTTCCCCGGTGGCGCAGTGGTTGAGAGCCCGCCTGCCGATGCAGGGGACACGGGTACGTGCCCCGGTCCGGGAGGATCCCACATGCCGCGGAGCGGCTGGGCCCGTGAGCCATGGCCGCTGAGCCTGCGCGTCCGGAGCCTGTGCTCCGCAACGGGAGAGGCCACAGCAGTGAGAGGCCCGCGTACCGCAAAAAAAAAAAAAAAAAAAGTTAATGTCATCCTCTTGGATGTACATATCTTTTGTAGAAAAGGCTTGAACCGGGTTTTCTAGAATTAAGGAGATTGTATGCTATTCCCTAACTTTAAATGTGCAGGTTGTGGGAAAATATCTCAGCATCTGTGGTTGTTTTCAAGCTTTCCTGAGGTACGTCTACCCAATCTACTGATAAGATCGGCACATGACGTGCACACCAGTACCCACAAGCCCCAGTGACTGTCAACCAGCAAAACCACTGGATTGAACCTCTCAGAACCTAAAGAAGGTCAGCAAAGAAAAGAGGCCAGAGGAAGCCCAGGCCTGGGGTGGGAGTGGGGTGATGCTATCAAAGAGAGCGAATTGGGCGATGCCTCTACATGGAGCCGAATGTTTCCAGTTGTGAGATTACACGGCCCATGGGTGGGTTGCAGGGAAGGTCTGTTGCCTTTGGACGCCCTTTGGAATTAAGCCAAAGTGTTTGAATACAAAGGGAAAAACAATCCAGTGTGGATGATGTCACAGAGCGTCCTGAGGAAAGCAGCAGAAGGATAAAGCTTCCTGCTGCTTGGATCCAAAGAACACAGACTCATTGTGGCATTAACTTCTCCTGCAGCCAGAAGTGGGATTCTTATGGAAGGATTAGCCCTAATCGTAAACGGCCAGTACTGAAGGGGACGTGTGTATGTGTGTGTGTGGTTCCTGATCAGTAAATCAGAGAACTAACCTTCCCAGCCCTCCTCCACATGTTTTAGGTAGTTTACGAATCCCTGTAACTAGGCAAAGGCCATTCTCCCTGAGGTTCATAGGACATTGGCGTGCTCTCCTCAAGGACACTAAAACCGTGATCAGAAATCTGCCATGTCATACAAGAGCGGTGGTTAGTAAACCCAGAAAAATTCAGGGTCGAGAAGAGGGACCCAAAACTGAAAGGGCTTTAGGTCAGTGGCAGGCTGGTGTCAGTAAAGTAAAGAGAGATTCATTTTACTGAATTTCTTAGGTGACAAAGGAGGGTCTGGCTGTCAGCTCAAGCCATAGATGAAAGAATACCTATGCACTGTAAAAGTTTTAAAATTTTCTGTCTATTATGATGTTTTGACATCCTAAAAGGAAAACAAAAGCAAAGACATATTCTGGCTGGAGAGAGACTGCCCTCCTCAGGGCTAGCCAGTCCTTAGAGATAGAAAAAGACCCAGCCCAGGGCATGCTTTAGATACACAAACTAACTCATCCAGGGCCACATCTCCTCCGGGTGGCTGTACACCCAAGAAGGCAATATTCTTCTGACTCCACCATCCCAGGGCCAGGCATCAAGCAACTGGGAACAACCCTCATCACCCAGAGTTCTCCAGAATCATTCAAACTAGCCACAGCTAAGCTATTCATCCTGCCCTGCTTTGAGTTTCTCACGCAAGCCCTGATAGAAGCCAGCTGTGACTTGACGTCCCCTCTGCTGCTGTCTTCTGCCTCTGGACCACCCTGGTGTCTTTCCCACGTGGTCCTGTGCCACATCTCCTGTCTCAAGGACGTTTGAGTATAAAACACTGGATTTTTTTCTGAGCCTCGATGCTGTCTGCTGTCATGGCCACACCTGACTGACTATCTCATAAAAGAATACAGAGCAACCCAAGGTTGGGATGAGAAAAAACACATTTCTATCTTCATTGCAAAAGAAACGCCCCAAGGGTGATGAACATATTGTCATTACAATTCAGCATTTTTTAGATGCAAGGGAGGGAGGGCCTTCTTCCGCTTTGGAGGGACACCTTGGAACACTGTAGCCGGAGGACCGCCGTATTCTGAGCCTTGCAGCCTCGGGAGATCATTGCTAAGGCTGATCCAGCAGCTGGCTGCGGAACATGGCTGGCTGTGCTCACGGCTTCTTGCTCTGCAGCCTGTGGGCCGGGGGAGCCGACTGGATCACCCCAATGGCTGGGAGCATGCATTTAGGGAGAATCTGGTAATGCCCTTCTAGGTGCCAAATCTGATGTGTGTGGACTGATAGGTAATAGAACGGCCAGACCCCTAAGGTCAAAGGCCAAGGATTTCGGGTTGCCCACTGGAGAGGGCTGCTGGCTGTGCCTTGGAAGCAGGTCCACCTATGATTGTGGAAGGACGGGAATTCAGTTGAGCTGACAGAGGACAGCATGGGGAGAAAAGACTCCTAGGGCTTTTGTGAATCAGTGTTACAGCCACGTAGTGAGAGGCCGAGGGCCGAGCAGGAAGGGGAAACACAGAGGTGGGGAGTTCAAGAGGGGTGAGTGAGGGCAGCAGGGAGACACCGGGCAGGAGAGCGACCACACCGAAGAGGTGTGGCCAGAAAGAACTGAGCCTGTGTGTGGAGCTGGGCTGTAGGGTCAGCGGGAATCCAGACACAGGAAGGATAAGGGCTGCATATACCCCTCAGCCTGAAAAGAAACATTTCTTAGGTGCCAGCACTTCACATCCATGAATTTGTTTGATTTTCTCCCAAATCCTGAGAACAAGGTATCAATATCATCATCGTTTTAAAAATTTATTTTTTTAAAAATTTATTTTATTGGGGTGTAGCTGATTTACAACGTCGTGTTAGATTCAGGTGTACAGCAAAGTCAATCAGTTGTACATATACACATACCCACTCTGTTTTAGATTCTTTTCCCATATAGGTCATTACAGAGTATTGAGTAGAGTTTCCTGTGCTATACGGTAGGTCCTTATTAATCATCTATTTTATATATAGTAGTGTGTATACAGGAGGAATAAATTGAGAGATCGGGATATATATATATTCTTTTTTTATATTCTTTTCCATTATGGTTTATCACAAGATGTTGAATATAGTTCCCTGTGCTATACAGTAGGACCTTGTTGTTTATCCATCCTATATGTAATAGTTTGCAAGGGATGAAGAATTAAAGCTTAACTAGTTTGGCAGATTTATCTGGGGTCACACAGATAGTAAAGAGTTGGGGGGAAAGGACTACAAGAAATTCATCTCCTCCCATAGCTAAAGTTTTAACCCTTAATGAGGAGAGGACCTGCTGGAAGCAGAATCCGTGTGTAGGAAGGTTTTGTTGTTGTTGTTAAGGACCTAGAATATCCAAAGCGAACTTGAGAAAGAGAAACTTGGAAGTCTTATGTTATGCTACATAATTTCAAGATGAACGGTAACATATGGTGATCAAATAATTACTTTACTGGCACAAAGATCAATAAATGGGTTAAATTAACAGAAAAGAGTGCTAAGAAATTGATATATACTTATATGTCTATTTTATTTTTTTCGACAAACACATGAAAACAATCCAATGGGAGAAAAAACAGTCAACAAATGGTGTTGGAAAAACTTGATATCCCTAGAGAAAACGATATACCTAGTCCCCTACCCTACACTGAACACAAATATTAACTTGAGATCTATTACAGACAAATATAAATAGAAAAACTACACAGCTTTAAGAGAAAAATATAGGAGAAAATCTTGGTGAGTTGGGTGTAAGCAAAGGGTTCTTAGGACACAGGAATCAAAACCATGAAACACAAAACATGACAGATTTCCCCAAAACTAAGTATTTCTCCTCATTAAAATTGGACCTGATCTCAGCCAAAAAAAAAGAAAAGAGGAATCCCAGTCACCAGGACTGGGGCACGAGTTCAGGGCAGCAGTCACGGCTGGAGGTTCCGGCTGAGTCCTTTGGGATGTGTTCTGGAGCCACTCAGGTGCCCTAGGGATTGACCCATCTCAGAACCGGCAGCAGGGGGGCGTGCATGTGCGGTACAGTCCCCTAAGCCCTAGGGAGGGACTGGGAAAATTCACAGCAGGGAAATCTAGGCAGATGATTCCACTAAACGCGGATCAATGTCTGGGGGGGGGGGGCGGGGGGGGGGTGCTGTGGCCACCGAGCTGAAAAAAATCTAACTTTCCCAGAAAATCAAGGCCAAGAGTCTTGAAAAACTAGTGTTTCATCCACACACAACTCCACATGAAAGTAATAAAAGTTTGTTTAATTGGAGAGATTCCATATCTGAAGATAATGTTCAGTTCTGCGTCTTTTGCTTTTCGGGAGAAGTTACTATAATAGTGAAAACTAAGGAAAGAACTGAAGGAGGAGATACTCAAGAAAGTATCCACTCGTGTATTCAAAACCCTACTGAGCACCAACGATAGTCCCCGAACTTGAACTAGATGTGCTGAGATAATGAAAACATGAGCCTGCTCAAGTAGTTCACACCCAGATGTGCAGAGAGGGGACATCTAAATTTGTGCAGTAGAGAAAGGGACCCTGCTGGGTGATGCTACAGAAGTTTGAGCCAGGATCTGTGTATGGAGTTTACAGGGAAGTAGAGTTAATCTCTGTAACGAGAAGAATGTTTTTATTGTTAGTCTCTAACGATCTGGTGAAGATGAAGACTATTGACTCAGAATCTGGATGACCAGCTTGAAGGATATATAGAGAAGAATGTCCTGAGTTTGTTAGGAGGTTGAGCTAAGTAATTCTGAAGGCTTCTTTTTATAGAAAGATTGAAAGGTTTTACGTTATTTTTCATTAACCACTAAATAGCATTTCCTCCAATTTTATGAGATGAACAATGGTGAAAGATTGTCCAAGAGGATTAAAAATAAAGTGTCAGAAAGACCTCATCTTCTCGTTAAAGTAAAAACACTTGGGTCTACTTTTTAATTTTAATAATTATGAGCCACATTTTCATGCCAAGAGAAAAGATCATACTGACCCGTGTTTTGGTATTATTTGTGCCTTTGTTCATTGCATCAACGTTGTATTTTAGTTGATCTGTTTTTATTTTCTTTTTGGGGGGGGGGGGCGGGGGGGGGGTGCTGTGGCCACAGAGCTGAAAAAAATCTAACTTTCCCAGAAAATCAAGGCCAAGAGTCTTGAAAAACTAGTGTTTCATCCACACACAACTCCACATGAAAGTAATAAAAGTTTGTTTAATTGGAGAGATTCCATATCTGAAGATAATGTTCAGTTCTGCGTCTTTTGCTTTTCGGGAGAAGTTACTATAATAGTGAAAACTAAGGAAAGAACTGAAGGAGGAGATACTCAAGAAAGTATCCACTCGTGTATTCAAAACCCTACTGAGCACCAACGATAGTCCCCGAACTTGAACTAGATGTGCTGAGATAATGAAAACATGAGCCTGCTCAAGTAGTTCACACCCAGATGTGCAGAGAGGGGACATCTAAATTTGTGCAGTAGAGAAAGGGACCCTGCTGGGTGATGCTACAGAAGTTTGAGCCAGGATCTGTGTATGGAGTTTACAGGGAAGTAGAGTTAATCTCTGTAACGAGAAGAATGTTTTTATTGTTAGTCTCTAACGATCTGGTGAAGATGAAGACTATTGACTCAGAATCTGGATGACCAGCTTGAAGGATATATAGAGAAGAATGTCCTGAGTTTGTTAGGAGGTTGAGCTAAGTAATTCTGAAGGCTTCTTTTTATAGAAAGATTGAAAGGTTTTACGTTATTTTTCATTAACCACTAAATAGCATTTCCTCCAATTTTATGAGATGAACAATGGTGAAAGATTGTCCAAGAGGATTAAAAATAAAGTGTCAGAAAGACCTCATCTTCTCGTTAAAGTAAAAACACTTGGGTCTACTTTTTAATTTTAATAATTATGAGCCACATTTTCATGCCAAGAGAAAAGATCATACTGACCCGTGTTTTGGTATTATTTGTGCCTTTGTTCATTGCATCAACGTTGTATTTTAGTTGATCTGTTTTTATTTTCATTTTGTATTTCTGTGTATGTCCTAAATTAAAAGAAAAAAAAAATCTCGGGCAGGATCATGGATTTTCTTAAGAGAAAAATTAGGGAAAGCCCAGAATAATGGCTGACAGGGAAGTTTCCAAGGGCCAGAGATGCTTCTGGATCAGTTACTCTTGTGTTCCAGGCTGTCCCTGAATCCCGCTGTGAGGTCAGACATACTATTCCTTGCAGGTGAGCCAAATTCAGGTTTTGATGGTCTGGGTCTCAGAAAGGTCTTATCAGGTTCTCTCCACAACCTGTTATTCCATTTATTTTATTTACATAATGCAAACAAAATAGTACCTTTACCTACATCATTTATGTTTGATTTTTGGAGTCAGACTGATTTCTGTTGGAATCTCATGTCTACCACTTACCTATGTGAATTCCAACCAGTTATTTTACGTTTTTGATCCCCGTCCCTTTAAAAGGGTAATTAAGAGAATGAAATCAGATAGCATTATAAAATGGTAGGTGTCCCATAAATGTCAGTAGTTTTCACCTGGACAAAACCAGGAACTTTGCCTTGGCTGACTTGAAGAAGCCATGGTGAACGTGATGGGGCAGATGTTCTGATTTTTTAAAAGATCAGAATGTGAAATGACTGATTTGTCTTTATTAGACCACGTACGCACAAAAGCACGCCCTCGGCCTGGACTCGCTTCTTGACCCTCATCACCCTGATGCCAGCCCATCCCACATACCTTCCTGGACCTCGGCTGCATCGCTGGGGAGATTGGCCTCATGAGAGAGGCGAGGTCCAGGGATGGAATGTGGGTGTCTGGAAGCTGAAAGTGGAAGACTGCTGCTCAGAAAACCATGTCAGAAGCGGGTCAAATTCTAGAGAAGCCCATACTACGTGATGAAAAAGCAGATCAGTGGTTTCTTAGGGCTAGAGGTGAGGGAAAGAAGCTGACAGCAAAAGGGCATGAGGACTTTTCTGGTGTGATGGAAGTGATGTGTATCTTTATTGTGGTGTTGGCTACATGCCTTATACACTTGTCAAAGTCCATCAAAATGTCTGAGTTTTATTGTATGTAAATTATACCTTAATACAGCTAATAAGAAAGACAAAAAAGAAGAAGAGGGTCAAGGCTGGTGTAAGTTGCCAGAGGTACCTCTGATATCATGAGTTTTCTGTCATCCTAATTGCAAAAGTGCAACCGGCACGTATGTTCTCAAACCTGAGAACAAGATGTATGTTCCCTGGAGTCGAGCCATTTGAGACATTACTTTAAGCTTAGCTATTAACCGACGATCACCGTCTGTATCAGAGTTTCCCTCCTCTCTAAAATGGAGCTAATAATGATTGTCTCCACTGAGTGTGTGCTCACTGTGTGCCAGGCACCACATCGAGGGAGATTAAATCCAAGGAGATTAAATGATATCTAAGAGAGCGAGATTATGAAAGGCTTTTGACAAGACGGCAGAGAGAAGTTAAATCACTTGGGAAGGTCACGCTGATGTAAGCAGCCCATGTGAACTCTAGCTTCAGGATTACGGGCTTTCAGAACCTCTAGGGATGTTCCCCTAGCTCCCTGGGAATTCTCCAAATGATTTCAAGGCTCATGGGAAGTCAAAGAAGGAGGGGGAAGGGCTTTTAAAAAGAAAAGCTTAAACAAATACGGTATTTGCTGCGTTTCTGGTATATACTTTTCTTGTCTATTTTGTTAATGACTTTCTAAAATTATGAATAAGCTTCAAATTTTATTTAATGAGCTTTCTGCATCTACTGGATACATCATACTGAGAAGATCACTTTTTTCCTTGAATGTGTTCATATATTACCTGTATCGATAGATTTTTCTAATGTATATTATCCTTACATTCTTGGGTAGACGTATCCGCTGGCAGATTTAATTTGCAATTTCTAAAGTTTCTTTTATGATATAGCAAAATTTAAATTGGCCTATAATCTTAATGTTTTGTGTTTAATCTTTGTTTGTTTTAGGCATTACAATTAAACTAGCCTTGTAAACTGCAAAAAAAAAAATAAATAAAAGAAAGAAAAGCTTAAAGAGTTTCGTAAATAAGACATATTTATGGTTAAACCCAGGGCCCTGCATCTATGCAATGTTGGAATTTCCAGGTAGACAAGTTGGATTATCTCAACCTCTGCTCCTTTCACCAGAGAAATGAACTCTCAAGCCATGGGGTGTTAACCGATGTTAATGACTCCCTGGCAACGCCCCAGATTGCAAACCAAAAGACAGTGAGTAGAAGAAAAACATTAAAAGTTAAAAAGCCCAGTGCTTTTCCACCTAATCAGACGTCAAAGCCTGAGGAGCTTACTATTTACTGAAGTTACCTTTTAGCAGTGTTTTTTTTCTAATGCGTCTTCACAGTATTTCTGTCTATATTTTTAGTTGTCAAGACGTCATTAATGACAGGTCAATGACAGCACTTCTTATCACACAGTTTCAAATCTTCAGTGCCACTTTGTTGCCACTTTGGAACGGTGGAAGAGTGACGAAGACACACAAAAGGAGGGTTTGATGAATGACTATTTCCACAGGAAATTAAAGACTCATCCTTTTCCACATTGCCCCACAGCATCAATAAGTCACGTTCGGTTGGATAAGTCATCATGCTTTTAAGTCTGTCTCTCTGTTTCTAATGGTTACTTCCCTGATCTATAAAAGGCACTTGCATTCTTAACCTGTTCGATTCAGCGCTCCCCAGAGATTATATGAAGGAAAGAAAGACTATTCCCAGCCATAGACCATACAGCAATCAATCATGACTATGTAGCCAAAGGAAGCATCATAAGCGTGCCTACTAGCAGGCATACGCCCAAAAAAGATCGAGCAAGAGAGCAACGCTTTCAGGCTTGGATCACTTAGTAACCCACTAGATGGTCTTACCATAGTTACGGATGATGAAGTTCAGCTCAGACCCCCGTGTCCTTTGCGTCGTGTAAGAGCACGGCAACTGGACGTCCAGGGCTCCTTTCTCTCGGCTCCTCCGAGCTCTCTCTCAAGCTGTCAGCACCCACCGCCATGGAGATGAGAAAACCCACGGGAGAATCTCGCTCTTCTTTGCCTTTCCGGACACATTCACCACATACAAAGGCCACTGAGATCTCTGCTTGCCTCTAGTGAATCAACACTTTCTTTAACTTGTTCCCATGCCTACCCGTAGTAGATAGTCTTGCCAGTGGTGGCTTCCAGAAAACAAGAATCAAGAAGAAAGAGCCTCCCTTCCTGCCCATCTATACCTTTGTTTTTTGAACTTACTCAACAAGGCCCTCCCCAAATCACAAAATGGCCGAAAGTTGCCCCTAAACTTCTCACCGTCCCAGAGGCTGGGTTTTTTTTCTCACTAACACCTCCAGGACTTGAACAACTTCTTCCAAGTGTGTTCTTCTTAAGTGTAGGTGCCCTAGACTGTCGCTGTAAAGATTTTTCTCTGCAAACACACCCTGTCTATGTAATCGTACACCTAAGGCGAACAGCATTTCACTTGGGCTCCAAGGAAATGTGTGCCCCTTGAAGACCACTGACAAGCCCAGTACTGGTTTCCAGGACAACGTTTAGATATTTTTCCGAGAAGCCCGTTTTATTTTCTGGCTTGTTGGTTCTAAGTTTGGGATATGGCAGCGAATAAGTCTCTTGCTCAGTATCCACTTTTCGCCTATTGGGAAGTCTTATAATTTGGAATGAACTGGTCATGAAAATGTGGACATTTCCAAGAAATTGATTGGATGCTGGTACCAATTACCAAGATGATGAAACCAGGAGAGAAGGAATTTTGAAGTGGGGAACTCAGTGGTTGAGATTTTATTGTGGTTAACTGGATGAGCCAACGAAGGAGACTGAAAAGGAGAATTTCTTCAAGTAGAGAGAAAACCACGAGATGTGGCAGGAGGTGAAGAAAAGATGGCAAGAAAAAGGGAGTGATCCTCTGTGTCGGAGATTAAGGAGAGGTCAAGATGAGGACTAAGAACTAACTGTTGGATGTGGCCATGTGACGTCACTGGTGGCTTGACGAGAGATGTCTCAGTAGAGTTCTGGAGACAAATGCCGGATTAGATCAGGAACAAGTGGGAACAGGGTGAGAGGAAGTGGAGAAAACATGTATCCCCTTTGTAAGGAGCCCTGCTGTCAAATGGAGTAGAAAAATGGGCTGATGGATGGGAAGGAATATGGGGCTCAAGGGGGGTTTATTTTTCAGGGAGCCAGTTTTTTGTTTTGCTTTAATATGAGGGATGTACAGTTTGTCACAGAAGAGGGAAAAAAGATTGCCAACTTCTTGATTTTATTTTTTTTTTTGCGGTACGCGGGCCTCTCACTGTTGTGGCCTCTCCCGTTGCGGAGCACAGGCTCTGGACGCTCAGGCTCAGCGGCCATGGCTCACGGGCCCAGCCGCTCCGCGGCATGTGGGATCTTCCTGGACCGGGACACGAATCTGCGTCCCCTGCATCGGCAGGTGGACTCTCAACCACTGCGCCACCAGGGAAGCCCTTCTTCACTTTTAAATTAAGTAAATGTCCTACAAGGATTCTTGTGTGTCCTTTTTATTAAAAATAAGTACTTCTTTTGGGAGACCTGAAGAAGGTGTCCTGTTTGGTCTCCTGGTTTCATTACAAAATCGTGAGGAGAGCGTGGAATACTTGTATTGGACCAACAGCTGTGTCTGTTTTGTGCATGTTATATTACCAACCACCAATTTAACTAACTGGGTGAAAAGCGAATAATCAACTTTCTAAAAATCATTTTCTCTCCCATTTTTTTCCTACATTATGCAAAATACTTGGCTTAATTTCATCGTAAATAAAACACTGTTTCTATAATTGTGTAGAACAATATAAACTATAGAAAATATAAAACCCATACTAATGACTTCTCAGTACACATTAAAATAATCCTAACTTTAATCTACAAATTAATCATAGCCTAATCCTAAACTACTTGTTCACCTGTAACATTGTTTGGTGTACAGTTTATGCTTAATAGTTATTTCTTGAAAAAAAAAAGAATGAATGAATGAATGAGTGAATAACAAGTACTAAAGAAATCTGCTATTATCACCATTTTCCTTAAGAGTTACTTTCGTTTTCAGACTACATTATGAATGAGTTCTTTCTAAACCATTCAGATTTGTGAGAAGAGCAAATAAAATATGAGACATATCAGTTGAGAATCTACTTAATGACAGACTGATATGTTAATGAGAGACCCATTAATAGGTGTAGTCGCATATGCACAGAGTTTTCTACAGCTTTTATAGTACAGTTGACGAGGGGCATACATTGTCCTCAACAGAATCACTTTAAATGCACAGGGTACCCTAGACCTGGGATTTTCAGCCTTGGTATTTGGGGCCAGATAATTCTTTTTTGTGGGAGGATGTTCTGGGCTTATAGGGTGTTTAGCAACAACCCTAAACTCTTCCCACGAGATGCCACATGACCCCAACCCCCATACTGACAGCCAGCAATGTGTCCAGACACTGTCAAATGTCCCCCGGGTGACAAAATCACTCCTGGTTGAGAACTGCTCTCCTAGCCTCAAAGAACCAGGTAGATGAGTTTCACTCTCGGTTAGTGGAATCCATAATAGAATATGGATTCACAAAATACGTAAATATGATTTCTTTCCTAAAACACCATAAAGGTGGATTCTTTAAGGAGAAGATACATATGTAAAATGTGTATAAAAGGATGCAGTGTTTGGAACTCGATGTTAACACAGCTCTGTGCTTAGGAAAATATACATTCATAAGAAGGCTGGACTTCAGGAAAATAGGTAGAGAGAAAGCACATTTCCATTGAGGCATTAAGTGTCCGCATTGGTTTTTCAGAGAATCGCGTTAAGACGGGTTCAATTTCTTATCTTTAAAGTGCGAGGCAACATAGTGATTACGAACTACAGTGCGAGACACTCTGCTGATTAGAAGGCTGACTCTCGCGGTGCCTCCATCCCCCCATCGGTAAAAGAATGATAATAAAAACACCTATTCGGTATAGCTCTCAGCAGAAGCAATAAGTGAATATTCGTAAAGCACTTATAAAAGTATCAGACAATAATATTTGCCCTTTCAATGCCGTTAAATAACGGTCTGATGGGAGAACACAAAGAGACACACACGTGGGCTGGAGGATGATTTCTGGGTGGTGAAACGTCAAACGAAAAATGGAAAACACTGGAAGATCTTACATGGCTGAAGGAACGGGCAAAGTGTCAGGTAAGAGTAAAAGTGTGTAAAATGGAAGGCATCGAGCTTAGGGAAAAACTATGTAACTATTCTTATGGTGATCTATAAGATAATCAAACTGACTAATTTAATAGAGTAATTTGAAATAGAAAAAAAAGTTAGACCTTTCTATGGTACATTGTAGACACTAGTAATGGACAGAATTGTTTATGTTAACATAATTTTCCATACTTAAGGGGAAATTCTAAGTTGTTTGGTGTAGCCTTAGCCCCTGCTGAAACCGTGCCTTTGGATAGACCCAAACAAACTTCAGAGGAGCCACTATTGCCGGCCGGAGGGCTTCCTGTTATTCCAACTGCCCGGTGACCATAGGCGACAGAGGAAGTATCTGAAGTTCTCACTGCGAAACAGGGCCTCTCCCGCCACTTAATAAAGTCTCTTCCGCTACCTATGTTCCTAAGCTGTGGGAAACTTACTGACTTATTTTCCTCTCTTTGGCCAAACTGTGCCAAAGTGGAGTGGACAATCTTAATGGATGTCCAAATGCGGACTCAGAAATCAATCAGTGGTCAATTGGTTAGCGTGGGCTTCCTCTCAAATGAGCGATCATTGTTCCATTTTAAAGCTTATCAAAAAGGCATCATAAACATTTCTGCTTGGATCATTATTTTCTGAACTGGAATGAATCACTTCTCCGGCTGCTGGTTGTACCATCTACCGAATACACACAGTACTGAGCAAAGACCCTGTGAGAATCGCCGCAGTGGCCGTGTCTGTCACCTCAAAGGCTCAGAAGGGCACAAGCACAGCAAGACGTCCTTGCCTGAGCCCTGGTATGACAGCCCCTCCAGGTGGCCCTCGGTCTCTGCTGGGACATTTTCACTGACAAGGACCTCAGTGACCCTCACGTGTTCTGTTCCTATTTTATGATGACTCAACTCTCTCAATGAGGAAGTCCTTCCTTAAACTCAGATAAAAATGCGTCTTCTGTAGCTCTCACAGGATTTTCCTGTCCCCCTGCTGTCCCTCTGCAAAACAAGTCACGTCTTACTTCCAACAGCCAGTTCTTCAGACAAAAAAAGACCAGAATCTCCTAGTTACTTCTTACCTTCCAAGTCCTGGGCTTCACTTCCTCCAGGGAAAACCCTCGAAGCCTCCTCGGTTCCTGACATGCAGAGTAATGATTTAACTTGTCACTTTTAGGGGTGCAGAGTGTCGGGACAAATGCTAAAACGATGAGTCACCAAGATAGCAGGTGTCAAACCAGGACTGCTGGGACACTTAGCTTATTCATAAGCAGTTGCATGCTAGCAAATTTTCATCACGGGTTCTCTGAGGGAAAAAAAGGACTGATTGCAGAGTTTGCCAATTTCTTTTTTTTTCTTAATTTTTAATTAGAGTATAGTTGATTTACAGTGTCATGTTAGTTTCTAGTGTACAGCAAAGTGATTCAGTCATACATATACATATATCCACTCTTTTTCAGATCCTCTTCCCACATAGGTTATTACAGAATATTGAGTAGAGCTTCCTGTGCTATGCAGTAGGTCCTTATTAGCTATCTATCTTATATCTAGTGGTGTGTACATGTCAATCCCAAACTCCTAATTTATCCTCCCCCCCACTTTTGCCTTTGGCATCCATAAGTTTGTTTTCTACATCTGTGACACTATTTCTGTTTTGTAAAGAGTTTGCCAATTTCTATGGTATAAACTGAAACCCTGGCTGATGTCCAGGTGCTGACGGGATGTACCAAAATGTGGAGGCGGTAAGGGGTGAACAGCTGGCTCCTGGGAGCTGACACAAGTCTGCTCCAGCACACCCCTGGGTCACAAACCATGTTTCAGGATTTGCTCAATGTCCTGATTATTCTTCTCTGATTCTCCCTTTAAAATGCGACGTATCTTAATTCACAGTTATTGAGGTGTTGTTTGACCAGCCCAGAATCTGTCCAGATTCCACTTCAAAGATCCAATTTCATCAAAATTCAACTTCGCAACTACTGGGAATGAGAGTAGGGAGGTGAAGAGAGACAAAGTCACCGAAAGGGCCGCTAGCTTCTAACATTTAGGTCAGGAAAAAGAAAGCTGGTCTTTAGTGTCTGTACTGGAAAGAAAATTGGGCAAAGCTGATATATGTTAAATTATATATATATATATCACTAAGCAATTCTTATATACCACGAAGTCTTAATTAAAGTTGTCATTTTTTTAATGGAACGAAAAAGAAATTGGCTTCAAAATGGCTGACTTGTTAAGAGGGATAATGCAAAAAATGATTTAAAGTTTTAAACGTTTCCCTGTAATTCAGTAAGCCTTTGTGAAGTCCTTCTCGTGCATTAAGGAAACTCTATTAAAATTCAACTTAAAACTCTGCAAATGAATAAACTTCTTTTCATGGGTAGCCTTCTTCACTCTTGGATAGACTCTACTTTCTTTAAAGCCACGGGTATGTTTGTGATTGTTCTTTAGGGAATCCACGCTGCAGTTGTTACTTGTGAGTCATTTTCCCCCAACAGTGTAATTTACACCCTTCTTCTACTCATACTGAATGCAACTAGTGGAGACAAACCATGTTAGCGCCCAATAGGGGTTACAAGAAAAATCAGAGTGTTTATTTGGCTTGAAGGCGGGATCTAGGATGGGGCAAAGTGTGAGAGAGCTGGAGTGGTGAGAGCCACATCTGGTAAGTCAGGTTCAAGAATTCCAGTTATTCTCAGGCAGGATTAAAGGGCTTTGATCAGGAAGTAGGACAATCTGATTAGAATTTAAGAGCATGTGTTCTGGCAGCGGTGGTGAGAATGGATTGGCCAGACAACTAACAGGGAGGGAAGTGAGGACGATATTGCATAACCTGGGGGAATAAAGCAAAGGGAACAGATTCAAGAGGTACTTGGGAGTCTGAATCCACAAGAAGCAGAAATCCATCAGGGAGGGAGGGAGGGAAAAGGGAAAGGAGTTGCAGAGCAAAGGGAAGGGTGGGAAGAGTCGAGTATGATTCCAAGGGAAGGATGGGTACGGCTGTAATCAGGTCAACAGGTGGGATGGCGAGAAACTGGTGATTTTATTTCTTGGTTCAATAAGGGGATGGTGGGTACAGAGACAGGATCAGAGATTGAAAGAGAGTTGAAAACATTTGAAATAGTCAACCGTAGGGAAGTTAAAAACTATGTTACGTGGGCCTGCACGGAGGGCCCGTCCTTAGGAACGTTTCCTCAAGAATCTGACGGAAAACGCGTATTCTGTAAATGTGTTCCAGGTGCTCCTCTTAGGTCTTCCCACTTCCATGTAATGATCTGTGCCTCTAATTTTTAGTGAAACTCCCCAAAGAAAACCAATGCGTTTTGATTTAAGAATTTCAACAGGGTAACTCATTCCATTCGTGGTTTCCAGATTGACCACTAAAGGGCCTTTATGACAAAAACAGTGAACTTCCCACAAAGACTTGTTCCGAAAACATTTGCTGGAGGGTTCCGCTCCGCCGGCCCCGCCCTCACACAAGCCCCTGACATCAGCACCGGCACAGGAGCGAGTAAGCGACTGGTACGTCCTGGTGTGGAAGTCCGAGGTTTACTCAGGGAACAAACCCCAGTGAAGTCATGTCTCGTTCAGGATTAAATGGCTAACTCGGATTCAGTGATCACATTAAGAAAAATGCATGTAAAAGGCCCAGGAATTTTTCCTTTGTTTGATTCACAAATTAAACTTGCACACGTCATGTCTGCAAAGCGAGCATTTCACCATGTCAGATGCTTTCTTTGACTGTAATAGGATGTAAGAGAAAATAAAGAACATGTCACTTTCTCCAGCTGGCTGGGTCGTGTACCTTACCGCACCTCTGGAATTACACATTTTAAATGGAGATTGCTCGACACTCTCAACAGGCAAGTTTATATCCAAAAACCTTAACCAAGTTACTAGCTCTAAACTGCTCAACCTGTAGAGGCCACTGAAAACGCTGAGGCCAAAACATAGTCCTGCCTAATCCCAAAGCATTCCAGGTCTGAGAGGCGTGGTTTTCGGTAGAGCAGAAAGCGTACATCAACTGAATTATGAAGACAATTGCCTTGATTCTCCATAGGATGTAACGCATATACTGTCAGATAGCCGTGTTTATCTGATACCTAATGTAATCTGAAAAACTAGCAAGTTGCCAGCAATTTCCAAATCTTTGCTCCAAATGTTCTCTGTTATCACATCAGACAAAAAGGATTGTTCCTTTGGAAATATGAACCGCTATTTTGATGTTATAATCACAGCCATTACTTACTGAATATATACTACATACGTATTAGTACGGAGGACTTTGGTAACAGTTGTACAGAATTATTTGTTTTCATTCTTAAGCCACCCATAAAATAGGTACTTACGTCCCTAGCAATTTTTAAATAAGATTTAAATATACTGATAGACTATCTCAAAGTCTTGTTATGAAAGAAGGTATCGGCAGGATTCGAATCGAAACCTTCTAAAACCAAATACCACATACGTCTCAGTTAATAAAGGCAAAATAGACTTCTCAAAGAAATAGAGCCAATTTGAACTAATTACAGATGATGTCGTTCTCCAAAGAAAACAACCCCCCGAACCGGACTGTGTGCAGGAGACACAAGCAGTGAGACCTTTTCTGCAATGACCTGGAAAGAGGACTGACTATGACAAATTCCGAATTGTCATCAATCTGAAACAGGTCAAAGGGGTCTTGACCCAAGTTTGAACCACTTCTAACAGTTCGTCTGGCTTTCAAAATTATTGGCACTCCACTGAAGGTCCAGTGGCCCTAAACGACTGTCTAAACTTGGGCAGGGCTCATTTTGCTCTTTAAAAGTTTCTATACAGACATCAAATAAATGTTGCAGAAATGAAGACCGCCCAAATGAGAACAAGCTGGGGCTATCATTCAGAGTTCCCTCTAGCAGGGGAGTCCACCACCATCACTCGTGTCTGGCAGAGATTCAAAGAGGAGGCAGACGAGTGGGAAAGCATTACAGTTAAAAAGAAAAAAGGAAGGCTTCAGGTATGGTCTGATCCGAGGCTGGGGGCATGAGAAGCTGGAATCAGGTGTACCAGAAGTGGGCGTCTTCTGTGGTAAGGAGGCACATTTTGCCTTCCCTCGTTGGTTCGAAGTGAGAAGCAGGGGGAAAAAATTAGGCAAGTTGGAAGTCAAGGACCAATTCTTGATCATTTCGGGCCCATTGTTACAAAAATGTGTCTTCCAGGGCTATCTGCTACAGAGCTCGGGGCGGGGGGTCACGGTTGTACTGTTATATATGATCGTGGCCACCGTTCGTATATTCAACCTCTCAAAACAGTAGAACGTGGTGGTAAATGACATGTGGGAAAACCACTTTACACAAACGTGCTTTTCGAAACGATAGCCTCCATCCAATACTTAAAACT
Source organism: Neophocaena asiaeorientalis asiaeorientalis (assembly GCF_003031525.2). Lineage (NCBI taxonomy): Eukaryota > Metazoa > Chordata > Mammalia > Artiodactyla > Phocoenidae > Neophocaena > Neophocaena asiaeorientalis. The sequence goes on along the minus strand of NW_020174923.1, from coordinate 2,903,455 downwards.
GAATCATTCGTGGGGAAAAAACCCCAAGTAAATTATTCAGACTCCCTTATTATATGAGCTAAAAAATGCATTCGATCACTCTTTTTTTTTTTCAAAGCAGGTTGACTTTCTTAGAACTCTATCTATTAGCCAATATGTTAAAGCTGGGTTAATTTAATTATCATTGAATCTGATCTTGATGAAAACGATTTTAACAAATACTCAATAATAACAATTTGCATGGCCTTGCACTATAGATTGTTGAAAACAGCAGTTCCTGCCATCTCTCGAGACTGATCAAACTCTAGCAAGTTGGATGCATCCTGTTCTTGGATATATGGCCTTTTGCCCAATGTGACTCTTTGAACAGTCAAAAATTATTTTAAACTAGGCGGGGAGAGTGGGTAATAAATTTCAGCCTTGTCAGACCTACCAATTCAAACTGGCTTTAGTCACAAAAAGGAGGGTCGAAGTATTTGACCATTTTCCCTACCTTTTCTGCTGGCTATATTTCTCTGACTCATCACCTTACAGGCACCATAAAGCACCATGTGGATGGGTACAGTCAGTTAAATATTTTGCCAGCCCTTTCTTTCAATCTAGATGGTGTCTGTGTATACAGTACATACTTTCCACTAATTATTAGAAGCTTACGTTCTTTCAACTTCTGCAACTTTCTCCAATTCACAGATGCAACACTGAGTATTTATTTGTGATGCAGACCACATTTTAGACCTTTTGGTATTATATAACACCTGATTTCCTAGCCCATAAATGAGGTTCTGCTTAAACAGGATAAGTAACCTAAATTCGCCTAAATTAAAACTCCTCCCCCCATCCCAGGCCATCATGGTACTTGACTTATTTATGTTATTCACTGTGTCGTCGATGCACCCAAGAGTCCCAAATTAAATATTACATAAGAGGGTAAAATAAGGGGAAAGTGACTCTTCACAGAGTACGGGATCCAGGATGATTCAAGGGAACAGGCAAACTTCAAGCAAAGCAGCCCTCCCTGGAGAATAGCGGGAAAGTAAAGACCTACACGGGGCCAAAGCAAAGTACTAGACGTGCAACCAGTAGAAGAGAGGAAATCAGAGCATCGGAAGGAGTGTGTGTGTGTGTGTGTGTGTGTGTGTGTGAACTGGGAGACAGGGTGAGGGACAGAGTAGAAGGAAAACCCAAAATAAATGTGGCCTGTTTTGAACTTGTTTGCAATTTATCCCATCAGGGAGCAAATCTTATTATATATCATTTCTCAACCTAACTTTTGATTATTTGCCCCAAAGACATAAGTGCTGTTCCTTGCCCACCCGTCCCCGCCCCCGGCCTTTTTACTACGTTCAAGGTGGTTACTATGAGACAGGCTGGGACCTGGGACGCTCTGCTGCAGGGCTGGCACCTGGACAGACGTCTCCTTGAGCAACAAGCTACAAAGGAATGATGAGGGACTAAAAATAACTGCGTGCATGCGCAGTCGGGGCAAATTATGGCCAGTAAGATACAAAAAGGCCAAAAACGCAACTGTCACCTCTCCCCTTGTGAGGTGTCGGGAGCAGAAGCATGGTGCCACGCGGGACCCCTGCACGCAGCACCGTGAAGGGGGTGGGCAGACCTCCTCGGCCAGCCACTCCAGCCCCGGCACACTGCCCCGCCTCCACCCTCACCCCGGTTAAGCTCACCCCCCCACCCCCCGCGGGGGGCTGGAGCAAGGTTACGCATTACTTGCTTTCGCCCCCTCCTGCTGCAGCACAAGTTCCCGTAAAGCCTTGTCTGAATCCCTCATTGGGCCTCTTACCAATTTCTACTGATTAAAGAGTCCAAGAGGTCGGTAACAAGTAGGCTATTCGCACATTTATGATTTACAAGACATAATGCCAGTCCATAAGAAGTTAGTAAGCTGTTTAGAGGACTAGCTATAGCAAACAGGAGATAATCACTGCTATTGTATTTTTACTTCAGTTATGTTTCGACTAACAGTCAAATGAGTGGGAAACGGTCCTGGCTGATGGTTGGCGAGCAGAAAACGGAATAGAAACCAGGATGAATTCAAAGGAGGGTGTGCTCCTTGTTGCTTGATTTCATCTGGAAAAGCGTCATGTAAAAGGCGGATTTGGCTCTAACATTGAGACACCTGCTTAGATAGGTGACTTAAGTGGGAGAGGACTTACATACTTCAGAAGGGAGGAGAGGACGCAGCATTGGTGTAGAGTGAGAGAGAGCAATGGTGGCAGAGAGGGCCAAGCCCCAGATGGCAAAACTTTGACCTGCCTGGCTGAGGACTTGGAGTCTTTTTTCCGTAGCCGTAATCTGCTAAGCAATATTTCTGAACAAGGCTTTGGTTACGTTTTTGGCCATCGAGGCAAACGAAACGGCTCACACTTCCATTTTTCAGATTCTCTGACAGATTTAGCAAGATTGCCCGGTCCTTTCTACACTTCCTGGTCACTTAGGCGGATAAACCACAGACTGTCGACGAGAGACTACAGACTTTGATCATTCACAACGGCAGGTCTGGGCTTTTGAGTACCTTTAACGCATGAATATGATAAACGAACCCAATGAATTCAACTCAGTCTGTTAGTAGCACTATTAGCCTAAATTAGGTCCATAGTTTAGCCCAGAAAAGAAAAGTACCTGGGAAAATAAACGCCAAGGGTTTCTACTGACCTCAGTTACCCATATAATGTGTCGATTTTATCCAGCCAAAGTGTAACAAAGATGGTCTGTTTTCTACCAGCTAAAGGTCTGTGAGAAGGCACACAGTGTTTTGCGTAGACTTTCCCCCTTATCTTAGAGCTTTCAAGCCTGTAGCATTTTCTTTCAAGGGAAAAACAAAAACCGCAGAACAATCACCCCATTCAATTATAAAATCACTGCCATCAGCCTTTCTACCACTGACCCTTTGGACAGAAGCAGAAACAGCAGGTTCTGCCTAGATCGAGTTGCCCTGTTTTACCAGCACAAATACTTTGGCAGGAAGATAAGTATGTGATTAAATTCAAGGTGGAGCCTAAAAAAATAAATGTTTGAGCAAATGATTGAACAGCTTTCTTGCTGTGCAAAGAGGCAGCTGAGGCTGGACAGAAGTAGACACCACCAGTCCCAGTCAGATCTCTTTGCTTAAAGCCCCGGGACATTAGGACTAGACCTCGGGCGATGGACGCAGTTATTGCGAGGGTTATGGAGTGTTAGCCTTTATTGTGAGTGCGATGTGACTAGAGATTCTGAACAGCGTTAGAGAGAGCTGTGTGTTCTCTGTAAACACTGAAGTAACTAGCTTTTAATTTTTTACCTACATATAGATTTGGTAAACAGATATGATAACCTTCTGAAAAAAGAATGTTACACATGGTGCTAAGTCTCGTTTATAGCTCAGCATTTTCCCTTCTTCCTAGCCAAGTAAGGTTATTTATCAACGTGCCCTCCGGTTGTAGACTACCACAGTTATGGAAACCCTGCAGTTTTATTTAGTAACATAAGGTGGTTTTTTGTTTTTGTTTTTTCCCTCATTGTCTCCTCCAACTCAAGAATCCCACCTCTGGGAACTACTGGAGCAAATAAACAAAAAAAAACTCATGGCTTACGTGGCTGTTTCTCTTCAGACTTCAGGAATCTGGGCAGACGGAGTGTTGAATGAAAGCTGGCATACTAAGGTTCTCGTTCCTGGCAGTTAAAATTCATGTACAAATTATGCAAGGCTCTTAATTTGATCTAAAAACAAAAACTTAGGTGGTCAACTCACGTGGCTTAAATCACCCAATTCCTGTCATAGAACGCTTCCCACACCCCCTCCCTAAAGAGCCAAATAAATAAGGATAGTAGGACCCCAAGCTTATAGCACGGTGCCTGGCACACAGTAGGACTTTAACAAGTGTTCTCTACTGTTGTAGGTCCAAGAAGGGGGCAAGCAGAGGAATCAGAAGGAGAAATTGGCTTGATTTGCTTGTTCCTATCTCTACACTCCATGGAGCCACAGAAGACCAACTTTCAAACGTTTTGACGGACACAAGGCTAAAAAATTTTCTTCATTGAGTTTTCAAATTGAATTTATAGGTTATTTTAAACTGAAGACTTAACTTACTAAGCCATATTAAGACCTATAAATTTTAAGTAATTCAAGACATGGAACTAAAATTGGCCATCGGGCAAAGCTATTATGACTCAAATGCCAGAATCCCGTGAACAAACAACAAATAAAATGCTGGTGACGAAGACAGAGGTCACGCCCCCTCCGTGAACTTTTATTGAAGTTCCTAGTAGAAAAAGACAACAACACCTGACTTCATTTGATTTCTTTTCAACGGCAGCCACTAATTACTTTGAATATAGCCAAAAAGGACCATCCCATTTACCTATAAGTTAGATATTGTCCTCTCTTCCAGGTTTAGAAAAAATGCAGCCTCCAAAAAAGAAGTGTCACTTCACTTCTGTTCTCATGGAGGACCAAATTCATTACGTGAGTTAGAATTAACCCTTTTAATGAAATCCACTCCTCTGGGAAGGTCAACATTTCTAAAGCGTTTGTCTGCTGTGTATTCGCTGTTTCACATTCTTGCCGCCCAAAACTCTATCACTGACCCAATTTAAAGAGAAACAGAAGTTTGATAGTGGTGAAGTGCCTTGGCCTATACATTCCCCCGGTTTGCAAACTTGAATGTGGATCCGAATCACCTGGAAGGTTTGTCAGATACACTGGACTCTAACCCCACAGCTGCCGATTCCATAGGTCTGAGATGGAGCCTGAGAATTTGCATTTTTTACAAGTTCCCAGTTGATTCTAATGCTTCTAGGGCCGGGACACACTTTGAGAACCTCTAGCCTAAATCACATAGGGCATAAGGGGCACAGTCTAGATTAAAACCCATGTCTGTCTGATTCTACAATACAAACCGACTGCACGCTAAGAAATCACTTGTTACCCTCTACTGCAGAGATGGAAGAGAAAAGGAGGGTCTGTAGGATTTGCACGCTTTTTGAAAGAGGAATGGATCTGGAGTCGAAACCCTGGAGTTTGAGGTCCCCTGGGTGCCATGTATGGCTTCACTGACCTGAGCCTAAGCATTCCCATCACTACAGTGAGAATTCTACTGCTTTACTCTCACCCCTCACTCACCTCACAGAGTCCTTTTGAAGATAAGATGTGATCGCTGTTGTAAAAGCATTTTCTAAGCTTTGAAGTGCTACCCACTAATGTTTGTTATTTCCATTAGGAATCAAATCAGAAAAAGAGTAAAACAAGAAAAACAAAAATATGTGAGTGAAGGATCTGGTCTTTCGTTTAAAAGCTGAGACTACGCAAAAGGAAATGCCAAGCACAACAAAGAAGTTTATTAGAACCTTCGGGAATTCAGGGATCTTTAACATGAACACACTAACAGTCTTAAGGGTAGGGCAACTACCAGATTTTTCCAACAGTTTTTGTTTTCAACTTAAGAAGTAAACATCCTATTTCTTCAAGAGACATTTTTATGATGAATCCTGGAAAACGATTAATAAATAATGATTTTCATGTAATTATTTTTAAATAGTAAAAATGTAATGCTAACAGCTTTCTTTCTTTGGAAGTATAGTTTTGTTTTTTTTTTTCTTTCAGAGAATACTGAAAATATTTCACTATTAAAAATACAATTTCATTATATGCTGATCACTGGCTTTGTTGGATGCTTTCTCAAAATATAAATTTGACTTCATTTGTAATAAATGGCGGAACCAATGAAATACAGGATTTGCTATGCCATAAACAGTTAACACAGGTGACTTCATATCACTCACTGTTATTCTTAATTAATTTTAATGCAAGAGTGAAAACTAAGGCTGCTTCTACTTTCTCCATGAAAACTTCCATTGTAAATATTTGCATACCACGAGCAGTAGCTTCTAACTAATGAAGTTAATATTCACTGGCACAAAGAAGGGGTCTATTTTATACTGAATTAAGTAAAGGGAGACTTTCTACTGTAAACTAAGAACTCTGTCAAGGCCCACTGGGCTCTACTTTTATCATATTTTTCCCCTCAAACAAATGGCTTGTTTGGTATTAGTTCAATACTTGGTATTGAAGCCGACAGATTTCCATATGTCACCAGGACCATAAAGAACGACTGTATTTTCCCCCATCAATGAATTATTACTTTCCTTAGATTGGCTATTATATTTGCTTTATGAAGTGAAGTCCTTATTGATTTACGGTGTCAAAATTCTGTTTGTGTCGATTAACTTTTTTGTGTGTTTATTAACTCTTGATGGAAATGACAGATGCTTGCGCTGGTGCAGCTGGGGTTCTGCCTGTTAAATAGAGCACAGATACCTTCTTTTCTGTTTCTGATTTGCTTGTTTTTTATTCTTTAAATGCCTTTGATAGAGAAAGCACAACTTAATGTTTGGCGTGCAAAACAGAATACTTCAAAGAAACCAGTAACCGGAGAGCAGAGAGCAGGGTTCGGGGGAAGGGTTTGATTCCATTTTATCATTTCAGTGCCTGAGCACTCCTCAGGCTTGCACTCCGAGTTGCGTACAAAGGTTTCTTGAATGTTAGGTGTATGACCCAAATTATGTGTCAATAGAATTTAGCATTACTAACAGTCACACAGATATGAATTTATGGGGAACTGAGGTTCTTTAGAGGGCGTGGGTTAATGCTTTAAAACACTTATTATAGAGAAAGGCTGCCTGGTCCAAAATCAGCTATGCCACTTACTAGCTGTGTGACCTTGGGAACATTTCATGGCCTCTCTGTGCTCCTGTTTCCTTATCTGTAAGAATAAAGTTTCTCGTGCGGGCGGAAGGAGGAATACTTGTAATGCACTTAGAACAATACACAGCATGTAGTTAGCACCCTGTGTTTGTTAAATAAAAACCAGGCAGTAAATTGAAAACGTTATTTCTGCCGTGAAATGACACATGCTCCTTTGTTACTGGTAAGTGAAACATCCCGTAAGTTTCTTCATGTAGTCTCGTATCATTCAGGGAAGATTCAGCAGAAATACCTTCTTTCCGTGACTTTGGTAACAGGACGTTTGGGATATGGACACAAACCCTTCACAGAACGGATGAGGCCACCTATCCTTGTGACACCATCTTTGTGATACAGAGAAAACATGATGTCTTTGAAATATACCAAATCTACCCTGTTAGACAGCAGCAAAGAAAGAGAAACTGAGGCAGATTAAGCTGTCAGTCAAACATAATCTAATAAGGAAATAGAGAAAATTTATACAAGATGGTGTTGATAAAGAAGCAGCTTTCGTAATATCGTCTTGGCATAGCATTTTGAAGCTATTTCCTATCTTCGTTGCTTTTTTCTACATTTTTCATTGTCAAGGAATTTTGCTACCGGTCAAGAAATTTCTTCATCTATCTCTGGGTTTCTTTCCTCAGGTTAAAAGACGGGTAAGTTATACTTAAGCAAAACAAACATCGTCTCTGTGGAAAAAACGGTTGGTGACTTAAATAAGCATACGTAATTATGCAAACCAAAAGATCTGGGTTAGTGTAGAGATTTGGTTGCTATCCGTTCAGCACCACCACTCGCCCAAGTGAACTAAGATAAAGACAAGGGTATCTCAGGGAATACACATTTATTAAAATAGCTAGAACACATTTCGTCTCCAGTTTTCACTTTTTCTAAGTAGAGGTAATCTAATGTCAAAAAGCCAAAATGAGACTGCGAGGCCATTAAAAACGTAACGCTTCCAAAGCTTGTTCACGTGTATTGTTCTCACTCTGAGCTTGTGTCCCACCACACCAAGTAGTTCTATTATAACACACATCGGACTGGATGAAGACTCTCTCCCACCATACAGTTAGCTCTTTGGAGACAGGAACTGTGTTTCAATCATTTGTTTTATATTCTGAATGGCAGGCGTCAGGGGTGGTAGGTTTGGATCGTATCAGTTTAGCTAAACTGGGACTACACGTTCCAGAATTCCATTTCCTTCATAGTTCCAGGTTAGCCTGGGCCATGGGAGACATTCTGCACGACATCTGTAAGGCGGAAGTAAACCAACAGCTGTATTCTCTTTACACCGGAAGGTCGGCACAGGGCACGAGGCACTGTGGGACTTCACACAGGTTGGCACGGCTAACGTGTTGGCACAGAGCAGCAGGTGAGCCCGTGGTTCCCACTGGGTTTCTTCCTTCAGCTCCTGCGGCTCCTGGGTTACATGGCGGGGGGCAGCCTCTTCCCCTCTGGACACCCCCATGATCTCACTGGAAGCTCAAAGGCTGTGAGAGATGAACGTGAGCTTCATTTCATCCTGGTGGCTTCCGGCTAATCTTTGCCGGTTCTCACCTGCTGTCCTCCTTTACCTCACGTCCACCTGTGCTGCCCGCTGCCTGCCTTGCAGCTTCCGGCTGCAGCACCAGAGGTGTCACCCATTATATAAGGTCAAATAGTATCATAAGTCATATATATACACATATAAATACCTAATAGGGTTGGTTACCAGGGTTTGATTAGAAAAGCAGAGCCACTAGAGGAATGTGTGTATATATATATATTTTTTCTCCTATATATATAATATAGGTTTATTTTTATAGATAGTATATGTATTTATTTATATATACAAACATGCACACACTTAATATATACATACACTATTAAGTGTTTGTTGAAGGAATGTAGAAATAAATGATGGGAATATTTTTATTTTATAGATGAGGAAACTGACAAGGGAGAACTACTTACTGTCCAATAAGAATAAATATATAACGACCCTAAGACTGAAGGTAGCTGACTTTGAGCCCAGTGTTCTTTCCACCACGATGCCCCGTTTAGTCTATCTAGTCATCCCTTGGTATACAGAGGAGCTGCGTCTTTGCAGGTGAATCCCTGATCCCATCTCAAGCGCTCCATTCAGGTGTGAAAAAAACTATTCTGACCACGCGCTCCCTAAATAGAGTGGCACCAAGTTAATATCCGCGCAGTTTAGGACAATAAAGCATGGCGAATGGACAGCTTGGGAAGAAAACAGAGCCCGATGAGCAATCATTAAGTTATTTGCGTTAGAAAGAGTTCTTGGAAAAAGCCCACCTTGCATGAGAATCAAGGAGTCCTCTGTAAAGCAGAAAAACACCAGGGATTAGCTTCTTCTGCCTCTTCTCTGTTCTCTACACTTTCTATTAAATCCTTCTCCTTTCCCAGCATCAGTCACAGGTCATGAATGGGCAAATAGTTCAGTCCTAGAACTAGCGTTGCGTGTGATTTGGGGGAGAAGGGTAAACCCTACAAAAAGCCTTCCCAGGTGACGTACTGCTAGGTCACACCACTTCTTTAGCCCAGGTGTCACCGCCCTGACTCAGTCCTTACACCAGCACCCTAGACTCCAGCCACACTGAACTTCTCACATTTTCCCAAACACGTTCGGTTCTTTGCAGATCAGGCAGACTTTCCTTTTCTCTTCAAGCTGAAACACAGTGTTACCTCCACGGTAAAGCTTCCCTCAACTTCCCAGCAAAGTTGACTTTTCTGCCCATGTCCTTTTTGGATAGGCTTTATCTTTCCCGTTGGCAAGGAACTGAGGGAGTTATCTTTACCCTAGTGCCCAGTGCCACGGGTACTGTGCACACACTTAGAAGAACAGAGATGCCATTTGTTCAAGTCGTGAAACCAAAGTGTAAAAGATGACACGACATGCTGTCTCCTGAGTGGCGATGTGAGTACTGAGCGCTATTATTTTGATGCCAAAAATAACCGGGTCCACGATATCGTTATCATGGTATTACTCTGTACATGATGAATACAGCCACTTTCTTCCCACACACAACTCCATGCGCAACTGGAGAAACAGCGTCCCTCCTTTATGCCGGTAAAGAACAGGAACGAGGTGACGCAAGTGTTCAGGAAAAGCACACACGACATATTCTGCCTACAGTAACATGAGGCATGGAAACACGGTCCTGGCTCCTGTTGTGAGCATGAATCACAGTGTATTTTACTTCCGTTAGGTTTTGTTTGGGTCTGCTTGTTCGTGATTTCGCTTCGTTCAGTTTTGTTTCTCTGAGTGTTTCTTTAAACTCCTGGTGTAAATGGCGTAATCTTATCTCCAACTCAATACTGTATCTGGTACAGCTAAATAAAAATTTAGTCTTAAGGAAATGAAACCACCTTCCATTCCCACAAAGTCTAAATTTAAATACGCGTAACTCATAAGTCTTAACTTGCTCGAATCAGCCACACTGCTTTCTCCTTGAGTGTTCTCTAACCACCCACAAGTTGACTCAATTCTGACCTGAAGCAAAGGAGCAAGCTGCTGGATGTGACAATCCTGGTACATAGCTCACAGCCTCTGAGACTCTGGCACCTTCTCAAACGTCAGTTGCAAGTCCAGGGAAGGATTTTATCATGCCATCTATAAACAGAACTCAACAGTACACGACAAGAACACTAAAAGGTCAGTTAATAACCTCATGGTTCGTCAGGAAGGCTGGGTGCATCTTTCAGGTAAGTGCAAGTTGGTGAGTCTTATGAAGCTCTCGCTCAGCAGACTCAAGGCAGTGGCTCCCACACAGAAGAGCCCTGGGTCAGAGATCTACTAACACTTCTGTGGTCCAGCCCTTAGGCCAGGCGCCTTGTTTCCTGAGGCTGCTTTGGCTTATTTTCCCAAAGTAGAGACACAGCATGTCCTGAATGGCTATTGTTGGGGACGGTCTCACATGAGATAAGTACATAGTTGTGAGAAGATTGCCAAGTCTGTGGGTGAGTAGCTCTTTGGGAGGGGTGGATGTGGGCAGAGCCCCTTAACTAATCGAGTACTAACCTATCCCATGTATTTAACAAAAATCCTTCTTTAACAGTGCTTCTCAAAACTGTCCATTAAAAAAATCTGAAAAAAAAGAGAAGTGAGAACATTACCGTTATCCCTACCCCAAATCCTAGGAGATCTGAGAATATGACACATCGGACTGGGCCCAAGCTCGAAATATTCCAGTCTTATGAGTTTTTTTTAAAATATATACTGCATTACAAAAATAATTACTTAACCTGCTTTACCACTTAAATGATTTAGTTCATCTATTCTCCATCCAAACTGTTGAGTTAAATTAACGCTTCAAACAGATACACCACGTTTACCTTGTGGCTTCTCAAAGCTCCTGGCATGTTGCTACCACTGTGAACACAGTCATTGGGGGGCAGGCCTCATACATATGAAAAATAAACTACACATACTCAGCCGTAAGAAAGAAAACATGCCACTCGCAGCAGTATGAATGGGCCTAGAGATTATCGTACTAAGTGAAGTTAAGTCAGAAAGAGAAAGACAAATACCATATGATACCACTTATACGTGGAATCTAATTTTAAAAATGACATAAATGAACTTATTTACAAAACAGAAACAGACTTATAGATATAAAAAACAGACTTATGGTTACCAAAGGGGAAATGTAGGGGGGAGGCATAAGTCAGGAGCCTGGGATTAACATACACACACTACTATAAATAACCAACAAGGACCCCGTGTAGAGCACAGGGAACTCCACTCAATATACTGTGACGACCTATATGAGAAAAGAATCTGAAAAAGAATGGATACGTGTATATGTATGACTGAATAACTTGCTGCACGCCTGAAACTAACACAACGTTGTAAATCAACTACACGCCAATAACATTTTTTAAAAAAGAAAAAATATAAACTACACAAAAATCTAGGAGAGAATATATAGTAGCTGAAATATATGGTATGGAAAGTGAAGCTAAGAGACAATGCCATTAGAAGGCTGGACTGTGGTGTCTTTTTCTTTGCCTGAATTAAAAGAAATCATTTTCTCTCTGTCCAGTTTGCCTTATTAAACAATTGTAGCACTGAAAATGCTGTATTAAATTACTGGATGCGTCTATACAAAAACGACGGTATTTTTAGGCATCTCCATCTTATGGAATCTTAAGTGTATATAATGAGTAAAATATAGTTAATTTCTTTTACAGAAACTGAAGCTTCAAGCTTAGAATGTCTAATAATGGTATGGCAAAATACAATCATAGTGAAGACGCCCTGTGTTCCTGGGGTGGGTTATTTTACGTATCAGTCTGGCCAGGCCGTGGTGCCCGGTTGTTTGGTCAAACACCATTCTGGATGTTGTTGTGAAGATGTTTGTTAGATGTGATGAACATTTACGATCTGTAGACTTTTTTTTTTTTTTTTTTTTTGTGGTACGCGGGCCTCTCACTGTTGTGGCCTCTCCCGTTGCGGAGCACAGGCTCCGGACGCGCAGGCTCAGCGGCCATGGCTCACGGGCCCAGCCGCTCCGCGGCATATGGGATCTTCCCGTACCGGGGCACGAACCCGCGTCCCCTGCATCGGCAGGCGGACTCCCAACCACTGCGCCACCAGGGAAGCCCCAGATCTGTAGATTTTAAGTAAAGTATTGATAGATGACCCTCCCTAGTGAGTGTGGGCCTCATCCAACAGGTGAAGGGATTATGAGCAAAGACTGAGGTTTCCCAAAGGAGCCAGAAGCAGCAGCTCTGCCTCAAGGCCGCAGCATACCTGAGTTTCCTGCCTACTGGCCTACCCTGCAAATTTTGCACATTTTGGACGCAAGACTGCAATATTAACTCTTAATTTCCAGATTGCCAGCCTACCCTACAGATTTCAGACTTGCCAGCCCACACAAACATATGACCCATTCCTCATATTAAATCTCTTCCTACCTCTCCTTCTCTCTATATACATGTATCCTATTGGTTCTATTTCTCTGGATAACCCTGATACAGTTACCAAACTACAGGGGAAAGAAAACAATAATTCTAAGGGAACTGTCAGAGTAAGCTTCTGGCAAGAAAAAATCTCGTAAAAGAGCTCACAGTAAAAACAATATTTCAGTGCCTGAAAGTTCTGAATTCCAAAAGCATACCCAGGACAAGGGCAACATGCCACAGATTTATCTATCACCTTATTGCCTTCGTGAAAAAAAGCTCAATTCGTTGGTGTGTTCGTCATATCTCATGTTATCATGGTACTAGGTCATTGAATTGCCCTTAATTATTTACAGATCCGCCTTTTTCTGCCAGACCGAGGGCAAGGACCAGGTCTTTGTTATCTTGGTACCAGACCCAGTAAATGATTATTGATCGCATTGGAACATGGTTCTAATTTAAAATGGAGTGTAATGAAAAATGAAAATTCATTGTGATGAAATATGTTTTTGTCATGTGTGCTGGAACATACTTTTTTCTTTAAAAAAAGAAAGAATAACTGAATGCTTCTTTTTGAGTTAAAAGAATAAATCTTATGGAACATAATCTAAAGCCATGTAACCGTTTGAAGTCTTTAAAACTATCCTCATACCTTACATAAAATCAGAACTTGAGGTGATACTTCTGGACATTGTTAAGGTAAAAATCACCTTCTTTATGTGGAACTGTTGGGTAAATCTATTCTGGGGCTGTTTCTTAGATGACTGACTTTTTTCAGTTTTCCTTTGCACCTGTGGACAGCTTCAGGTCTACTTCTGAAAGACAGTGAATGTGGAGCCAATGTAACTAGAAAACGTTTTAAAAGTAAAAGCCTCTTTAAAATGCTATACACATTATACATCGGAATCCTTGATTTTAGAGTAGAAACCCTGGAGGGACAGGAAGAAAAAAAAATCGATCCCATCTTTTTCACTGAAGAGCAGCCATAAGAAAAAATAAAGTCATCCACTGCTTATGTTTAAATAACTACAAAGTCCAGGGTACGTATGGCCTAAAAAAGATGAGAAAAAGAATTCTCCTCCAAGTCTGCTGAGGCTGGCCAGCTAAGAAAGCAGGATGCAAATGTCCCTGCAGAGGGATCCTCCAGTGCAATCATTACAGGGTGTAGACAAGCCATTCTTTCTTCCTGAAGCTGAGCTCTTGGGTCTAGAAACTGTAACCGAAAACAACCGATCTGAGTTGACTTCGACATTCATCGATGCTACATACTGAATGTTTGTATCCTCCCCAAATTCATCTATTGAAATCCCAACCCCCCAATGTGATGGATTTAGGAGGTGGGGCCTTTGGAAGGTGAGGGTGGAGCCCTCAGAGACCCCAGAGAGCTCTCTCGCCTCTTCTGCCATATGAGGACACACTGAGAAGACAGCCCTATATGAACCAGGAAATGGGTCTCACCAGATACCAAATGTTCCAGCGCCTCGATCTTAGACTTCCAGCCTCCAGAACTGTGAGAAATCAATGTTTGTGATTAAACCACCCATTCTATAGTATTTTTGCATAGCAGCCCAGATGGACTAAAACAATACACATCTCAGAAGGACTGTTTGTTTAGAGTCCTTTTACTCCCATGGTTTCCAACAAAGTGACCATTTGAAGATGCTAAGACCAGTGGGCGACTTGTTGGTCATTACTTGCTAAAATCTGAGAGAGGGGTACACCCTAATCAGAACAGAGGCATCTGGAGAAAGCCTTCTAATGGTGTTTCACCCAAGAAATCTACATTTGCTTTGTAGTTCCCTGTCTGTTGGCAACAGCTGGCATGAGTTTCTGTGTTGATGAGATTGGTGTGTTCCTTCCAAGTCTCATTTGGTTGAGTAGCAGGTCATTAACCTCAGCACAGTCTTGGTGTTAAGATACCTTTGTATCTTTCCATTGGTCAAGCTGGGGGAGCCAGGTCTTCATTTACCCTCATTTCCCACTTCTGTTATTTTGTTTCGTCACCATCACCTGCCTGCCATACACAATATTTTTCCTAACTATTCAAATCTATACCTACCCTGGTCTTTTCTAACATCTCAAAAAAACATCTCAGACATATTTAGCTTGCAGAATCCTCTCCATCTTGGAAAAAGATCCTGGCACAAGGATGACCTCATCCACTACTACTCTTCCCTCTGTAACTCTGCTTCAGCCACACTGGTCTCCTTGTGGTTTCTCGAATATGCCCAGCACGTCAGAGCTTTGCACTGGCTGTTCTATCTGCCTGAACTGCTCTGTTCCAAGGTATCCACCTTGCCCAATTCCTCACCACCTCCAGGACTTCGACCAAATGTCACCTACTTAGTGAAGCGCTCTCTGACCATCCTATTTAAACATGTAAACCTGTGTCAAGCAGCTTTGGCAATGGTCCCCAGTGATCCTTGCCTCCTGGGGTTCATACTTTTGTGAAATTCCCCCTCCTTGAGGGCCGGCTGGAACAAGTGACTCATTTCTAATCAACAGAATATGGCCAAACTGAGGGGATGTCACGTCCAAGATTAGGCTAGAGAAAGACTCTGCCCTCTGTCCTGCCTGTTTGCTCACTGGAGCTAATGGAAACCAGCTGCCATGTTGGGCGCTGTTTTATAGAGAGGCCCAAGTGGCAAGGAACTGAAGGAGGTCTCTAGCCAACAGCTAGTAGAGACTGAGCCCCCCATCCAACCGCCCCAGAAGAGCCAAACCCTGCCAAGTACCATGTGATTAAGCTTGGAAAAGAATCCTCCCCCGGGCGAGGCTTGAGATGCCTGCGGTCCCACTGGACTCTGTGTCTGCAGCCTGACAGACCCTGATCCAGAGGACCCAGATAAGCCTGGCTTCCTGACCAACACAAACTCGGAGGTAACAGATGTTTGTTGTTCTAAAATAACTCATGCAATATTCTCACTCCTCCACCTCTCACACCTAATTTCTTCCCCTACTGTTTTCCTCCATAAAGACTTATCACCTTTGACATGCAATTTCTTTTACGTATTGATAGTCTCCGTCAACATCTACCAAAATACAAGATTTATGAAGGCAGGGACTTTTGTCTTTTTCTTTTCATCAATATATTTTTGATGTCTAATTATTTCGTGGCACACAGTAGCCAATCAATAAATATGTTAAACAGATGAAGTGTTGTATCAACTCAATGACAAATTATCTGTTTTTCCTCCTTCACTAATGTTAAGTTCCCTAAGGAAAATGGTTTCATTGCAATAAATCATCGCCCACTGAACCCTCCTTCTTTAGGACTGTTTTATATTTAATAAATATTTGTTGAGAGGATCAATCAGTGAATAAATGAGAGAAAAGTGGATTTTTTCGCTAAGTGCAATAACAATCAAATCAGGGAAATGACCAGATGACCCGTCAACTCCACGTTAGTGTCTTATAGAGGTCAAGGGCTTGAGACTATGGTGGCGGGGGAAAAAAAAAAAAAAAAGAATCAGAATTCCAGAGTTTCTTTTTTCACAGACAAAATGTAGGTCATTGCCTTCTTAAGAACACTAACTTAGTTGTCTCCCATTATTCAAAACAATGGTACTAGCAGGAAAAACAACGAGCAAAATGTCCTCCATGCTGGAAGAACTGCTTTTATCCATGTGACATAAATGCCTAGGCAAGAAGAGCAGTGTCGGCCATCACCTTATAAAAAGAATCAGGGTAGATTCTTCAGGGTTAAGTCTTCCGCTACCATAGAGTGATGGAGCCGTGACGATAGGTATCCCATCGGTTTGTTGAAACCGATATCTGTGGAGAAAACATCACTCATCGGTTCAAGAGAGAGGGTATTGGTCACCCGTCTGTGTTCTCAGCCACATCCTCAGACAAAGATCGTATGTGTGAGACCTTCCGGGGACATTTCCCTTTTGCTGTTTGTATCAAGCCTAATAACTCCTAGCATCACAATGTTAGAAAAGGTAGGCTATCATCTGGTAATGAGAAGCACGTGCGTTGTGGAATTCACACCAGACTGAGTTTGAAGCTTAGACCTGAAGAAGTTACGTGACTTTCCCAGAAAACACAGCCAGAAAGTGCAAAACCTAATCTTCATCTATAAAATGAATATAATAGCTCCTTTCAAACTTGTAGTGAAGATCCAGTGAATATCGTATTTAATCATCCAGAACATAGTAAGCACATAATGCTTATTTCTCCAAAAGCTACCACAGAAATATTTAGAGCCTATGTGATGCCTGAAATAACGATATTTTCTATCCACTATTCCTAAAGTTAGATTTGAGGCCACTTTTCCTAGAACAAGGAAGTAACTCAAGGATAAATTCATAGGGGACAAAATCTAAACAGTTGGTTAAATGATGGGTTTTACAAATTCAAAAAAGAAATGATTCAACCAAATCCTTGGGTGGTCTTGGTTATAAATATTTATTCTAAATACCCTTTATATATCTGTTGTTTTTCCCAAAACTATACCTTATGCTATTTTCTAACTTTCAACTCCTTTATATCCAAGTCTTGACGTGGACTCACCGTTCACATGCACGATGGAAAAAACAGATTTTGCAGTGTCCTCTAAAACTCTTGTTCTTTTGCAAATAAAAACGCACTTATTTAGGAAAATGCATTAGAATAGCATCGTGAGGGCCCCTTCCACTTCAGTCTTTTCTTCCAGTTTCCAATGTTGTCGTGGTCTTGTTTTGTGTGGGATTAATGCCTTGATTTTATCACAGTGCTCACGTTCTAAAAATAAACTTAAGCAGGAGTTACATTTATCAGTTACTCTGGTTCTCTCACTGTCTGTCTCTGTTTCTCTCTCTCTGCTGATTTGAATTGAATTGAACTCTGGACTCTGTTCACCTTTAAACTTATTTTTGGCTTAATTTCAGGAACTCTTAAATGGCATTCCACAAAACAGCTGTGGCTTAGGCATTTCGAGTCACTTTGTTGGTTAAAATCTGACTTAGAGAGTGGTTGGTCCACAGTTTCCAAAGTAAAGTGGCAAAGGTACATTAATATATTGTTTTCTTCTTAAGGGTCTGTCTCTTGTAGCTGTAAGGCTAGTGTTTAGCACAAATACTCCAGTCTTATTTCCCTAATGACCTTTCAGTTCCTGTGACTGTATAAGAGGATAATGCAAATGACAAAAATCCATCAGCTTTATAAGAAAAGTTCTGGTTTACCACCTATATCCAGCAACAAGGGAGACAATTTGATTTTTTTTTAAAGATTTTTAAAAAATTAATTAATTAATTAATTTTCAGCTGCGTTGGGTCTTTGTTGCTGTGCACAGGCTTCCCCTAGTTGCACTGAGTGACGGCTACTCTTCATTGTGGTGTGCGGGCTTCTCATCGCGGTGGCTTCTCTTGTCGCGGAGCATGGGCTCTAGGCGAACCGGCTCAGTAGTTGTGGCTCGTGGGCTCTAGAGCGCAGGCTCAGTAGTTGTGGCGCACAGGCCTAGCTGCTCCGTGGCGTGTGGGATCTTCCCGGACCAGGGCTCGAACCCAGTGCCCTGAATTGGCAGGCGGATTCTCAACCACTGTGCCACCAGGGAAGCCCGACAATTTGATTTTATATGTTAAAGAATTCATGGCGTCCAGAGAGCAAGAATTGATAAATCTATAATTTTCTGAATAGATACTCAAAGACAACAGTTCTAAGAGTTTAATGGACAAGAAAAAGGCCTTAGAGAAATTACAATGAACACAACAGGAGAAAATTCTCTACTTCGAATCTATGTTAAAATAAGTCTATATATGTCCGTCCCAATCTCCCAATTCATCCCACAGATACACTAGTATGTATAAAATAGATAACTAGTGAGAACCTGCTGCATAAAAATAAATTAAATTAAATCAATAAATAAGTCTAGAAAAATGGATGTTTTTATTTTCTCTCATATAAGTATATACAATTCTTAGAAAAAATTAACCTATTTTTCCTGAAGTTTTTTTAGGGGATGTTTAAACACACATTCCAAAGCTTGAAGCCATATATTCATAAATGTATGCATATCTACAGATGTCATGATTTGCTTTTGATAGAAGTTATAGAATACTCCATCTGGTATTAAATATGGGATAGAAGGAAGTCACTTTTAGATATCTACATCTACAGCGGCACGTAAGATCTCTTCAGTCAACTCTCTCAAGACCAATTTGAAACTGTTTTTGACCAAAGTTTCAAAAGAACTCAAGGAATATGACACACAGACTCCTACTTAAAGGCCTTGCATAGGAAATTACATTCTCTTAACTGCATTTCATTCAACACTGATGTTTACATTGCTGGATACAAAGCACTGCTGCTTCCTAATCAAAGAGGCCAGCTTGAGCAAAACACAGGCTGGATGACTTTGAATAATGACAACAATAGAGCAATGCTTACCTGTGTTCACTCTCTCCATAGAGGATCTATGAGCTGGGTGCTCACAGCTGGGCAATGGTAAAAATGTTCTTTAGTTAATAATACAGGAAAGAAAAGCTCCAGACACCAAGAACCTGGGTTAACCATTGACACTGGCTGGTTCCTACAGTTCCACCCTGGGAATCTACATAGGCAGCCCTTGGCATCTTATAAAGCAGGCAACGGCCGGTCAGCTGAGCCTGAGTTTATGGCTCCACCTCTGTAGCACAGGAGAAAGTACGGGGAGAAGGTCACCCAAGCACACCCGGACTCACTTTTCACTCGGGCTGGGATACAAAGGAGGAAGATTTCCCGGGCCAGGAATATGTTCAGCAATGCCTGTAAGTGACTCAGATATTTACCAACAGGGTTATTGGGAGCTAAGTTTTCAGACTTGGTCTGAGCAATGCACAGAAGCCCTTCTCACCAGAGTTCTCTGTGTACACCTTAGCAGGTCAGAGTTGAGACGGGATGCCAATGAAAACTGAGACAAGGCAACCAGAAATAGCTAAGCAGCCACTCACCCCTTTATTCAACATGCCTTTAATGATCATTTACCCCGTGCAGTGCAGTTCCAAAGAACCGGCATCCACACTTGAATAACCCTTGGTAAACAGAAGACAGAGATGGAGGCTAAAGGTTTCCCCCCGCCCCACACACCAACCTCAAGAACCAGAGTTTAAGACAGAGATGATGAATAAACCACAGGCTGTTGTCCAGATCCAGAACGTACAATCTGACAGCTCCTCTGCCCCAGCAATTAGTCCTCAGGGATGAAACAAAACGTTGAGGTGCTCATGGGGTCAAGCTGGCCGGCCAGGAGTCACAAAATTGATTAAAAAGTGAAGAGGTGGCGGAGTCTAGAGAACGTTCCCAAGCATGTGAAGGGCGGCCACAAGAAACGAAAGAAGTAACAACCCAAGCTCTTCAGAACCTGGGGCAGCTGTAACCAGGAGACTGCAAAAGGAGTTCTGTGCTGGCTGAGGAATTAGCATTTTTCTTTACTCTAAAAGAGCACTGGTAGCACGGGGATCTGGGAGGGCCCATCTCGTCTGGTTCACCCTCCAAATCTAAGGGGCCATGTCTAGGTTCTGACCACAGTTGCTGTTTGGGGGTTGTTTGGTTTTGTTTGCATTTTTAAAAGCATGAACTCTTTATTTTTTTTAACATCTTTACTGGAGTATAATTGCTTTACAATGTTGTGTTAGTTTCTGCTGTATAACAAAGTGAATCAGCTACACGTATACATATATCCCCATATCCCCTCCCTCTTGCAGCGCCCTCCCACCCTCCCTATCCCACCCCTCTAGGAGGTCACAAAGCACCGGAGCTGATCTCCCTGTGCTGTGCGGCTGTAAAAGCACGAACACTTGAGGAAGCAACAGTGGATTTCAATGTTGGTGCTGTCACTTACTGGCTTTGTGACACTGGGAGCTGCTTAATCTCTCTGTATCCCAGTTTCGCCATCTGTAAAATGGGAATAATAATCGTAACGACAACAGCTCCTACTCAGGCTGACACTCAGTGTTCCAAGCCTGGTAGCTATCAGTCAGGTTTTGACACTCTCATAGGAGCACGTGATTCGCAACCTGTTACACAGTAACCGGTAGAAGAGTTTGAACCCTCCAAGGGAACATAGCTTTTAAATCACCCATAAATGTCAGGGAAGCAGTGGACCCAGAGGTTAACTTTTCTGCCAAGAAATCTGAAGACTGGAGAAATGTCTACGTTTCCATACAGATCGAGGCCATTTTCGTGGTGTGCGCATAATAAAGGCCGATGTGATTGCTTAGTGGGTATTATCAGTTACTCTGCTCGGTTCCTGGCTTTTGGAAAGCTAAGGTTCCTTTATCAGTGGCCCATCTGCAAGGACTTAAAAGAACATAACACACACATAATGCTCTCTACTCTGCAAGGACAATCTCAGGGAAGGTGGCTTTGTTTAGGTGAGTGT
Source organism: Neophocaena asiaeorientalis asiaeorientalis (assembly GCF_003031525.2). Taxonomy (NCBI): domain Eukaryota; kingdom Metazoa; phylum Chordata; class Mammalia; order Artiodactyla; family Phocoenidae; genus Neophocaena; species Neophocaena asiaeorientalis. The sequence continues at coordinate 2,882,492 of NW_020174923.1, read as the reverse complement.
TCGGACTGATAGGAGAAGATGAGGCCGCTAAACACGGAATAAAAAAGACCAAAGAGAGGAGCAGAACAGGAGGAGAGATGGGGAAACTGGGCAGCATCCCAGGTCCGAGTCAGATCATCACTGCTCATCACTGCCTGCCTCATTCCTTTGTTTGAAGTAAATTCCCAGAACACCAGACACACCCATACTCACATGTAAGTAGAAAAACACTTTCTAAAGCCAAATAAAATGATTCTCTGGACTGGCTTTTCTGTTGCATTCTATGCTTCCTAAATCTACCTTAACTGAAAATTCAATGTATTGACGTTCAGCTTCGGAGAACTGCAATCCCCCCGAAACACAGAGGGAAACTGAGGGAAACTGAAGGGGCCTGTTTTGTTTTAAGATTTGACAAATGACAAGATGAGGAAAGAATCCATTACTTGAATATAAGACCTTGGATACATGATCTCTTTTTCAATCATCTGTACGTCACTGCTGTCTGGTGATTTTAGTAGTGGTCTAAAAAGAAGACAGACTCTAAAAAGAAGATATACTATACCAATTCTATATACTATACAAAATTCTAGAGTCTAGAATTGAGGTATTACTATTCTAGATCTGTCATGGACAAAATGTTTTGTTTGTTTGGCCTTACTCCTGTTTTTGTAAGACCTGGGAACTAAGAATAGCTTTTACATTTTTAAATGGTGGTGGTGGGGGAAATTAAAAGAGGAATAATATTTTGTGATATGAAATTTATATGAAATATAAACTTCAGTACCCATAAACAGTTTTATTAGAACACAGCCTCACTCTCATTCATTCACTTCTCGTCCATGGCTGCATTCAGCCTACAACAGTCGAATTCCATGACCCTCAGAGTCTCAACAGAGACCACGTGGCCCTCAAAATCTCCAATATTTAGTTTCTGCCCCCTTTACAGAGAAATGTTTGCAAATCCCTGAGCTAAGCTAAACTATGCAATTCCCTCTTCTCCAAAGACACTGATCCTCTTTTCTGATTAATGAATAACACAGGGTTAATTAACTCCAAGCCAACTGAATTTCTACAATTTAAAATCCTATCTTTTTGACATCCAACTCAGCAGTTGTGCGCCTTGGTATTTACCCAAAAGAGTTAAAAACCTACATCTACACAAAAACCTGTACACATATATTTATAGCAGTTTTATTCATAATTGTCAATACTTAGAAGGAACCAAGACATCCTTCAGCAGGTGAATAAACAGTGGTGCATCCAGACAATGGAACATTAAGCGGTGCTAAAAGGAAACAAACTATCAAGCCATGAAAATATATGGAGAAACCTTAAACGCCTGTTACTAAGTGAAAGAAAGCGATCTGAAAAGCCTACAAAATGTGTGATTCCAACTATATGACCTTCTGAAAAAGCGAAAATTATGGAGGTAGTAAAAAGATCAGGGGTTGGTGAGGGTAGAGGAGGGGAGAGATGAATAGGCAGGGCACACAGGGTTTTCAGAGCAGTGAAAACACCCTGTATGATAATACAGTGATGGATATATATCATCATACAACTGTCTGGATCCATAGAATGTACAACACCAAGGTGAACCCTAAAGTATACTATGGTGATTCCTTGGGTAGTTACGAAATGTCAATGGAAGTTCATCCTTAGTAAAAAACAAACAAAAATGTACCCTTCTGGTGAGTGATGTTGGTAGTGGTAGAGGCTAAGCCTATGTAGCAGGAGAGGGTATACAGGAAATCTCTCTGCCTCCCCTCAATGTGACTGTAAACCTAAAACTGCTCTAAAAAATAGTCTTTAGGACTTCCCTGGTGGTGCAGTGGTTGAGAGTCCGCCTGCCGATGCAGGGGACACGGGTTTGTGCCCTGGTCCGGGAAGATCCCACATGCCGCGGAGCAGCTGGGCCCGTGAGCCATGGCCGCTGAGCCTGCGTGTCCGGAGCCTGTGCTCTGCAACGGGAGAGGCCACAACAGTGAGAGGCCCGCGTACCGCAAAAAAAAAACAAAAAACAAAACAAAACAAACAAACAAAAAAATAGTCTTTAAAAAAATTCTATCTTTCCTTCAAGGTTCCTTTTACTAACTCCTTCCTTGCCTACTATAAATATCAATTCACAGTTTATTTAAAAAATAGTTTTTAAAAACAATAAACTTTTTAAAGGCACTCTCCCTTCCAGTCTATATGTCGTGGTGTTTTGGTTGCACGTGTCTTTTCCTTCACCAAATTTTCACTTCTAGTGGGTAAGGATTGGCTGGATCTTATCCATCACCAAATCCAACAAAGTGTCTAGCAGAAAACAGCAACACAACAGATACTAAGGAATTAGTGCTTTTTTTAAGTAAGTAAGCATATACCATATTCGGAGACCAGACTTATTGACATGGACTGATTTTACTCTCCTTGACCCTTTTCTTCGGTTCTCTGTCTCAACCAGCTTCCCTACAATCCCTTGTCCATTTCCACCTCTCCGAAGGCCTGAGACCCTTTTGCTGCCCTTCTGCTCCACCCAACATCATAATCGCTGGGTTGTGCCTGAGTTTTTTTCTCTCTTTATCATCCCATCTCTCACAATTTTCCTTCCTGGTGTCTCATTTCCACGGGAAGGACTGTGTTTTACCATGTTCCAAGCCCTTCAGAATATACACAATAAGAGGCAAAGGGGAAAAAAAGTTAACTTGAGGGCTTCCCTGGTGGCGCAGTGGTTGAGAGTCCGCCTGCCAATGCAGGGGACACGGGTTCGAGCCCTGGTCTGGGAAGATCCCACATGCCGCGGAGCAACTAGGCCCGTGAGCCACAACTACTGAGCCTGCGCGTCTGGAGCCTGTGCTCCGCAACAAGAGAGGCCGCGATAGTGAGAGGCCCCCCGCTTGCCGCAACTAGAGAAAGCCCTCGCACAGAAACGAAGACCCAACACAGCCGGGGGGCGGGGGAAGTTAACTTGAATTTGCTTCCTCAAGGAGAAATCCAGTTCAGCATTGTTAGATCAGACGCACAGCATTCCAGCAAAAGATTTAAATACGAATGATGCAATTTACTGTATCATTCAAAAGAGCGTGACACACTGAATGAATCACGCTAATAGGATAGGAGCTGCGTTATCCTTCCCAGAGCAGGGAAAAAACTGGGAGAATACCTTCAAGAATCTCTCTTGGATATTCAAGTTATGTATGTTAATTGCAGATACTATTAATAAAAGTGCAAAGGAGGCAATAAAATTAATCACCAGCCTCAATTTCCTTTGGAAACGTTATTTCCAGTCTTTTTTCCTTTTGTTTTAAGAAAAAAGTTGAGATTCGATTATAGTCACAATTTTGAATCTTGCTTTTTTAACCTTTGTCAAGGAGCTCTTGGCTTAACGCAAAAGAACTCATTTGTCGCCGTGGCATTTCCGACATCCAGGAGAAGCAGACCCTTCGGAGCATGTGCTGGCTGCCTTGCGCTCCCCAGTCATGCCCGCATTTACTGATAGGATTTACTCTTGAGTCGTGCGCATTAACTGACACCGTGCCCTGAGAGAGCTCTGTAAACTGTCCAGCATGCCACGTGAAGGTGTGCCCTAACACGGTGTGAATCCTATTTCTCTGGATGAAGTGCTTATACACTGAGAAGCGGTCACTCTCCTCAAGGAAGCCTTATGGGAATGGGAATTGCCTCGAAGGTGGTTCATCGGATTTCAAAGGACGCCCTTATTTTAAAGACTATTTTTCTTTTATGAACTCTTTCTTTGCCTCTCCAAGGGAAGCCGGTGAGACAATTACCTGAATACTTCAAGCCCCAACCCCCTAACTAACTTCATTACCACGTGGATTATTTCACTAGGAAACATGTGAGGGAGATTCATTTACCTACATAATGTCCTCAGTTCGTCTTCAGTGTTCACATGGCAGCAAAACCCTCCCTCCCCTCCTTATGCCCCTCTTGTACTCTTTCAAACTGCAGGGATGGATTGTAGAAAGGAAGGTCCTTGTTACTTCCTTCTCTCCCAAGACATTTTTTTTTTTCTAATGCTTTCCTCCCCCCACCCCCCAATAAGAATTAAAAGTGATATTTCTTTTGACAGCTGGTAACTAATCCCACCTTAGCAGGAGAGAGAACAGGAAGCCAGCAAAGGAATTTTCCATTCCTATGTCTCTTTTAATTTTTTTCCACATCAGGTACTTTTCAAAATCTAGACATTTCCCGTGAGTCTGTCTATCTTCTTGTTTTGTCTACTGGAGTCACATGTTCTTAACTTCTGTGCCGGCTGCGGAGAAGCCTGACGGAGCTGATGTTTGTCTTCGGAGGGGGTAGAACTTGAGAACCTTTGAATCTCCAGAGGGAATATAACTGAAACGCGATGCCTTTGCTTATACAAACAGGATTTTTCCTGTTGTAAAGTTCACACAGCTAGTCCCACAAACCACAAATCAAAATGCCTCATGTTGTGAAGAGAACTACAAAAGACTTTTTTAAAAATAAATTTATTTTATTTATTTACTTATGTATTTTTGGCTGCATTGGGTCTTCGTTGCTGCGCGCAGGCTTTCTCTGGTTGTGCCGAGCGGGAGCTACTCTTCGTTGATGTGCATGGGCTTCTCATTGCGGTGGCTTCTCTTGTTGCGGAGCTCGGGCTCTAGGCACATGGGCTTCAGTATTTGTGGCTCGCGGGCTCAGTAGTTGTGGCTCGCAGGCCCTAGAGCGCAGGCTCAGTAGTTACAGCTCATGGGCTTCGTTGCTCTGCGGCATGTGGGATCTTCCCAGACCAGGGCTCGAACCCGTGTCCCCTGCACTGGCAGGCGGATTCTTAACCACTGCACCACCAGGGAAGCCCTACAACTGACTCTTGAAGTAAGTTTCTGCTCACCCATCTTTTACCTGCCAGACTGCCTTCCTTGATTCCTTCCTTCCTTTCTCCTCCTCCCTCCTTCCTTTCCTCCATTTCCTCCTTTAAAAAAAAAAAAAAAATACTAATGGATTCTGTGTTTTCTGCTATGTTCCAAGTTTTCCAGAGAGTATATGATAAGAAGTGGGGGAAAAAGGAAAGAATAATCAACTTGAATTTGTTTCCTCAAGGAACATCCATTTGAGCCTTTTTATAACCTAAGGCATAATATTTCAATAAATGATTTTTTTAAACAGTGAAATTAAAATTTCCTAAAGGTGGTGATTTATACAAAATGGGAATGTAATGCATCTATGTCAGTGGGTGTCATTTCAGATGAAATAATTTAATGAAAATGATGTCTACTACAGCCTGTTGGATTCTGTATAATTAAAAGCATTGCTCTAAAACTGAAGATGACTTTTTTTTCTTAAATTTTCCAACTGTGTATTTTTATTGTGGCAATAATCATTAGAATCTAAATAAAAGTAACAAGAAACACTTATTGAGTGGATACTAGTCACACGTACCCTTTTAGACACTTTTCATGTATTATGTCATTTATTTTTCTCATTTAACCAATGGGGAAACTGAGGTAGACACAGGCATCTTATGTTACCTGCTCAAGCCCTCAAATCTCACAAATGAAGACCCCAGGATATGAACCCAGGCAGTCTGGCTACAGAACCAAAGCTGTGAACCACTTGTTTTTGCCTAAGTATTGGCTGAGCAAATCTTTCCTTGGTCTAACAAATATTGATTAGATACCAGTAAGTTGCCCCAGACACAATTTCATCAGCCCCCAAAGGAAAGCAAAACCATTTCAAATTATGACAACTACAGAGCAATGTTTGCATCTCTAGTTCCAAATAATACCAGCTAGTGAGAGAGCTTGATACAGCTAAATCATAATGAAAATCTCAAAATCTGAAGTTTAGATTATGTCTCTTTTTTGACAGATTTAAAGCTCAATGTAGAGCAAATATATCAGGTAAATTTATTTCTTGGTGTAATTTTCTGTGGGACTACTTAATATGTGTTGAAGGTGTTTGTTCAACTCAGAGTGATGCCCATTTTTTAGAACCCTCACGACCCTCCCTCACATATTCAAAGCTCCATGGGGTCTCTGTCTGATTTCTAGACTTTCCCATGGATCTGATGTGAAGACCACCACCGTGTTCTTCCAGGTCATTTCAGGCCCAGACTGCATTTCATTCCTGTTTCACATTATACATCTTATTCCTGTTACAAACTCCTCTGCCTGTTTTATTTATTTACTTGTTTAAATAAACTCAAGTCCCTTGGACTTTTGGATCGCTCACCCAGCAAAACATGAACACCACTAAATTACAGCAATTCTGAATTTTTTCACTTAATCTTATACCTGTTATACAGTAAAGCAGATACATAATTAGAAGTTTTACGTTTTTCTAGAAGAGACAGAAAAGCAGCGAAGGATGGAGAGTAAGAGAGGCGAGGAAAAAGGATTAGGCAGAGGGGAAGGAGGAAAGGATCCTCATCTTTTATAAAATTTAGTCACATATGTATATATAATTTTGGAATTTGATTTAACACACATTGACTGAGCACCTATATATTCCGGGAGATGTGCTAAACACTACAGTTAAAAACTTGAATAAGATATGGTCCCCCGTCTAGTATCAGGGAATTCTTAGTCGGACAATACAGTAAGTATACTTTTAAAAAAACTGCTGAATTTTAGGTGATGCGAATGCTTAAAAAAGCACAAACCAATTGTTATGGAAGCAAAGTAAAGATAAACCCACCCACTGGTGGAGATCAGCAAAAGTTGCATGCAAGTCGTGATTTCACAATGAACCAATGAACTTTCAAGAGGCAGAGAAGGTTATGAATGTATTGTGAACCTAAATGAAAGCATGCAAGAAGTCAGAAGAGAGAAACTACTGGGGAGACAGGAATGTTGCAGGTGGACTGTGGTTTGGGGGCACCTGTTAAGAAAGCAAAGATTGAAGAAAGGGATCGGGACCAGGTCCTAGAAGAACTTCATCATCAGATGAGGACATTGTGGCACACGGGCTCTAGAACACAGGCTCAGTAGTTGTGGCACATGGACTTTGTTGCTCCCTGGCATGTGGGATCTTCCCGGACCAGAGCTAGAACCCGTGTCCCCTTGCATTGGCAGGCGGATTCTTAACCACTGCACCACCAGGGAAGCCCCTATTCTGCTGTTTAAAGACAAACTACACCTCGAAGTTTTTTTCTGCAGTAAATTGACTAACTATATTTATAATGCCCAGTTGTTTCAATACCTTATAAACCACAATCCAGCTTATGAAGCAACATAGTTCACATTTCTACTCTCTGCTTTGATTTATGCATAAGGGCAAAGAACGAAGAAGCCAAAATTTAGCAGAAGTGTGTAGACAAACCTCGGCATACTATTATTCTAAGAAATTTATTTTGCATTAATGATTTCTCTTATCCTGATCTATGCATTTCAAAAAGATTGCTAAGTACCAGTACACTCTCTCTCTCTCTCTCTCTCTCTCTCTCTCACACACACACACACACACACACACACACACACACACACACACGTACACACACACACACACACACAGCTGAATATTTAATACTATGTAAACAAGATACCTGGATGATAGATTGTTTATTTCTAATAAAGGTATTTGAACGATTATATCTAATGGGTTATATATATCTCATCGCAATTCTTAACCCACTACCATTTTTTCTTTTTTAAAAATAAATAATATAATGAATTAGATGTGCAAAAAGTTCACTCTAAGCGTGACATTGTGATTTATACAGTAGGACCTCTTTCTGGCCCAGAGCTCCTAAAACCCCTGGAATTTCCTGTGATAAGGGCAATAAAGGTGTCTTCTGTTATGCTAATGCACTAACGTTTGGAAAGCTCACAGGTAACCTAAGGGGTGAGGGCTGGTTGCCCCGGGGAACCAACTTGGTGATTAGAAGGTTGGAATACCAGTCCCACCCGCTTTAACCCCTGGGGAGGGAAGAGGGGCCAGAGGTCGAATCAATCACCACTGGCCAATGATTTAATCAACCGTGACCTTGTAATGAAGCTTCCATAGGGACCCAAAAGGATGGGGTTCAGAGAGCTTCCCAGTTGGTGAACCTGTGCAGCAGGTTCAGCTGACCTGGAGGGGGCGTGGCAAGTTCACACCTTTCCCCCACACCTCTCTTCCATCTGGTTGTTCCTAAGTTACATCCTTTTCTAATAAATGGGTGATGTAGTAAGTCATGTTTCTGAGTTCTGTGAGCCACTGTAGCAAATCAATCGAACCCAAGGAGAAGGTCATGGGAATCTCTGATGGCGAAATGGCCAGAAGTACAGGTTATAACCTGGACCTGCAGCTGACATTCTGAGTTGGAGGGGGTTGTTGGAACATCCAATTTGGAGACAGCTGGCAGTCAGTTGACACCCTGGGCTTACAACTGGTGTCTGAAGAGCGAGAGGGGGCAGTCCTGTAGGACTGAACCTGTAGAATCTGATGCTATCTCTGGATACATCATTTCAGAACTGAGGTGAATGACAGGACATCCAACTGGTGTCTGGAGACACCCCTTGCCCCTTATTGGTGGGGAAAACTGTCCCCTACAGTGTTGGAATTGGGTCCTGAAACCCAAAAGACTATGGCATAGTCTAAAACTGTAATAAAATAAGGTAAAATAATACCTTCAAAGATATTTAATAATATCTAAATAAGTAAATACAATGTATTCATTTCAATAATTTATAAATCACAGAGAGGTTTTTTTTTAACAGTAAATTTAGCTCAAATTAAAGCAAAGCTGTAATTATATTCTTTATCCACAAAGTATTTCAATAGGTTCAGTGTTCGAGATCATTATATTTCCTAACAATGAATTTAGAATGGGGTTTAAAAATCCATCTTCCCGTCTTATGCAAACTGAATCTCTAGGGAGGGGGGGTTAGTAGAAGGAAGAAGTGTCACCGTGTGTGCGTACACGTGTGTGTGTGTACGTGTATGTGTGTTGGCTTTAGTTGAAAAGCTAAGAAACTAATGAAAACACACTCCTACTGGTTACAGGAATAGAATGTTCTGTGTTTTTTCTGGGGGGGTGATTATTTTACAATTAATTTTTGTTGGAGCACACTTGACTTACAACGTTGTGTTAGCTTCTGCTGTACAGCAAATTGAATCAGCCATTATCCACTCTTTTTTAGATTCTTTTCCCATATAGGTCATTACAGAGTATTGAGTAAAGTTCCCTGTGCTCTACAGTAGGTCCTTAGTTACCTATTTTATATACAGTAGTGTGTATGTGTCGACCCCAATCTCCCAATTTATCCCTCCCCACCTCTTTGCCCCCTTGGTAACCAAATTTGTTTTCTACCTCTGTGACTCTGTTTCTGTTTTGTAAATAGGTCCACTTGGGGAATAGAATGTTCTTGAGCCAGTGACATGGCTGGGCTCTCCAGAAAGTGGGAAATAAGAATGGTAACACCCCACTTCCGATTCCTAAGCCTATTTGTCTTCACCCCCCCACAGAGCAGAAAGGCATGCATTGTTCTAGCAGGACAGAGTAGGCAAGATAGGACTTCTCCCGCCCCCTGAACCGATTTTCACGAAACAGAACCCAGTGAAAGGAAACACAGGGCTCCCCAAATGCATATTGAAAAGTCATCCACTTTTCACTCATTGGATAGCAACACTTAATGACCTGGGTCACCCCACTTGGCTTTCCTATGGCCTTAATGAAAAGGCCAGTTCATTCCACTTGGAAATCAGTGAGATGAATTGTAATGAAAAGCCACAATTCTTTGCCAGGATTCAGCAAAGGCCATGAATAGGCCAGCTTAAAAGTTGAATTTCTTGTTTTCCTTCCTGTGTGGCTCTCTTTGAAAAGCAAGAAAAGGGTCCATTTGGCCTCTGGAAAACCCATCTCAGAGTATGAGGCACTGCCAACTGGTTAGGTTCATCCTAGGTCAATGGAACCATGGGGGCATCAGGAATCACATGGCCAGGGGACTAATTCAAAATTGAAGACAAAGCACTAACATGTTTAGATTTTCGTGCTTATAGAGTGAGGGTCCTGAACAGGCCCTATTTCATAGGAAACAGCACCTCCAGGGCAGAGGGTCCTAGTGCATTTCAATGCTGGTGCTTCACATGCCCATCACCCATGAGCTGTCCTCTGTGGTGTAGCAATTAGTTCTGCTACAACACGATATAAGTGTCCATAATCTGCAAAAAACAAAACCAAAACAATAAAACTAGGACTTATTGGGGAAACTAGGGTTGGGGTACAATACTCAAAAATTTCATCACCAATACATTAAAAAATAAAAGACAGGACCCTGATTAAAACAGGGGCAGAGTTTTATATATGGTTAAGGAATGCAAAAATGCCACAATAAATATAGCACTTTGCCTTGGGAAAGGCCTGAGGTTTGCTTGTGGAAGTGGGGATCTGAAGAAAGGTTTCAGCTTGTGAGTTATTGGGAAGTGGTGGAAGGAGCGTTCTCTGAAATCTCACGGAAAGTTGTACCACCAGGTGTAGGTAGATGAGCTCATAAGACATTGGGTGAACTGAGATGGCTGGGGGAGGGGGAGGGGGGGAGAGAGAGAGAGCGCGTGCGTGTGCGTGCGCGTGTGCTCATGTCTTCCTATGCAGCTCCGTTGAATTTGATGCAGTTTTTCTCATTCACCTAGTGTTTCTTGAGAATGAAATCACATACAGGGAAACAGGAAGCTTGCTCAAAAGGCATGTTATACTCAAGCAAACAGGTTATGTCCAAACTGCTCCTTAGTATAGCAAGTACACTGGAACTAACTTGCATGTTTAAAACAAGTATTATAGCAGAACTGACTGTATCTTCTCAGGTTACATTTATTTAATACCCAACAGTCAGATGAAGAGTTAAACTTTTTCTTAACTCTGTGAAGATTTCCAAATAGCTGCCTGGGGTTGTGCTGATGTATTAAATCCTTCTACCTCTGTGTTTTTTCCCTGTCCCCAATAATATCATTTATCTCCTCATACAACAGGACCATAAATATGGTAAAGCCAAGATTGTTCAAGAGCTTTTACTCTTCTTACATGATGGAGTGCCTTGTTGATTAGATTACGTTATCCTTCCTGCTCACCTTCCATTTTTTAATCCCGGCTCTGTTTCTTAATTCTTCTGTTTGTTTCAGATCTTAATCAAAGTGTTCTATAGCATACTGTATAAAGCATCGCTACTGTTACACCCTGAAAGTGTATCCAGCGATTTCATACCCTTGAAATGTTATTTTCTTGTTTCATTTGAAGTTGGATTCTGTTATTATTGTGGGTGTTTCGCCAATTCTGTGACATAGCTTACTTACATAAAATATCCAAAGCAATGTTTTTCAATATATATCTCATCTGTTTTTTCGACAAGGTACAGATTTGACAATCTTCTCTGTCTAGGAATCTTATACTTTAGAGAGGATTTTACAATGACCCAATGTAAATATAAAATAACAGGAACACCCACACCATGTTGGGTCTCTTTTTCATCATGTTTTTAATGCTAATCCCAGAAAACAGCCTATAAAGTACGCACACGCATATGTAAGGGGCAAATCTGGCTGTGAACATCTCTCCTACGATCTCTGAAGAATTGGCTAAGACAATCAGTACCAAAGATCACTTTCAAAACTTCCTGTGCCCCTGAGAATATTTTGTGTTAATAATATGCATTAGTTTTATAGCCACTTAGGAAAACCTCTTTTAGGTCAAACCAGAAAGAGAGAGACAAGATTAAAACAAGAGGAAAATCCCATCACCTCTATAGAAGAATCAACTGAATGCAGACTTCTGGAAGTAGAAGAAAGCTGCGTTTGGAAAGCTTAGTGAAAGTCTCAATGTCTTGATATTTTATCCCAAAGCCTGCTAACAGAAAGCTGTGCCATCCCGGGACAGAGGCCATGTATTGGTCCGGACAGGATGATAGATGGACCGCAGGGAAAGAGCCAGGTCTAGGATCACAATTAACAAAACAAAACAGAACAGAGGAAACAGATCCTCAACGCTAATAAACTTGCTAAGCAGGATTTCTTTGCCATTGAAAAAAAGAAAAGAGAATTTTTAAAAAACTTCTTCATATTTAGGGAAATATGTTTCTTAATTCTCTCGAAAATAAATAAGTAAATATTTACCAATCGGTCAATCCCAGGCCCTTCCTGGGGAGCTTTCCTTGAATCACCAAATGAGGATATCATGTGAGAACAATATTTGCTTTCTAGAGTTAAAAGGAAATCAGCAGATGTCTCGTACGGGGAACATGATTTCATCGAAGGTATTAAACCCTTTTGCCTATATTTCTTTGAAGACAAATGTTTCCATTTCCTTTATGGAGCCAACATATTCAGCTTTCTCAGAGTTGCACGGTACAATTCTTCCATAAATCATAGATGACTGTGAGTCACTTTTTTTTTTTCCCCTAGAGATGGGAGATTATCAAGTGTGAAGCTTGAATGTTGTCTAACTGTCCCAGCTCTCCCAGCACTGCCCACTAGATTTCTAAGTTTTAAGCAAAGAAGGGAAACGTGTTCAAAAAAAATCAGATTCTTTTAAAAGTGGGAACTCGTATTTCCAATGCCCTACCCTCATTGGGTTACTGTTGTCATTCTACATGGGAGATTTCTCTCACATGACTTCAATTCTCAGCATAACCAGGCTATTAGAACGCAGCACCGTGCCCTGCCTATAATAGTGCCTCGCGTGATTTATTTAAAAAAAGAGAGAGAAAGTGAGAGGAGAGAGAGAGCTACAGATGAATGAATCATAGGGATTCAAGGCAGAGACTGAATACTGCAGTGTATTTGACTGGGCAGTGCTGTCTCAAGTTCACCATTTGGTTCAGTTCAGGTCTCAGTAACTGGAGGAGAGCAGAGAATAGTAATCAATCGAAAATGCTCCCGTCTGATCAGCCCTCAGCTTGTGACAGGTGATGTGCTGTAAAGGTCCTAGGCGGAGAGAGCGGGTAAAAAATGAGAAGCATCCAGAGCGGGTAAAAAATGAGAAGCATCCAGAAGCATCCAACTGGGAACAGCCAGTTGAAATCCCCAAGTGTAAGTTATTTGAGTATAAAGAAAAAGAAATAGCATCCCGCTGTTGGCAGTGCACATGGCCAGTTCTCATTTCTACCTCAGGAGATTTTTATGTGTTTGTTTGTTTAACTGGACGTGCGTGCTGTCGTGAATTGCTAATTCCACCCTCACACTCAGGTACCAATACTTATGGGCTCTGCCTGCCGCGGATGCTGTGATCTTGAATGACTTGCTTGCTGCCACCACCTGAAACCTGCTGTTGTTCCACCACCTGGCTGGTCTCCTGGTACTTTAACACGTGTCCAGACAGAGTGCGGACTTTCTATTCTTTCTTGGTTACCATACTCTGGGTTCATGCCTCCCTTTGCAATAGGCTGGTCTCCCAGCCATGCTAATTCCGTACTGCAAGCCCAGCCCATCACTGGTTTTCTGCACGTCCATTTGGACCTACCAAAGGGAAATCCCAGTGTCACTGTGGGACGCAGCTTTGGTGCCTGGCGCACAGCCTGCACTTTAAATATATCAGTAAAACATCGTATTGATGAACCGACTTGGCAAGATCCAACTGCTGAGTCATCTAAACACGCAGATGTAGCCTGTGCTGTGACAAGGACCAAACTCCAGGCACTGTGATATACAGGAAGCAAACCGCTACTACTGCTCTCAGATTAGTCAGGGATGGACAAGAGCTTCTACTTATAACCATTTCCCTGGCTCGCCTCTGTGAAGAAGGAAGTGCATAGAGGGACCCAGGCATTTCATCTCTGGGGGACATGATTATGATATGTGTTATGATTCATTCTGCTTGATACATGGACTGAGCTTTCCCATCATGCAGTCAGATGCCCTAGAAAAACGTTTAACCATATCACACACACACACACACAGTTATTTTTTGGTAAAATACAAAAATATAACTGTTGGGGAAGTGATTTCTGAAATAGCATAAAAGGTACATTCTGGATCATTTTATTAAATTTCATCAACGAACGTCTGTGCTTTAAGAGGGCATCCGTATGAGATGGTAGGAACTAAACTGGTGTGGAAAATAGCAGGTGTGTATTAAACTAAATACAATTGAAATGTAAAATGTTGACGAGAAGACACACTTCGACTGCGTATTTTGAGAAACGCTGGTCTTAAAATTGAGAGCTCCAGCTTGCGGTCCCAACTTTGCCACTTACTAACCTGTGACCTTGAGCTGTCATTTAACTTTCCTTCCTCTCAGTTTTTCATCTTTAAAATTAAGACAGCTAAAGTCAAGCCTAACATCCCTTCCAGCCTAGAAATTCCATAATCCTTGCATCAGTCTTTGCTACGTTCTGGTAATTTGTTTGTAATTTATTATTCTATGAGATTAAGCTGGGAGTTTAGTCCCCTCCTTCTCTCTTGCTCTCTTTTCAACATATAACCCAATTATCGTATGGTTTTTAATGTAATGGATTTGAACAAAACAAGTCAAATTATTTCACCTGAAAGGTGTAACATGTGGTTCTGATATTCAGTAGTATTGCTGACCTGTGACATGCCGATCAATCCTGTCTCTGAAAACAGAGTTATAAATCTATACACTGTAATTCAGGCATGGAATTTTTCTCTGCAGCAAATAATATGGTCTCTTAATGCAGTGAGTTAGATATGATTTGGGTTTGAGTACAAATGGTTTTAAGTAGAGAATAATCTACGCAGGGACCTGCTCCCTTAGTTTGTCCCAACTTGGGATGGGATGATGGGCGATGGAAGAAGCAGAATTCTGTCAGAGAAACACATCCATTCTGGCACCCGGATCCTGGCTACTTTTGTTCCTGACCATTTACTACTTGTTGGGTTGGTCAGTGGACAAAGGAAAGTTGTTCCAAAACAACCAGATGGAAAATCGTAAGCTCAGTGAGACCCGAGAATTTCTGAAGAAGCGCCACAGGCAGCAAGGTGATGGTGCCAGCAGCAGGCTGAAATCGCCCAAGTGACAAAAGTGTCCTCTATGTGCTACAGGGGGGTTAAAAAATACGTCATATTAATCGTCATCCAACCAACTTCCAAAAGGCAGTGCCTGCTCTGTGTGCAGAAGAAATCAGTACGTCTTTACTTCAAGCCAGCCTCCTTGGGCATCTAAAATGAATCAGATAAAATCCCTTTAAACTGCAGAGTACAGAAACTGTCATCTTTATCTATTTTATTGGTAAGGCACGGTACCCACGTTCTAGGGAGCAGAGTTCTCCTCTTCAGAGCTAATTCCAACAACATACTAATTCTATGCTAATGATGCAATTCTAGCCATGAGAATTCACCATTAAGCCTAGTAAATCGAGGAAAACAATAACACATCTGGTCACGGTTCTTTTGGTCTTTAGTTAGATAACCATTTGAAAATGAGGAACCCTCTCAAACTATATCTAAACTGCTCTTGTTCTAGGTATTTCCTGAGGGAAAGCTTGTATCATAACAAAGGAAAAAAAAGTAGGTTTGCTCTGTATGTCCTTATTTCCCCCCTAAATAGATAAAAATCCATTACTACCTTCCAGTTGAAAGAGAATCACTGCAGGGGGAAAAACCCACCAGAAACAACCATCTTGAGCTACCAAGAGCAGTCATCCGCACAGCATTTGCTAAAGGTCTGGCAGTATGTTAAGAGCCTGAAGTGTGTTCTCTTACTTAATCCTTATAACCTCATGAGTCAACGTAAAATTATCGCTCCCGTTTTACAAATAAAACTAGGAACCTTGAAGTTGCCCTCAATGTCACACAGCCAGTAAGGAGCTCAGGGTCGCTTCATCATGACCTTTGCTAGTACATAAGCTTTGCCTATAGTTCTTGGGGGGGTTCTGAGTGAACCTGTTAGTCTCTTTAATCTAAATGAGAAAGGTCCTCTTGAATGAAAACTGATGTCTTGTAGGTATTCTGCAGGGAGAAGAATGCACATTGGCGGAGCCCAGCTATCGACTGGATGTTAATTGCCCTGGATCTTGCAATCATCTTGGAAGTAAACAGGAAGTCGCAAATGCCAAAATTTTTCCAGGTCTCATCTTCACCATGAGTGGACCAATGCGTTGTCCTAGTCACTTTTCTTCCTTGAATTCTCATCATTTCATGAAAAGTATTTCTTTTCCTCTGAGTGTTAGAAGAAGTCTTCCTTGATCACAGAAGTGATTTTCAAGGTCATCGTGAGAAAACAGCTAGCTCTCTGGAACCAGGCATACTTACTGGACGTCAGATGGGCACTCCACTTATTTCCTGAAATTACTTTAAGCCCTCGAAACTGATACCGATCTGGAAGTTCCTGGACGTTCTGAACACTCAAACCACACTGGGTTGGTGGAAAGAGAAAGTCACAAGCTATTTCCGTGGGATTTGACATTAATGGGATTTTCACTGGACATTACAACGAGCAAGTTGAAATTCAAGAACTTGACGAGATCTCCGTAAAGACAAAGAATTGTAAAGCTGGAAAGAATATGATCACCCTCACTTCAAAATCTACCGAAGGAGTTACCCCACTTCATTCATTCCTTGACTGTGTTTTAAGGTTTCAAGTCCTTTTTGGTACCTCCCCCAAAGGTTCACTTCCATTCAGACAATATGCATTCCACATTTTAAATCTCACTAGAATGTTTCCTTTAACAGTATATTTTCCAAGCTATGCCACTTATGTTATTGTAATCATGGGTAAAATGACCACATTTTGTGGAAAATAAAATCAGGATACATGGTCCAGCAGAATATGTTTCTGATTTATGAGTTTATTTCTGAATAAACAAAATGTGATTATCCTTTTAATGAACTGCCTTTATTGAAAAGCATATGTTCTTTAAACATTTTTACTGGAGTATAGCTGATTTAAAAGGATGTGTTAGTTTCTGCCGTACAGCAAAGTGGATCAGTTATACATATAGAGATATCTACTCTTTTTTAGATTCTTTTCCCATGTAGGTCATTACAGAGTATTGAGTAGAGCTCCCTGTGCTATACAGTAGGTCCTTATTAATTATCTATGTTATATATAGTAGTGTGTATATGTTAATCCCAATCTCCCAATTTATCCCTCCGCACGCCCTCCCCCCACCCCCGTAACCATAAGTTTGTTTTCTACATCTGTGACTCTATTTCTGTTTATTGAAAAGCACATGAAGACTCATAGGTAGACTGCCGTAGAAAACCCTATTTGCGTCGTTCTCCAACATTAAACAAAAATAACAGTCACTGTTATAAAAAACCCTAAAGACTTAGCAACCTCAATTATCCTAACAGTTAAAAAAGAGTAACTTGTCACCTTGAAAGTAAGGAACACATTTAACATTTACAAGTCAAAGTAATTATCTGAGTTCAGTAAGATGTGATAGCATTTCTATCACTAGCTATTACTTATAATATTTTGAAATCCATACATCAAGGCTATTTTAAAAATACAAAGGACTCTCATATATTAACTCATTAAAGCACATAAGAGCCACTTAGAAATTATTATTTTTTTGCAAACTCTGTCTATATAATCTATTACTTGAGATCTTCCAAGTGGAATGCCAGAAAAGCAAAGGCAGAATTTAGAACCATTGAGTAGACGGAATCTGGTTTCACTCCAGGTGCCTTTCAGGTTTGTTTTCTACTTCTTTACAGTACTTTGACCCATGGCATTCCAGGAGGATGGGTTCCACGAATCATCAGGGGCAATAAAAAAGAGGAGAGGGAGAAAGAGAGTTGATGAACAAGGAAGCAGAATCTACGCCATGCTGGAAGAACTGTCCTCTTTCTCCCTTTTCAAATCAACTTTTCCATCTTGTCTTTCTGGTCCCCCTTGCCCAGTTCCCCCTTCTAAATTTCCCAAACTCTTGGCTGATGTCTAGATAGAATCGTAACACACACACACGCACACGTACGCGCGCAGGCACACAGAGGACAGTGGCCAGTGAGGTGGGAATATCCACACCTTAGCTTCACAAGAAACATTTATAACAAGAAGAGGGAGTCTTGGATGCAAATGAAAGTTTGTTCAACTGGGGCCATTTCCGAAGGGCAAGCTTTTGGTGCTTCTTGCTTTCTGTTACAGCACGGAATTAACTTAGACCAGCGGAGACCAGAACTCGTGGGACCCGTGAAGATGGAAGCTCATCAGCCCCACACCACCTACTGCTCCGTTTCTACACGATCAAGCCTTAGCTGCTCCATCCTACTCCCGACTCAATCGAAGGGCCATTCGTAGGGGATAGAACACATCTGTATCGTGAAGATGGATTCATTTATTTGTCTAGCTGAGAAACTTTAAAGTCTAGAACAGCTAGATCTACTATACTACACCATTGACTTACAAGAGGTCCATACATCCTCAAGGAATCCTCCCTTCCTTCTTCCCAGGCAAAATGTGTCCTTCCTTAGCACACTATTCAGGGCTCTCCTGTCACGCTGGTAACTACCAAGCATGATTATTTATAAGCACAGCTCTCTTCCCCATCAGGCTGTGAACTGCTCAAGGCCCTGTCTCCATCACTGTGGTATCCACCACCCATTTTTCAGTCTCTCTAACGCTTCGCAGTGACTGAGAGATGGGGCAGTCCGTACTGGCTTTTTAAGTACATATACAAATGAATAAATAAATCACCTTTGGTTGTCCTTCACGTGAATGAATCTCCCGTCTCTAGGAAAAAATATGGTGTACGTTATTTTGCAACTATCCTTTATCAGAAAGGAGGCAGGCACCGCGAGATCTGAATTACTTCCTCCGTCTGATCTTATTGACTCTTTGTACTGTACTATGAAGGAAAGGCTACAGGCTTCCTGTTTGCTAAAAGCAAATGTGCTCGCCCTTGATTGCCCTTTCTGGTCTGCCCTCAGTTCCTCAATGACGCCCTTCACACCGAAGTGCAGCTTCCAACCTTGTCTTGGTTGCACTGCTATAAGGGAATCCACGTCTTCTAGATGTTAAAAATGACCTTTATTCTTTATCAACCATATTCAACATTAATATCAACCATATTCAGCTCTGAAGACATGTGAAGTTGGTCTTGGGACGCAAAACAGAAACACAGAATGACACTGAAGTCAATGGTTGTCATGGAGAGTAGATACCTTCCGAGAATTTTTTAAAATTAAATAATTAAATTCTCTTCAGCAACTAGGCTGGTATATCTTTCTTTATATATATATATATATGTTTATTTATTTCATTTATTTTTGGCTGCATTGGGTCTTTGTTGCTGCGCGCAGGCTTTCTCTAGTTGCGGCGAGCAGGGGCTACTCTTCGTTGTGGTACGCGGGCTTCTCATTGCGGTGGCTTCTCTTGTTGCGGAGCACGGGCTCTAGGAATGCGGGCTTCAGTAGTTGTGGTGCGTGGGCTCAGTAGTTGTGGCTCACGGGCTCTAGAGTGCAGGCTCAGTAGTTGCGGCACACGGGCTTAGTTGCTCTGTGGCATGTGGGATCTTCCTGGACCAGGGCTCGAACCCGTGTCCCCCGCATCGGCAGGCAGATTCCCAACCACTGCACCACCAGGGAAGCCCTAGGCTGGTATATCTTCAGTAACGTTTCCCATTGTAGCCATGATTTGTGGTAGGATTCAGATAATTTAATTGGATAGGCTAGTTTTCAAAGTCAGTCATTCCCATTTTTGCAGGAATTCTCAGGAAAAAAAAACTGCAGCAGAGGTCAGAGGGTTCATGATAAGAGGAAAAAGTCCACAGACCCAGTTTCAAATCCCCACCCCAGGAACGTGAGCGTCAACAACAAGAGGTCTGCCTCCGAAGCAGAAATAAGATTCTAGAGACGCAGCTGAAAAGGAGAAACAAAAAGCCCAACGTGAAACTGTCTTTACACCTTTAAGTAAATAACCATTGAGTGTTTAAGTAATCACTGAGTGTTTAGCCTTTGACAACATTGGATGCAGGGATATTATGGAGCCACATTTCAAAATTTCTCCAATTGCAAAAGGAAATTTAATTGCTGAATTGTAAGTCAAGGCTATAGTACTGCCAAAAGGCGGTCAGCGTGATATAAAAAGGGTTTATTTAGATTCTGTGCACGCGTGGCCTGGCAATGCTGGCAGTAAAAACTTAGAACGCATCAATACATGTCCTAATAGCTGAGGCAATACACTTCCAGCCAGGTAAAGGCAACACCTGACAGAGGCACTGCTTCCCTACTGCTGTAATGCATGTCAGGAAAAGGTGTCAACTATTTGCCTCAGGTCAGCGAGTCTCACTGGCTGAGAGAGAGCCAGGACTCTCCAAGGTCTTTTGCAAAGTAAGAAACACCTTCAGAGGTTGAAGAAAGGCGAACTACCTGAGCTCTGTTCAATATCAGCACAACAGCTGGTTGTCTGCAACATTAGGCTGAAAATATCAGAACAAAAGATATTACCATCTGAGAGCCTTTGGAGGAATCACAGACCCCATCACCTGGAGGCTACTAAAGGTAAATTGACCAAAACGAATGAACGGAAGCTCCACGTGGACCTCACTCACTTGGGTGGGTGTGTTATCCTCTGATTCTTTAAATGCTATTCCATTCATTTCCTTTTAATCCCTCTTACAAAACGCGTCTGCAATTGCGGGAGACTCAAATGTAATATTGTGAGCACTCCACGTTCATGGGTTGATATATGATCAGAAATTTACTAAAGGGTCTCTCGATGACATAGAATGGCAACTTTCATTCAAATCAACGTAGGTGGTCAACTGAGAAAGATTTGGATTTGGTTTGGGGTTTTCAGGTGAAATATTCAGGCTCCGTTTTCTGTTGACGTAAGAAATTCTCTCTCTTATTTTCCAAATACATTTTTCCTCTGGGTTTTTAGTCATTGTCTTTAGGAGCTGACCATTCTAAATAGGTACTCTGCGTGAATGTACGTAGGAATTTAGCTCGGCAGGATTAATTAATTTCTTTACTGGATGATAATTATGGAAATAATTAGAATCAGGGAATGAGTTCCAAAGTCCAGTCGTTTTAAAATACCATTAGACGTATACTGTATGTCCTCATCCTTTATTTCTCGAAGGATGTATCTCTCATTTTAAAACATAGTGAAATTTTTAGGGCTTCCCTGAAGGTGCAGTGGTTGCGAGTCCGCCTGCCGATGCAGGGGACGCGGGTTCGTGCCCCAGTCCGGGAAGATCTCACGTGCCACGGAGCGGCTGGGCCCATGAGCCATGGCCGCTGAGCCTGCACGTCCGGAGCCTGTGCTCCGCAGCGGGAGAGGCCACGACAGTGAGAGGCCCGCGTACCGCAAAAAAAATAGTAATAAAAAAAATAAAGTAAAATAAAACAGTGACATTTTTAATTTAAAAGAAAGAATGTTCTCGTCTGGCATGTGAGAAGGTTGCAAGTTGTCACAGCCTCCTGACAACAAGTGAAAAACTGAACAGGCTGAAAATCGACAACTCTTCTGAGATGCTTCAAAGAAGTGAGGTCACAAGGCAAATCGCTGTTCCCAAACTTGGAGACAGGACAGGCGAATACAGAGAATCACGACTTTCCAGAGCAGAAACCTCTGCGGGAACCAGCTGGGGGAGGGAAACAAGACCTGTGATGGATAGCTGATGGAGGCTCAGTGTGGATGAGACTGAGAGATTAAAAACTCCAGGAGAGGACAGATATCTCTCTGAGATTCTGCTGTCAGTTCCTTTGCGCAAAATACCTGGAAGTGGGGATTGCTGATGTCTATACCGATTTTTATAGGGGCTGCACCAATTTGCATTCCCATCAACAGTGCACAAGGGCTCCTGTATCCTTCACATCCTCACCACATCCTTGCCAAACCTTGTTATTTTTTGTTTTTTGATAACGGCCATCCTAACAAGTGTGAAGTCGTATCTCCTTGTGATTTTGATTTGTGATGACTTCAAAGGTGTATCTTACTCTCTTACTGATCGTAAAGTTCAGTTCATGTTATTATTCTTTGAGGATCTACAACAGGGGGAAGGAGCATTCAGTAGTTTTTGGGAAAAAAATACTGTCTTCTATGCCATTCACGATCACAAGGGAACATGAATGTCACAACCACAGAGTAGGAAATTCAGCTGAAATTCACTTAGAGAGTTCCCACTTGAGGTCATAGAACCCAAAATGCAGCTCTGCCACACCAGGCTACTTCTCAGAGTAAAACCCAACCGGTGATTTGAGGTGCTGACAGCATCAGTTCTTACTTACTTACTGCCCAGCCTGAGGAAGGCCCTGGGCTGGAGACCTTACAGATATGATCTCTTTTATCTCACTGGCCACATTTCACAGATGAGAAAACTGAGGCTCAGAAATTTAAAGGTAACTGATCTAAGAACAGACTTGTGGTTGCCAAGGGGGAGGGATGGAGTGGGAGGTTTGGGGTTAGCAGATATAAGCTATTATATACAGGATGGATGAACAACAAGCCCCTACTGTAGAGCACAGGGAACTACATTCAATCTCCTGGGATAAACCACAATGGAAAAGACTGTTTAAGAAAGAATGTATATGTGCGTATATATAACTGAATCACTTTGATGTACAGCAGAAATTAACAGAACATTGTAAATCAGCTATACTTCAATAAAAATAAAATTAAATGAAATTTTTAACAATAACATTAACTGATCTAAAGTCACACATATAAGAAGCACTAGACCTGGAATTCAAGCTCCCATACATCTGACTGGAAAATCCATACCCTCTTCACAAGAACAAGATCAAAATCTGAACCTGACTCACAGATATTCTAGGAGGAAAACTGAATGAGAGGTCAGGAGACTGGTTCCCACCCCAAACCTGGCCCAGCTGTGTCACCCGAATAAATCACTCCCTCTCTCTAAGCCTCAGGTTCCTCCAGTGTAAAATGAAAAGAGCCAGAATGATTTTAATTGCAATAGAGCTCCACATTAAATAAATTACTGTGCAATGAGTGATCGTAAATAACCCTCGATACACATTGTAAAGACAATATTGTAAACAGTATACTTACGACAGAAGCATCTAGACCAAAGCTGACAACACTAACTTAATACGATAGGTAGGGAAAACAAACTTCTTTATTATTATTACAAATTATTGGAGTTTAAAGTTTTGAGTTACCTATTTGCAGGCTCAAAACTTCTTGCGTTAGCTCCTTCTTTAAATTTCTCTGGTTACCTCTGACGCAGGCTAAACGAAGTACGGTTCCTGCTTTGACCACCCCACCCCCCCTCCGCCGCCCCCTACCGCCGTTATCTCTTTTCATCAGAATCTTGGTCTGAGGTCCAGCCCAGTCAGTCCCTTAGGACCCAGATAACTGTGAAATTCTGACGCCAATATTCTGCTGACGCGGTGTTCATAAACTCTCTTCCCTTCGGCCAAACCACATGATCACCAAATATGTGAGGAGAAACTCACGTGAGATGGAAGCTTAGAGAAAAACATGAGTGCATCTTATCACCCCAGCATCAGCTCCCTCTGGAGATTCACATCCCTTCTGCCAACCCGGGCTAGGGACCAGGTGCCGCTTGTAGGGAGCCCGTGGCCCACTCCGAGCGGCCGCTGAGCCTCATGGTGACTTACAAGTTGACGTGGGGGGACTTTCCAGAGCCCCAGCTTCATGACAACAACAGACTATGTTTCCCCACACCTCCACATCCAGATCTCACGTGCAAATCTCACAATGTCCTTTGCCATTTTACAGTCCTAGAAAGCTCTTATCCATCTTTCTATGCTTGGTTTAATCATCATCTCTTCCGGAAGGACTGCCTCTATAAAACAGTTGCAAATCATACACCAGCTATTTGTTCCTAAGGTTTTTGTTTTTTTTTTTTGTAAAACCCACCATAGTGTAAAGGTTTCTCTTTCCTCATAAACTAGAAGAATCTCAATGATAAGACCTATGGCTTAATCTTTCTCTAAATCTTTCAGAGAGCCTAGCAGAGTGCCTGGTACATGGAAGGCCCAGATAAAAAATATTTTGGGGTCAATAAATGCATCAAAATACTATTTAAGCAACAGGTCCCTCTGCTTAGAAAAACCTTCAAAGACAGAGGTAATTAGCCCTCTACGTACCAGCAACGTTTGTTACCTATCCAACATCTATTTATTGAGCACCTACTATGTGTCCCAGGCTCTTTTAGGCTCTGTGGGTACACTCCGAAAACAGATGCCACATCCTACTCTGTGAAGGATTACATTCTAGCAGGGAGGGACAAGCGACACTAGAAAAGTAAGAGTTTCTTAAAAGATTCGGAATCTTATGAAGGAAGCAGGGGAGGAAAGTACCAGATGTAAAGGGGAAGGTGACCAATTCATACAGGGTCATCAAGTGGGCTGCTCTGAAAATAACAGTAGTAGTATAAACAGTAATAATTCATAATAATAATAAAGGGGGAGAGCAGAAGCAAAAACAACAAGTAGCAACCACCAGTCGCTTTGTCTGTTGCGCTAATTCACGAAGCAATCACACATGAAGTTTCTGGGGTCCAAGGAAGGTGATTTATCAGATACGCCCACATCAGATCTTTCTCATGTTAGCTCCTGGATATAACATCATCTACTTTACTCTTAGCCTGTAAGAGTAGCCCCCAGGAAGGGAGAGGGAAATGTTGCCCCATTAGTGAGACGGATGGGTCAAGGGATTATCCTGCATTTTGGAAAACATGTTCTTATGGCTTCTTTGGTTGTGCAGGGATTTATATCCTGCGGAGCTCGAATCTCAAGTGAGAAATGATCTCCCTCCCCTGATAGTGACATTAGCATAGCAATAGCGAACTGTCAGGAAATTTTCTAGCATGATTACTCTCAAGTGGATGATTTGTAATTGTTCTGAATAACCTATTATTTGATTGACAACAGTTGATAACACTGTCTCACTTTGGTGCTGCTGTGTCTGTGTGTGTGTGTACGTGTGTGTGTATATGTGTGTGTATGTGTGTACACAGCTGCACATTTTGTCCATAAAGTGGCACAAACGTATCATAACATTCAGGAGAGACAACAAGGTATTGAGGGGAGGAAGAACTCTAATAGATATAGGTAAATACGTGCCAATTTCCTCTTGTAGGTAACAGAGCAGAAAACCTTAAGGAAACTGCCGCGGAGACTGCTAACATGCAGGAAATTGTAGATTTCCTCTGCTGGGTGTCCATGGACCTTTCCATGACATAGAGTTATCACTGGTCATATTCTTCCAACTCTGCTCTGAAGACAGTTTCTTTCCTCAAGCTAAACCAAGGTATTGTGCTGCAACATTCAAATTGGTCTTCAAGAAAAATATGCAACAACAAAACTAAGCTTGTTAGTGGAAACATGTCAATTTTAGTTTTCTTTTGTTTTCTTGAAATATCATTTGTACCCAATTTTTTTTCTCTTTTGTAAACGCTCAAAGTAGATTTTTATGTACAAATTATGAGTTCATCAACAATAAAGACAATTATGTTTCCTCTCTCTGTTAGCAGTTACCAATTAAAAAAAATGTATCTGGGGAGGACTTCCCTGGTGGCGCAGTGATTAAGAACCCGTCTGCCAATGCAGGGGACATGGGTTCGAGCCCTGGTCCGGGAAGATCCCACATGCCGCGGAGCAACTAAGCCCCTGCGCCACAACTACTGAGCCTGAGAGCCACAACTACTGAAGCCCGCATGCCTAGAGCCCGT
Organism: Neophocaena asiaeorientalis asiaeorientalis; assembly: GCF_003031525.2. Lineage (NCBI taxonomy): Eukaryota > Metazoa > Chordata > Mammalia > Artiodactyla > Phocoenidae > Neophocaena > Neophocaena asiaeorientalis. The sequence goes on along the minus strand of NW_020174923.1, from coordinate 2,857,011 downwards.
GCCCCGCAACAAGAGAAGCCACTGCGACGAGAAGCCTGTGCACCGCAGCGAAGAGTAGCCCCCACTCGTCACAACTAGAGAAAGCCTGCGCGCAGCAACGAAGACCCAACGCAGCCAAAAATAAAATAAATAAATAAATAAAAATAATTTGGGGAAAAAACTATGTCATTCCCACAGCCACAGTGATATGATACATTTAAGAATTGTCTTAACATCTAAAGTATATGATGAGTATATCACAGTAATTAAAAACATGGGCTTTTGGAAGCAGTCTCTGGTTCTAACTTTGGGCCTAGGGTGATCAGGGACGAATGACCTAATCTCTATGTTCCTCAGTTTTACCATTGTCAAGTGGGGATAATGAAAAACCTTTCTCTTATATAGTTTTAGGAGTTAAATGTATTCATACATGCAAAGTCCTTAGAGAAATCCCTCGCACAGAATTAAATGTCAGTAAGCGTTATCTATTTTTGCATGATATGGGAAATGGTAAAATTCCATCGAGAAACATAAAAGAAGAGTTCAGTAAATGAGGATACACATTATGTTCCAGGATGGGAAGAATGCTTATTATAGTTATGTCAAGTCTCAATTTTTTTGGCAAGTATCTTTTACTTCTGATCCAAATTCGAGTGACAGCAATTCTTTTTGGAAACTGAAAACATGACTATAAAATACAACTAGGAGAATAAATTTATTCTGGGGAAAAATGGGAAACTAGAGTAATGCAAGTATTACTGGGTGTTATAAAGCTGCAATAATTGAATCAGTGATGAAGAGGTCAGAATGAACCAGCAGATAAATTTAAGACACTAGAGGCAGATCCTAAAATGTGTAAAAGCAAAATATTTGATAAAGGTCACAGCACAAACTAATGAGGAAGGAATGTACTATTCAGCAAAAAATACTGCAGTAATTGGCCAGCTATTTGGAAAATAAATCAGTTTAAGCCTGTCTTCATACTTTACACCAAAACAGCATCCGGGGAGTTTTTAATTAAATCAAAATAAACTTAAAGGAAAATAGAAGTAACGATATATTTGATCACCAGATGGATAGTGAACATTTAAGTAACGCAGAAATTGTGCCTTCACTGTCATTGTCAATAGGTGGTATTTACTGAGCATTTACTGTGTGTAAGGCAATGTGTAAAGTGCTTTACATAATTTTCTCAAAGCCACAGATGATGTAGATACTCTTACTGACTCCTTTTCAGAAATATGGAAGTTGAGAAATATGGGAAGTTAAAGTTAGGTCACACGGCTAGGAAGTGGCAGAATCAGAGTACGCACCTGGGCAGTGTGATTCAAAAACCTGCAGTCTTAGATTTTACTAAAATACGGGTAACAGAAATAAAATTGGAGAGGAGAAGACAAAATGGTAAAGGAAAAAAAAAAAGGGAAGGTAAAGAAAAGAAAAAAAAGTCCAATGTATATAAATGAAAACATAAAGAGAAGACATACAAACGGATAATAAACTTGGAAAAAATTAAATTTGTGTAACATACAAATTGTATACAGTTGCAAACACACAAAACGAATACACTGAGACACCTTTTTCTTAACATAAAATCCTTTCTTTGTTCTCCTTTACAAATGATCATACTTAGAACCAGTAAGACCTTGGGGAGGCATCAGTTCTGTTTTCCAGAAATGACACACCAATTTACACTCCTCGCAAGGGGCAAAAGAATAGGAAGCTTTACAAATATTTATAGCTTTTGACCTAGAAATTCTACTTCTAGGAATCTATTCTAAGAGCAATTTTGGGAAGGCAGACAAAGTTTTAATCGCAGAGCTGTTTATTTAAAATTTTTTTATTACAATAGGACATTTTTGGAATAATCTAAATGCCCAGCAATAAGAGAATGGTTGAGTAAATTAAGGTATCTCTCTGAGATACTACGCTGTATCGTACTATAGCTTAAGGGTCGACAAACTGGCTGTGGGCTGAGACCAGCCCACTGCTTATTATTTTTCCTGCTTTTGTCAATAAAGTTTTACTGGTTGCTTTCATGATGCAAGGGCAGAGTTGGGAGATTGCTACAGAGACTGCGTGGCCTGCAGAGCGTTAAATATTTGTTATCTGGCTCTTCACAGAAACAGTTTGTTGATGCCTGTTGTAACCAGTCCATTAAGTTATGTTGGCCCAGCGGCCATGGCTCACGGGCCCAGCCGCTCCGCGGCATGTGGGATCTTCCCAGACCGGGGCATGAAGCCGCGCGTCGCCTGCATCGGCAGGCGGACTCTCAACCACTGCGCCACCAGGGAAGCCCAATAAAGAATTTTTAATGACAAGTTTAAATGTGAAATTCGTAACTGTAAATGAAAAATATATTTTTCTGTTCTGTTAACACAATATTTGCTTACCAATAATGATGCGAATAATAAAAAGGTATGTTACAAAAACAGCACCTTGGTATATTGCAATAGTGAATTTTAAAATGGAATGCATCTATATGAAGATTTTAGACTCATTTAAACTTAAGTATCTGTTTTTTTTGGTAAATTCTTTCCTAGTACAAGTAATTCCTACAAAGTGCATCATATCTTTTTGCCTCTACACAGCCCATGCTGTACAAACATTAGTTTGTGATAATTTATGAAACTTTAGTCCCCAAAGGCAAGCAAGCCCAGGGCCAATGGTGATGTCATCTGTCATCTATGTTACCCTTAAAGGGCAACTTTCGCCCCCAGCCGACTTCTTGATCCAATGACCATACTTTTTCACACTACATCAAAATCTGGAATTGGCCCACTGACCTATTGGGTAACCCTTGCCTGGAAAATTAGGTCAGTACACTACTATATCTGTTTTTAGGTTCTTAAGAAATCGCAAAGATGAGTGTAGACCTTCCTTAACGGCTCCACCTTGGAAAACAAACAGTGCCTTCCAGTGAATAAATCACCAGGAATGAGATGACAGCACAGAAATCTGTGCTCACGTCTCCCAGTTGTTTTTTGTCTGGTTCAGAAATCGTTAGCCCCTGGTGGTGGTTTTAGGGTTCTCCCAGTGGGGCAGGGCAATTCCCAGGCCAGCTTTCTGTCAGATAAGGGACAGTCTATGGAGACAATACCTAGGAAACAAAGAGGCTTGCAGACTTTCAAAGAGTGCACTATGGGCCTTATTCTCAGAATTGCTTATGTGAGTTTCATGGTAGAAATAATGTAAGAACAGAACTTCCAATAAGGATAACTAACCACAGATTTTGTTTTGTTTAAATTAGAGAAGACAGTCTTATATCAAAGAGTGAACTGATCAAGTTCTAGAGTTTCTATTAAAGAATTGACTGTTTCAAGAGGTGCGTGTATTATTTCCAATTGCTCCCACTGGCTGAAGTAGCAAATGGAAAAACCAGAATCGGCTGTGGATCCCAACAGTACTTCTGATGCAAAATGCAACTACCATATTTGGAAACAGATGTTACGTTATATTTACTTAGGCAATTGGTGTGTCTTAGACATGAGTATTTTTTCAAATTCAAGATGGGCAGTATCAAATATTTAGTTTATATTGTTTTTATGGCTTGCTTGTTTGTTTATTATGTTTTTAAATAAGCCTTCAATTTATCCTTCTTTCCTTTAAATATTTTTGCTTACTTAATCTGTTACAAATACTCTGATATGTATGGTGAATACAGACAGTAATAAATTACAAACCCAGTTTTTAAGAAACTCAAAGCCCCAAAAGAGAGAGAATAAGTAACGGAGAAGAACAATGAAGCATGTAAGTGGAAGCCTGGTTGTATAAACAAAACTAAAAGGAGATGTGGGGAAACTTCACACGGCAACAAGGTAGTTTTTTAAGGATAAAGGAGGAATTCTTTGGGTGGACAGATGAGAGAGTTCATTTCAAGTAGAGGGAAACCATGTACAACAGCAAAGAAGCATGAATAGCTTTGAGCAGCCACATTCTGTGGAAACTGTGAGAAAGAATTCAAGGACTACATATGACACAGCAATCCCACTCCTGGGCATATACCCTGAGAAAACCATAATTCAAAAAGACACATGCACCCCAATGTCCACTGCAGCTCTATTTACAATAGCCCAGAGATGGAAACAACCTAAGTGTCCATCATCGGATGAATGGATAAAGAAGATGTGGCACGTATATACAATGGAATATTACTCAGCCATAAAAAGAAACGAAATTGAGCCATTTGTAATGAGGTGGATGGACCTAGAGTCTGTCGTACAGAGTGAAGTAAGTCAGAAAGAGAAAGGCAAATACCGTATGCTAACACATATATATGGAATTTAAGAAAAAAAAATGTCATGAAGAACCTAGGGGTAAGACAGGAATAAAGACACAGACCTACTAGAGAACGGACTTGAGGATATGGGGAGGGGGAAGGGTAAGCTGTGACAAAGTGAGAGAGTGGTATGGACATATATACACTACCAAACCTAAGGTAGATAGCTAGTGGGAAGCAGCCTCATAGCACAGGGAGATCAGCTCAGTGCTTTGTGACCGCCTAGAGGGGTGGGATAGGGAGGGTGGGAGGGAGGGAGACGCAAGAGGGAAGAGATATGGGAACATATGTATAAGTGATTCACTTTGTTATAAAGCAGAAACTAACATACCATTGTAAAGCAATTATACTCCAATAAAGCTGTTTAAAAAAAAAGCAAGGATGGTCCAGAGAGGTAAAAACGCATGATCACAGAGAGTTCTGTATGCCAAGACAAGGAGCCTGGATTTATCCTCCAGGTAGCAGAAAAAGCTTTTCTAACATTTCCGAAGTATCAATCAGGCGACTGTGTAGAGGATGGATTTCGAAGCATCACAGACAGAGGCCAGCAGGATAGTACTGAGCTAAGACAGCAAAGAGATGATAGTAACCGTGATGCGCAGAAGAACGATACCTGGAAATGTTTCCAACAGCACTTCCGCTGGAAGTATTTATAATGAGAGCCACACAGGTAAGCCTAAGTCTTCTAGTAGCTGTATTAAACGGGTAAGACAAAACATGTGAAATTAATTTAAATAGTATATTTCGTTTAACCCAACAGATCAAAAATATTATTATCTTAACAGGTCATCAATATAAAATTATCTGTGAGATATTTTACATTCTTTTTAGGTACTGTTTTTGGTATCCAGTGTGTATTTTACGTTTACAGCACCTCTCAGTTTTGACTAACCACATTTCAGGGGATCAATGACCACATGCATTGGGGGCTACCATTTTAGCCAGTGAAGTTTTAGAAAACAGAATCTGCAAGATTTAATTGCCAACTGGATTAATAATAATAATAAAAGAATAGCTACCAGTTAGTGAGTACCAAATATAAGGCAGGGAAAATGACTGTATATTATTTCACTCACACTTAGTCTTGTGAGGTAGGATTTTTTTTTAATTAATAAATTACTTAATTTATTTTTGGCTGCGTTGGGTCTTCGTTGCTGTGCGCGGGCTTTCTCTAGTTGCAGCGAGCGGGGGCTACTCTTTGTTGCGGTGCACGGGCTTCTCATTGCGGTGGCTTCTCTTGTTGCGGAACATGGGCTCTGGGTGCGTGGGCCTCAGTAGTTGTGGCTCGTGGGCTCTAGAGTACAGGCTCAGTAGTTGTGGCGCATGGGCTCAGTAGTTGTGGCTCGCGGGCTCTAGAGCGCAGACTCAGTAGTTGTGGTGCACGGGCTTAGTTGCTCCGCGGCATGTGGGATCTTCCCTGACCAGAGCTCGAACCCGTGTCCCCTGCATTGGCAGGTGGATTCTTAACCACTGTGCCACGAGGGAGGTCCCGAGGTAGGATTTTTTGATAGTTTAGATAGGTTAAGTAACTGACCAAAGTCACGTAGCTATTTTAAGTGACAAAATTTGAACCATGATCTGTGGGATGGGATAGCCCAGACTCCTAACCACTAGGCTCTGTTGCTTCCCAAAGCAAAGTAGAAGAGGAGTTGAGGTTGATTCTGATGATTCTAATGTGAAAAAGCTGATGGATAATCATAGCATTCTTGGCTATGGTAGCTGAAGGAAGAATCACAGGTATGGGGAAGAAAACAGCCTGATTTTAGAGCGGTTAACTGAAAAAATGCCATTTCCCCTCTATTGTTTGTTTACTGTCCATCACATCAAACTAGACTGTAATGTCTCAGGGCACAGATTTCTTTTGGCTTTTTTTGTTGCTGTTGTTATTACTATGTCACAAATGCCCGGACCAATAACCGGCACTCAATAAATATTAAATCAATAAATGAATGAATGGATGGATGGGTGAATTAAGATCCATAAGAAGATGCCACGAATGAGGCAGTCTAGTAAAAATCTGATATAGAAGATAAAGATCTAGGAGGTACCATATTTAGGAGATAGTTAAATATGTGACACTGACCAAGAATCAACTTGAAACATGTGGCAACGGAGAAGAGGGAACCAAGGGGAATGATAATCTGAAAAAAATCAACATTTAAATGGGTTTTGGAGGAGTTGGAGCTGCAGAAGCACGCTAAGAAAGAGAAGTCAGAGAAGTGGAGGAGATGAAAGAATTACATTAAGCAACTCAAGAGAGGTGAGAATTTCAGAAGAATATGTATCAATGTCAAATAGGGAAGTGATGTGACATATAGAGATTGTGGTGAGTTCACTGTGTTTGGCAAGACCTAGTTCACTGGTTACCTTCATAAGAGTAGTTTCGTTAGCATAGGAAGAACAAAAAATAGGTGGAACCAGGTTGACAAACTCAGCAAGGCCCGCAGTGGAGAGAACGAATGGGGATGTGTGGTTATGCATGACTTATGATGATGACCTACTAGGAGCAAAAAAACCTTCTAGAAGTAGGAGATCCATCAAATTATGGTAGACGTTGATCAGCAGGTAGGTACAACCCTTCTAAGCCACTACTCAGGTGTGCGAAGGAGTCACCTTATTTTCTCAGTTCTTTCCTTTCTCAAGAAGAACGTAATCCATCCAGCAAGTTCTCCTCTCTCCCTCCTTGCTGTCACTTCTGAGTCAGTGCCTCCGTAAAACGGGGTGAGAGCGCAGGGGAAGGCTGATCATTGGCTGGCATCTGACCATATCATAATCCCCAAGTTCACTGCTCTCCTGCGCTTGCCCCTTCACCCTGCACCTACTGAGATGCCTACATGCCTGTCTGGTCTGGGTGCTGCCACCCATGCAGACTTCCTGTGTGGTGTGCCCTTGGCTCATCCAATGCCATATATTTTATAAACGCATAGGTGAACCTGACTCTTCCCCCAGACCAGTCTCGGGTCACAGGAAGCTTAGTGGGCTACACCAGGTCCTTTCTGCCTCTCTTTCATTTCCACTCAACTCTTCAGGTGGTGGTAGTGCTGGGAATCTGGGAGCCCAGAGCCCGACTCCTTTCTATCCTCAGGGACTAGAATCTAGGGACTCTGTCTTTCCCTGGGTTTAGTTAGAAAGGAGCATAACACAAGCCCAAACATTTCCAACTCCCCTCTCAACCTTGCCCATGGGAACCCTAGTCACGGTGACCTTGGACACTGGCCACAGTTGTGTTGTAAACTTTTCAAAACCAGATCCCTGAAAGACTCCTGAAGGCAAAACTTTTCTTTGTTACCTCCACTCCCTCTACCATGTGTCGTGAAAGTCTATTTTTAAAATTCTGTCTTCATTTCTGCAGAAAAAAACCCAGGTTAAGATACTTAGCCTGGTACTCACGGCATCCTTTTGTGGGGCAGGTGCTGGGAGGAGGCAGCTGTGATAAGCAGGTGCAAGAGGGCCCACATGGGGAGAGACACGTCGTTAACCCTTCAAAACGGTGTCCACCACGGACGGCTACTCAACGTGAACTTGGTACAGCCACTATGGCGAACAGTATGGAGGTCCCTTAAAAAACTAAAAATAGAACTACCCTATGATCCAGCAATCCCACTCCCGGGCACATACCGGAGAAAACCATAATTCAGAAAGATACGTGCACCTCAATGTTCTCTGCGGCACTATTTACAATAGCCAGGACACGGAAGCCACCTATGTGCCCATCAACAAAGGGATGGATGAAGAAGACGTGGTATATTTTACACAATGAGATATTACTCAGCCACAAAAAAGAATGAAATAATGCCATTTGCAGCAACATGGATGGACCTAGAAATGATCACACTAAGTGAAATTTCAGTAAGTCAGACAGAGAAAGACACATACCATGAGATATCACATATGCGGAATCTAAAAAAATGATAGAAATGAACTTATTTACAAAACAGAAACAGACTCACAGATGTAGAGAACAGATTCTAAGTTACCAAATATGGTTACCAAAGGGGGAAGGTGGGGGGCAGGTGGATAAACGGATCATCAACAAGGACCTGCTGTAGAGCACATTCTACACATTCACGTATCCGCCCAATGCTCTGTAATGACCTACATGGGAAAAGAATCTGAAAAAGAGTGGATATGTGTATACGTACAACTGAATCACTTAGCTCTACACCTGAAACTAACACAACATCGTAAATCAACTGTACTCCAATTTAAAATAAAAACTAAATTTAAAAAATATGATCCAGCTACACCACCACTAAGAATAACACTGTAAATTAAAGTGCCATGTCACCGAACAATCTTCATACAATATTAAACGAGTAACAGGCAGATTATAAAGCAGTGTGAACAGTGAAGATCCGTTTTAAAGTTTTGAAAGTATCAATACTTCGGTGAATAGAAATATGCTAGGAAGACATACAGGTTGATGACGATGTTCTCTAGCCATTGATATTATGGTTATGGCTTCTCTCTTCCTCTCTTTTTACTCTGTTTTCTAATTTTGTATAATGAATATGTATCTCTTCTGTAGAAAAAAACCAACTAAAACCTAGTTTCCATTTTCTCAAAGCTGTGGACGGTAGGAGAGTGATAGGCAATTGCTGGAGGGCGATGTGGAGTCCAAGGAGGGTTTTGGGAATGGCAGACACCCCGCGCCTGTTTGTACCTGGGGGGATGGAGCCCGTTCGAGAAGAAAGGGGGGAAGATGCAGAGAGAAGGGGGTCGCTGCTGGAGTAGGGTCTTAGAGGAAAGCAGAAGGCCTGGAATCAAAGATCAAAGGGACAGCTGGAGGGACTGTCATGATCCAGAACAGGAGCGCTTCTGTTAGGAACAAAGACGCATGTGTGCGTCTAAATATTTCTAGGAAATCAGAAACAGGGCCACAGAGGGGACGGGCAGGCCGGACGAGAGCTCACCTTCCTGGGCATGAGTGGTGCTGCCTCGGCACCTTTGCTTACACAGAATGGCTCTTCCTGTCCACCCTCCACCCACCCTGCAGACGCAGCTCCAGTCTACCCACCACGTGGGGTCTCTGCAATTTCCCAAGTCTCCAGGGATCACCAGCTTCCCTGGATGATCAGAACACAGAGCCCGCTGGGGAACCTGTCAAAACTCCACGTGCTCAGGATCCCACACCGGGAGCATCTAATTTTATAGCCCAGACTGGTGTTTCCTCAATTGCCATGCGCACAGGAATAGCCCAGGGACCTTATTAAAAATGCATAATCTGATTCAGTGGGGCTAGGGTGGGGATGGAGGTTCTGTTTCCATCAAGTTTCCAGGTGACTCCCTGAGACCACACTCAGTAGCAAGGGGCTAGGGTAGGACTAGAGAAGTTGTGTTTTTATTTCTTTTCTGATTTTAAGGCAACCGGTCTAGAAACAGCACATTGAAAGGCATTTAGGAACTACCACTCACCATGACACCTCTGGCTGTTAGCATTTGCTCTCCTGTTTTATCGCAGTTATTTATGTACGTACGTGTCTGGCTTATGTCTTTCACTGAACTGCAAGTCACTGAAAAACAATGCTATTTAATACCCTTTGTATCCCTCCATCCGGCAGACGGTCCTGGGACCCAACCCCAAAGCCATGTGTATTCGTGGAAGAACACGAATGATGCTGCTGCTTTAACGCTGATGCATCACAGAGAAAGGGGTCCCAAAGCTGCTGCTCTAACAGAATGGAAAGGAAGAATGACTTTAATTTCTGAGACTTCATATGCCGTTTCTATTGAGTATGGCAGGATACACATCGAGAGCCATTGTTCACCCTCTCTGGTGACGCTTCCCCTGTTTCTCTGCTGTATTTATTATTCATCTGGCCTTGGATTTGCTTGAATTACCAGGTGTCCTGCTTCCTTCTGCCCACACCTGACTTCAGGATGCTGAGGTCAGCAGCTCTCCTTTTCAAGTGCCCTGCATCACACTGCACCCTCTTTTGAACACCTGAAAAGTATAAAATCTAAGGTTAACGTAGTTTTTATGCTGTCCTTTGGGGCAGGAAAATATAAAACCTTAGCTCCAGGAATGGTCTACTTCCTGTTTTTACTGGCCATAAAGGTTTCATGGTGCGAACAGGTGGCACAGAGACACAGACTCGACTACCTCTATAGCAAGTCTCTTTCCTACGTGAGGGCTAACCTCCCTTTCCATCTTGAAACGGTGTTGGAACACCCGTACGGAAAACCCACTGCAGCGCTCCACCCCATTATGTGTGCGATTCAATGATTTTTAGTAAATGTACCTACTTGTGCATCTGTCACTCTAATCCTGATTTAGAACGTTTCCGTCACCCCAGTAAGATCCCTCAGGCCCCCTTTACGGTTAATCCCTGTTTCTGCCCCAGCCCAAAGTAACCACTATTTTTTGGTCTCTCTATATTTGTATACTTGTATTTCCCTGTAAGTGGAGTTATACTATATGTAGTCTTTTGTGCCTGGCTTAGCTCACTTAGCATAATGCTTTCAGGGTTCACCCGTGTTGTAGCCTGTGTCAGCACCTTTATCTTATTGCCAAATAGTATTCCATTGCATGGAAACATCGTATTTTATTTAGTTCATGAAAATTTGAATTGTTTGCAGTTTGGGCCTATTACGAACAATGCTGCTATGAACATGCAGGTGCGTGCTTTGGTGTAGCCATAGGTTTTCACTCCTCCTGGGTAGATACCTAGAAGTAGAACTTCTGCTTCATATGGTAGATTTACGTCTAACTTATTAAGAAACCGCCGACCTTTTCTAAGGTGCCAAACCGCTTTACATTTCCACGCGCGACGTGAGAGAGTTTTTGTTTCTTCATATCCTCTATATTGTATATTTTTTATTATCACCGTCCTATGAGTGTGAAATAGTATCTCACTGTGGCTTAAATTTGCTTTTCCCCAATAACTAATGACATTGATAATCTTTCCATATATCTTCTGGGTGAGATGTTTCAATTGAGTTGGTTTATTATTATTTTTTTTGCGGTACGTGGGCCTCTCACCGTTGTGGCCTCTCCCGTTGCTGAGCACAGGCTCCGGATGCGCAGGCCCAGCGGCCACGGCTCACGGGCCCAGCCGCTCCACGGCACGTGGAATCCTCCCGGACCGGGGCACGAACCCGCGTCCCCTGCATCGGCAGGCGGACTCTCAACCACTGTGCCACCAGGGAAGCCCTAGTTGGTTTATTTTTAATGTAAAATGATCTTAATGCTTCTTCCTCTAAACAGATCTCACTTATGCATGTGATGACAACATAAACCTCTCAAAGACCAAGCACTTTGCAAATAAAAAGGACTTAATAATATTAATAGTAGATACAGCAATAAATGCACTTTTGGAAGATCTAAACTCCGTTTTCCAGGGTGCAATAACAATGCTTTGCTAACCTGAAAGTTTTCCATTAATTGAGTTGAATTTCAACTGGCTTAGTTCTTTTGTTTCTTTTTCCTTTACTTTCTTTGCCAGCTCTCCCCCCAACCAAATTTGTCAGTATCGCTGTAAACCTACTATGGCATTGGGGGCAGATGGTGAAGGTTTCCATAAAGCAGAAAAGGAAACAGACCTGTCTTAAGTGAGGTAAGTAAACACAGAGCACATGGATGGTGAGAACTGAAATGGCGTGTTAAGTACAAATTAAAAATAGAAACCATGACTACCAAACCTGTTTTGGAAAAAAACGACCTTTTTTGGAATATGGCTATTGAAAAGCATGCATAAGCCCAATTTTATTTTTCTTTACCTTTGGAACATGGCCATGCGCCATTACTTGGGACAATAGGTAAACTAGTCACCAATAGCAAAACAGAGCAGAAGAGATTATCTGATAATTTAGTAACAATCCCAAATTTTATAGGGGAGTGCCTTTTGTTTTGTCTTTATGAAAACAAAAATGATTGCTTGTGTGAATCAGGGAAGGAGATAATTATTCTCTTCCCCGGTTGTTGTTTTTTTTTAATGTATGGTCACAGTTGTTAAAAGGAAGCCAGAAAATGGCTACTTGTCCTTCTTCTTTGTGTTTCTTCTATCAATAGGAAGAGACGATATGGAATGATCGTCCTTGTTACCTATCCCATAGGTCTCGCCTTAGACTGGGCTGGGAGCCTCCTGGCTTTTTTGTTGCTCTTGCTGTGGCTTTAGTTCTTTGTCGCTTGTTTGTTGTTTTGCTTTATGATCCGTATTGTGAATAAACAAAAAAAGACTTAAAGATTTACACAAACTCCCGTCCCCTCTTCACAAAATAGAACAGAGAGGAAAATGTGAGCTCTTTGTGATAGAAGGAAGTTACTTTTTTAATCTTCAGGGTCACGTGTTGTTTTTGTGCAGAACTTCAAAGTGGCTCCCGCTCCGCTCCGTGTGGAGGTTTGTGATTCCTCACCAAGAGTACAATGTAGAAGAAGAGGCAGGAAGAAGCGTAGCACATGTCAAACTTGCTCACAGCGGTGACTCCAATATACAACAGTGTCTCGTAGATAGTCAGCAATCTGTAAATATGTGTTGACTGACTCTGTGACCACATGAGAGATAGATGAACACAAATTGTTCTTGAAAATTTTAAATGAGGTCTTGTTTGACTGGAACGACACTGTTTAATATTAAAAAATAAATAAATCACTGGGGGGAAAAAAGAAAAAAATATATGTCCCAAATTTGAAACATTTAACTAGCAGACCTAGAAAATGTCTTCAATGGAATCAGTCTCTGTGCTGTCATTCAAGGCCCTTCAGGCTATGAGACAACTGTCCATTAGAGGCCAGTTTTGCAAAAGCCTTGCACGTCCCCCCGCCAGCCCCAGGCCTTTCCTCCGCACACACAGTACAGAACACAGTGCTTTGTAACAGTCTATGTGCAGTGAGCAGTGGAGAACACACAAAGGACAAGCGACTGACAAAATGCAAGTTTTCTATGTCTTCCAAGAATCGTATCCTCTCTCCCCAAATCCATCCCTGCCTGCAAAGCAATTACGTACTGGTATACGCAGTAAAAGACAGTTATAACAGTTTATAGGTTACTTTGGCCCACTGTCAAATAATAGCTAGCTATGATGTCTACTGATCATTTAAATAGTCCAATGCTTATTATAGTATGCCCAACAGCCTGTTAAAGTAGAATTTCTAAAGCTCTGATTATCTAGTCAGCTGCCAAAACACATCGGCTATCCATTCATAAAGGATCAGTATTTAATTGCATTAAGAGAAGAAGTAGCGACTAATTCTAATTCCAAAGGCAAATAATTTTTTTAAATGCCAATTTGACCTTGAATTCCTACCAAAACTTTTCTTTTGTAACTGGCAAGGCTCCCTAATTACTTAATTAGGCTAATGTCAAGAACGAGCACATAATCAGAAAGAAAGAGAGTTTTAAAATATAATACAAGGGTGACAGAAACTGGTCTAGGATTTTAGAGCTGCCCTTTAATCACCAACTGAGATAATCACAGGTTTTGTGGAATAACTACACATGCCGTGTGTGAGCACCTTCACAACGATGGTTATTATCAATATTACCTTACCTTTGTGGGCTTTCCAATGCACAATGTACTTTCATATACATTATCTCCCATAATAATATATCCCTCACAATTATGAGAGTTATTACAATTATGAGAGACTTACTTAACTAGCCAAAGAAATACCACCAGTAGGTGAGAACGCAAAGAGTTAAACCTTGCTTGATTTGATTCTAAATGCCACACACTTTTGAGATATATCTTTTAGTTCACAGGTAGAAGAGTTCTTAGAAAAGGCTTTAGATTAAACAATCAATATTCATTTGTCACGCTGTGAGAAACACAGAAAACAAATAATTATATCTCTAAGAGAAGCAAATGAAGAAACATTTCTTACAGATGCTTCTCTTCATTAAAATTCCTTAGCTGATAACAGAGTATTTTGAGATCAAAATCTAAGAGAGAAAGGCAGAGTGAGATTTAGTATTTCCATGTCAATGTGCCTTACTGCAACGCCTTTATTTATATCAACATATTATTTTCTTCTAATAACACGTAAATGGAAAGTGACTACTGCACATACAGGAACTAGAGGTAAATCGTTTAATTTTGAACTTCCGACCTAGCATGAAGGCCTTGAAATTCCCTAGTATGGCTTATTTATTTTTCTCTTAGTGGAGGCAGATTTTTCAATTCCATTCTTGGCCATAAGAACTTTCACCTGCGAGTAAAAACCACAAGAACCGAGGGACCACAGAACAAGCTAACTTTCTCGGTCAGATGCTATTTTCATCATAACCTAGAAGGTGCAGTTCTAGCCGATGACTTTAGATGTTCCCCCATTTGTGGTCAACAAAGATCCCACAGCAAGGACTCGAAACAAGCTGAAAATACTCCTGTTGGCTTTATGACGTGAGTTTGAGTTCATCCTTGCCTAGAGCTTGGACTATAAGGTAAAGTCCACCCACACAATTTTCAGATAAGAGGATGGAAGTTGTGCTCCATCCCCGAGGCATGGAGCATCTTGCCGGCGTCGAGTGGCAGAGTGGGATGCTCACAGAATATGGGGTTGAACACAGTGCTACCCCAGAAGCCTGCTTCTCCCACCTGCTGTGTGACTAGTTCAGGAACCTGAGCTCAGTCCCAGAAAGGAGTTGTAAAAGATCAAACGGGAACATTCCTTATGTGGTGCTGTCCCATTATCAATAGTAAATGCTGGGTCTTTTCCTTTCTGTATCCAAACTGTGTGTAAAATAAAACCTCAGGGATGGTACATTTGAAAAGGAAAGGTAAAGGAGATAGCAGAGGTATTTTCAAGACGTGGCAGTTGGTGTCTCATTATAAACATACCGTCAACATTTGAAACACAACCCAGAGACCTTATCAAGCCAACAGAAGCACAGGGTCTGGTCCCTGCTACTTTTCTTATCTCATTTTCTACCTCTCACCCTCACTGTCTGAGCTCCTTGCCTTCCCTTGAAAGAGGATATTCCTTAGGACAGCAAATTCAAAGACTTCTCTGTCTGGAAAATTCTACTCTCACGTATTCACAGGGCCTCTCTCTCACTACCGGTACTACGGATTGTGTAGTATCTCCTCAGACCAACTTCCCCAATCACCCATGGGATTCACATACACACACTACTATATTTAAAGTAGATAACCAACAAGTTCACTGCAGTACTGTTTACAATAGCCAAGACATGGAAACAGCCTAAATGTCCATCAACAGAGGAATGGATAAAGATGTGGTCCATATATACAATGGAATACTACTCAGCCACGAAAAAGAACGAAATAATGTCACTTGCAGTAACATGCATGGACCTAGAGGTTGTCATACTGAGTGAAGTAAGTCAGACAGAGAAAGAGAAATATTGACTGATACGGCTTATACGAGGAATCTAAAAAAAAACGATACAAGTGAACTTATTTACAAAACAGAAACAGACTCACAGACTTCGAGAACAAACTTATGGTTACCAGGGGGAAGGGTAGGGGGAAGGATAGTTAGGGAGTTTGGGACTGACATGTACGCACTGCTATATTTAAAATGGATAACCAGCAAGGACCTACCATATAGCACAGGGAACTCTGCTCAATATGTCATATTCCCGTGTGATATAGACTGAAACCCTTACTTGAAAGTGATTTCATGAAGTCATGTAAATATAAGAGAATATGGTGGCTTATTTGGCCACAGAATACTGGCACAAAACGAACATTGTGTTTCCCCGTTGAAAGCCTTCCGGCGTGGCCACCAGCTTCTATGTTATCAGCTCACAGGAGTCTACACCTTTTCCTTTGAGTCACTTCCTATAAGCTGCTCACTTGATTACGGTAATTAAAGAAAACTTCTTCCTATGTGAAATAAGGTGTCAAAGAACAATCAAAAAAAGTAAAATGGTGAGAACATTTCTCCAGGCAAAAGCAACTTCCCCTTCGAAAGAGCTCACCTATTATGATCTCTGTGGAGACATCTATTTTCAGTCTATTACTTCCCCATGATGAAGAACAAACTCATCTCAGGGAACTAAAATACCAGGATAAGTCATAACGAACACAATTTTAGTCCTTGACAATCAAAACTCGTAAGATATAATGTCATTAAAATAAACTCAGAACAATAGTTTCCAAGGAGCTAGTAAGGTTTCCTTTGGGAAGAAAACTGTTCTCTTCCCCCGTTATTGTGTTATATTTTCAGCATAAAATATAAATACATCTCCCAAGGTTCCTAATCTATTTATTGGTGGAACTTAGCTTATAAGATGCTGAGGACCCTACATCCAGAAACATGTAATTTCCAAATGGTTCTTTCTACTCAGAATTATGTTCAATCATTCAACATACATTGTGAGCTTTTTTATATGCATGGCACTGCATGTTGTTAAATTTTAATTATAGTGTTAGAAATGATTTTTGAGAGTCTATTGCATACAAAGCACTATGTCAAGTGCAACTGGAGAAACAAATATGATCAAGGCACGGTCTCCAACATCAAAGGGTACCGAACATAAGTTGTGGTTTGGACCATCAGAGAATCTGTCATCTAGGTAGGGAGAAAGGACAGGTGGGTGACAGAAGTCAGTGAAAACCCCAGACAGAAGGGCTAGAAAAATAGGAAAAGAGAAGGAGGTGTCACTTCAGGCTCTGTTAGTAAGTGGTTTATCTTGGTCATCATCCCAATTATAGGTGGTGGGAAAAAAATTCCTTTTACCCTTTGATCCTACTAGGCTCCCATTAGTGTAAACCATAAATCCCTCCAGCTACTGTCTCTAGTAGTTGTTCATATCTGGCCCCATCTTACTTTGGGCACATAAGTAAATGATGCTACTCAGCAGTCAGACATATGTGTGATGACTTTATAAGGTTTTGCATGGGAGGATTTAGTGGTCCACCTGTTCTCTACTTTTGTGGCCCATGAATAACGAAAGTGCTAATAAATGGGATGCATTTCTGGACTGTGCAGGGAGCCAGTCTCTCTATTTAGTTACATTGAGGTTTTGCTCTTCTCAAGGGGATTAAAATCGAAAGTACCTCAAGAGGAGCGATACTGAAAAGCATCTTTCCAAACCTATTTCTTTGGGAGAAAAAGGGTAAGAGAGCATCAGTTTCACTTTGTATCTTGGTGAGAGACAAGGAGTGTAAAATCTGATTTCCTAGTAGCTAATTACCCCTTTAATATTGTGGCGGGAGGAATCCTAGGATAGGTAGGGCAAGCACATCATTTATCGTCTGTCTTACTCCATTCAGACTGCTATCCCCAAAACACCACAGATTGGGTGGCTTAAATAACAAACAGTTCTCACAGTTCTGGAGTCTAGGAAGTCCAAGATCAAGGCACATTCAGGGTCTGGTGAGAATTCGCTTCTTGGTACATAGAGAGCTGTTGTCTCACATGGTGGAAAGAGCTAGAAAACTCTCTGAGGTCTTTTTTATAAGGGCACTAATTTCATTCATGGGGGCTCCACCCCGGTGACCTCATCACCCCTCAAAGGCCCCACCTCCTAACATTATCACCTTGGTGTTCAGGTTTTTAACACATGCATTATGGGCAGACGCACACATTCATTCCATAGCATCATCCAAACCTGGATACATTTCAGAATGAAGGGAGCACTATTAATCCTTACATCTGAATAACAGGCTTCAATCTTGATGACTCCAGAAAACCAGAACACGGGATAGGTAGGAGGTGGAATTCCATTTTTTTTTTTTTTTTTTTTTTTTTTTTTTACTATGAATCAAAAGGAACATCAGATATACCCTGTCTTTGCCTCTTGGAGAAAAAACTCTGGACACATTGCCTAGCTTAGTTAATCAGATGCTGTGGCCGGCATTTGACCCAGGAGTGGAAAAAAAATAACAAAGAGATGCATGTAGAAAGTCAGAAAAATTTCAGTGTAATATGGGGATTCCCTTGGTATAGCAGGAAACGTCCAAAAGCAATTCAGTTCTTCAGAGCAACAGCCAGTGTCCAGGGTTGCTGGACCCCAGAGGCAGCAATAATAAAGGTCAGCTGATGAACAGTGATGTCCCGAAGTCCACTGGGGACACCTTCAAGGGACCTTTCCTTCCTTGATTTCTGCTTGAGCTGGCTCTCCAGCTTAAAGCTGAGAGATCCTACAGATCTCACGAACTACCATTTTCCCACCTAAGTTACCCAGAGGTGGTTTGTTGGTTTCTATTTCAACCAAGAACTCCAACTAAAACTAGTACAATATTAGATTCCTTAGATAATGACGAGGATGCTTCTACTTGATGATGGTGGCGATGATCATTTGAACTGTAGTGCCTCAGTTACTAACTAGGGATTCTGCATTGACTACAGAATAGCATTCCCTCTAGAAAAAAATCTCTAAATACATCTTTCGATTGTTAAGGACTTCTCTAAAAATAGCCAAGAATTTTTTAATCCAAATCTTTTCCCTTTCTAGTCTCACAAAAATATCCATAAGGCCATTCATAGAAGTCCTATGAAAGAAAGAGCCTGAGATATTTTAAGAAGTCACACACTTCTCAGTTGAAAGAAAATATTCAAGGCTTTTGAGGCCCTTGTCAAATTATTTACCTTCATTTTTAGATGTCACAGCTGAAGTATTAGAATAAACAGATATTCATTTGGAAGATTACAGATGGTGGATATTAATTGTCGCATATAGCAAATTATAATGGAGCCTTGTAATTACAGTAAATGGATTTTGTAATTGCTAGAAGCCTAGGGAAAGGGATAAATGTAAAGGATGCTAGAATGCCAAGGAAGATAAATATCTGTGAGGCTGTACGTGTATAAGGCGTTTGTTGAGTGTTTGTAATTTAGGAGAACATGAAAGGATAGCCCATGGTTCCCATCTATGAATTGCAGGTACCATCATAATAAGGCAAAAGTCACAACCTTTTCCAGAAGGCAATGGCCAGAATGCCTTAACTGGACCAGTAAGAGTCAGAACTTGCTTCCACTAATTTGGTTTATGAATAAGTAAGTCACTGGGAGGGGATCCAGGAGGGGATCTGGACCAGTACGAGTAGTTTCTGTTTTTGAATCAAATAATACTAAAGAGCCCTGGACTCGGATTTGAACCACCTTCAGACATGTCCTGCCTGTTCCAATGACAACTTAGGACCCCAATCACCTTCTTGGCTTCTGCCTTGTGAGCAGCTATTGACGGTGGGGCACCACGCTGTGGTCCATGATAAATTCCCCAACATTCCTTCCATCACATGTCATGTCCAGCTCGAGAGAGAGAGCCTGAACTACAGTACAGTATCGCTCTGAGATCAAGGGTGGAAAAACAGGATATAAAAAGCATTTGGGATTGACACGTACACACAGCTATACTTAAAATGGATAACCAACAAGGACCTACTGTAGAGCACAGGGAACTCTGCTCACTGTTCTGTAATAACCTAAATGGGAAAACAATTTGAAAAAGGATAGATACATGTATATGTAGAACTGAATCACTTTGCTGCACACCTGAAACTAACACGACATTGTTAATCAACTACATTCCAATATAAAATAAAAATCAGAAAAAGCATTTGGAACCATTTATTTCTTCCCAATCCATTGCAGGCACATCGATAGAAGTGGGGCTTTTTGTTTGCTTTTTTGCTATTTCTTAGAGTCTGATGTTAGGAGCGCTGATTTTGGCCGATGAGGGTGGGTTAAAGAGTGGAAGAGATAATTTCCTCACTTACTTCTTCCTCTAGTTAACTTAAAGTCCATTTGAAACAAAAAGTCAGCGGTTACCACCTTATCACATACATTTCTGGACATAATTAACAGTCACAAAACTTAAAGAGTTCACTTCTTTTCCATTTTTCCGTGTGGTACGGTAGGAAGAATACTGGACTAGAATAGAGAGACCTGCGTGCCTGTCCTTGCTCTGCCCTAGACTAGCCAGGTGGCCTCCTCTCAGCCTGTGTCCACATTTCTAAAACGAGGGGTTTCTTTTTCTCAAACGACTCCTCATGCCCTGCTTTGTTTCCTTTGTTTTCCTTATTGAAGGTCTCTAAGATTCCTTCTATATGTTTATGTTTACTTGGAGTCATAAATTATGCCTACTTTTTCATCCCAGCTACTCAGCAATTCTCACTTGGTACGTAGGAAGCACTCCAATGTTATTAAATGAATGAACGGACTAAAGGATGGAGAAGTATATTCTAAATATAAACATACATGTTCTTCTCTATCATTAAAAGGTATTTTATTGATCTTTTCCTCTCATCTGGCTTCTCCCAGAAGTCTGCCAGACGTTGAGACATGGATGAGAATTCAAGTATTTTGTTTGGAACGTGATCCCGGGAAATACAGGGAGTGCCAAAGTGAGACAGGGGAAGAGAAGCTAAGAGAGTTATCAAGACAGTTCTCACTGGGGGTAATGAGAGCTTGACCCAGCTGGGGAAGGATAGAAACCAGCATGGAGCCTATGCACCAAGCAGCAAGGGAGCTGGGGTTTTCAAGCACCAATGCCGACCGGTCATTGGCCAAGGGATGAATAGCCTAGGTGACCAGAGGAAGCCCTCTCAGGTAAACAGATGAAGGTGCTGGCAGCTGGAAGACAGACCAGCATGTACCGATATGGTAAAGGCCAAGTACATCAACAGTGCCTACTCTAGTCTCAAAACATTATTCTCTCTCTTATGCCTTCCCCTGGAGCCCTGTGATTGCAGTTATTTCCCTATAATACACCTGCCCATTTACTTACCTTTATTCCTCACTGGCCTGTAATCTCCTTGAAGGCAGAGCACGTGGCTTCTTCAAAGCTGTATCCTCAATACCTGGCCTAGCATAGCTCACTTATATTTGGGAACTAAACGATGAATCTATATAATAAGGGCATAATACCACGAACTTTATACGTTTATACAAGAACCAAATTAGATAACGTTGACCGAAGCATATTGAGAAGTGTAAAGTGCTCTCCATATCTAAGAGAAGAATGATGGGGAGAAAATAAATACCGTCCCTAAGCTAACCATGCGAGGTAAGAGTCTGCCATCTTTCACATCAACACATCTTCTTTAGTTGGCTGTAGGACAAGGTGTGACCAACACGTCAACATGTTTGAAAAAAGATGGACAGCAGTGAAGAATTGATGGAGAGCTTCTATCTAGCGGGATCTAACTGGTTGAGAAATACGTTAAGTTTGGACCAGTAAAAGTACCCCTCCTAGATAGCACTCAAGGGTGACCTGGGATAGAGGTAAACAGGGAGGAAAGAAAAGAACAGCTTTGTCTAGGAATTCTTCTCTTAAACACAAACTCCTTCAACTTTAAAATGGTGAGAATAAAGTAAAAGATGATATGCTAAGGGAATTTGTGGCCCTGGTGCCGTTTTGATCCTTAACAAGCTTATTTATGAAACCAAAGGCCAAAGAACAAGGCCAGTGTTTTTCTCAGTGATGTGAAAAGAATCATTTCCCTTCTTTTTTGACCACCGAGAATTGAATCTTTTCCATTTCCCACACCAGATTTGAGAAACCCCTCAATTCTTCATACCATTCCAAATAAGCTGGAAGCCGCCTGCAAATGGTCCAGGAGCTGAGGACATTCTGCCGGACAGTAAGATTTATAAGTCACGGTCTGTTTTACTAAGAGAGAACAGGCTTTGGGGAATTAGAAATGGAATTTTACTTCATTTGTGGAGAATCTGTATAGGCTGGCTCTCTTTAGACAAAGAACCGGGACTGGTTGGTTCTCAGTACATTTGGGACAACACTGGAGAAATACTAAGTGTAGGATGTACTTATGAATATGCCCGCGCTTCCCGTGCTGCAGAGCCCAGGGCCATTTTTGGGTGAGAGTCGGGGGTGGACAGATAGTCAAGCTTTTAAAAGTTACGTAATTGTCCAAGGTTATACAGTCTATAAGCAGAAAAGCTAGAATAAAAATATAGGTAAAATCGAAAGCCACATTCTTTCTATCACAATATACTGCTCGATGGATTTTCTTCCTTAGAAGCTTTAGATAGGGAAGATTTTAGTCACTCTAAAGAATGTTTAGGTGAACGTAACCTTGCTTAGAATGAGGGGATGGATTAGAAAAACCTTAACCCTTCTCTCCTACCATGATTTCATTACTCACCTGGGCAGTCATCTGCCGATTAAAAAATGGGAACTTTCTTGTGCCCTGAGTATTTGCAAGCGAGTCATGTGATCTCATTTATAATACACAGGTTTCAGCAGTATTTGGCACTGTTTTCCTCTAGAAAATGCCACATCACGGAGCCCTGACTTAATAAAGGGAATCCACTGTAAATCAGGACCATTTAAAGCAACGTGACATTAACAGAATTAAAAACAGACCTAAAAACATTACTTTAAAGAATGACAGGATATAAATGGAGCAAAGTCCATGTTTCCTCTCAGTGGCAGCCCACAGTGTGAGAATAATTCTCATTCTGCTTCCAGTCACATGTGTCTGTCCAGCAAAGGAAGAAGTTGTTTGGTTCGACATGTTTGGTTTTGGAATTAGTAGTTTTTTGTTTTGGTGTGGTTTTGAGACAAGGAAATACATCCCTATTTCTCCTCTGTCATTGTTCTCATTTTCTCCTGCACCAGGTAGACAAAGTAGACATTAGAGAAAGGACAACAGAAACCAGCAACGTGCCCTATAGATAAAAAAAACAATAGTCTCCAGACCAAGGCAACCACACAAGACTAAAAGTTGGAATCAGCCAGCATCTGAGGCAAACCCGATCTTGAAATTAATGTTTATCTCGTTGCAAAACAAGTCCTACTTGAGGTTCATTTTTGTAGTGAATAGAAACCCAAAATTGCCATGTTGGACACACAGTTTTCCCTGACAGATTTCTTACCTCACTGCATGACGGGTATCACGAGGGAGAAGCTGCACGGTAAGTAAGACATCAGCATGCCTGTCCACTGACGTTTGGCTGCCTGGGGAAGAATCAGATACTAAGCTCAGAAAATAAAGCTGCCACGACTAGACAAGAGACCTGCCAACCCTCTCCCATCACTTGTCCTGACAGAAGGCCCCTGAGGCCTGTGCTGCTGAACGGACGTAGAGTTGTTTACATACCAACATCTCCTTTGTAATTCTGTGCGAGACCTCTGGGCATCCCTCACCCTTTTCTCCAATATTCTCCAAGTGTAAGTGTTGAGCTGCATTATGAAATCAGATTGGCTACAGATGAGGAGATACCCTCCCAAGGGTACAAAACAACTAATGTTGCAGTTAACTCAGAAGACCCCAAGTCTTAAATTGCTGTCTTACATGGAGTCTCAAAGTTTCTTTGTAAATGTACAGGATGAATTTTATATGATGTAAAGTAAAAAAGATTACATATATATTTTTTCTCACAAAATAGAACATCAATAAAACAAAAAAGAGTACCTCTGTCATTTTCTGCAGCGGGACCTCTGTCTGCTTACAAACTGAAGATAGGATGGAAAGTCACAGCTCTACAAAGGGCAAGCTACGTACTCCCAACCGGTTGAAGACAGACACAGCAGAACACGCTGGAAATCCCTGAGTGTTTTTAAACCTGTCCCATTTGGGGTCAAGTGGATGGTAAGGACCTTGCTTTAAGAAAAGTAGTTATTTCTGCCAAAAATTGCACTTCTTGTCTGGCTCATTGCTATCTGTCTCAAGAACATTTATGGCAGGCTGACTATTTTCTGAGTGATTCCAAAATGTTTAGACTTTTAGTGCAGCGTACAATGTTCTATTACTACCTCAGGTGATAAAAGGATGATGCTGTTACTAGCTGATAACTTCACCACCCTTGTGGCCATACATTTTATATAGTATTACCCTGAAGGGATACATCAAAAGCATATGATTGGAAAATAAGATTCTAAGTTCAAAAACGAAAACTTTAAAATAACTCCTAAATGTTTACTGTTTTAGGACACAAGCCAGCTTGGACAGATAAAAACGGATGAATCCAGATTGCTCCCTGAATCTTTACATTGAACAGTATATTTTTTGAAAGCCTCAGAAGTCATCCAGCCAAGTTCTTTCTTTATTCTACATGTGAGGAAACCGAAACCCGGTAGGTAAACTGCCTTGTTCAAGATCAAAGAGGAAATCTGAACTGTGGTTGCATTACGTTTTATTCACACCACTCGTAAAATTCAAACGTGACGTGAGATGGGAATAAATGGGAAGTGAGAGCTCCTGAGTTTCTGCTGCTGTTTTTCTCACTTCGACCATTCTGCAGAATTTGTCAACATAAAAGCAGCTGCTCTTGGCTTCAGACTAAACCCTCGATTCCCTAAATCAAGGGGAAAGGAACTGAAATTATACTTCCTCAACTCGATAGTGGAAGTAGATGGGTAGTAAATAAAAACAAAGTTTGCGAAATATAATCAAGACGATATCAAGCACGAATACTTGCAGGTAGCTCCCTAAATGCCATTTTAAGAATCCAGGAATGGGATCTGAGACTAGAGAAAAATATTTTGTGAGAAAACGTTCTTCTCGGAGGTGTCATTACGAAGACAAGTTATCAGAAGGTTGTGCCAGAAAGAATCAGATTTAAGAAATGGAGCGCCAAATCCTTCCGCAGAAGAGGGTGTTTGCTATCTACTCACCCCAGGACCTGCACACGGCAGTGTCAAACCAGCCGATGGACAATGTTTTCTAGTCAAATCACAATTAAATGGTAAAGCACTTAACACTAAAACTTGATGGACAAAATTGACGTGAGGAAGTTAACTCCAAGCTTCGCTGAAGTCAAGACAGATCACATTTATCTCACATCCTTCGGGAACTGGGCCTGTCAGTCAGTCACATAAGATGAGAATCGTGCGGTTACAGAAATCTGGGACTGGCAGAAACTCAGAGGTTAGTCTGGAGGCTTCGAACTTATTCAGTGGGAAGCGACAAGGAAAATGCCGTATCTGTCAACGAAGCTGCTGTTGAGGAGGGCTTGGGAATGACTTGCACCAAGTCAGGGAACAAGGCAAGTGTATAAGAGAGGATTAATGATGCCATGATTCATAGCCACTGGCTGTGCTATAAATAGATTTATGGAAGTGTTTTTCTTTTCCCTTTTCCTTTCCTTTTTTTCCAAAAGGCTGCACGGAGGAGCCGTGCTTCCAGGACTCATATAACTGCACCTAGAATCACGGAATGTTAGAGCTGGAGGGATCCTCAAGGTCTGCCCAAGGTCCTCCACCGGCATTTTACAGTTGAGGAAACTGGAGCCCAGAGAGGTCAGGAAACTTTCTGGAGGTCACGGAGTTAGTGCCCTGCAGTCTGGATCGCTGGTCTGCTGAGTCCCAGAGCGCAGTGCGGTCCACCACACCTTGTCATCTTCCAGCGTGGGCAAAAGACGGTCCCTGGACCGGGCATGTCTCTTTCAGTCAGAACTCAGCCCCAGAGCCCTGTGCAGCCAGAAAACCTGAAGCATTTCCTTCCCAGAGTTCACGGGTATTTCTGATCGTCACTTTAATGAGAAGGTATTTTTAGCTCTTCTCCTCCCATGAGCATTCTTCCAACTCACTTTCAGGGCTCGGTTCAAGCTTCGAGGCCAGGATAACTTTTTTTTTTTTTTTTTTTTTTTAAGAAATCCAATTCAGTAAGCTTTTAGTGAATGCCTTCAATGTATAAGGCATTGAACTGAGGGCCTTGTGAATGGAGACGTGAATGAAATGGATCCCTGTGCCGAAGCAGCTCACAGGGGATTGTGAGCTAAATGAGCTAAAATGTCATGTGGTCTCCTGATGGGATCCTGGAACAAAACAAGGACTTTAGGGAAAAACTAAAGATGTCTGAAAACAGTATTGACTTTAGTTAATAATAAAGTATCAATGTTGTTTTATTCATTGTGAGAAATGGACCATACAAGTGGAAGATGTTAATAACAGGACGACTGGGTGTGTGGTGTAGGGGACCATCTGTACTACTTTGGTAATTTTTCTGTAAATCTAAAATTATTCTCAAATTAAATATTTATTTTACAGAAATGCGTAAGAGTTGAAAGGGAAAAAACTGTTCCTGGACAGACCTATATCGTCTTCATTAATTTGCTGGGCTGGTTTAGGCTTTTTACCAAAGGAAACATTCTGAAGTAGTACTTAAGCTGTTCCTTTTGAAATGAGGAGCATTTTAACATGGAGAAAAACACGTAACAAATACTTTTAAACACACCCCTCATCGCAGCAAACTACTTGAGCACTCCCTTTATCCTTTTTTCATGAGATTCCCTTATTTAACTGCTCTTAATTACATCCAGTTGCGCTGGCTCTATCAAGTTGCTTTTAATAGCACTTCTAGTAAACAGAGCTACAGAGAAAAATCTTGGTTGGTACCGGTCGCTAGGATGGGGGTGTAAGTCATAGGTATGAACTGCTTGTGTACTCGGGCCGGGAGAACAGTTATGGGGGTCAGTATGGGCGCGGGCAGGTAGAGAGAAAGGGGAGACAGGAGAGATGCTGCGATGCTATTAGATTAGTGATTCTCAGCTAGCAGTGATCAACCATCCCCTGGAGATATTTGGCAATGTCCGGAGACTGTTTCTATCCTCACAACTTGGGGACGAGGGAAAGGGTGGTGGAGGGCTTGCTACTGGAATCTAGTGGAGACAGGCTACAGCGTCTGCTAAGAACCCCACAGAGCAGAGGGCAGCTCACCGCGGCCCCCAGCAAAGAATTCATATTGAGCCCCAAATGTGAATAATGCCAAGGCCGAAAAACTCTGCATTAAATAAAAGAGGGAAAAAAATGTGTTTCCCTCCGTTATTTCCTATCCCCCAAGGAAACTAACAATTATCTGGACTTATAAGCACTTGTATATTCTTTTGAATTCTACTAAAGGACAACAACTAACCCCTTATTATTACTGACCCATTGTTAGTGAAAACACTTGCGGAAGACGCTTCTCAGGCCCCACTTCACGTCGTCTTGGCCCTTCCTCCACTGAGACCATTGCTCAGGCAGAGGCTGCCAGCAGTGTCATCTGACCGCGTCTTGCTTCAGCTGCACTGTCTGCCCTGGGGCGTCTCTGACACCCACACGGTGGGACGGTTACCAGAACCTTCCGGGCACTCACACATGTGCATCCCGGAAGCTCTAAGGAATTGCTGCCCCCGGGGTCAGCATTTGAACCTCGGAGGATGGGAACTCATGCATAACTCTCCTCTGCATCCTCCTTTCAGACGGCAGCTCTAGACCGCATGGAGCCCAGATCTCTACGCCTGTGGGCATGGCAGTGGCGCCACTGAAGCTCAGGGGAGGCCACTCGACTAGGCTGCTGTTAGTGGGCTTGCCCACCTGTCTTTCTCTTCTGTTTTCATTTTTACTGGAGTCCAGTTGATTTACAATATTGTCCTAGTGTCAGGTGTACAGCAAGGTGAATTAGTTACACGTACACACGTATCCACTCGTTTCAGATTCTTTTCCCACATAGGCCATTACAGAGTGCTGAGCAGAGCTCCCTGTGCTGTGCAGCAGGTCCTTATTCGTTACCTAGTTTATATACAGTCGTGTGTATATGTCAACCCTCCCCCGCCCTTACCTCCGGTAACCGTAAGTTTGTTTTCCATATTTGTGACTCTATTTCTGTTTTGTAGATAAGTTCATCTGTAGCCTTTTTTTTAGATTCTCCATATAAGCGATATCATATATTTGTCTTTGTCTGACTTACTTCACTCAGTATAACAATCTCTAGGTCCAATCATGTTGCTGCAAACAATAAATGCTGGAGAGGGTGTGGAGAAAAGGGAGCCCTCCTACACTGTTGGTGGGAATGTAAATCGGTACGGCCACTATGGGAACAGTCTGGTAGAACTACCACAGGATCCAGCAATCCCACTCCTGAGCATATACCCAGAGAAAACCATAATTCGAAAAGATACATGCACCCCAGTGTTCACAGCGGCACCATTCACAACAGCCAAGACATGGAAGCAACCTAAGTGTCCATCGACAGAGGAATGAATAAAGAAGAGGTGGTACATAAATACAATAGAATATTACTCAGCCACAAAAAAGGACAAAACAATGCCACTTCCCCACCAATCCTGCTTCGCCTTCTCCAGTCCACCACGCCTCATATCTGAGATTACTTCCCCAAAGAAACTACCCCATACAGCCCTTGCCTCAGGGCTCTCTTTCTAAGGAACCTAGGCTAACAACATGCTCTTTACGAATTTTTTCTGTCCAAGATTTTCCTCCCGAGTGGCAGATAAGGATTATTATGGGTTTCATAGAGTCTCTTAGCTCTAATTTCAAGGAATAATTACAATAATGAACATTAGCAATAACAAAAGTAGTTATTTATGGCAGAGTCTTCCTTGCAGAAAATGAAACTTAGATTCAGAGAGATTGAACTTTGTAGAAATCCCTTGTGGAAAGCCAGGATTTGACCCCAGTCTGCTTGAGCTCAAAGTTCTTACCACACAGGGGCTAGAAGTTTTCCTAGAAGCAGTATGAAGTCCAGGTACAAAGCCTGAGAACAAAATATCTTCTTCTGCAAAACAACCTTGCTACCATATTTTAACTTGTTGAACCTGTCATGATTGCAATACAATGTCTAGCACAGCAAGGTATTTAAGGTCATGTTGGAATTTCACGTATAGTTAACTACTGAGTAGGAGCGATTATCTACGATAGTCATAGGGCGCCAACGTGAGTCTAAGAGCACGGTGGTCAATATAGGGAAAACCGTGTGTGCACGTCTAATGGGTGTATGTGTGTGTCTTTGTGTCTGTGTCTGTACTTCTGTGTGTATGTGAGGGAGAGACAGAGAAAAAAAGGGAGGAAGGGAGGTAGAGAAGGACAGAGAGAGAGAGATTTTGAACCTCCAGCCCTAAAGCCAAAGGCCAAATTGTAATTAGGTTTTGTAGTCCGTTGTTTCATATTCTCAAAACTGTCACACTCCATTTATGTGAACAGGCAAGAGCTTCCTCAGATGCTGGTTCCGAGCCAGCTTCACAGTGAGTGTGACTGTACAGGGAAGGATACAGCTTTGCCTTTACAAAACTAGGAGATGTCAATGCCCCGACTTTGCCTCCTTTAATACTGTGATCGGGGGTGACGGTGGTTGTCTGCAAGTAATGGTGCTGTTGACTTTTGTTGTTACTTTTTTGTTTTGCGTTTTTATTTTGTTTCTGAAATGAGCATTAGTTTAAAGGTTTCCAGGGCGCTAGTCTTTGAATCAGAAAACCTACATTGAAGTTCTCTCAATTACTTAATGTAGCTCTGAATAACAGTCATAGCAGAAATAGTTGTACTGGTAGAAGGAGTAGTAATTAAAACCAACGAATGCTTATTGACCATAAATTATGTGCCAGGCATTCTGTTAAATGCATTACATGTGTCAGCTCACGTAAGTTCCCTCAATAACGTTAGGTGGTAAATACTGTTATTGTCACCATTGATGAGATGATTTATTAAATACAACTAAAGGTAGAGAGATTAACTCATCCAAAGTCACACAGCCAGCATGTAGGATACTCAGGACCCAAATGAGTCTCCATGCTCCTAACCCTCTTCTATTCTGCCGCCTTATGGAACACTGAGCTTCAGTTTGCTTACCCATAAAACAGAGCTGGTCCTCCTTTCTCTGTGTAGGTGTTGCTGCAGTCAGGGTCTTTCCTTTAAGGAGGGTGGAGAGAGGATGAATGATACCATATATCGGGTTGGAAACTCTTCCTTGAAACCCACAAGCTAGACTGGCACTTTGGAACGTCATCTTTGTAATAGATGAAAATGTCGCTATGAGACAGGCGTGGAGCACAGCGGGTTATGCTCAACTTAGTAACTTTCCACAGCACTGGGGGACTGCCCACTGCCCACCCTGGCCTTTCTGATTTTTCTGACACATCTCAATCACAGTCACACCTCGAGAACTTTAGAGTCGGAACTTTTAGTCGTAGGGGAGACTTTTAGTAAAGTCAAATTGGTTGAAAGTAGTAACATGTCCTCTCTTGGCCCAAGAGGTTGTCAAGCAGTGGCGGGCAGCGGGGGTGTGGACAGAGCTTGGAAGCGTGGGGCCTCCTCAGGTGGTGGAAGCAGCCAGAGGTGAGAGGAGAAGGAAAAACAGGCTTATTTAGGGGTGGGGCTGGCCCTCCCCATGCTGCCAGCTCTCCCCATGCTGCCATGTGTCAAGGAAGAGCGCCCAAAAGTTCAAGGTATTCTAAATGTCAAGCAAGCCTTCCAGGTTGTTAGGGAGGCTTATCTGTCAAGGTGGGACTATAGAAAATATTGTATTAATGGTTTGTAAGCTTGATTTTTAACTTTAAAGTATTTAGATGGGGGCCTACGGCCCGGACCCCAGTGAGAGGAGGGCGTGGCCTGGGTATCGCTATTAACGGCTTCCCTCTATCCTCAACAAGCGGGCTCCTTTTCGCCCTTCAGGTGCCTGCATACATGGTATCTTCTGAGAAAGGCCATCTCTGGCCACCCTGCTCTGCACAGCCCTCCCAACACAAGCCGGTCCCTCTCTACTTCTTTCCTGTTTTATCCACAGCCCTTGCATTATCCGCTTTGTGGCTTATGGTACCTCCAGGCCAGCGTGTTTCCTCCTTGGAAGCGAACATCTTGTTTCACTTCTTCATGGCTGAGTTCCCAGTGCCTAGAAACCCAAAATAAGTGTTCCATAAATATCTATTTGATGAGAGAATAATGGATAAATTGATAAATAAAATATATGTATATATCCACACTTTTGTCTTAATAATAATAAAGAGCTGTATTGTGTCTGATGCTTTTTTTATAATTTTTATTTTATATTGGACTATAGTTGATTTGAAACGTCGTGTTAGTTTCGGGTATACTGCAAAGTGATTCAGCTATACATATATCTATTCTTTTTCAAATTCTTTTTCCGCTTAGGTTTATTACAGAATATGGAGCAGAGTTCCCTGTGCTACACAGTAGGTCCTTGTTGGTTATCTATTTTAAATATAGTAGTGTGTGTATGTTAATCCCGAACTCCCAATTTATCCCTCCCTGATGCTTTATTTAATGTCAGTACACAATCCTCTCTTATTCCTTTTGGACTTGATAGCCAGCTCATTATAGAGTTAACAGCACCAAACAGTTATTTTGAGAATGGAGCAGGAAACAGAAGCAACCGATATGGGAATAAACAGTTTGTCTTATGTTAAACAAAATGGCAAACAAAATAGTTTTACCCGTCCCTCTCCCAGTCCCTTTCGGATCTAAGGCAAAGTGAAACATGACTTTTTCTGGCCCTATAAAAGGACGTTACACTTGTTACGAGTGTTACACATACACTGATTGTCCTCTGAGACTAAAGAAAGTGCTGGGGATGCAGAATTCAATAATGACACGGTCAAGGTCCAGAGTTTCCTACATTAATAATTTGAACCTCATTTCCTGAGAAAATATACACATTGTCTCAGATCTTAAAATAGTTTATGTATTTCAGTAACTCCATAATTATTATTTTTTTATGAATTTATTTTATTTATCTATTTTTGGCTGTGTTGGGTCTTCGTTGCTGCACGCGGGCTTTCTCTAGTTGCGGTGAGCAGGGGCTACCCTTCATTGTGGTGCGCGGGCTTCTCATTGCGGTGGCTTCTCTTGTTGCGGAGCACGGGCTCTAGGCGCGCGGGCTTCAGTAGTTGTGGCACGTGGGCTCAGCAGTTGTGGCTCGTAGGCTCTAGAGCGCAGGCTCAGTAGTTGTGGCGTATGGGCTTATCTGCTCCGTGGCACGTGGTATCTTCCTGGACCAGGGCTCGAACCCATGTCCCCTGCATCGGCAGGCGGACTCCCAACCACTGTGCCACCAGGGAAGCCCACTGAATGTTATTTTTAAATGCCAAATATTATACTTATATATATATTTCATATCAATATTCCTACAAATTATATTTAGGTAAATAAATATATTTTGAAGGAAGAGAGATTTGGGATTCGGGGTATGTTTAATAATCTATTTGTTTCTGTCATTGTTGATAAAAAACATTCCATTTCAACACTTTGTAAAAGCATACACATGGAGCAAGCAACCTATTTATTCCTTAGTCCAAATTAAAACTGGTACATAATTGCCATATCTTCAGTTCTTAGAAAACAGAGCTTTGAACCTATACAATCGTATTCTGTTGAAATGAAATTAACTGAGATTCAGTAAAGACTGCTTCATGCTCAGTAAAGTCAACTCATTGTCTTAAATACACCAGCTTACGTACAATCCCCATTTCCCCTCCTAGCTACTTTACTCCCCTTCTTTTCTCCTTTTGAACTGCTGACCCGAGTTAGTAGCCAAACATAATAATACAGTGTTTGATCCTCTGGAAACCCATAAAACTACAAACCAGCAACCACCAGGATGTTGGCAGAATTTCTGTGGACAGCAACCAGCAGGGGACTTTTTTCTGGAAATGAAGCAGTACGTGCGAGTATTGACACATCAGTAAGAAAGGTAATACCTTCTGCCAGGCCCTGTCCCCACCTCACTCTTACAACCATTTGAGATGGGGAGAGAGAATTCATCTTTTAAAAGACTAAAGCCTTCTTTCTTTTAGCTTTTATTATTTAAAGTCCTCTCCTTCGATTCATTTTAGAATTCATTCTGCCGATTTTCATTAAGCACTGATGGACTTGTAGAGCCCTGAGCTAAGTACTATAAAGGATAAACATATAAATGAAATGTACCCTCTACATTCCTTCAAGAATAATAAACGCTAACGGCAACTTTAAGTTCTCAGGTAGTGAGGGACTCTCTCCTGCTACCACAGAAACATTTGGTTAATGATACTGCTGAATGCAAATGAATCCAAATGAAAGGAAGGGAAGTTCCCAGGTTCCAGAAATAAAGAGGCAACTGCAGCTAGAGAGAGCAGCTTACAAACGCTTACCACAGGGACCCCAGAAACTAACAGAACAGCTAGGCCGTGGAGACTGGGACTGGGATTTTTTTTTTTTCAATTTTTTTTTTTTTTTTTTTTTTTTTGCGGTACGCGGGCCTCTCACTGCCGTGGCCTCTCCCGTTGCGGAGCGCAGGCTCCAGACGCGCAGGCTCAGCGGCCATGGCTCACGGGCCCAGCCGCTCTGCGGCATGTGGGGTCTTCCCGGACCGGGGCACGAACCCATGTCCCCTACATCGGCAGGCGGACTCTCAACCACTGTGCCACCAGGGAAGCCCGGGGCTGGTATTTTAACTCATGGAGATGAACAGCAGAGGCTGCATTGACCTTGCATTAGATTGAGATTTACAGTTAAGCCTTACATCTGGCTAGGTCTGGGCTAGATTTAAATCTTCTATATGGGGTGGGCTAGCTAAGTCCGTTCACCAGCTTGTGTGTGTGGTAATGAGAATGTATATCTCTGCCTGAGCTCCTCTTAATGGGAAGACAAAATAAAGCATCCTATTGGAAGTTAAGAGTCTCAGACCAACACCACTGGTGTGGAGCAAAGTTTATGCAACCCACATGGTGCTTGTATCCCCCAAGGTGAGAAATCAGTGTAAAAGCAGGTCACTAGCCCTTGAAATCCTAGAAACAAACTGCAGAGCAAACTAAACGCACACATTTTCACTGAGAAAACGATCAACCTCTTCTGAGGATCGTTGCCACATCTTCTTGAGATCATGAATGTTGCACCTCACACACACAAAAAACCATTTCATGCGGTAGGGTCAGCAAACAAGAGGATGAGTATACAAGACTTGAAGTAACAGAAAAATGTAAAAAGATATAACATAGGAAAGTGTCAAATAATGAAGGATATAAAATGAACAATGGAAACATGAGGACAAAAAGACAGGCTGATTTATAGAAGGGGGGAGACCAGAATTAAAAAATGTAATCAAAGAAAGAAAAAAGATCATTGGACAAAACTAAGCTGCTGTTGATAAGAGAATTAGTAATCTGGAAGACAGATCTGAGGACATTATCCAGAATGTAGCACAAAGAGAAAGGGAAATTCAGAATATAAGACATCAAGAGAAATAAGAAGGATAGAATAAGAAAGTATAAAAATGGCTACTAGGAATGACAAAAGGAGAAAAATGGGGAGAATAGAGAATAAATGAAATATTTAAAGAGAGTAGATGAAAATTTTCTAGAATTTCTGAAACAGATCATCTTCACATTTTAAAATCACAGTCTGATATCTGGTTAAAAAGGAGATTAAAGGAGTTCTGAGCCCAGTAGTAGAATATACTAATATTCTTGCAGATAACAATTATAATCAAGTAAAATGTAAAAGCAACTTTGAAGGCATTGCAGAGTGATGAAAAAGAGCAGGAAGTTGGGGACACTGGATCTTTGAAGGAAGGGAACCACACTGGGTGAAACCCCTATTTATACAGCATGCTCCCCTGAGGGCATTTTCCATTGTACAAAGTAGTTGGGACTTGTCGCTCTATATGCAAAAATTAATTCAAGAAAAATAAAGTATAAAGTTATAAAATAATGTAAAAGTTAAATCTAGAAAGACACATAGGAGGACATCTTCTCCACCTTAGAGTAGACGACAGGATGCACTAACCATGAAAAAAAAGGTAATTGATACGTTGGACGTCATCAAAATGAAAACATCTCTTCTGACAACACCAGTAAGAAAATGAAAAGGCGAACCACAGCCCAGCAGAAAACATTTACAATTAATTTACCTGAAAGAAAATCACTATATCAAGAATATATAAAGAACTGTTTGCATCTATACAGACTTTTCTATCACATCTGATGTGAGTTTTGGTGGTTTGTGTCTTTCAAGGAAGTTGTCCCATTTCATCTAAATTGTCGATTCTTTTGGCATAAAGCTGTTCATGGTATTCCACAGTTATCCTGTGTGATTTCCCTTTGCATCCAACAACTGCACAATAATCTTTTCAAGCCCACATGAAATGTTTACCAAGATAGACTATATGTTGGACCACATGGACCAAACATCATATGCAGGAAAATAAAACAGGTTTTAATAATTTTCATAGGTTTAAAATCATACATTGCCTGTTTTGAGACTACCATTAAACCAAATGGAAAGCAATAACAATAAAATATGTAGACGTCTAGAAAATTAAAATATTTTGTAATTAATCAACATCCTAAAGAGTACACAGATCAAATGAAAAATAAGAAGGGAAATTAGAAAATATCTTGAACTGAATGGTAAGGAAAACATATCAAAGATTGAGAGATGCAGCTAAGGCAGTGCTTAGGAGGAAATGTACACCTTTAAATATTTTAAATCAATGTTTAAAATTGTAATAGTTTAAGTCAACGTCTAAACATTAAAATGTTGAAAATCAATCATTGACCTTCCAACTTAAGAATTTAGAAAAACAGGGGAAAATATAACACAAGATAAGTAGAAGAAAGGAAATAATAAATATAAGGATGAAATTCAATGAAGCAGAAAAAAAGAAAGAAAATTGGCAAAGCCGAAAGTTGGTTCTTTGAAAAATGTCATAAAATTAATAAACCTCTAGTTAACTAAATATCTATTAAAAACTTGAGTTCCTAACCAGAAATACTCCCATAAAGAAATCCCTAGGCTCAAGTCATTTACTGATCAATTCCGAATACTATAGCTAACTACTCCACGCTCATGTGTCGGAAGATTCAATATTGTTAAGACGTAAATTTTCTACCCAATTGATCCATAGATTTCAACTATTCCAATATAAATCCAGGTAGGTTTTTCTGAGAAACTGAAAAACTGATTCTAAAATTTATATGGTCATGAAGACAAAGCAGAATAGAAAAAATCTTAAAAAGGGAATTCAAATATTTAAATTTCCTGATTTCAAGTCTTACTATAAAGCTACAATAATTCAGACAATGTGGTATTGGCATAAAGCACAGACACATAGATCAACAGAACAGAAGAGGGTCCAAAAGTAGGTCCATATATACTGTGGCTTGATTTTCTACAAAAGAAGCAAGGTTGGAGGAAAAGGTTTTCCCAACAAGCAGCTATCTATGGAAAGAGAAAGAGAGAAAGGAAGAAAGAAGGGGGGAGGGAGGGAGGGAGGAAGGAAGAAGGAAAAGAAGGAAGGAGAAAGGAAGGAGGAAGGGAAGGAAGGAAGGGAGATAGGGGGAGGGAGGGTGGGAGGAGGGAGGGAGAGAGAAAGAACCCCAGGACTTCCCTCATATGATATGGAAAAAAAAAAACCAAAACACCTCAAGATAGATCATAGACCTAAATGTTAAGAACCAAAACCAAAACCTTTAGAACAGTTGTTAAATCTCAGAGGCAAGCGCAGAGGTGTGTGATATAATTTTCTGTATTCCTCTGAATATGTGAAGCATTCTATTTAATAATTTAACTGTAACAATTTTTTTATCTTCTTCAATTTCTGAGCCAAATTGTGGCATGTCTTGCTGACTTCTCTCTTAAATAAAGTATTCCCTGGGATTCTGTCTTCAGCTTTTTTGCCTTGTTTCAAGCACTTTTGCTGAAAGTTCACAGTTCTTACTAGATGTCACTCTTTCCCCGTATGGTGACAACCACCCTTACGACTCAGGAATGATTAGCTCTGAACTCCGGATTCATTTAGCCAATTGCCAATTAACTGTTTCCACCCAGACATCACATGGACAAATAAGATTCACCTTATCCTAGTAGAGCTGAATAACCGCCTCTTCCACCTATGCCTCTTGTTTGTTTAAAGGTACTGCATCACAGAGCTGATCTAAAGCTTGAGAGATCTCTAGACTCCTACTGAGTATTTTCCCTTTATCACCACATCCAAAGAGTCATGAAGTAATGATGATTTTATCTTCCAATGTTTCATGAAATATTTTCACCTTCCAGTTTCTGCTGAAATAGAGTTAGTTTTTTGTTTCTGTTTTATCAAACCTAGAAAATGTGCCCTAAATGGTCTTTTGAGGCCATGTCTTCCACACTTACAGGTTTATAATACGTCCTCCACTCTGCCATTAGACCTATTTAAAAATTTTTTTTGGTCACAAACTGATGCTAACCTACTATTCAGTCCTTTTTCATAAACCTTCATGCCTAACACTCCAGCCTTGCAAAACTACTCTGTTATCCACTAAATACACTGTTTCATGCCCCGATATGTGGCTCCCTATATTTTAAAACCTTTCCTTCCCTCACTATCAAATATCAATTTGTCTTTTAGTTCCCTGCTGAAATTTCTCCTTCATAAAATCTTCCTAGCTTCCTTAGACAGACTGAGCCACTTTTTTCTCTATTCCCATAGTATTTTTGTGAATATTTCTAACTGTGGTACTTATCACTGTACCTTAATGGCTGCTTCTCTGCCTCTTTTCTGATAGAATTTGAACCTACCACTGGCAAAACCTAGGTCTTACTTACAATGACAACCCTGAATACAGGCCTGGGGCTTAATCAGTACTCAGAACATGCTGAATAAGTTAATATAAAAGAATGAATTAAGAAACACAAATCCTTGGGGGTTTCTTGGTGGCCTAGTTAGAATTCTGGGCTTTCAATGCCATGGCCCGGGTTCAATCCCTAGTTGGGGAACTGAGATCCCGCAAGCCACGTGGTGTGGCCAAAAAAAAAAAAAAAAAAAAAAAAAACCAAAAAACCCACAAATTCTTTTATTGTCCTTATAGAGGCATCTCTATCTCATAGTCAAAAATGTTCCTTTGCCATTAACTCTGAAGATCAAAATTATTGAGATATTTTCATGGATGAAAGTCTTTAGAACTTTAGCTATCCTGGAAAGGAGACGGGAATTAACATTTATTTTACCTTCTACAGACGAGCCATTGTGCTCCACGATTTAAATATGTTATCTCATTTAATCCTCCCAGCAACCCTTTAAGATATTAGTTTCAAAGAAGTGACTGAATTAGATTAGGTTTGGCCAAGACTAACAGAAAATGTAATAGTGGTTTAAACTATCATCAGGGACTCAAGGCCCTTCAACCTTGCTACATTACCATTTTCTACATCTTGGTCCAAGATGATCGTTCTAGCCCTGGAAGGAAGGAAAAAAAGAAAAAGTACATGGTTCCTCCTTCCAGGAAGTTATACCACAGTTTTCACTTATATATACCACTGGTTGGAACTTACTAATTGGGACACATTAACTGCAAGGAAATCTTGGAAAGGTAGTGTTTTTATTTAATTTTTATTTTATAGTGGAGTATAGTTGATTTACAATGTTGAGTTAGTTTCAGGTGTACAGCAAAGTAATTCAGTTATATATATACATATATCCATTCTTTTTCAGGTTCTTTTCCCATATGGCTTATTGAAGAGTTTTGAGCAGAGTTTCCTGTGCTGTACAGCAGGTCCTTGTTGATTAGCTATTTTATATCTAGTAGCATGTATATGTTAATCCCAAACTCCTAATTTATCCCTCCCCCCGCCCTTTCCCCTTTGGTAACCATAAATTTGTTTTCGAAGTCTGCGAGTCTGTTTCTGTTTTGTAAATAAGTTCATTTGTATCAGCTTTTTAAAATATTCTACAATATGAGTGATATCATATGATATTTGTCTTTCTCTGTCTGACTTAACTTCACTCAGTATGACAATCTCTAGGTCTATCCCTGTTACTGCAAGTGGCACTATTTCAATTTCTTTTTTT
Organism: Neophocaena asiaeorientalis asiaeorientalis; assembly: GCF_003031525.2. Classification (NCBI taxonomy): domain Eukaryota; kingdom Metazoa; phylum Chordata; class Mammalia; order Artiodactyla; family Phocoenidae; genus Neophocaena; species Neophocaena asiaeorientalis. Next base: position 2,818,352 of record NW_020174923.1, on the reverse strand, counting down.
ATGGCTGAGTAATACTCCATTGTAAATACGTACTACATCTTCTTTATCCATTCCTCTGTCGATGGACTCTTAGGTTGCTTCCATGTCTTGGCTATTGTAAACAGTGCTGCAATAAACACTGGAGTGCGTGTGTCTTTTCGAATTATGGTTTTACCCAGATATGTGCCCAGGAGTGGGAAAGGTAGTAGTTTTAGATGTGCATGAGCCTAGATGAAAACTGGCATATGTATGGGGGTTTTATTTCCATAGACGAAGGATAAAAACAGATTTTGGGTGGTTAAATTAGAGTATCTGCCCTGATAAAACCAGCATTCAAACATATATCTGTCAGACTTCAAAACACATGCTCCCAATCTGGTGGTCCTGACCTGTCTCTTCTATTCTAAGTCATCTCATTTTACCAAGCCCTTTCCTTCTTTGTTAAACAGTGAATATTTATTTCAATCTGTATGTTTCAGACCCATGCACACTTGGCACATAAAAATACGTATGAGGTCAGAGATGAGGAAAACCCAGATTGATGTCTAAAAAAACCCTGAGTTAATTTTATAAACATTTTTCATCTTCTTTAAAGCATGAACTTACTCTTGGTTAAAAATTTCTAGTCACAGAATTAAAAGAATCCAACATAGTTTTAAGGTTCTCAAGTGGTCTCCCTTAGGATGAAAGAAACTGGTAATTGGCTAAGAAATCCACACTCAACTTAAGTAATTCGGATTTTATTAGGAAACATTCATTCTTTTGTGAACTCCTTACAGCAAAGTGAAACAGTGAGAGGCTCATGGTTTTCATCTGTGTTGTTCTAAATCACTATTTAGAAAAAGAAAGATTAAAGAAAAAGCTAAAGCTGGTCAAAGTTACCCCAAATGAGGAAATCCTCTTCGTGGGTGAAACACATAAGCCCTGCAAAACCATGTTTTATCCTGGACTTAGAGGTTCTTCAAATTCTTGCAGGAAAGGTATTAGAAAGACAAGTCTGTAAGTGTCAACACAAAGAAGTACAGTAATACCTCGTTTTATTGTGCTCTGCTTTACTGCACATCGCAGAGACTGTATTTTTTTACAAATTGAAAGTTTGTGGTAACCCTGCGTCAAGCAAGCCTACGGGCGCCATCTTCCCAACAGCATTTGCTCACGTCGTGTCTCTGTATCACGTTTTTGGTACTCGTGCAGTATTTCAAACTTTTTCATTATTATTATATTTGTTATAGTGATCAGCGAGTGGTCATCTTTAATGTTACTACTAGGACTTGCTGAAGGCCCAGATGATAATTAGCAATATTTTTAAATTAAGGTATGTACACTGTTTTTCAGACCTAATGCTCTTGCACACTTAACAGACTACAGTATAGTGTAAGTAGGCCTTTTTTGGTTTTTTTTTGCGGTACGCGGGCCTCTCACTGACGTGGCCCCTCCCATGCTCTGGACGCGCAGGCTCAGCGGCCATGGCTCACGGGCCCAGCCGCTCCGCGGCATGTGGGATCTTCCCGGACCGGGGCACGAACCCGCGTCCCCTGCATCGGCAGGCGGACTCTCAACCACTGCGCCACCAGGGAAGCCCTAAGTATGCCTTTTATATGCACTGGGAAACCAAAAAATCACTCAGTTCACTGCAACATTCATGCAGTGATCTGGAACCGAACAGGCAGCTTCTCCAAGGTCTGCCTGCAGTGGTTCCAGATGTCAACAGACACATTAACATGGCCTTAAATGAGAACAAAATGGAACTGGAGGCCAATGATTTTGTTTCGGTAGTAATGTTACTTAGGATGAGCTGCCTGGGAAGGACGAGGGGATAGATCACTAGCTGTAGGCTGTCTCTATTCCTCTGTTGGCTTGTTTACTTCTTTGAAAGATGATCTGCACAGGAAGCGTCTTATGATACCTCCTGCAGCGTTAAAGAAAACGGAAGACCCTAACGAAGCCAGTCAACATGCATCCAGAGATAAATCTATCTCTGGTAAACTGGTAAATCCATTACATGACGTGGAAAAGGAGAATAAAGGCAGCGGATGGAATTAAGGTTACCCATCTGCTGATTATCCTGGGTTATTCCGGTGTGCTGGTCATAATCACAATGTCCTTAAATATGGAAGAAGAAGCAAAAGAGTCAGCATCACAGTGACAGGACATGAGAAAGACCTGACCAGCCACTGCCAGCTCTGAAAATGGAAGGAGGAATGTGGGTGGCCTCTAGAAGCTAAAAAGCTAAGTAAGAAACCAGGTTTTCCCCTATAGTCTCCAGAAAAACAAACAAACAAAAAATGCAACCCTGCCAACCCCTCGACTTTAACCCAGTGGAATCCACTTCAGACTTTGACCTCCAGAACTACAATATGATGAATTCGTATTGTCACGGAGTTGGTGGTAATGTGTTACAGCAGCCAGAGGAAACTAATAAATCCCCTAGGTGTGTTATCAATTCCTGGACACACTCGCATTTTGGATGGAAAGACTGCTTCTTGTTACTACATACAGTTCCTTTCTCAGAGTTTTAGAGAGCTCCTGACTCTAGGACATCCAGAAGATTTTTGTCTAAATAACTGATGTCACATATACATGGAGCCTTCCTAAGAGACAGAATGTTCTCACCTAGTGTCCCAGGATCTCACAAGCAGCACTTCTAATTTCTATGTGTTACTTTCAAATAAACAAATTAGTGTGGGTTGCCTATAATTTTATGAAATTAAAAATGAAAGTGAAAATGCCTATTAGTTTCTAGAATCTCAACTTGCAAAGGACATAAGTTCTTTTGAGTTATGAATCAGTAAACAGTATCAGAAGTGACTGAGGCCCCCAAATGGATACTAGTGGGTTTTTTTTCTTTTGATGTTACCTTTTTGTGCTTTTCAAATCAACTTTTTAAAAACATCTTTATTGGAGTATAATTGCTTTACAATGGTGTATTTGTTTCTGCTTTATAGCGAAGTGAATCAGCTATACATATACATATATCCCCATATCTCCTCCCTCTTGCATCTCCCTCCCACCCTCCCTATCCCATTCAAATCGACTTTAATTACTAGTTGAAGCTCGGCTGAATTAGGAAGTTTGCAGTAACTGGAAAATAAACAAGTTGAAGGTGAAGATTTTTGACTACTGAATACTAAAAATACAAAGTTCAGGGCTGCCTGGTAGAGGATGAAGTCTATCCATTTAAGCTGATGGATCTCCATTCCCTGGAGGAGTGTCAGGAGTATGACAGACACTGAAGAAGTATTTGCCGAATTAATTAGGCGAAATATGACCCTGTCTCTCCCGAGATCTATGATTCATTGATTATCACAGAGTCAGAGTAAGAAAGCAATTGGAGGTACTTAAGACATGTGCCACAGGTAGGAGAGCCAGACACCAGTGTGATCACACAGAAAATCCCCCCAAAGTACTTTATCTCAGACTGGTATTTTTAAAGAAGAAGCAAACCCAGTGTTTCTCTACTCTTTTTAGCATCTTCTTTTTGGGGTACACATAAGTTGAAGCTCTTTTACTGAATTTCAATTCCAGTCTGAAAAAGATAAGCTGTGGAATAAGCGTAGTATTTGTGTATATATATATATATATATATATATTTTAACTTTGCATACAGTAAAAGTCACTCTCTGTGGTACATAGTTCTGTGAGATTTGATGCTCAAAGTTTTAGCATGTCCCCAAATTCCCTCACACTGGCCCTTTGCAGTCAATTGATCCACTCATAATTCCCAGGCAACCATTGATCTGTCCTTCCTCCTTATAACTTGGCCCTTTTTAGAACGTCTTCGAAATTGAATCATAGGGGACGTATGCAGCCTTTGGGGTCTGGCTTCTCTCACATAGCAAGATGTATTTGAGATTCATCCTTGTTGATTAGCACATCAATTTAATTGTGTGGATGTAACCCGGTTTGTTTATCCAATCACTGAACGGAAAACATCTGGATTGCATCCAGGTTTTGGCGATTATGAAAAAACTGCGAAGACCATTCGTGTATAGGTTTTCCTGTAAACCCCAATTTTGATGTTTCTTGGGTAAACAGCAAGGATTAAAATTGCTGGGTCATATGGTAAATATGTGTTAAACTTTAAAAGAAGTTGTCAGATTACCGCCCGACATGACTGCAGCATCTCGCATTTCCATCAGCGAAGTAGGAACGTTCCTGTTGCTCCACACCGTCACATCCCTTGGTATTGTATCATGTTTTGTTTGTGTGCAGGTTTTTAAATTTTAACCCATCTAACAGTCAGGAAAGGGTAAGGGTATTTCTTTAGATAATTATAAAGAAAAATGATTTTGCTGATTCTCAGACACCTTGCACAGTCATCCGGGCTTGACTTCTGAGAGAAAGCATATCTTAAAGACATGTCTCAAATGACTAGTGACAAGTTCAAAGAGCACTTAACTAACGATCAAAGTCAAGGATTTGATTCTCAAATGGTCAATACCATCTCTTTGTCCTTTGGGCTATCCCCGAACCCACTCTTCTCTTTGCAAATGCATTCTTTCTGTTATCAGAGGCATGAGGAAGGCCTCTCAGTAGTTCATGGGAAAACCAGTCTATTTCTATTATTTAAACCCGAAGTTGCCTTTCTGCCCACGGTGGCATCTTCTTAATATAGGAAGAGTAGCAATACTCAGAATGAGAAGGCTTGAAGACTGTAAGAAAATGGAACACGTCTGAAGTGCCAAACGTGATCACAGGGCACTGAGAGCATTTAAATTTCCACCCAACCCCATTCACTTAATACTACTGAGTCAATGACACACGAATTACCCTTAAGTTCTTTTTCTTTAAGGCCTATCTCAATTAAGTCGTTTCCTCCCAGCTTTGAACTTTTAAGGGAAAAGAGAAAGATAAAATCTGTGGGTTACTTTTGCAACAAGTTGTTCTTTCCCAATGAATTTTCCATGACATCTGTTTAGGAAAATCTCAGAATACACCAAAATGAGATAATGATGGGGTTTTATATTTATCAAAGGCTGCCTCACCCCCATGCACAAATAAACTAACTCCCCACTGCATGGAAGGACACTTTCACGTGCCCAGAGGCAGAGTCCATGAAAGGGAAACGAAGAAGAAGGGGAAACTGGTTCTGATGGAAAAGACCTCCCTGAATCCTCTCCAAAAGCTGGACCCTATGAACTTGGCGGCTCTGACGTTTTTATCAATGTGGCTTCCCTTTTGCTTTTGATATCGACTTGTTACTGGTTCTGCTTCCAGGTTGGACTTGAAAATAAACTTTAAAGTTCTTGATGATAAGGTATTTTCAGAGGAAGAATCTCATGACTCAGAAAGATGAGACTTTCCTTTTGAATGTTTCACAGTTGGCCCCAAGTAGTAGCTGGTTCAGAGGGAGCACATCTCCAGCAGTGATGGGGCTGCTTTAGGCACCCTTGTTTTAAGGCAAGAGTGCGCTCTGGGAATAAAACAGTTTTGATCTGACGTGTGCTTTCCTCTCTTGGTGCTTTCAAATGCTACTTAATTTATCATTGTGATTGTTAAGAGGGATAAAATCCACTTCTGTGTTCATGGTCACCAGAGCAGGAAATTACTTGATCTGAATTTTAACTGTAAGTTCTCTGGAAATGCACGTTCGTGGCAGGGGCGACTGGTAGTATTTTGAGACATTTATGTGTATTTCTCGCACCCCTGTTTAAGACGAGAATGTACGTAAGGTTAACCTCAGACTATATTTTTGTCTAACTCTTCTTGACGACAGAAAAGTGCATCTTTTCCTCCTCAATCTCTTCTCCACTGTAGCAGCGAAAGGATTCCCCAGGTGCTGTCCTGGGTTGGCTTCTCTACTCCTCTACGCGTTGTGTCCTGGGTTTCTCTAACCCTCTACGCGTTGTGTCCTGGGTTTCTCTAACCCTCTACGCGTTGTGTCCTGGGTTTCTCTAACCCTCTACGCGTTGTGTCCTGGGTTTCTCTAACCCTCTACGCGTTGTGTCCTGGGTTTCTCTAACCCTCTACGCGTTGTGTCCTGGGTTTCTCTAACCCTCTACGCGTTGTGTCCTGGGTTTCTCTAACCCTCTACGCGTTGTGTCCTGGGTTTCTCTAACCCTCTACGCGTTGTGTCCTGGGTTTCTCTAACCCTCTACGCGTTGTGTCCTGGGTTTCTCTAACCCTCTACGCGTTGTGTCCTGGGTTTCTCTAACCCTCTACGCGTTGTGTCCTGGGTTTCTCTAACCCTCTACGCGTTGTGTCCTGGGTTTCTCTAACCCTCTACGCGTTGTGTCCTGGGTTTCTCTAACCCTCTACGCGTTGTGTCCTGGGTTTCTCTAACCCTCTACGCGTTGTGTCCTGGGTTTCTCTAACCCTCTACGCGTTGTGTCCTGGGTTTCTCTAACCCTCTACGCGTTGTGTCCTGGGTTTCTCTAACCCTCTACGCGTTGTGTCCTGGGTTTCTCTAACCCTCTACGCGTTGTGTCCTGGGTTTCTCTAACCCTCTACGCGTTGTGTCCTGGGTTTCTCTAACCCTCTACGCGTTGTGTCCTGGGTTTCTCTAACCCTCTACGCGTTGTGTCCTGGGTTTCTCTAACCCTCTACGCGTTGTGTCCTGGGTTTCTCTAACCCTCTACGCGTTGTGTCCTGGGTTTCTCTAACCCTCTACGCGTTGTGTCCTGGGTTTCTCTAACCCTCTACGCGTTGTGTCCTGGGTTTCTCTAACCCTCTACGCGTTGTGTCCTGGGTTTCTCTAACCCTCTACGCGTTGTGTCCTGGGTTTCTCTAACCCTCTACGCGTTGTGTCCTGGGTTTCTCTAACCCTCTACGCGTTGTGTCCTGGGTTTCTCTAACCCTCTACGCGTTGTGTCCTGGGTTTCTCTAACCCTCTACGCGTTGTGTCCTGGGTTTCTCTAACCCTCTACGCGTTGTGTCCTGGGTTTCTCTAACCCTCTACGCGTTGTGTCCTGGGTTTCTCTAACCCTCTACGCGTTGTGTCCTGGGTTTCTCTAACCCTCTACGCGTTGTGTCCTGGGTTTCTCTAACCCTCTACGCGTTGTGTCCTGGGTTTCTCTAACCCTCTACGCGTTGTGTCCTGGGTTTCTCTAACCCTCTACGCGTTGTGTCCTGGGTTTCTCTAACCCTCTACGCGTTGTGTCCTGGGTTTCTCTAACCCTCTACGCGTTGTGTCCTGGGTTTCTCTAACCCTCTACGCGTTGTGTCCTGGGTTTCTCTAACCCTCTACGCGTTGTGTCCTGGGTTTCTCTAACCCTCTACGCGTTGTGTCCTGGGTTTCTCTAACCCTCTACGCGTTGTGTCCTGGGTTTCTCTAACCCTCTACGCGTTGTGTCCTGGGTTTCTCTAACCCTCTACGCGTTGTGTCCTGGGTTTCTCTAACCCTCTACGCGTTGTGTCCTGGGTTTCTCTAACCCTCTACGCGTTGTGTCCTGGGTTTCTCTAACCCTCTACGCGTTGTGTCCTGGGTTTCTCTAACCCTCTACGCGTTGTGTCCTGGGTTTCTCTAACCCTCTACGCGTTGTGTCCTGGGTTTCTCTAACCCTCTACGCGTTGTGTCCTGGGTTTCTCTAACCCTCTACGCGTTGTGTCCTGGGTTTCTCTAACCCTCTACGCGTTGTGTCCTGGGTTTCTCTAACCCTCTACGCGTTGTGTCCTGGGTTTCTCTAACCCTCTACGCGTTGTGTCCTGGGTTTCTCTAACCCTCTACGCGTTGTGTCCTGGGTTTCTCTAACCCTCTACGCGTTGTGTCCTGGGTTTCTCTAACCCTCTACGCGTTGTGTCCTGGGTTTCTCTAACCCTCTACGCGTTGTGTCCTGGGTTTCTCTAACCCTCTACGCGTTGTGTCCTGGGTTTCTCTAACCCTCTACGCGTTGTGTCCTGGGTTTCTCTAACCCTCTACGCGTTGTGTCCTGGGTTTCTCTAACCCTCTACGCGTTGTGTCCTGGGTTTCTCTAACCCTCTACGCGTTGTGTCCTGGGTTTCTCTAACCCTCTACGCGTTGTGTCCTGGGTTTCTCTAACCCTCTACGCGTTGTGTCCTGGGTTTCTCTAACCCTCTACGCGTTGTGTCCTGGGTTGGCGTCTCTAATCCTCTACGCGTTGTCATTTACTTCTGTTAGTCACGCACAGCACATCTAAATCTGCGCCTCAGGTGCTGACATTTTCCTTGAATTCTGTCTCGAATTACGAACTGCCGACTGGACATGAAGATCTGTGTTTGGCTGGCACCACGAATGTGTGTCAAAGGGGACTCTCCACCACCTGCCGTCAAACCCGTGCTTTTGCCCCCGCCTCCCCTCCTGTTCATATGCTGCCCCCTCATTCCTGACACCCAGATACCCAAGCTCCTGTCTTTCAGACTTCTCTCACATCTAACCCAGGAAACACCTTCACACTGTGATTTTTTTTTCCCAAAATATTTTACTTCACTCCCTTCCTTTCTGAGTACTCAGTATCATCAATATCATCCATTCAGGCATTTAAGAGCCCCAATTACGTAAGGTCTTTGCCGATCTATCCACACCCCACCCATCCTAATGGCCACCTGACGAACTTGCCTAAAATTCTACTTTAATAGGCTATTTTTCTATCCAAAAAATCCCCCAAATGTCTCTATTTGATTGCCCAATAAAGTCCATTGCCGTAGGAACTTTACTCAAAGCTCAAAGCAGAATGACTTGTACTTTTTCAAGACCTACATTTGTATCTTGCTATTTCCTTATATACACTCTACATGCCTGCTAAACGTTTGCTTTCAAACCCCCAGAATGGCGTATCTTTGGAAGCCACATTTTTGTTCATATTCTCTCTACCTAGAACTATTGTTTAACTTTTGTTAACTTTTTCACGTATTGAAATCTAATCTTTCCCTTAGAATTTGTTAACATTAGTGTACATCAGAATAAACCAAAGAGATTGTTAAAAATTTGCATTTCCTTGTCCAGTCTCAGAATTGTGATTTAATTAGGTCTAGGATAGGGCCCAGGAGCCTATATTTTTAATAAGTTCACCCAAGTGATTCTCAGACAGATGGTCTTGGGATTAAAAAAAATAACTTTGAGAAACACTGAAAAGGCCCAAAAGATAGAATATTATAAAGACTTCTCTGATGTCACTTGTGGAAAATAATTTCACTTTCATCGGACTACATCAAGCATCTTGATCATGCCTGAAAAGGAGTGGGTTTACTGCAGACAGCAGCCTGAACTAGCACCCGATCCTAGCACTGCCTAGTTCTATGGCCTTGGGAAATCACTTCACTTCTCTGCGATATCCCTTTCTAACACAGAATGGAGCATATAATGGTACCCAGGTAATAACTTTGTTTTCACCTGTGAGAAGTACTTGGCCCAGGTTCTGGCTCACAGTAAATAATCACACATTCGCTACTACTGTATTTTTTACCATGGTTCCTAGACACACAGTGACTTTTTATGTCTTTGGATGCTGGTCCCAGCCTCTCTTTTCACCCCCTGGCAAGCATCAGGTTTATGTGCAAACATGGCCTTTCTCTTTAATAGCTCATCAGTTCCTTAAAAGCGGTGACCATGTTTAGAGAGTGAACATTTAAAAAAAAAAGGCTCAATAACTATGCTACTTTCTTCCGCTTATATGACCTCATCTAATTCTCTGAACAGAGCAAATGTTCAATAAATATTTTGAATGGGTTAATTCAGAAGTTTCATAGGGGGAAGAGGAGGGGAAGGGAGGGGAGGGGAGGGGAGGAGAGGGGAGGAGAGGGGAGGGGAAGGGAAGGACTGGGAGTGTGGGATTAGCAGATGAAAATTAGTATATACAGGATGGATGAACAACAGGGTCCTACTGTAGAGCACAGGGAACTGCATTCACTAACCTGTGACAAAGCATAATGGAAAAGAATATGAAAAAGAATACATTGTATATATGTATATATAACTGAGTCACTTTGCTGTACAGCAGAAATTAACACAACACTGTAAGTCAACTATACTTCCATAAAATGAAGAAAAAAAAGTTTCATGAAAACGAGCTTAAACTTCAGTGTATTGTGAGCAAGTTAAAATCAGACACATTAGAGAATCTTAAACTGTATGGATCGTGGTTATTCTGCAGGTGAACCTGTTGCTCTCGTATGATTACTTTTCAGAAGCTGACAATGAAGCTCTGTGAGAGAAAGTGCTCCGTCTTCCACAGTCAAATCGTGGCAGAGCTGGGACTGGATCACAGGTCTCTAGACTCTGGTCCTAGAACTACATCAAGTGTACCTCTGCCACGATTGCTACCAGAGCTTTCCAACCAGGATTTCAAAAATAGAAAAGAAAAATTTGTAAAAGTTCTCTGAAGACGTTCATAGAACAGGATGTACATGTTTACTATTTTTGAGTAACTAACTGAGTTCTGGTATAGGTAAGCTATGGATTCCCTATAAAAACGCCTTCCTAGAAGATTACATAAAGCTGAGCGTACAGAATACAGCTTAAAAACTAAGGATGTCTGCGAAGAGTCCCAGAGCCAGGTCCTTACTCTTTTAAAAGTCAGACTGCATGTCTATAGAGGAGCAGATGTTTAGCCTCGACGTGCTGTGTCCTACTTTTATGGCAGTACAGGAATTAGACTGAGAGAAAAGGGGCCCTTGAGCTGGCAAACAAACCAACAAAATGCCTCTATGTCTAGAAACAGGTTTCATACTCCAAAGCCCTCTGTCCATCCAGGATATCTTGTGTCTGTAATGTCAAAACTCATATGAGAAAAGAATGTAGACAAAGCCCAGGAATCCGGCCGCTGCTTGGTTCCTACTTGCAGCTATGATAACTCCTATCTGTGTGATTAAAACAAATGTTTGAGAAATCTCAGTGAGATCTCACTGATCAGACACCACTGAGCAAATATCAACAGCAGAACATGATGACACAGTCCTATAAACCGTAAGAGCTATAACAAGACTTCAAAAGTATTGATTTAATCGCTCAGCTACCCAGTTTTCATCCATACAAGGCAATATTGAATACGCGGCCAAATTCCCTTTTAATTATCTTTAAAAATCAAACACTTCACATGTCCTCAAGTGTTTATTCTATCACCTCACATACTTTTACCTAGACTTTCTTTATAGCATGCCTATTTTTTTTAACATTTTAGCTTTATCCAATATTCTCACTTATTTTGTCCTTTTTTTTTTTTTTAACATGCTATAACAATTCTTTAATATTACAACCTTTGCTACTGCACTGTTGCTTCTTCCAGCAAAGATGGATGTGGATCATGGCATCATTAAGGACAGATGTCAGTCAGCACTGAGGTTCTGTTGTAAACATACACATCTTGCCTTCCCCCCCCCCATAACTCTTTGCTGGATAAGAGTAAAGGAGAAAGTTTTAAAAAATCAACACCCTTATCTCTTCTGGAATAAGCAGTATTTATCATCTCGAGCCTTTAGGGAGATTTTCCAGGAAATATGAACCATCACACTGACTCTCATTAGAACTCCACAAGGAACAGGAAGCCCCTCAATTACTGAATTATTGAATGGGGAAAAGACTACACTCACCGGCGAAGAGTTTTTTCCCCATTCATTCAACAATTTTTTATTACCCTTTACGCACAAACCCCTGTGTTTATAAAACTTAAACACTTTGAGTGATATATCTGCCAGAGTCCTGCAATAAAAAAAAAAATGCCATGCTCGATTTACGGTAATTTGAGGAAGATTTAATACAGGAATTATTAGCAAAGCGTGGGAAGCATTCAGAGAAATCACGAACACACAATCAAGGCAGCACCCCAGGGCTAGGGACATCCAAATTGTTATCTGTGCCTAAATGGACGAGGGAAGAGAGCAGTTACTGAATCCTGATGGGAGGGTCCTGTAGAGAGACTGCCCTGTGAGGATAACATGGGTGCGGGGACGGAGCTCTCAGAGAGATCCAGGCAGCCCAAGCAGATCCTACAGGGAGGGGAATAAATGATCGAGCAAGGGACCTGGTTCTTCCCTCCTCAGTCCTGCTGCGGCCTCCCGTTGGCTGAACTCAAACGGGCACTCAACGGGCTTGACAGAATCCACAATGCTCAACCTCCCAGCGCCCCGGGGCGAGGTGAATGGTGATGGAGAATGACTGCATCACTGGTCCCAGTGGCAACCCTCATTGTAACGACCTAACTTCACTGAAGTTAAGATGATCTTCATCTTGTTTTAGAGGAGAAAAAGCGAGGTCGGACACCCAGCTTTGGCTAAGTAGAATATTCTGTGTATTTTCTACTTCGCAGGAATGTGACATATTCTATTTCTGTATGACTATTTGCTAGTTTCTGTAGTCAGGTCTGTCGAAAGGTAGGAAGGTTGATGCCTACATTCTGTGGTCTAGAAATTGAACAAATGCTCTGATGTGTACATTTAACATCTAGAGACCTGAAAATGAATCGTTTGGTGGACAGACTCTAAGGCAGCCTCATGACCCTTGCTTTCAGGTGTCCATGCCTTTGTGAAATCTGCTCCTAGAGTGTGACGGTAACTGTAACCTACTTCGATCCACAGAAACTGCAGAGGACGCTGTCTCTCCCGTGATGATGCTAAATAGTTACGTGACAAAGGTGATGATGTCACTGCCGTGATTATATTACTTGATATAAAACTGCCCTTCTAGCAGTCTCATGCCAAAGACTTTCTCTCTTGATGGCTTCGAAGGAAGAAGCTGTGTGAGAAGGCCTGATGAGAGGGCCACGTGACAAAGAACCATGGCAATCTCCTGGAGCTGAGAGCAGCCCTGGCAAACACCCAGCAAGGAGCAAAGAACCTGGGTTCTACAACCACAGAGATGATCCTGCCAACGCACTGGGTCTGGTGGCAGATCCATCCCAGTCAAGCCTCCAGATGAGGATCCAGCTATGACCAACACCTCGATTGCAGCTTTCCAGACAACCCAACTAAGCCAAGCCCAGATTCCTGCCCCACAGAACCTGTGAGATAATAAACGTGTGTTGCTCTCAGCTACAGAGTTTGTGGTCATTTGTTACGCAGTCGTAGAAAACAAATACAAATAGGTATTTCATTTTTCTGTACTGTGTTATTTAATAACTCCTTAGAATACTCTCCCAAACTCCCTACAGCTTGGGGCTCGTGGCTCAGTCATTATTTTAGTCAACATCTGTGCAGGATTTACCATTTACAAACTAGTCTCATAAGTAGTACGTCAACGGTTCATTAGGATAAGCTGTTGCGATTAGTCTCAGGTAAGAGACAGGACGCTGAATCCGCGAGGTCTGAATGGACTTACCCAAAGATAACCAACTAGTAGATGACACACTGTGGCTTTGGTCTCAGGACCTTGACTACAAATCCCAGGTTATTCCACTCTACCACAGGTGCCTTCCTTAATTTAGTCTTAGATAATTAAAACATAGTGGCAAATGAGCCACACTTTCTACCCTTCCACGGGCCAGGTGTATTTATTCTGTCTCCTATGATGGCAACACACCTTTCCTTTACCTCAAAAACGCGTATGTTACTGGCCCCCAGGCTCATAATACATACGCTGGTAGAAAGCAACCTCATGGACAAGGGATTAAAAGACCCCCTCCTACTGATCATGGCTCAGTAGCAGCATCCTTAGCTAAAATCGGGTTTTGAATTGTAGATAGGGGTATTATTATCACCAGCAGCAAAGACATAAAGCCAACATTAAAAACATTTTTTACAAGGTCTACCCAGGCTTAATTTTTTATTCCTTCAATAGCTTGGGGCGGGGGTGGTGGGGAAGGGCTTTGGCAGAACACTTACTTTATGATTAAGGCCCAAACTCTAAACCTCATTAGTAACCAGAGCAGATGGCAAAATTAGCTAATAGATTTTTTTTTTTAAATTGTGCTCTGTTGAAAGAAATATTTGGAAGTGATGGAAAGGACTTACAATTTATCTCTCTGTGAATGGCCAACGGTGGAATTCTAGCTGTGAGTTCTGTTGCTCGTTTGATCCAAAGGCCAGCTAATGGGGCACACGGCAATCCCTTTTGAGATGGAGCAGAGCATTTTCTATAGTGGAGATCAAAGGCAGTAGCGCAACGAGTCATCAGAGTGGGCACCTGTAATAATATAAATGATGATTAAAGTGGTCCCACCCTGCATTTCCCATGATTCAATTTGAAGAGCTGTCATGGACGCTCTCCCCCATGCTGGTCTCTTTACTTAAACCTGTCAGTATCATTGAAGCTGTGGGAGCTTAAGAATCATTTTATAACAAATAAAGGATTGTTTCATGTTGGCCAAACATTTAATAGGCTTCTAGAAAATATCCTGTTTTAGTTCAGCTCAGAATTTGGCCCAAGATGAGAGGATTTTGTTTGATTGTTGGTTGCTTATTTTTCTGAACCTACATTTTAAATGACAGCAGGTTTGGAAATAAATGTGATCCAACCTTGGAAGGCTCTTGCTATGTGTCTGTGTGTCTTTTATCAGGGCCCTTGATTAGAAGGAAAAGAGAAAGGAGTCCTTTTTGTTCCATCTCGCCCTGTTATTATATTCATTATGAATCTTTCCCTTTCTTTCCGCCAATTAGGACCTGTCCCAATATGGCGGGACCTCCAGAGTACTAGCGCTGCCTTGCAAGCGTGACTCTTTCCAGAAATCGCTTGGCTTGAAATTCAATCCCTGCCCCCCTTTTTTAAAAGAAGAAAACACAGTTCAACTGAATTCCAAAGCATTTATATTCAGAGTTTCCATGACTCAAGGATCTATTATCAAGAGAAAATGAGAATGATTCCATTTTCACCTTTACCTAAACAAACAGGCTCATTGGCTGCCAAGGTATTTGAGACTTACTGCTTGTCCTACAGAGAAGCCTCTTATCACAGTGTCAGTTCAGAAGGACAAAGCGAGAGTTGGACAGTCTAGACTTGGATTCTAATCCTAACTCCACCACATACTAGCTCTACAGGTGTCCGTGTATTAGGGAACCTCTGGAAGTCTACTTCCTAGTCTGTACCAGAGTCATAAATGATCATGGCTTCTTGAGGCAATGGAAAGGGTTGAATGGATTGTCTGCAAGGCCCCAGCCCACCATCTGGAACATGGGGAGTCATTTAAAAGCACTATTATTTCAGGACTCATCACTGAATAGTTTTCTCTGGTTGCCTTTTGCAGTTAGTTAGTTGTTCCATC
Source organism: Neophocaena asiaeorientalis asiaeorientalis (assembly GCF_003031525.2). Lineage (NCBI taxonomy): Eukaryota > Metazoa > Chordata > Mammalia > Artiodactyla > Phocoenidae > Neophocaena > Neophocaena asiaeorientalis. The sequence goes on along the minus strand of NW_020174923.1, from coordinate 2,803,287 downwards.
CGCTTGACTTGCCCTCAGTCTTGTCTGATTAGCTCCACACCAAACATGTTCAAGTTCTGCCTACACAGAACCAAAGATGTGAAGAGCTGAAAAAGTACCTGTTTATTCCGGTCATAAACTTGCTTTGGAACTTAGGTTTACGTGTACTGATCTCACTACATTTACCTTCAAAATTGTACTGAGGATTGCTATCAGGGTAGAGGAGCAATTTGGTAGACAACTGTGTTCCTTCTTAAAGAGTGGCTCTACAAAGCACATGGGTCATAAAGCATTCAGTGCATGTTTGCTCATGAAATGAGTAAATAACTGAAGTGATGACACTTAATTAATAATTACGGTGACCAGTACATTAAATCTTTCGTTAAAAGTATTCTGCAATTAATCATTTACATTTCAATTCCCTAGCCTTCTTTTTGTTTTTAATTTTTTTTTTTGTTTTTAATTTTATTACTCAGAGACCAACAAATTGTCACTCCCAGGACATTATTGCTATTTCTGTTGAAATCTGGGGAAAGTTGCCATCTGTATCACACTGCTTCTTCTAATGAATGCACTTCTTGTACCTTTCCATTCATGCAGATCTTCTTTATTATCTTTCAACCACGTTTAAAATTTTGCTCTTACACATTATTCTATTTACTCTTGCGAACTTGGTATTTTTTTGCCTAAGCTGTAAAATATTGTTTGTTAAATATATTTTTTATTCTGAAATAATTTTAGACTTACCAAAAAGTTGCAAAGATAGTACAGAGAGTTCCCATACACCCTTCACCCGGTATGTTTCTCCTAATGCTATCACCTTACATTTCTGTGGTACATTGGTCAAAACTAAGAAACCAACATTGGAACATCGCCATTGACTGAACTCCAGCCTTTATTCAGATTTCAGCAGGCTCCTTTTTTTTTTTATTAGCAACGTTCTTGTTCTGTTCCAGGATCTTATCCAGGATACCATATTGCATTTAGTTGTCATGTCCCCTTACATATACTTTTTTTTTTTTCTTGCGGTACGCGGGCCTTTCACTGCTGTGGCCTCTCCCGTTGCGGAGCACAGGCTCCGGACGTGCAGGCTCAGCGGCCATGGCTCACGGGCCCAGCCACTCTGCGGCATGTGGGATCTTCCCGGACCGAGGCACGAACCCGCGTCCCCTGCATCGGCAGGCGGACTCTCAACCACTGCGCCACCAGGGAAACCCCCTTACATATACTTTTAAAAATATATAAATATCGTATTTTTACATAATATACATAACATACATAACATACATAATAAATAAATTTGTACACAATATACATAAGTGTTAATTTTTGCCATGTGTTTTATCTCTATGAATTGATACGATCAGGTGATTTTTCTTCTTTAGCTGTTGATATGGTAGGTTGCATTGACTGATTTTCCAATATTTAACTAGCATTGTGTAACTGGAATAAAGCCCTCTGGGCCATAGTGCATACTCTTAACATATATTTTGCTGGATTCAAGTTGCTAATACTTTGTTTAGAAATTTTACAGCTAAGTTTATATGAGATATTGTCTATAGCTTTTCTCTTTTGTAATGTCTTTGTCTAGTTGTGATATCAAGGTAGTTTTGCCCTCATTCAATGAGTTGGAAAGTACTTCTTCATCTTGTATTTTCTGAAAGAGGTTGTAAAGAATTGTGCTAACTCTTCTTCAATTGTTTGAGAGATCTCTAAATATGGGACTGACCTGGATCTGGGTCACAGAGCCTTGATTCCTTTCTACCTACATTCTGCTCTTAGGAAATTTAATTTTTGTTCCTTTTAAAATACCTTTCACCTGCCAATAAATCCCAAATTTGTATCTCCAACTCAAGATTGCTCTACTGAGCTCCAAACTTATAAACAATTGCCCTTCAGTATTGGTGGAGGATGGGCTCCAGAAGCCTCCACAGATACCAAAATCCGTGATGCTCAAGTTCATTATGTAAAATGGAGTAGTATTTACATACAACTTGCGCACCTCTTCCCGTATACTTCAAATCGTGTCTAGATAACTTAGAATACCTAATGCGAAGTAAAAGCTATATAAATGGTTGCTGGAACGTGGCAAATTCAAGTTTTGCCTTTTGGAACGTTCTGGAATTTTTCTGGAAAAACTATTTCTGATCTGCAGTTGGGTGAATGCACAGGTGCAGTACCCAAGGCTCCTGTATTCGTCTGTTAGAGCTCCCCTAACACAATACCATGGACTGGGTGGCTTAAAACAACAGAAATTTATTTTCTCACAGTTTTGGAGGCTAGAAGTCGAAGATCAAAGTGTCAGCAGGTTGGGTTTCTTCCTGCCGTGCAGACTGCTACGTTCTCACTGTGTCCTCATGGAACCTCTTCTGTGTCCACATGGAGAGAGAGAGATCTCTGGTGTCATTTCTCTTCTTAGAAGACAGTCCTATCAGATTAGGGACCCAGCCTTATGACCTCAGTTAACTTTAATTTCCTCTTGAAAAGCACTATCTCCAAATACAGTCACATCGAGGGTTAGGGCTTCAACGCATGGCATTTTTTTTTTTTTAGTTGGGGAGTGGGACGGAAGTACATAACTCCATCCATAGCAGTACCTAATCTCACTCTCTAGAATCTAGGTATACAGGCTCTCTTCTACACGTAAAGGACACCGGGCTCATGTCGGTCTTAAGGCCGTTACTGCAATTCCCTTCGTCGGGAACGGTCTTCCCCTAAGTCCACATGTGTGGATGATTCTTGTCTTTTCTGTCTCAACTCAGATGTGACCTCCTCAGAGTCATGTCCTAATAACTCAATCTAAAGTCTCCTCTGCACCCTGGCCACCACTTTCCATCCCATTTCTCTTTAATTTTCTTTATAGAACTTATCACTCTCTAAGTCATATTTTTCTATTTACTGGTTTATCTTCTCACAGCCTCTCTCCCCTTACCTGACACTAGAATAGAAGCTCCCTGAGGGCAGAGAACTGTTTCTATGGTTTGCTGCTATATTTTTGGTTCTCAGGACACTTCCCAGCACATAGCAAATGACTAAAAATATTTGTTGGCTGTTTTTTTAAATTAATTTTTATTGGAGTAGAGTTGATCTACAATGTTGTGTTAGTTTCAGGTGTACAGAAAAGTGAATCACTTACACATATACGTACATCCACTCTTTTTTAGATTCTATTCCCATATAGGTCATTACAGAGTATTGAATAGAGTTCCCTGTGCTATAGGGTAGGTTCTTATTAGTTATCCATCTTATATACAGTAGTGTGTATATGTCAATCCCAATCTCCCAGTTTATCCCTCCCCCAACCTTTCTCCCTTTGGTAACCATAAGTTTGTTTTCTACATCTGTGACTCTATTTCTCCTTTGCAAATAGGTCCATTTGCACCATTTTTTAAAATTCCACATACAATGCTAACACATATATATGGAATTTAAGAAAAAAAAATGTCATGAGGAACCTAGGGGCAAGACAGGAATAAAGACACAGACCTACTAGAGAACGGACTTGAGGATATGGGGAGGGGGAAGGGTGAGCTGCGACAAAGCGAGAGAGAGGCATGGACATATATACACTACCAAACGTAAGGTAGATAGCTAGTGGGAAGCAGCCGCATAGCACAGGGAGATCAGCTCGGTGCTTTGTGACCACCTAGAGGGGTGGGATAGGGAGGGGGGGAGGGGGGGAGACGCAAGAGGGAAGAGATACGGGAACATACGTATATGTATAGCTGATTCACTTTGTTATAAAGCAGAAACTAACACACCATTGTAAAGCAATTATACCCCAATAAAGATGTTAAAAACAAATTCCACATACAAGCAGTATCATATTTGTTGACTGTTGAGGGAATGAATTTGGTTTAGCCAGTGCTGGCAGACTGCATGGGACCTATTCAATGGGGGAGTCCTAGTGTGCCTGGTGGTTTTTTTCAAGTTTCAAGAGATAAACCGTAGGTAAGAAGCTCTGTCTTTTCCTCCTATTTTCAAAAGAACTGGCCACAATCACCTCATAAGTTGATGATTATGAAGGAGACATTTAAGCACTTGGATTCTTATGCCCTAGAATCCAGGGTAAAAAGACAGCGATAGTAACCACCAAAGTCCCTCTAGTCTCTCAGGTCAGCTGTGAGTGTAAATGAGACAAAGGTTTGCTGCTTCGTTTCTAGCTTATCACCCAGGAAGTGGCCAACGGATGTTGGTGTCCATGTATACAGTCTATACGGCACCAGTGAAAGAAGAAAAGAAGGGAGATATAAGCATGCACCCTAGATTTCCAGAAAGAAATAGCATTTCTTACCTACACACAGTCTCTCCTACTGTGAATTTTGTGGTTAACAACCCACACGTTTCAACATACTTGGCCTTGTTAGTGCTCTCCTAACATCTGTCTTCCCTTTGCAGACAGTATAGTTATTAACGAATGAAATTAGCTCCAAGTTACAAAGATGGGCATTCAATTTTGTTCCATTAGAGGTTCACAGGGAATTTACATGTGCACATTTCAAAGTTGTCCAATATTCAGGGGCTTGTGAAGAGCACAGAACTCCGTTTAGGTTGACGTCAAGAAACGGTCTTAGGTCTATGACAGAGTTATTTTTCTCACTTGCCATGATGGAGCCTAGCTTTTAAGAGACCACCTACATAAGCACTTTGGTACAAATTTCAATGCTTTCTTGAAAATATGTGATCAGAGACATGGCGGTAAGGTGTAGTAACTTTATCGGATGGTTATTTTCAGGTTATCAGACTCCTGAATCATGCAAGTCTAAGAGGAATTTCAATTTGTGGAGATTTCAGTAAAGAGATAACATTCAGAAACATCTGCTTCAGTAAGTCAATTCTCCCGAATTTAGAAAACCCAAATAATTAATCTGAGGGCTGAATTCTATCTTCACATATTTTTTTATTGCAAATGTAAATTAAATATACCACTCGAGAGATTACAAAGAAGGCAACTTGGCCCAGAGAAAGGTGCTGCGTTAAGTCAACATTCTTTCTCAGATTGAAACTTGGTCCGTGCTCCCGAGTGAAGCGCCGAGGACAACAGACGTCACTGTGAGATTTCTGCATGACACCTTCCCCCAAAGGGAATAATGGCTGGCCTCAGAGCCAGATTTTTCGAGGATGACTTTTGCCCACACATCATAAAAATGCAACCCCATCTTCTTACTTGCCTTGAGTACCTTTCTGGTCGGATTCACGGCTTTGTTTTCAATACACTGCTTTCATGACTGCTTCTTTGAGCGAGCTATACCATACACCATGGTGCAATACACCATGCTATCAGTATATTCATCAGAATCAATATACCGATAGCACGGAAAGGAAGAAGAAATGTTGGGAGAGCAAAGATGGAAAAGCTAGTCCAAGGGGGCACTTGTCGGGGAGCTCTTGGGGACAGCTGCTCGTAAGATTGTACCACCAACAAGCATATTTGAAAGCAGCGACGTGATCACTCATGAAGCTAGCCCAGGAGCGTAATCTTCCCATCTAAGATCTGAGAGTGATGGGTAGGAGGCAAGAAATGGTTTCTATCAATAAGGAACGGGCAGCCCACACATTAAAATCACTTTTCAAAACACACATGTCCTGCATATTGCAAGAGTTTTAAGACACAGAAGAAAATCATTTTTAAGCTTATCCTGTTTCTTTTAAAAGATCAAAGGGTGTAGAAAACTGTACATGAAAGACACAACTTTTTGTTATATGGATAGATGTATAAGGCTAAATATATATGTGTTTATACTCATTACGTAGATATACATACACAGAAGACTAAAGTAAAATAGTGTGTACTCTGTATATATGTATATATATAGTATACATTTATCTACACTTATCTTTATCTTTCACTCTATCTATCTATCTATCTATCTAATATCCTAGATAACATCTTAAGTCTTGGAAGTAGTAAAGTTGTTTTATTTTTATTTTTTAAGATTTACAGCAGTGGTTCTCAACCAAGGGCAATTTGGCAATGTCTGGAAACAGTTTTGGTTGCTATAATTAGCAGGGAGGGGGCTACTGGTACCTAGTGGGTAGAGGCCAAAGATGCTACTAAACACCCCACAACGTATAGGACGTCCCTCTCCCAGGAACGAATTATCTGACCCCAAATATCAACAGAGCCAAGGTTCAGAAAACCTGATAGAACCTATACATTGGGCAGGCATACCAATGAACTCTTAAGATGTCTTAGGTCTGTGACCGAGTTTATCTGGGGGAACATATCAGATACCAGCAGCTTAAAAAAGGACATTCTTCCCACCTGACCTTTCTAAGGAATCAGTCAACACATTCCAGTGTTTTCATTGCCACATCATAAAAGATATGCTTGTATATTTCATTTCCTGGATGAGTGAAAATGAGCAAGTTGCCTCAATAATTTCCAGAGGATCTCAGTAACTAGGACATTATACCCTGAGTCTGAGGAAAAATCGGCAAACGTTTCAGGAAATTTCCCTTCTTTGGCAAAACTGAAAGGCCACAAACAAATTCACTTTCAAATGGATATTTAAGGGCATTTTATGAGTCTTTTCGATGTCTCTCCAAGTCTTGCTGGAGTTGCTGTGTTGAAAAGCTGTAAATTTTAGTTGCAATAAAATAGACATTACTTTTAATTGTTTCCTCTCAGCATTTTCACATATATGTAGATTTTTCTTTTAAAAAAAGAAGCAGCTTGGAGAATCAGCATTTACAGTTCCAAACAGCTTTCATACTGTCATCAGTCTATATTCTAAGGTGTTTCTGCATTGAAAGAAGATACATTACTGGAGAAATATGAGGAAAGAAAAACTAAAAACTACCAGATGTTCTTGAAACCTCGGAACAGATCGTTTGCATCCTTTGTAGCTTCACTGCCTCCAGGTACGGTCATCCATGTGGAAGGTCAGACCAGAAGAGCTAGTCTCCAGCCCTGAGGGTCAGCGTTAACCTCACCACCTCCAGGGTAACTGAGCACTGAGGCACCACAAAGAACAGTTCTAGGAACTCATGCAATTTGATTTGCTTTTCCAAAATTAAAATTTGGATAATTAAAAAATACATAAACAGAACGTACCAATCCCTATAAATTATCACTGAAACACTGAAAACTGGGGCTACTTGACTCTAGCTGGGGAGGTGGAGCTTTTCATCAGAATCCAGATTCTGCTGTGTACGATGCTTTGTGAATGGACAGTCCTCTGCTGGGCTGCTGCTTTCTGACAGCTCTCTCGGCTCCTTTTGGTACTCTACCCATCCGTGGCGCACGTGAATTCGTACTTGATGTTCATGATCTCACTGCACTTTTTACGTGATTGGCTCTGTACCAAGAGAAACAGTAAACGCTCCATCACCAGCCACTACAGTCACAAGGGCAGCGTTGAGGTAAGAATTCAATTGTAAATACGAGACAAGAAATTTCACTGCCAAGAGGGGCTGGAAACTGGAGGAATGCAGGGATGCAAAGCGAGGAGGCCTGGTATCATGTCTTCTCTGCGTTCATTAAACAAGCGAACTGCTAGAAGGAAATGTCATGAAACAAACAAACACAGTACACAAATAATTGCTTATTTCTTTGACATCCTCACTTCTTTCTCTACCTATGTTTTATGATTAAAAGGGATACTTTGTTTCTACTCTCAAACAGGTTAACACTTACCTTGACAAGTCCTTTGTACGATTCCTGGAGGCTAACAGTAGTTATTGAACGTATGAGTGCATGGAGGAAACTGTGACCCACAAATGAGTACCTTCTGGTGACTGACATTAACAAATTAAATATAAACCCAACCCATACAGATACCAAGGTCAAGTGGAAGACAACCCTGGTGACCCCACCAGATACTCTGGTTCCCAACATCTCTTTCATTTCTGGTAAAAATTTATTAACAGAAACTTTTCAGAAATTAAGAAATGAGAAAACAGATGTTTGGAGAGATTCAGAAATCTCTGGAAGATGAAGCTGTTAATGATTTGTACCCAGGTTTGCTTTATTCCAAAGTCTTTTCTCTTCTTTCTACATCGCAACCTCTGCCTCGTAAAACTGTAAGGGGAACACACTAACTCCTGGATGCACTGTTCTGGCAAAGGCACCCACCTGCACTCACAGAGCATCCAATTATTTGGCCGTCTCCTTGGATGTTAGAAGCCTGCTCTTTCTTTGTCCACTCCACAGTATTTGTGTCTGCACCATGAAAATATTACAAAATGTTCTCCTTTTTGTGGAAATTTTGAGCATTTCAACACCTAAACTTTATCTAATTGTAGATGGGTTGACAGCATAGGATTACAAAATATTAAGAAGAAAACGAATTTCTTTGGGTTTACTCATTATTTTTCTGTAAAATTGCTCTTTTAGGAAAAGAAGTCTAGTTAAAAAAAAAAACCTGGTCATTCTTTGAGGGCTCCCCATTATACATTTGGTGCTTGTTCTTTACCAAGAAATATCCATTAGGGCAATATAAATGGGACTAAATGTCCTCTATGAAAAGATTCTGGAGACAATATCACTGCTCCCTCAGGTTCATATCTTTAAAGACAATAGCTTACGCCATTTGAAGCAAAACTTCTTGTGAAAATGTTTCATTTTGTTGTCTTCCAAATGCTCAAGAGGTAAAGATGATCATCAAAAACAAGGTCGAGCCCATCAATGCATATAGCCATGGCTTAAAATTCTAACCAAAACACATTTTATCACGTTGGATAAGCTAATATTAATCTCATAAATATTCTTGATCGAAATCTAAATAAAAATAAAAAGGCTTCTAGAAAAAATCCACCCAGCATTAATAGCTCTTCTAAAACATGTTTAATTTTTTCCATCTGGTCACTTCCAAGAAAAACTATTCAGTACTTCCAAGTACTGAAGAATCAAACTAGGTAAGTCCTACTCACAGAATTTCAGAAAGGCCACCAGAGGGAATAACAAATGCTCTTAAATTTCAAAGACACAAGTTTTTCTCCACCAACTCTGGCACATTTCATGACCTTATTCTGAGGTCATACAAGTAGATGGTCCACCAGAAAGCATGAGCACAATGGCTATGCAGTGTCTCTAGCTTTTCATGACAAAATTGTCCAGAGTCAGCCTAATGTCATTAAAAAAGACTAGTATTTTTGTATGGTTATTTGTCAATCACATCTACACTCGCTCTGTCACCTTGACAAGAACCAATGCCCAAGCAGTAAACTATTTCCCTTCTCATCCATACATTTTAGAGAATTAAAGGCATTGATTTTACAAGGAGAAAAAATGCTTCTCGTTGATTCTCTGTGGGGAATAAACAAGCAAGAAGAAATGCTCTTCCGAATGCATACTGGAATTTCCTACCTCTGACACTGTCCCTCACTCCCCTCCACCCATACATGCAACCGATGTCACTGCTGTCACATCTAGCAGGGTATCAGGCGGAGGTGAAGCCGAAGGACTCTTTCCTCTACAACCAGGGGAATCACCATAATTCCCAGTCTAGTACAGTTTCCAGTTTAGCTACAATTACTGAGGGTGAACATTACTCCTGGGGTTTCACAGGAAGGTAGATAACTGTGGGGTTCAAGGCAGTCATCCCAGGTGTTACTAAGCTCACCCCTTTCTCTGACTCTTTTCTAACGCCTTGTTTTTAGTAACTTTCATCAGGTCAAATTCATAGGCTGTACCTTGACCTTCCAGGGAACGCAGGCCGCATGAAAACACAGCTGAAGGATTATAATCCCCTTACTTGGGTGTGCTCCCAGAGTCGAGTAAAACGTTAGACTCACCGTGGGCAATCCATGCTGCAGGCTACGGGCCCGCGTGCCCAGGCCTCCACGGTGTCCTGTTCTTCGTGCAGACGCATCACTCGCTCACATCTTGGTTGGGAGAAGAAGCAGGAACCTGACAGTCCCTAGCAGAAATCCACAGCGCAGGAAGGAGTACAACAGGTAGTCAGATGTCCCAAATGGCTGAGTCCCGCTGCTCTTCAGAGGCACTGATAAAGGAACAAATCTGTCACAGAAACACCCGTGACCCCAAACAATCTGTTTTTGAGGCATGAAGGGGCCAACTGACCAACTGACTCCAGCCTAGGGGGCTGCTGAAATGGTACCACGCTATTATAGACTAATTTAAAGGGTCCCGGAACTGACGCACGCACGCCTGGTACCCAGACCCAAAGATTCAATCTAGGACCAGAGGGTCTGGAGTGAAAAAACTCGGTGTGGGCTTCCGACTTGTTGCCCTGTCTACCCTCTTACTTCTGTCCCTCTGATTATTAAACTTGTCCTTGGTGGACTCTTCCAAGAGTCACCTAAATTTGGTCAGGAACAGAGCCACAGGGATAACAGTCAAAACTGAACGCTCAGTACATACTGGCTTAAGTGAGACTATTTTGGCTAAAAGACTTTCCCCCAAGTGGTATTTTTAAAAAAGATAATAGGGGGCTTCCCTGATGGTGCGGTGGTTGAGAGTCCGCCTGCCGATGCAGGGGACGTGGGTTCGTGCCCTGGTACGGGAGGATCCCACACGCCGCGGAGCGGCTGGGCCTGCGCGTCCGGAGCCTGTGCTCCGCAACGGGAGAGGCCACGACAGTGAGAGGCCCGCGTACCGCAAAAAAAAAAGAAAACAAAAATGATAATAGACTTGAATTTTTACAGTAGTTCTAGGTTCTCAGCAAAATTGAGAGGAAAGCGCAGAAAGCTCCCACACCCCCTCCTCACAGAGGCACAGCTTCCCTGTATCTCCAGCCCCCGCCAGAGCAGAGTATTTGTCACAGTCAGCGAAGCTATGCTGACACGCCATTATCACTTGAAGTCTACAGTTCGCATTAGGGTTCATTCTTGGTGTTGTACATTTTATTAGTTTTGACAAACGTGTAGTGACGTGTATCCACCACTGTAGTATCATACAGAGTACATTCCGTGTCCTACTATCTTGGTTAAATTTTTATTGATTCATTCAGTTAGTCATTTTTATTCGAGTCTCTTTCCTCTATGCCTTGAACCCTGTGCTAGACCCTGGGAATCTTGAAAACAATCACTAAAACAAATCAACAGCCTTTTCTTTAGCTTATCCCTCCCTTCTTGCATCTTACTGAAAGCAGAAAGAAGAAACCAAGCGGCACTCTCAACACCCGGTCTACAAACATTCTTGGCGAGATCATCCAGAAACTGAGATCATGAGTGTTTGTTTTTTTAGGATGCTAAGTTTTGTAGTAATTTATCACAGAGCAATATATAACTAACACATATATTAATATCAAGAGTGGAACATTGCCAAAATACGAACCCAAAATTTCGGGGTGGCTTTGGAACTAGGCAGTGGGCTTTGAGAAGAGTGTTAGGAACAGCCTGCGGGCCTGGAAGAAACTGTCGATAGAAGCCTGTGGTCATTCATCAAGCTCCAGGTGAAGGCTGGCAGGCAATGAAGTAAACGTTATTGCAAACTGGAAGAAGAGGGATCTTTGTTACACTGTGGCAGGAAGTTGAGTAACGCCACTGAGTGGAAAGTAGAAAATGTGTGTATCAGTGAACTGGGTGATCCATAAAGATGTATATATTATACACACCCCTATTCCTTTAAATAAAAAGTAGACACATTAATTCTTGTTGTTGTTACATTGTGGAAGGAATCTTTAAGTCTAACAGGAAGACAAAAGGACAGCTTCTGTGGTGTATCTCCTTATTCTTCAAAATACTTACTAGCTGACATTCAGGTGTCTGTCTCTGAAGAACAGGTTTTCACCTCCATCCTACTGTACTCTGAAGTGGATATGTGACTTGCTTTAGCCAATAAAATGAGTGGAAGCGGCATGGGTCACTCCCAAGCAGAAGTTTTAAGAGCCAGTGCATGCTACATTTTTATTTATCCTATGGTGAAATGTCTCATTTTATAAGAGCTACTCTATCAGACTGAATCCTGGAAGGAAGCGATCTAAAGCCAGCCAGCAATTAACATATATTTGAACAAGAAAGCAAGCTTTGTGGTTAGAAGCCACTGTCGTTAGTTACTGCTCTATACATTACCCTTGCCTGACTGGTACAGCTTCAGACAAGTGCTGCAGTTGAAGGATGACGAGGATTCTGACCCATGGACCAGGGGGAGGGGATAGACGCTAGGGCAGGTGCAGGGGCCTGGAGCATGTGAGAGATCGCAGGAAGAGTATGCATGTCTAAAACGTAGTATGGGAATTGGTTCAGGAAAGGGATGAGGGGAAAGGAACAAATTAGATGGACAGGGTCATTTATTCCACGTTAAGAAAGTCTGCCCCCCCGTCAAGATGGAGAGTTCACTGAATTATAAGGGGAGGAATAACAGGTCCACATTTTATGTTAAAAAGTTAACAATGACAGTCCTGTAGAAGGTACAGGTAAGGTGCCTGAAACACAGGGAGGGAATCCACTGTAACAGTTTAAGGAAAGTATGTTACACACATGGAATGGAGAACACTGGAGAGGTATGAGAAACACTGAAGAGAAAAAAAGTGAGAGAATTTAGCAATGAGGTTGATGTGATTACGGCATCGATACAGGAACACGAAGTACAATATATGTATTGCTCGTGTTAGATTAGATTGTTAGTCAGGGACAGTCCGTCTCTTCTTCCCCGCTTCCTGTGGGAGGGAGTATATCTCTCCAACACATGAACGTGTGACCTACAATGATGGGGGCGTGGAAAGGACAGTGTGCAAGTTCCAAGTCTGGGCCTTGAGAAGCACCGTTTGCTTTTCTTCATCCTCTTCGGGATCATCCCTCCCCCCTTCATGAGCACATTCCCCATCTAGTCTCCTGGTTCCTGGTCCCTGAGGACAAACCTGCAACAAAGCTGATCTGAATCTGTGGCTGGAGCCCGAGTCCAGCTGATCCCAGCCAAGACCAGAGAAGTCCTGCCTCCCTTCTGCCAGGCAGACGCATAAGTGAGACACTGTGTGCCACTGAGTTCCTATTGCTGTTTTCTAGCCAAAGTTGATTGATATACCACTGGACTCAAATTTCGATGAGCTACTAACCTCAATTCCATGTTCCTTTTATGACTTTTAAAAAACTTTTCGCCGCGCTGGGTCTTCGCTGCCGTGCACGGGGTTTTCTCCAGTTGTGGCGAGCGGGGGCTACTCTTCGTTGCGGTGCGTGGGCTTCTCATTGCGGTGGCTTTTCTTGTTGTGGAGCACGGGCTCTAGGCATGCAGGCATCAGTAGTTGTGGCACGCAGGCATCAGTAGTTGTGGCTCACGGGCTCAGTAGTTGTGGCTCACGGGCTCTAGAGCGCAGGCTCAGTAGTTGTGGTGCACGGGCTTAGCTGCTCTGGCATGTGGGATCTTCCTGGACCAGGGCTCGAACCTGTGTCCCCTGCATTGACAAGCAGATTCTTAACCACTGCGCCACCAGGGAAGTCCCCCAGTTCCTTCTAAAAATAATTGACTACAAGGTCCCAGCCAAACTTTACCATTTTTTCTTTAAATAATGAAAGGTCAAAGGAAGATAATTCTTAAATGTTCTGTTGGATATGTTTCTATTTGGGGGGCTATTTTTAATCATTTATCCGGGTACAACCATGAAACGGGACATGCAGTTGTAATTATTTAACTTTCCCCTCAAGTATGACAATATAGATTTTTTTATTTTTGATTGAGCAGGTTGACTAGTTCTCACTAGAAGCAACAGCATAAGGTCACGTAAAAAGTAAATATGCAAAAGTTAATTTTACTTAGACTTGAGAGATTAGTTTAGGTTAATCAGATATTTCTGGGAAACGGTCAAGGTCCTAGTCATAAATGCATTCAACAAAGACCTTTAAAATTTTCAACCTTTTCATCCTTTTTAAACGCTATGGTTGGCTCTCTTCTTAGTTTGAAATAATGCATGTAATGTTTTTGCAAGTGCAAATAGCAGTAAATGAAAGAGTGATAATGCATTAGGAAGGGAGTTTATTTGCAAACCTTCAGAAGTGGTTTACTTTAATACCCAAGGTATGTGCATATCATAGTTCTGATAATGAGGGCATACAGTAAACTGTAATAAAAGTCACTGAAAGGTTTGCCAAGATATATTCTCTTGTTTGAATTAAACCTACTCTAGGAGACTGTAATTTTCCCTCTTCCATCAGAAGATATTAGCCTTGGTTTATTTCTGAAATATTTTATTTGGGTTGTATCATGTGACATAAATGGACTGGGAAGAAGCAAGGTGAGCCACTGTAGCATATATCTGAAGTCTAAGGGAGTGATACCCAGGGGATGCAAAGATGGCTAGAGAACACCAATGACTGGGATGTGTTTTTTTTAGACTGTTTCACACAATCTGTTGGGAAACAGATTTGTCCATGAAATGTGAGGAAGCCTCAGCTTGGTGCAGCCTCCCGTTTAGGAGTCGTCCTCCGACTCTGTGGGCTGTGGCATCACCAGGATATTGACCTCCTGATAACTCGGTTTCTTTGAGTCTGTTTTTAATCATGGAAGTAATATAACATTGTTAAAGGAAGATTATAAACAGGGTAAAAGAAATATTACTATTTTAACCTCATTCCTATTTTTCATTTTTGTATGTCTTTCCCAAGCTTTTTGAATAATTACTAAGTTCCCAGTAAGACTTTCTCTGCCTCAGCTCACGTAAGTCTCATGACAAAAATAGCAAGTATGATCCTTCTTTTCGAGAGAAGAGCTGGAGGTTTTAAATAACTTCCCCAAGGCTATCAAACTACCAAGTCACAGAGGAGTGAGTAGAGAACTAACTGTTTGACTTCCTAGCCCAAGCTTCTTGATGAGTATCTTACAGAGTTGTAAACGTAGCGTGAAGACAGTTTTGTATCTTGCTTTTCCCACTTAATGTTGAACTGTATTTTCCCACGTGACAGCGTAGTCTGTTACTGTTACTTTAGTAGCATGGTCTCCCTTAATAGAGCTATGTCCTAACTTCCTGAGCCATTCTCCTATCATAGGACTCTGGATTACTTCCAAATTACCATTTTGGAATTCTACAGTTTTATCATTAATACTACAATAACTATCTTAATGCATGATATGCTCTTACATAATTCACGGGGTCTTTTCCACCCCATGGTCTACAACGTTTAGAAAATTTTGAAGATTTTTTTTTATATGTGTAAAGTCTAAATGGGATTTGTTCCATTGTTTCAATTTTGGCTGGGATTTCAAAGCTGAAAAGTTATGTGACAAATGCCCCTACCTCCTAGAGAGAGACGCCTGGTCGCTTACATGTGACCTGCAAAGGAGGCTGCCAAAACCAGGTTCAGCCCCGCTTAGCCTATCGCCTACCTTCCATTATAGAACAAAAGCTAAGAGTGCATTAGGAAGATGGATAAATAATGTTTTAGAACAACTGTCAGTAAACCCCACGCTTTTCTTCCCCTCCACTATGCTTTGTTAACCAACCTCAGGTCCAGGGAGAAAACTTTGATCTTGACATGTGAGGAATTTGGAAAACCAAGAGGCTGGCTCTCGCCTGAAAAACTTTGAAGGCAAGAGGTTGGATGGAAGGAATCCGCATGGCTGAACACAGAGAAAAAACTGGATCAGGGTGGACTCTACAGAGGGCAGGGAGGCAGGTGCCACCTGGAGAGGATCTCATCATGTGGTTTCCTACAAGGGCTGAGGGCCCGCGGGAGTAAAAGGTGACGCAGAGCTCAGCACCAGAAGCGGAAGTAGATGGACGTCCTGCACAGGCACACGTTGGGTGTCGCTCAGGTCAGCGCACAGCGGCGGCGGTAGTCTTCGAAGAATCCATAGATACCCTGAGGCAGAAAGATGGCATTTAAGTACCTGTCTCCGTCATCGGACTCTGGACCCAGATTACACACTGCACCAAGTGATAGATAATTTTTGAGCCCTGATTCCTCTTCTTGGACTCCTTATCGCCAAGGGGGAGCCAAGAAGCAACACAGTAAGGGAGGAGGAAGGAAAGAACCAGGCGGAAAAACGACGGAGTATCCACCTTCCCACTAGAGGGTTACCAGTTCCAAGTTAGGAGTCCAGAGAAGAGGCCTGAAACGGCGTTATACAACGAAGGATTGGTGCTGTGTTTTGTTTCTTAGTCTCAAACTGGACTTCTGTGTACCTGAGAATGAGTCTACCAGAGGTTTTCGTCCAAAGGCAAAGAAGGAAGATCCAACACACAATTTGGACAGGCTACTGTGGAAGAAAAAATAGAATTATTTCACAGTTTCACACCTCTGAACCCAGCTCATTCAATCAACAAGTACGTGAAATTTCAAGTTGCATTTTCCAAAACGTTTTTACCGGTTTACAAACATCATCAGGGATGAAGGAAAATCAGTTCCATGATGTTTTGCTCCCTTTAAAGTTCTGTTTTGAGGTTTATTATAATTTAATAGGTGAAATTTAATCTCAATTTAATGATAATTTTTAAATTACTAGCATAAACATTTTTATTTGCATATCTATTATTTATATTTGCTCACTTATAAATTAGCTGTAACACTGGACAGTATATCTATTAGTTAATTATTTTGTTATAAATTTGCATGTGGCATTAAGAAGAGAGACGAACTCTTTCCCCTGGTTTTGTACTCTGTAGTTTGCCTTTCAATAAAAAATATATTTTTTTAAGTATGAAATTTTTAAAATGTAGTGAAACTCCAACTGTCAACGTTTTCCTTTCAATTTCTCCTCTTTGGAAATCTGGGGGAAAAAAAGTCTATCTTTTCTTTATTCTTTGTTGCGGGATTTCTAATGTTTAAATGTTTGACTGTTTCTCCCATCTGGAGCTCATTTGTATACGGCTCAGAATCTGATAAGCGTGAGTTAAGTATAACAAGTTGGCTGGGAAAAACATGTTGTTTGTATGGATATATCACTTTCAGCAATATTCGTATTCCAGTTTAAAGCACAACAAATGTTCTCACTCTCCAGTAAAGGCTGAAGAGACTTTCATAATAAATTTTCCTTACAAAAAGAATCCAGAGTCTCTCCCTTTATAAACATCAAGCTGCCTGAGCTTAGCTCTCTTTTTTTCTCTGCCACAGCTCCCTCCCTATCAGAATTTACACACCATCCACTGTCAGGGATGCAAACTGTTCTACAGTTTGTTAATATCCAAGAAAGGCCATCACCTCTGAATCATTTTTTCCCCAAACATAAATCCTTGGGCCAACAAAGAAAAGTGGTATTTTTCCATCTCCATAATTCCTGTTATTTTAAGTCTATCCTTCAACCAGAGTGGCTTTGTATTTCTTTTTCCTTGATAACTCATAGGTTCAAATGTAAAAAATTATTATTACAAGGAACAATTATGAGGTTCAAAGCATACTGTGTGCATTCCATGCTTCTAGTTTCTGGTACTGATATACGGAACGGAATACTTGTGGTTGTCTATTCGCATGAAGTGGATGGGTTCCAGCCACTGGTGGTGAGAGGCTTAATGAAAGTCTGGCTTCATCAGAGCCAGCAGGGACCTACCATCATGGGAGGTGGCCCGAGTGCCCTACTGGAGGCATCTCAGAAACAAACTTTCAATCATTAACCTATTCAGTCCAAATGGCAACCACGTTTTTTTTTGGAAACCAAGAAAGGGGGCGGGGGGGCGGGAATGGCTTTGCTGATTTTCTTAGCTTGAACATTATTCTAGATTTTAAGATTTCAATACCTCTTTCCTAAACACTGAACTAGAAAAACCTCTGACCTTTTAAAATACTTTTCATTTTTACTTTTTCAGTTTGGCGTGTTTAGTATTTTGATAACCCCTCCTCACAAGCTTTCTTATTTAATGAGGTAGTACACTTACATAGCAAAGCAAAAAACAAAAACAGGACATCATTAATTACTGTTGACTTTTTTCTCACCATCCCTATTTACTTCTCTATAAGACCAGGACGTAACAGTTCCTTTTTTTGTGCTTCTATAGCACATATATAGTTTTTTAAACCATTTTTTATTGAAGTATATAGTTAATTTACAATGTTGTGCTGGCTTCAGGTGTACAGCAAAGTGATTCAGTTATAGAGAGAGAGATAGACTCTTTTTTAGATTCTTCTCCATTACACGTTTCTACAAGATATTGAATATAGTGACCTGAGCTATACAGTAGGTCCTTGTTGTTTATCCATTTTATATATACTAGGGTGTATATATTAACCCCAAACATATATAGTTTTATTATAGAAAAAATGAGTTGTATTTTAAGTCAGTTGTGTACACGTTTGCCTCCTCTGGAATACTGAGAGCTTTTTGAGGACAAGAATGTATCCTCTTGATCTCCATTCGTCTAGCACTTAACACGATGTCCGATTACCAGATATCATCGAAAATGTATCAATAATACATATAATGACATAATAATATATTCGTGTAAATAAATGACTTCTGATCTACAACGCTTTGAACACCTCGAGATTTCAAAATGACTTGCAGATGAATATTATTCTATCAACAGCGCTTTTGCCGCTAAATATTCAATAACTATCAACGATAGTTCACAGGACCCTGATCAACACGGTATAACAAAGTGCAGCTGGCTTTTGGAGCACAGTATACTCAATTCTGCGTCCTCTGGTGTGACAGAGACTGCACATATGCACCAAATTCCATTACCTTTTCCCACCGGAAACACAGTGACAATATGCCTCCTATCACCCTTTGCAACTAGATGTAGCCATATGACTTAATCCTGGACAACAGAATGTGGGCAAAAGTGATGTCCACTTCTGACTCAGTTTGTAACAAAATTGTACGAGTGATCCTTGCTTTATCTGTTCCTGAAAGGTGAAGGATCTGTGAACCTATAAGAAGACAGAACTACAGATATGGAAGGAACTTGAGTCCTTGAATGACCACATATAAAGTTGCTTGATCGGAATTAGCCTCTATGGACCATGATATGAGCTAGAACTAAATCATCAGTATGCTAAAGCTTCTGTTATAATACCTTAACTTATTTAGAAACTGGTATTTGGAAGCTGGGCGCTAACGCAGCACAAACTTAAAATTTGTGGCACTGGCTTTTTAGTCAGCAAGTAGTAGAGAAACTGACATAGGAGGCTAGAAGGGTGGAGGTCTAGTCCATGGTTTTCCACATCAAAATACATAACAGAACTGTTGAGCACGGTAAATAGGAAGCCAGCCCAGACCTCATGTAACAATTAAGCCTGTAGCTCTTACACAAGATGTTGTAAGAATGAGATTGACAGTGTCTGTTTGCTAATACTGGCTACTCTTAGCAATATACAACAAGAGAGGAACACGGACAAAACCCAGCTTGTTTTGAAGCAGAAATCAAGGTGTATATAGCATCCAGAGATCAGTAACTTTTAGGCTTCGAAAATCTCCTTCGGAACCCCAGGTAATAGAGACAAATTGCAAAAGGCTCTGAATGACAAAATATAGTAAGATTCTTAGCAAAACTCAAAGCAGAACAAAAGCGCACACAACCATAAGGTAAAGATCAGATGAAAGGGATGGTCTTCAAACATGTAGTTTCTGACGCTTTGAGGAGGATGAGACTGGCTTGGAGGAAGCAAATGAGAAAACCAGATGAGAACCATTGCTGTGAAAGAAACTTCAAACGCAGTTACTGGCACATGGAACTACCTAGAAATAAAAAGATTATAAAGCATGCTAATTTTGGAGACGATTATATCATTAAGGATACCATGAGCTTTGGTCTAAAAGACTGACTTCATAAGCTTTAAGGTTACTGCTGGGTCCCCTGACTTCACCAGGGCCAAGTATAGTCCCCAGTACCCACTTTATTAAGGCCACGGTGAGTGGTGGACACAGAAGCACCTCCCAGAGGCCTGAGGCCGGAGCCATGGAGAGCACTAGAGAGGGAGGTTCTAGAGAGCATAATTCAGGATGAAATGAAAAACTTGCCCTACCCGAAGAGTAGGGTCCTCCGTAACATCTGTCCAGAAGAATTTCAAATTGTTGTGAAGCAGGAACAGCTGTGTCTTTCATTCTTTCCTTTTCCAAACAAGAGGTTAAAAGCATATTTTCCTATCTATATATCACCATTGGATATTGTGTGTGCGTGTGCGTGTGTGTGTGTACATAGGGTTCGTAGGTTCAAGGAACCTTCTTCAGTCCTCATTTAGAGGTCTGAACATCACTCAGAGATCTGGGATTTGAACTTGAGGCAATGACTGGGGGTGACCTTGGGTTTTCTACCTTCTGGAAGGACAGGTGTGCTCCAGGTGTAGTAGGAGGATGAAACAGGTGTTTGGGGGCCAGGAACAGACTGGGCAGAGGCTGACTAGCTCTTCATCGAGTGCATTTCCTTTCTTTCCCAAGCACACGGATAGGCTCCATTTCCCGACTTCCATTGTTCTTAGGTGTGGCTACTACAAACCGGGGTTCTTGGCCTCCTTAATCGATGGAAATTGATCAGGGGACAGTCCAGAAATTCAGGCAAGGCTTTATTGGGGCCCCTGCTGCAGCAGGGGGGGGAGAGAAAACAAGTAACAGGCCCCTTGCTTGCTCCCCGAAGTGGGGGCGAGGGCTCCTTGTATGGGGTGAGGGTAGGCGCGGGTCCAGGGGTCGGGCAGGAGTGGTGGCTGAAGTGGGCTGCCCACCCCTTGGTGGTGTTGAGTGCACGGGGCCTGCGCAGGACTCTGCTGTCGCTCCCGGCTCCTCAGAAGTGGCAGTTGGGTTTTTGGTCTTTTTGTATCTTATTGTTCATAATTTGCCCCAATTGTGCATGTGTGCAGCTATTTTTAGTCCCTCATAGTTTCTCTGTATTTTGTTGCTCAAAGAGACATTTGTCCAGGTGCAAGCACTGTGGCAAAGGGTCCCGGGTCCCAGGCCCCAGGCTGTCTCATAGCCACATAATTGAGTACTGCCCAGGGAATATGGGAGGAAATAACCTTCACTATTTCCAGGCCTGATCCATAAAATGACACATACGAGAGCCCTCCTCTCTTTCTGCACATGGTAACTGAATGGAGAAAACCGTGAAGGCCCGTTGGAAGGCGGACCCAGATGCTGGAAGGAACCCGGGGTCCCTGAACACAGTCCCCAGGAAGGCTGTCCCGGCGAAGACACCCGATGAGGGGCACGAAGAAACTTTTATTTATGTAAGCCTTTGAGATTAGCTTTTTGTTTTGTTTGTTACAGCCTGTGGTAGGTAGAACGATGATGCTTTCCAAAGATACCCGCCCCCAACTCCCTGCGACCTGTGAATAGCTCAGGGTATGTGACGGAGGGAATCAAGCCTGCAGACGGAGTTGAGGCTGCTTGTCAGCTGACCTTAAATAAGAAGATGGTCCTGGATTACATGGGTGGGCCTTAAGTCAGGGCGATCCAATGCTAGACAGCCCCTGGAATCTGGAAAAGACAAGAAAGTGGATTCTCCCCGAGAACCTCTAGAAGGGGATGCAGCCCAGCCGACATCTTGATTTTAGCCCAGTGAAGCCCATTCCAGACTTCTAGCCTACAGACTGTAAGATAATCAACTTATATTATTTAATCCACCATGTTTGTGGCCGTTTGCTACAGTGGCAGTGGCAAACTAATACACACTCATAACATCACATTACATTTACGTTAAATGGCATTTAAGAAATTCCTCGTTACTGTGCCTCCTCTTCTCACTCTACCCAAACCTCCCCTCAGACTCCTCATTCATTCTGTGCATCAGAGCCTAAACAGTGTAAAATGGATAGCTCCCAGAAAGACTTGAACTTTAGAGGTGAACAAATAGTACAGTTAATGTACAAACCTCTCCCAGATGGAACTTCAGTCTGATCTAGAGAGCAGGAGAGATATTCTGGCCGGCAGAACGACAAGATATAGCTATTTCAGCTTCCCTTCCAATGTTCCAGAACCTTCCTTGTTCTGATTTCAGACCACCATTTGTCAAAGACCAAGGAAGCTACTACCAAAATGGAGAATTGAGCTCTAGGATATCTGAGCTACCCCAGAGACTAGTTATCTGACTCAAAAAAATTACTCCACTGCTCTAGCTTGGTTTCTTTCCTCCAAAATGAGAGCAACTAGATTTAGACTAATTAATCTTTCCTATCCCTCTTTGTTCTAAGCCGCTATAAATCAAATATGTCTATATTTTTCTAATGGTTTTCATGCAAATTAGTTCATTAGTAAATATAATTTTTTGCATGCCTGAATTTTCCCCGTCGTAGCTGTTCCTATGATTAATTAGCAACTAAGCAGAAATGTGAAAAAAACTGGGTTATGTCAGAATAACAACTTGGGTACTAAAAGGCTTTCTTCCCTTAATTCTTAAGTGGTTAGAAGTGGGATAACTTTCTCTTGTGACTCAGGAAGAAATGGACTAGAGGACCTTAAATATTCGAACTTTCAGCAACAGACATCAGATTTAGTTGGAATCACATGTATGGTGGCAATAGTCAAAGGGGATGCAGAAAGGGTAAGGGTTCTAAAAAGGAAGTAGAACACAAGAATCTCCACCACCAGAGAGAGGGGAAGAGACTCTCTGCTTCTGGTCGACTGTTACAAAATTCTGAACAGGAATTCTGTTTCACAGGTGTTGAAAGACAATTGAAATACAACTGTGACCAACCATTGAGAAGCAGCTGTTCGTTCTCCATGTCAATTATACAGGAGGAATCGGCTTGGCAGTACAGCAAAAGGGGCTTAATTGAAAGAAAAATTGCCAGAGAAGGGAAGCAATAGATGGTGGAAGAGGAAACTAAGAGATCACGGAATCCACTTTCCTGAGAGTTGAAAACTGGTTACGATTTTCTCTGCCTGGTGTACCATCTGAAGGCAGGAAAGGGTCCCAGTTCATCTCTTACAGACTCTTGTGGGGAATACTCTGGTGCCAGCTTCATTTTTTGTGTTTCTTCTCCCAACAGATCCACAAATGTGTGCATAGCTGAGACTTTTTTTTTAAACCTCCCTTTAGAAGTAACTTTCCCATTCTGCCAACAGAAAACTAGAGGGAAACCAGAGGGAAGTCAGGGTGGGTCCTAAAAGTTCTGCCCAAGGTGAGATCTCTCCATGAAAGACAAAAACTCAAAACAGGCAACTTTTCCAAGTTTACAAAGGCTTCTTTTTTTTATCATAATTCCTGGTTAAAACCCACTGACCAAGAATACTGTTAGATGGTTCTGTAGCACTCGACAGTATATCTGAACTCTAGGCTACTACACGGAAGGGAATTTTCACCGAGGGCCGTGAGCAAACGTGTCTCCTAGGAAGAGCTGGGTACTCGGAGGAGTCGAGTGGTCATGGGGAGTTTTTTGTCTGTGCTCAGCTAGCAGCCGCTTCAGCTTCGTAGGACCTGCTTGCTTGCTTTCTACCAAAGGAGAGTATTTTGATTCTGTCCCAGTTCAGATACCAAACCCCAAAATTCACAGGTTAAAGAAAACAGCCCTGTAAACCGATGGGACAGACACATTAATACCCTGGAGACATGTTACTTAAATTCAGACTCGTTAAACAGGATGCCCTTTTG
This sequence comes from Neophocaena asiaeorientalis asiaeorientalis, assembly GCF_003031525.2. Classification (NCBI taxonomy): domain Eukaryota; kingdom Metazoa; phylum Chordata; class Mammalia; order Artiodactyla; family Phocoenidae; genus Neophocaena; species Neophocaena asiaeorientalis. Next base: position 2,779,954 of record NW_020174923.1, on the reverse strand, counting down.
TCACCGACCAAATTGTTAAACTGGTGTCTTGGCAGGAGCCTTTTATACTTCTCTGAAGATTCCCTGGATCCAAACCCCTCTGTGGTATTAAAACAAACAGAGTAAATATTTTCTTTGCAGTTTACATCCCGGATCTAAATATTTCCAAGCATGTCAAACTCACTTTTCTCAACCACTCCCTGCAGGGTCCGTGTAGACTTCGGCTGCCAAAGAACCCAGTTGAACTTGCCTTGGGGGGGCCCCATCCCCGAGGACAGGCAAAGCTCGGGGCAGCCGGCCAGAAGCAGAGTGTCCTGCAGCTGTGCCGCCGGGCTGCGCAGAGGCGGCCATGCAGTAGCAGGTGTGCGATCTGCTGATTCGTCTAGACAGGGAGGGAGGGACGCTCTGGCCAGCTGCATATCTTCCACTAGCTCTTCCCATCCAAGTCGCTCTGCTCGCTTCCTAACGTTAGCTGGTTGCACCTGCAGGAGAAGGTGACTCCTGCGAAGAACCCAGCAAACGGTACCAGCAGACTGTTTCTCTCCATCTGCCATTTTTTTTTTCCTTTTTTAAAACTTTTTATTTTATGTTGGAGTATAGTTGGTTAACAATGTTGCATTAGTTTCAGGTGTACAGCAAAGTGATTCAGTTATACATACACACGTATCTATTCCTTTTCAACTTCTTTTCACATTTAGGTTGTTACATAATATTGAGCAGAGTTCCCTGTGCTATATAGGAGGTCCTTGTTGGTTATCCATTTTAAATATAGCAGTGTGTACATGTACATGTCAATCCCAAACTTGTGTTTTCAGTCCAGAATGTAGTTGAAGTCCTCTTAGAAAAAGGAAACAAAGAATCGCAATTGAGCATAAGTGCCATTTCAGTCAGTATTTCTTTTTTTTTTTTTTTGCGGTACTCGGGCCTCTCAGTGTTGTGGCCTCTCCCATTGCGGAGCACAGGCTCCGGATGCGCAGGCCCAGTGACCATGGCTCACGGGCCCAGCCGCTCCACGGCATGTGGGATCTTCCCGGACCGGGGCACGAACCCGTGTCCCCTGCATTGGCAGGCGGACTCTCAACCACTGCGCCACCAGGGAAGCCCTCAGTCAGTATTTCTTAGGCCACATAGCATCACCTTGGGGACCTAGTCTGAAAGTGTCCCGACACAGTGGCGAAGGCAGTGCTTGACTTTTTAAAAAACTGTTTCTTTTCTAGGTGCTGACAGCAAATTCGCAAACCACCAGAACAAATGCAACTTGGACTCAATCAGGAAATAATGAACATAGCGGTGGGCACTGATACCCTTGTCTTTGGGCTCAGAGAAGTACTCCAAACTAGAGTATACAGATAACTCCTGCCTTTAAAGAAAGACTTCCATTTCTCTGGAGTTACCTAGCGTGAGTCTGCACCGGGACGCACTGTGTCCAGATCTCCCTTCACTGAAGAATTGCTGCTCTTTGGCTGCTAAGAGAGTTGTCAGCCCCTTCAAGGGCTGTAAATAGCTGTCTCCCTCACGGCCCCATCCCTTCGCAGGTGGCCCACATCCAGTAACTGACCGATGAGGAAGTAAGGTCCTGTCCACATCACCCAACTTGAGACAACTCTGAAGGGCCACTGTAGCTCCGGGCCCCCCCCCACCCAGGGCTGTTGTAGGGCCCCCAGTGCAGCTCGATGTCTTGCTCTTCCTTGTCTGCTTCCTTCTTCCCCCTCCCCAGGTACTGATCCCCAGAGTGCACCTTAATCAATACCCTGAGCTGTAATTTCCATCTCAGTTTCTGCTTGCCAGGGAACCCACCCTCGGCCACATAGGCTCAGAAAGGGCCCATCTGCAGGGATCATTTCTGTGCTGTTGCAAGAGGAGAGTAAATCAAGTATTCGATAAACAGGTCCACTAGATTCAGCAGCATCCATAAGAAAATCAGAGAAGAATGCTATCTGCCCTCATCTTGGCAAGAGTTTATAGTCTAGTAGGGGAGAGAGCATAAATACACGAAAAGATCACCTGTGATATTACATAATAACTGACGACAATCAGAGGACACTGGAACGTGACACTGGGATTTAGGAGAAGGGAAGATTGGTTTTAGGACAAAATAGTTGCTGGCTGTTTGGGCCTCATCAGGGTTATGGGAACCCAGCACTACCTGCAGGCTACTTTTCTTCTTGGAAAGTGAATTTCTCAGTATTTAGAGGCCTCAGCCTGCAAATGAGCTGGCCTCCAAGTCATCTTTCTGCTTCTTCATGCCTTCTGATGAAGCTACCAGACAATTCACAACAGCAACAGGTAAAAAACATATTTTCATAAATACTTTTGCTGTGAGGTTTGCTCTACTTGGCCCCCTTCTTCCTGGTTGCGTAGGTTCTCAAAGCTTCTCAGCTTTTCCCATCCAAGCTCCAAGGCATCGGCATCCATCAAAGGTGCTCTGCCCTTTCTCCTTGCTGGGCGGGTTTCCGGGCTCAGTCTTGCCAATTCAAAGCGCCAAAGATAGGTCTTGCTCTTATCCTGATCTGCCTTATTTTTGAGGAGATTTCCTCAGTTGACCTTGCTTTTCCTGGCATCCTCATTGCCTGCATTTCTAATTCTCACCTCCGTTTTGCTTCTGTAGATTTTCTCACCCTCTGTGAACTCCCAGCTTCTATCCAGAACGAACAGGATTTGCTCTGTCTTTATACCAAACCACAATCCAAGAATAAGGATAAGGACACGATTACTTATTAGCTGTGTGACCTCGGGCAAATCACTTAATAGCTATTGTTTACTAGTAGTCTTATTTATAAAATGAGGATACTAATTCCCACTTTTCATGGATGACAATGATTTATGAACTGGCTTGGAAGCAAGAGTCCCCAAGAAGTAAAGACAAAGCACATCTCTAATGACTAGTGATGTCGAGCATCCTTTCATGTGTTTGTTGGCAATCTGTATATCTTCTTTGGAGGAATGTCTGTTTAGGTCTTCTGCCCATTTTTGGATTGGGTTCTTTGTTTTTTTAATATTGAGCTGCATGAGTTGCTTGTATATTTTGGAGATTAATCCTTTGTCAGTTGCTTTGTTTGCAAATATTTTCTCCCATTCTGAGGGCTGTCTTTCCGTCTTGTTTATGGTTTCCTTTGCTGTGCAGAAGGCTTTAAGTTTCATGAGGTCCCATTTGTTTATTTTTATTTTTATTTCCATTTCTCTAGGAGGTGGGTCAAAAAGGATCTTGCTGTGATTTATGTCATAGAATGTTCTGCCTATGTTTTCCTCTAAGAGCTTTATAGTGTCTGGTCTTACATTTAGGTCTTTAATCCATTTTGAGTTTACTTCTACGTATGGTGTTAGAGAGTGTTCTAATTTCATTCTTTTACATGTAGCTGTCCAGTTTTCCCAGCACCACTTATTGAAGAGGCTGTCTTTTCTCCATTGTATATTCTTGCTTCCTTTATCAAAGATAAGGTGACCATATGTGCGTGGGTTTATCCCTGGGCTTTCTATCCTGTTCCATTGATCTATATTTCTGTTTTTGTGCCAGTACTGTACTGTCTTGATTACTGTAGCTTTGTAGTATAGTCTGAAGTCAGGGTTCATACTTTTTTCTTTATTCTGCTCTATGGTAGTTATTTCCACTATTTCATCTTCCAGGTCACTTATCTGTTCTTCTGCCTCAGTTATTCTGCTATTGATTCCTTCTAGAGAATTTTTAATTTCATTTATTGTGTTGTTCATCATTGTTTGTTTGCTCTTTAGTTCTTCTAGGTCCTTGTTAAACATTTCTTGTATTTTCTTCATTCTATTTACAGGATTTTCGATCATCTTTACTATCATTACTCTGAATTCTTTTTCAGGTAGACTGCCTATTTCCTCTTCATTTGTTTGGTCTGGTGGGCTTTTACCTTGCTCCTTCATCTGCTGTGTGTTTCTCTGTCTTCTTATTTTGCTTGTCTTACTGTGTTTGGGGTCTCCTGTTCACAGGCCGCAGGTTCGTAGTTCCTGTTGGTTTTGGTGTCTGCCCCCAGTGTGTAAGGTTGGTTCAGTGGGTTGTGTAGGCTTCCTGGTGGAGGGGACTGGTGCCTGTGTTCTGGTGGATGAGTCTGGATCTTGTCTTTCTGGTGGGCAGGACCACATCCGGTGGTGTGCTTTGGGGAGTCTGAGAACTTATTATGATTTTAGGCAGCCTCTCTGCTAATGGGTGGGGCTGTGTTCCTGTCTTGCTAGTTGTTTGGCATAGGGTGTCCAGCACTGTAGCTTGCTGGTTGTTGATTGGAGCTGGGTCTTGGCGTTGAGATGGAGATCTCTGGGAGAGCTTTTGCTGTTTGATATTACATGAAGCCAGGAGGTCTCTGGTGGACCAATGTCCTGAACTCAGCTCTCCTGCCTCAGAGACTCAGGCCTGACACCGGGCTGGAGCCCCAAGACCCTGTCAGCCACATGGCTCAGAAGAAAAGGGAGAATAAAGAAAGAAAGAAGGAAAGGAAATAAATAAAATAAAATAAAGTTATTAAAATAAAAATTATTAAAAATAAAAAGAATTTAAAAAATGAAAGAAGAGAGCAAGCAAACCAATAAACAAATCCACCAATGATAACAAGCGCTAAAAACTATACTAAAAAAAAAAAAAAAAGACAGACAGACCCTAGGATAAATGGGTTAAAAAAGCAAAGCTATATAGACAAAATCACACAGAGAAGCATACACATACACACTCACAAAAAGAGAAAAAGAAAAAGTAATATATATAAAAGGGAAGACAGCAACCAAATCCATAAACAAATCTACCAATGATACTAAATACTAAACTAAGATAAACATAAAACCAGAAACAAATTAGATGCAGAAAGAAAACCCCAAGTCTACAGTTGCTCCCTAAGTCCACCACTCAATTTTGGGTTGATTCGTTGTCTATTCATGTACTCCACAGATGCAGGTACATCAAGTTGATTGTGGAGATTTAATCCGCTGCTCCTGAGGCTGCTGGGAGAGATTTCCCTCTCTCTTCTTTGTTCGCACAGCTCCCGGGGCTCAGCTTTGGATTTGGCCCCGCCTCTGCGTGTAGGTCGCCGGAGGGCGTCTGTTCTTCGCTCAGACAGGACGGGGTTAAATGAGCCGCTGTTTCGGGGGCTCTGGCTCACTCAGGCCGTGGGGAGGGAGGGTCACGGAGTGCGGGGCGAGCCTGCGGCGGCAGAGGCCAGCGTGACGCTGCACCAGCCTGAGGCGCGCCGTGCGTTCTCCCGGGGGAGTTGTCCCTGGATCCCGGGACCCTGGCAGTGGCGGGCTGCACAGGCTTCCCGGAAGGGGGTGTGGATAGTGACCTGTGCTCACACACAGGCTTCTTGGTGGCGGCAGCAGCAGCCTTAGCGTCTCATGCCCGTGTCTGGGGTCCGCGCTGATAGCCGCAGCTCGCGCCCATCTCTGGAGCTCATTTAGGAGGTGCTCTGAATCCCCTCCCCTCGCACACCCTGAAGCAATGGTCTCCTGCCTCTTAGTATATATACTTTTTCATATTCTTTTCTATTATGGTTTACTACAAGATATTGAATATGGTTCCCTATGCTGTATAGTCAGACCTTGTTGTTTCTGAATATTGGTTTTAAATAAAACACATGAAGACCATTTGCCCAGTTAAGTTAGATTATTATCCTATTGAGATTTAGATGTTGATTGGTGTTTGAAATAAAGAATTTGGATTCAATCATTTCTCCCTTCTTGGCAAACGATTATCTTCAAATGGCCAGTCTTATCCCCTCATGTGAAAATGATAATAAATCACCACAGTGATTATTTCTGTGCGTACAGGGAAATTCACTTATAACTTTCATCTTTCCCAACACAGTTCACCAGTTAGCCTGCCTTTCCAGCCAATTCTCTTTGAAAGTGGGAAGTCCACTCAAACAGGCTTCTTTCTTTTGACATACCTCTTAAAGTTTCCTTAATTAATTCATTGTGCAAACATTTTATGATAGTCCTATCATGTGTGAGGTACAGTATTATACAAAAATTAATACACTAAGGCCTCTCTCTTCAGGTATCTTATGGTTTAGTAATGGATAAAGATAACTAAAGTTAAAAAGATGCATGCACAAAAGAGGTTTAGAGAAGGTGTCTGAGTTCAGAGAATAGTAAGGTACTCAGAAGACTGGTTAAAAGTATTCTTGCTTGTTTTGGGGGGCTTCCCTGGTGGCACAGTGGTTGAGAGTCCGCCTGCCAATGCAGGGGACACGGGTTCGTGCCCCGGTCCGGGAAGATCCCACATGCCGCGGAGCGGCTGGGCCTGTGAGCCTTGGCCGCTGAGTCTGTGCGTCTGGAGCCTGTGCTCTGCAACGGGAGAGGCCACAACAGTGAGAGGCCCACGTACCGCAAAAAAAAAAAAAAAAAAAAAAAAAAAAAAAAAGTATTCTTGCTTGTTTTTATCTGATGGCCCTTATAAATATCAGACCTGATCATTTTTTCCCTTTCTGGTCTATCTACACGATGGTCAGAACCAATTTTTGTGGTCCATAGTTTCACCTACAGTACAAATTTGTATGTATATGGAACCTCTGAGTTTTTCTCATTTCACCACTTTTATTTTCCCTTCAGCTCCTCTTATTTTTTTATTTTATTTTTAGTTTAGTTTTGTTCTATGTATCTTTTTAAGCCATGCATAAATATATTTTAAATGAAGCAGGACATAAGTAATGATGTTAAAAATAATTCTGGGAAGGCACAGTAAGAGAACTGCAGAATTCCTTGCACCTGTTCACCCAGAGCAACTGTATTTTTTAAGTGTCATCATACCATTTAGCTAAAAATTGCAAAGGATGTTAACTAGAGAGGAGATATTTACATATTTTTATTCATCGCATACTGATTCCCACACTCTAATTTGAATTGTTCGGTGGGATTACAGAAATTTATGTAAAGGAAAAGCAAAATAACTCATTACAGGATTTGAAAACAGTAAATAAGTGGTCTATGTTCACTCTACCACTCAGACCCTAATCTGTAGAGTTAAATTAATCTACATAAAGGTAAAGGTAACCTGCATAAAAGGAAAAGGCAATCTACAGAGAGGTAACCTACATTCATGCTGGTTGAGTCAATGAATCAATAAGCAAACGATATTTTCTGAGCTGAAGTGCACTGGCTAGATGTTTTGCATGTAGTCTTGAATTTGGTCCTCAAATCAGTCCTAAAGGCTTTTTTTTTTTGGTCTCACCACACAGCATGCGGGATCTTAGTTCCCTGACCAGGGATGGAACCCACGCCCCCGGCACTGGAAGCGCAGAGTCTTAACCACTGGACCGCCAGGAAAGTCCCCCCTAAAGGCTTGTACCATTCTCCCCATCTCACTGAGAATAGACAGAGGCGGAACAAGGCTAATTAATAATAATACGAGCACTTGTCTTAGTACTCTGCATGCACTGACTCATGAGCCCTCCCACAAAACTGATGCAGTGGGGTCTGTTGATTTTTGACATCATTTTATAATTGAAGAAATAAGGGACAGAGAAGTTACATAGATTTCCCCAGGTTATACAATTAGTGACAAGGTCGGGATTCAAACCCAAGCGATCTGACTCTAGACTTTGTACCCTTAGCCGCTAAAGTAAGTAATTTCCCCAAATTTATCCTGCTAAACAAATGACAGGCATTCAAGTCCTACACCAAAGCCTATGCTCTTTAATTTACACCACGCTGCCTTAGGATTCAGGCCAAACCACACTTACTGTGTGCACCTTTTTTGTCGGATTTAGACAGAATTAGATATTCCTTCCCCTGGGTCTTCCTAGCACACACTCTCTCTCTCTCTCTCTCTCTCTCTATATATATAAATATATATATATATATGATATATGATATATATATCATATATATGGAAATAAATAGTAATTTTAATCTTTTAATAATCTTTTAATATGTATATTTACCTTTAAAATACAATTTCCTTAAATAAAGGGATTATCTAATAATGAAGTAACTTTCCTTTGATTAAATATATCTTGAAAATATAAATGAATCAATGAATGAACAAATGAAAAACCCCACAACATACACCTTTGGCCTCCATTAACATTTCTTCAATGTAAAGAAATCTGCACTTAGTGATTCATCTCTTGAAGAGAGCCTGGAAAGAGTTGATGCGTTAATTCGTATCTGTCTTTTATGTTTTAACATAAATAGATTCATCAGACCCTTTCCAGGAGAACTGTTTTGATGGAGCAAAGTACAGATAGAACAACACGATACTAATTTCTTGATAAAGTCGCCTGGGATAACCTCTGAAGGAAGTTAAGGACAGCTGAGGTAGACACTAGAAAACTAATTTTATAGACTTTGGAACTTTCTTTTTTGGACTGGTCTCTATTAATATTCTCAAACCCCATCTAAAATATCGCTTACAAATAAAATCTGTCCTTGACTAAAGGAAGTGGGGGGGTGATAAATTGGGGATGGTTAAGTAGATTAAAGTTAACGGGTGTGTAAGATTTCAAGTTGTTGCAACCTGCGATGCCCAAACCTGGTGGGGCTACAGAATCTCCTGGGGGCATTGAAAACTTTTCTTACCTGTGCCTCAACCTTAGTAAATCACCTGAATTCTCTACAGATTAAAAAAATAAGAGCAAAAACTCTCCCCATGTGATTCTAACGTAAGAAGCTTGGCAAGAGAGAGTAAATCTGCTTTAACAACTCATGTGTTAGGTCATCGTGCATACCGTACTCAGCATGAGCTGGGGGTGGTCTAGCTCTCAAAATGCCTCTCCACTTCTTAGTATCAACTTCAAGCCATAAATATGCCGGGTAGTGGTACTGTTGGTGGTGTGGACGGCGCCAGGGCCGACTTCATGGGCATGACACCTGTACGGTCACATAAGGCCCATAGCTAGAAGGGCTCTGTGTTTGGTTTAATGCTCTGCTGTCACCTTCTTGAAACTCTTAATAATTTTTTTAAAAAGGGGTCTCCTTTTTTATTTTGTACTGGCCCAGCAAATTATGTAGCTGGTCTGGGGTGGCATGCATTGAAGGGCAGGGAGTTTTATGGAGTGTGGGTGGAGAATAGTCATTGGCTAGTTTTTAGATCCAGTTAACTAGATGAAAATGAAGTCGTTAGGGAGGGTGTCACTCCACATCCAGAGGAGTCTTGAACAAGCCCGTCCTCTTGGTAGGCTTCATCTTGATCTTTAAAAAAGGACAGGGAAGATGGAATAGGTGGTCCCTAGCATCACATCCAGTTCTGGCACGTGGCAAAAGCTTCCCTGTGTTCAGCAAAACCTACTTCCTGTTCATACTTCACACACAGCAAGACTTCAAGTGCGAACATCTCTCACAAATGGGTGTGGCCACGCATATGAGTCTGCTCGGGCTGCCATAACCAAGGACCGCAGACGGGGCAGCTTAGCCCACAGGAATCTCTTTTCTCACCATCCTGGAGGCTAGAAATCTGAGATCAAGGTGTCGACAGAGCTGGTTTCTTCTGAGGCCTGTCTTTCTGGCTTGTACCTGTCCATCATCTCCCTGTACCTGGTCTTCCCTCTGTGTCTGTGTCCAAACTTCCCCTTCTTTTAAGAACACCAGTCATACCAGATTAAAGGTCACTCTAATGACCTCATCTGAACTTAATTACCTCTTTAAAGACACTATCTCCAAGTACAGTCACATTCTGAGTACCAGGGGTTAAGACTTCTACATATACATTTGGGGGGAACATAGCTCAGCCCATAACACCATGTGATGGAGTGTTGACTAATAAAATACGGACAGCACTTAAGAGATGCCACCTCAGGTCAATGCTATAGACGCCCTGCATACACAGCTCCCTATTCCTTTGTCCCCCCTTCCACCTGGCTGGGTAGAGACCACCCTCTGGGCAACCTTGAAAGCCACATGTCGAAAACCAATGATCCACAAGGTGGAAGGAGCCTGGGTCCCTAAGTCAGCACTTAAAGAAGAGCCACTCCACCAGAAACGCTCACACAGAAATGTGATGTGAATAAGAGACAAGCTGTTACGGTGTCAGGCTCTGCGATTTCGGGGTTCATCTGTTATAGCAGCCAGTGCTATCACAGCTGAAATAATCATCCCATGAAGATTCAGAGAAATGGACAGATCATGTTTGCTTTGCTTCAGTTAAGCAACTGCCGGTTATTAAGCACCTACTGGGGGCTTAGATTCACGCCAGGTGCTGTAGGGCACGAAAGAAATAAAAAGCACAGTGCCTGCCCTCCACATTGCGGGGAAGGCAATGGATCCTAAGAACACCATTAAATGCTGAATTGTAGAGAAATACCACCAAGTTAAAGTTTGAAAGAGTGGTTTACCCATGGAGGCTGGTGGCGTCAGAAAGGCTTCATTTGATGAGTTGGACGTTGACCTTGGCTTGAAGCCCAGGAGGAATTCAGGTCAGTGTAGGGTATCCCAGGAAGGAGGATACTCATGCAGGAAACCAAGTGTGAGAAGAAGCCACGCACAAGTGAGAAATGGTGAGAATTCTGCCCAACAGAAGCAGAGAATCCTGCCGGGGAGCGCTGCTAACAGAGGAAAGCACTTCACCCAAGCCAGACTCAGACACGCCTAGGGAGCTAGGTGATTATTTTAAGCTGGTTTATTTCAATACGGCAGTCCCGACTCAAACTTGATTGGGAAAATTCTTCAGAAAATTCTCCCTTGTGCCTTCCCCGTTGAATCACTACCTCTTACTTGTCTCCTCTCTTGAGCACATATTTCTGGAGCTTGCGAACAGATCCTAAGATAGAACTCTAAAGCACAACCCCACCCCTGTGGCTCATGGTTTCACTTTTATTTTGTTTTCATTCTACTATCATATGTAAGTCTTATTTCTAACTCCCATTTGATCTTGTGTTTTTTTACAAAACTTCTGCTACACAGGAAAGAATTTCCTTCTTTCCTCATTTATAATGTAACGAGGATTTAATTTTGGGTTCTCCAATGAAATATCACCATCCTCATCATCCCTTTTTTAATCCCTAGCTTCCATCTGTTGCACCTTAATTTAACTCTTTTGTTCGGCGTCTCTCTCTATCTCTTGGCCATTTGTTACAAGACTCCAGCCAGCATTTCCTGCTGCACTCAGTAATACCACAGTAATAGTTTTTCCATTGAAAAATACCACAAGTACGATATTTCCAATGGAAATACCACAAGAACAGTGTTTCCACTGAGCGTACCACAACGAGAGTGCTTTTGTGGTACCTAAATTCTGAGCTGAACTCGTAATGTTCATCTTGGATTCATTATAACTAGAGCCCCTACTTTCTGGAAAGCACCAAAACGGGGATGGAATTTTTATTTGTAGTTAAAGAAATACAATAAAAATAAAAATTGGATGATGCCAAGACAATTTTGCACTTGCTTTTGTGAGTAAAATATAAATAGATTAAGCAAGTGAAAGAATGAGGAAAAACTTCATAAAAATGTACAGAGGCTTAACAGCTGGAAAAGCAAGGATGTGTGTGTGTGTGTGTGTGTGTGTGTGTGTGTGTGTGTGTGTGTGTGTATGATAACATTTAAGGCAGCTCAGCAGCTGGGAAAGCAGCAACCTGTAAAAACACTTAACATTTATAGCCACTCAGTGGCTGGAAAACCAACTTCTCATAAAATCGATTTAACATTCTGGTCGCTGTTGAAGACATTTAATGCGTGCGTGTTTATATATCTCTGTTTACACTGTAGCCCCATGGATTTCAGTGGGTTTTAATAGTCATAACTTGGAAAAGACCACTTGAAACAGTTGAGGGTATATAATGTTTTGCATCATTTGACAATGACGATGTTTACCAACACATATAGATTGCTTTTAGACACTGGAGTAAGTGTACCTAGAGTCTGATTAATTACACTCTCTTTATTAACTTTTGCATTTGTACCATATCACCGATCTGCAGTGTCCTACTTTTGAAAGTCATTTTTTTAAATAAAATTTCCAGTTGGAATTATTCTCTTATTTTCCAGGCATTTAAGACTAAGCTTCTTAAATCCTGATCTGCCTGTAGTTTGGCAAACAAAATTATCTGTCAGGATAGCCCAGTTTTTTCCATTTCCCTTGTTATGTCTTAAATCAGTTGAGTTAAAGAGGGTAACATTTTGCTATTTTTTTCTTTCAGTTGTTTTTTTTTCTCTTGGTTAGTTCCACAAAATGAACTTGATGAGCAACTTGTTAAAGAGAATCCCATTTTTTAAAAATTTGGTGTGGGAGGGAGGAATGGAATTGAAAAAAGAAAGTGGAATTAAAAAAAATATCCTTGAAACTTTTAAAGTTAGTAATACTGGAGCAAAAGTTATATTGGAAAAGGCGCTAAAATTCTAAGGCACAGCCCATCACTTTATACATGTGTTACCTTGAAGATAAAGAAGTCACAATATCTTGAAACTTCAAGTTTCTACTTGTAAAATACAGATAATTGTACTTGCTTTACCTACTTCTCCTGAGAGCTTTGAGGCTCAAAGGATGTACTATGTGGCAATGTGTTTGGGTGATGTCAAAGCACTAGGCATAACATATTATCGTAACACAATAATAAAACTATAACTCTCATGAAAACTTCAGCCCATTAAAGGTAAAAACTTGGGACTTCTCTGGTGGCGCAGTGGTTAAGAATCCACCTACCAATGCAGGGGACACGGGTTCGAGCCCTGGTCCGGGAAGATCCCACATGCTGCAGAGCAGCTAAGCCCATGCGCCACAACTACTGAGCCTGCACTCTGGAACCCGCGAGGCACAACTACTGAGCCTGCGTGCCGCAACTACTGAGCCCACGTGCTGCAATGAAGACCCAACTCAGCCAAAAATTTTGAAAAAGTAAGAAGTAAAAGCTTAATCAAAATCACAAGGATGTATATGTTCCTAGGCTTCCATTAAGTGGACATTTTTACCTCTTCAGAAGATGAAAGTTAGAGAAACTAGAAAATCAATAGACAGGTCATACACATGATCATGACACCGTCCACTCTGAATCCATGAAGTTATTTTCATCTGTTTTCTCCTCTGATCATAGCCCACCTCTGAGCAGAGGCATTCAAGCGGACTAATTATTCTTAATCTGTACTTAAGGTTCGAATCCTTTTTCCTGCTGGAGAAAGGCTTTATGATTACTTGTAACAGAGTTTCCTCAAAGCAATGCAGCGGAGTAGGACCCTAGATTATTACGGCGACATTTCATTATAGCACAGCAATATGACATTCTCCTCCCCTTTCTCCTTCTTCTTTTTATTCTTTATATTCCAAGGACAGGATCTACACAGAAAAACTTACTGCAACCATCTCTTTCCTACAAGGCATGTTTACGGCTTGGAACCCAGATGATATTATTATGCTCAGTGTGATGGCCTCAGCTGAGGTCTCCCCCAACCCCCCGCCGCCAAAACGAATAGAAGCCCCTTAACAGACAAATAGAGATAAAGATTTGAAATGTCAGTTCTTAACAGTTCTCTAAATTTCTAGGCCACTGATCCATCCAGATTAAAAACAAATATTCATAACTAAGAGATGTTTGAAACCTGGAATGTCTAATTCCAGCCAGGAAGGCCCGGAGGTGTCCTTCCTTTTATTCATTTTATAATTGAGAATTAGCTTCAAGTGGTAGTAGAAATAAAACATGAAAAAGAAAATAAAGTTGTTAAATGTTAGCCATTTGAGAGAACTTTCTCCTTAGAAACCCTGCTCTCTTCTAACGGAGTGGAAATAAAAGCAAGATTTGGGGGAGGGATGTGACTGAACTTGTCTATCACTCCATAAAGATGCTTATTTTGTGCTCAGGAAGAGCATTACGTTTTGGACATTGTATTAAGAAAGGACCAAACAACAATATGTCCAAGTGGGAAGACATGGATATTTCAACCTCATAGAAAACCAAAGAAAAGAACTGTTTTTTAAAAAGTGTAAAAACTGAAGAGGCGTGAACGAATGCCACAAAAACTCTCAACTAATCCCTGGGTTCCAGGTCACCAGGCACGGTTTCCACAGGGGTCAAACCGCTGTCCTTCCCTCCCTCCCTGGAGATGTTCAAACAGTGCAGGGTAACCACAGACCCCAGTGCTGTGCAGTCATCCTTCCTGCGGGAAGTGGCAAGACTGCTGATAGTAAAGAGACTTTCCAAAGTTTGAAAGTTGTAAACACGATAAATCACGAGCTGCTATGGCAGAACCAGCAGGAGAAAATGGGAATGGGAGTGGACAGCTTAACTCGCCCTGACTCTTCCTCATTATACTGCTACTAAAGCCAAAGAGCTTCTTCGAGACCCGTGGACACATGAGGTATTGGACTAGTACACGTAGTGAGGCTTCCTGAATATAAGCATTATAACACAGCGTAATCTTGGAGGGACCCAATTTAAAGGTAGAGGATACTGTGGAAGATGGTTGTATCCTCTTACTGATACGTCTCTGACATCAGGGAACATAAAACTCTCATTAGGAAGAGGGTCTAAACAATCAATAGCTAATGAACGATAGTTAATCTGAGAGTCTACATCTCCAACTCAGGAGATTCAAGAAAATCTGAATGGTAAGTGAAGTCTGATTGAGCAAAGCAGGTGATTTACCCACTTCATGGGTGGCACTTAATTTATAAACATTGCTACTGCTGGCCAAAAATTTTAAAACCAGAGATAAAAGCGAAGAGATGAAAGAAACTGGCAGCCTAAGAACATATGAGGATAAGAAATAGCGAGAGGCTCCAGTGGAGATATAGTTGGATCCAGGAGGGGAAAAAAAACAACAAAACTAAAATGAAAGAAGAGGAGGGTACAGAGAGCAGAGGAGAAACTTCTGGAGAAAGATACTCTCTCTTTTTTTTTTTTTTTTTAGATACTCTCTCTTGGCAAGATGAATGGAAAATAAAACTGCAGAATGAAAGACTGCTTAAAAGAGCCGTCCCTAGTCTTCTGCCAGCACAGACTAATCTGTATCTCTGGAACTAGCAGAAAGGATGTCAGTGGAAAGCCATGTTACAGTCACCTTGTAACAAATATTTCACTGCACATGTGGCGTCAGGAGGGAACGGGACGAATTTAGCGTTCGTGGAGTGAAGAATGGCTTCAGGAACTCCAAACATCCCATCCCTGAGCTTCAACTTCAGAACATAGGCTCTTTCCTTCTAACTGCACATGGGAAATGAAGAGAACAGGGGCTGGGCTGTCAATTAAGGTTTAAAGTTGGCTCCACGGGAAGGGAACTAGCACCCATCCAGCTGTAAATGCTTCTTTAATGAAGTATGAAGGACCAAGCCTGACACCAAGAAAACTACTCCAGCAGAGAGTTCGAAGCTTTGAAAGACGGGGGAATAAGCTGCACCCGCTCCAGACTCGGCATTCACATTCTTGAATTTGCTTTGGTTGGTGTGAAGGGTGATCCGTTTATGCTTCTCTGCCCACATTGCTTTTCATGTCATTATGATGACTGTTCAACTGTAGATCCCTAGAAAGTAACTCTTCCTTCAGTCTTTCCTTCCTCCTTTCCTCTCTTTCTCCTGCTTTTCCCTAACGATTTCTTGTCAATTCAGCTGAGGGTACCAAAAAAGTACAGCCTATTGAATTTTCACAAAATGAACATACCCTGTAAGCATGACGTGCGTGAGATCACAAAGCAGAAAGTTCCTAACGTTGCAGAAGCTCTGAACGTCTCCCTCAAGTTGCTACCAAAGGTAAACAGAGTCATGACTCATGACAACATAGAGTAAATCTGCCTGTGTTTGAAATTTATATTATTAGATGCATACAGTCTATTCTCCTTTGTATTTGGCTCCTTGTGTCTGTAAGACGCACCCACAGTGTCGCATGAAGCAACAGATGACTCATGTTCATTCCCCATGGTATGGCTAGACCACGACTTTATGTATAGACTCTTCTATTAATAGAAATTATTGTACATGAATACAATATTGTACGTGTACAGGTGTGAATATGTGTATATACCTCTTTGGGGTGTATAGCCAGAGAAGTGGAATTGCTGATTTATAAGATATGATTATCTCAGCTTTAAAAACCATTCGATATCCTCTTTGTCGAGTTCCTGTGCAAACCTTTTCCCCATTTTTCTATTGATTTTCTGCCTTTCCACTCTCTTAATGGTTTATTTTGAATGAACAGAAGTTCTTATTTTAATATAGCTCAATTATCTGCTTTTTAAACCCTATATGGATAACTCGCTTTTCGTATCTTATTTAAGAAATCCTTGCCTACCCGACAATCATGAAAATCTTTTCTTATGTGTTATTCTAGAAGCTTGGTTTAGTTTTACATTCAGATCTACATGCCATCTGGAACCAACTTTGGTGTATGGTGTGAGGTAGGAGGTGGAATTAGCAACAACAGCAACCTCGCAGTTAATTAGCAGGACAGAGAACAGAGGCTATCTGGGACGTGACAACTATTTGCTCCAGGGAAGTCCTGCAAGCCACCTTCTCCAGGCAAATATTTTATTTATCTAGGAAAGTTATGTCTCTCCTGTCAGGACAGTAGATTTCTCACCTGACCAAGCGGTTCACTTACAAGAATCAGTTTACTTAACCTGGACTCATTTTAAGGCTCTCTCTGTCGCCAATCCTAAACTATTATGTCATGGAATTTTCTAATCTCATTCAGTTCCCAGCCTTGAAAGATTTTATCTTTACCCACTTTGGTCCAAATCCCAAAGCTCCAAATACCTTGCTTTGATTTTTGTCAAACGTAGACCTAACAAATTTAGTTTCCATAATCAACAGGTTTTGGGGTGGTCTTTTCAGGAGTTGACAGCAGACAGAGGAAAGGTGTGTTTGGGTCCTTAGAGATACCAAACTGACTTAGTTCCATTTACTGAAAAGAACACCTTTTCTGTATGCTATTGCATCTCACCTTTGTTAAAAATCAAGTAACCATACATGTGTTTTCTTTTTTCATGCTTTCTAGTCTGTTCTATTTGTCTACTTTATGCCAATACCACACCTTCATAAATACTACAGCTTTAAAATGTCTTATTACCTAGGATTCTGCATCCCCAAACTTGGTTGTCTTTTGAGCTTTTCTTGGCTAATTTTGGCCCTTTGTATTTACAAATAAGTTCTGGAATCAGTTTGACAGTCTCCAGAAACACTTCCAAGGATCTATTCAGTCCATTGATCAGTTTGGGATAAATGTAATCTATAAACTACTGGATCTAATAAATGCATGTATATTTATATTTGTCTTTATTTCTCTCACTAATGCTTTACAGTTTTCTTTGTATTTTGTACACCTATCATTAGATTTATTCCTAAGTATTTTACATGTTTTGATTAAATTACAAATGGTATCTTTTTGCTCTATCTTCTGTTTGTTGTATTCAGAGATCTTGCTAAAATGGCTCATTAAAGCAAATTGCTTATCTGTTATGGATTATCTACTTATGCAATCACGTCATCTGTGAATAAAGATCATTTTATTTCTTTCCAAACTCTGCATGTGTGTAAATACTTTTTGCTAGCAGAGCAGCATTTTCCCTTACTGCAATATATCTGGTTTATGTGTTTTGGGTGGTCTTTTGTGGAGCTGACAGCTGACAGAAGCAAGATTTATCTAACTCCTTTGAATTCCAATAGCTAATTAGTCCTGGGATTGGAAGCAGAAGACCTGAACTCAAGTCTGTTATAATTTTCAAAAGGGTAGAATTATGACTTTCATACAAATATACAATAAATACATGTACATTTAAAAGATTTAAGTCATTAATTAGGAAAGCTGTTAGATGTTAAAATCAGTTCAAGGGCTTCCCTGGTGGCACAGTGGTTAAGAATCTGCCTGCCAATGCAGGGGACACGGGTTCGAGCCCTGGTCCAAGAAGATCCCACACATCACGGAGCAACCAAGTCCGTGCGCCACAACTACTGAGCCTGCGCTCTAGAGCCTGTGAGCCACAACTACTGAGCCCACAAACCACAACTACTGAAGCCTGCGTGCCTAGAGCCCGTGCTCTGCACAGGGAACAAGAGAAACCACTGCAATGAGAAGCCCGCGCACCACAACGAACGGTAGCCCCTGCTGGCTGCAACTAGAGAAAGCCCGCGTGCAGCAACAGAGACCTAATGCAGCCAAAAATAAATACATAAAATAAATAAAAAATTAAAATAAATAAAATAAAATCAGTTCAAAAGAAAAATCTGAATACAGATACAAATACAGGCGTTCAGGATTGCTGAAGTAAATTTGCTAGTAGATGCAAATGGGTCAGAATCCACCAGGAATAAAATGTAGTATTTGAATCATCTTTTCCATAGGGTGGAAATCAATTGCAAAATCACCAGACAACATTAGCTTGCATCCCATCAGACAAGAATCATTTATGTTCCACTCTGTCTTTTACAACTTACAGAATTGTAAAATGGCTCAATCAATAAAAGGTTCAGATTCCTTTAAAAAGAAACCCAACATTTTATTGAAAGGACACCCAATAATCAGATGTCCATTTTCACATGTTTATCTTTGTTCCCCACAAACCTACAGAATATGTGATTTAGGCATGTAAATTAACATCCTTAAATATCAACTCTTCCGTTTGTAAAGTGAGAATAATAGTTCTTATCTTATGAAGTATTATGAGGATTAGGTGAAATGATGGTTATGAATACATTTGAATACTATAAAGATCTGTAAATGTAGATTTATTTAAATCTATCAGAATACTTATAAGAAAATACTCATTTTAAGAGGCACCAGTTCAAACTTGTTCCAGTTCTTAGCTATATTCCACATATTCCTCATTATGACTTTCTCAAGTTTACCATAATTCTCCATTCCCAGGGTCTGGGCTTGAATTTTCTGTTCAAAGTCTCTTCAAGAATCCAGAATAAATGCTTGCAATTTGTGTTCTCTCTGTCCACACATAAGGACCTTTGAATAATAAACTAAGCATACTGCTTAAGAAGTAAGGCATGAATTGGTGCAAACACTGTGGAGAACAGTATAAAGATTCCTTAAGCAAAGCAAACATAGAGTTACCATATGATACCACAATCCCACTCCTGGGCATGTATCTGAAGAAAACTCTGATTCAAAAAGATACATGCACAAAACAAACAAACCAAACCAAACCAAAACAAAACAAAAGATACATGCATCCCAATCTTTATAGCAGCTCTATTTACAATAGCCAAGACACGGAAGCAACCTAAATGTCCATCAAAAGATGAACGGATAAAGAGTACATATATATGTATCATATATAATGGAATATATATTTATATAATGGGATAAATAATGGAATATTATTTAGCCATAAAAACGAATGGAATATTGCCATTTGCAGCTACATGGATAGACTTAGAAATTATCATACTAAGTGAAGTAAGTCAGATATTATACAACTTATAGGTGGAATCTAAAAAATAACATAAATGAATCTATTTACACAACAGAAGCAGACTAACAGACTTAGAAAACAAACTTATGGTTATCAAAGGGGAAAGGGGGGGTGGGTAAATTAAGAGTATGGGATTAATAGATACACACTACTATATATAAAATCGATAAGCAACAAGGATTTACTGTATAGCACAGGGAACTATTTCAATATCTTGTAATAACCTACAATGGAAAATAATCTGAAAAAATAATAATATGAACATATGTAACTGAATCACTTTGCTGTACACCTGGAACTAACACAGTATTGTAAATCTAAATTTACAAATAAGTAAATACACTTCAATTAAAAAAACATAAGGCACAAGTAATGGGATTAATGTATCTTACGAAGTGACTATGACTTCTTAGTCGTTGTGCTAGGTTTCCTATACACTCTATTTAATATAATTCAACACTTACAATAGCCCTGTAAAATATTATCCTCAAGGAGAAACCAAAGATCAGAAAGTTTAAGTACTTGTTCTAAAATAGTGAATAGTAGATTTGGGTTATAGATCCAGTCTACACAATTTCAAAGTCCATTTTATTTCTCTATACTTTGTACAAAGAAGCTAAAGGAAGGTGAGCTGGGAAACAAGGTCTCTCCCTAAATTAACTTCTAACTTCTATGTCCTTAGAATAAAGACACATACTAATTGGCAGCCTATTCACTATAGGTAGACTATGACCTTAAATTGGCAAAAGGAGACCTAGTAGAAGTAGGACCTGCAGGATGTGACTTTCTTTGCCTTCTCATTGCCAGGAATGCAGTTGATTCTTAATAAATAGATCTCTGATGTAATTGGTAAGCTCAAAAAATATGCTTCTAATAATCACTAGCTAACACACTGATCGCCAATTTATTCTGTTGGTTTAAATAAGATTTTCTTTTCTAATATATATTAGCCAGAGAAGATCGCAGTATTTTATTTGAACTCTGATCTTTTTACCAGGATATTTCTCTTGTAATTCTTTATGATAATAGTTCTGCTACTTTGGATTACAAATGTTTACATTGACACTGTAATGAATCCTGAAAAACGGTTTTATAGATAGACGTGTAGATATACATGTATATACAGAAATGGATGTAGGTATACAGATATACGGGATGTCTATCTATCTATCTCTATATGATTCATATAGATATGATTACATATTCTCTCCAGAATGCCTCCAGTTTCTTTGGTATCTTCCCGGACTGCGGCATGATCCCGTGTCCCCTGCAACGGCAGGCAGACTCTCAACCACTGCACCACCAGGGAAGCCCCAACTTCTGTCATTTTTTTATGAGGATTCTAGAAGTTAAGAATTTTACTTTTATTGCCATTTTGCAGAAGAGGAAAAAAGTAAATATAAACTAACTTCTCCAAGTTGACTAAATTAGTTTCCAAATGAGGAATAGAAGGAAGCTGGTGGACTGACATTGTTTCCAGTATTTAATTGTGCTAAAACTTTATAATAACTGTGAAAGGGTCATAGACTATGATCCTAAAAGAAACCTTAAAAACCGTACGTATTTCTTCACAGCGAGTGTGCCTGCAGGCCACAGGAGCCACCCAATCTGAATGTTAAGCATTTTCCAAATGACTGGATATATCTCAGAGGGTGTAAATCTTAACTGACAAAATTCCCTCCCCCGCCCCCCACACACTCTCACACACATACACGGCCAAATAACAGACGAGGCAGAGGTCTTCTAGAAGGACGAGAACATGGGCGTGTAAAAGCTAGGTAAGGGAAAACGGTTCTTAATCCCAGCTGCATGTTAGAATAACTTGGAAGAGCTTGTTAAATGACCAGCCCATTTCCAGAAATTCCAGTTCAGTTGCTCTATTACCAGTGTTAATTTTAAAAGCTCCCTGGTGACTCTCAGGTGCAACCAGGACTGAGACGCACTTGCTACAGGGATTTTAACAAAAGCCAGAAGGGATGAATAATTTTGAATGAGACACAAAATGATATCCCACAAATTATCTCCCAGTTTCCCAAGGGACCTGGTACCAGTTTTCTATAGAGAGGGCAGCTATGAGGAACTAAAAGAGTTGAGGAAAGACCTGGGTCTCTTAGGATGTTATAAGAGAGTGAAAGGGCAAGATGATGCTACTATACAGATGTAAGCTGTTATACAGGGGATGGATAAACAACAAGGACCTACCGTACAGCAGAAAACTATAGTCAGTATTCTGTGATAAACCATAACAGAAAAGAATATGAAGAAAATATATATAACTGAATCACTTTGTTGTACAGCAGAAATTAACACGACATTGTGAACCAACTCTATTTCAATTAAAAAAAAAAAGATGATGCTACTCTAGGTCCTAGGAATAGAGTAGAACACAAATAAGAAGTTCTTTTTCCAAATTTCATTGTGGTGAATCAAAGTTGATGTGCAAGAGTTCAAACCAAACAGGAGTTGCAGGCACATTGATACTGGGACCAGCTTGTTGAAGGTCAAGGGCAGGATGGGATAAATAATTTTCAGGATCTAGTGCACAATAAAAAGGAGGGACCACTGTTTAAAAAAATGACGAAGAATTCCAGACATCAACAACAGAGCCTTAAATCAAGCAGGAGGATTTTTTTAAGGGGAGAAACCGGTGACCCGTGAAGCTGGTCCTGAACAGGATGACGGAGGAAGGGTTCCCTTGAGAGAATCTGAAAGATGGTCGTACCGCGGGTGCACACTGGAAAGTCCTCGGAAGGGAAGAGGGGAATTGAGAGCAGTTGAGATTCCAGTCATCTTGATGTTGTGAACTTTGTTAAAGAAAATGTTTTGCACTTTTTAAGTAGCTTTAATTTTTATTTTTAGCTTTAATTTTTAAAATTATATCCCAGTGTCACGCAGTAAAGTTCATTTGGAGTGTACAGTTCAGCTTTCACCATCAAACATAGTATTAAGCGTAATATGGGAAAGATACTTTTTCTAGGTGAAGAATTCTGGATTGACAGGTGTGTCTGTCTTTGCATGTCAGGACTTTAAAGATGTCAATTCATTACCTTCTACCTTTCATGCTTTCTGATGAGAAGTGTACTTTAATTCTTATGTTTCTTTCTCTGTAATGTCTCATTTTCTCCGAATGTCTTCAATTTTTTTCCCTTTATATTTAGTTTTCTGCAGTTTGGATATGATATGCCTAGATGTGTCTATGTCTCTCTCTCTTTAAATTTATTCTGCTTGATGTTCTCTGAGTTTCATGCATCTACGTTTTGCTGCCTTTTGTTATTTTGGAAAATTCTCAGCCTTTTCATCTTCACTTATTTTTCATCCCCGCTTTCTCTGTCCTTTCCTTCTGTGATTTCAATTATGTGTATTTTTCATCACTTGGTATCATTGAATGGCTCTTCCATACTCTATTCCGCTTTCTCCTATTTATTTATGTAATCTTATATAATCTATCTTTTCTCTTTGTGTTTCAGCACTGGAAATTTCTACTGACCTATCTTCAGGCTCACTAATTCTTTCCTTGACTAGGTCAGGTCCAACGGTTAACCTGCCTGTATTGGGTTGAATAGATACCCCCCAACCACACAATATTCATGTCCTTCCCAGAACTTCAGATGGTAAACTTATTTGGAAATAGTTAAGATGAGGTCACACTGAGGTAAGTTGGACCTTTAATCCAGGATGACTGGTGTACTTATAAATAAGAGGTGAAGAGACAGACCCGCAAAGAGAAGACAATGCCATCTGAAGACACAGAAGACACACAGGAAGAATGCCATGTGACAACAGAGGAAGAGATTGAAGTTATCCTTCCACATGTCAAAGAACACCCGCAACCACCAGAAACTAGGAGATAGCCATGGAACAGATCTTCCCTCTGAGCACCCTCGGAAGGGACCAACCCTGTGGACACCTTAACTTTGGACTTCCGGCCTATAAAACTAGGAAAGAATAAATTTCCGATGTTTTAAGCGCCCAATTTCTGGTATTTTGTTACAATAGCTCTACGAAACTAATACACTGTCAAAGACATTTTTCTTATATGTGGCATCTAAAATATGGCACAAATGAACCTATCTGTGAAACAGAAACAGAATCCCGTACATCGAGAACAGACTTGCGGTTGCCAAGGGGGAGTGGGGTGGGAGAGGGTTGGATTGGGAGTTTGGGGTTAGCAGATGCAAACTGGTATATACAGAATGGATAAACAACAAGGTCCTACTGTAGAGCATAGGGAATTATATTCAATATTCTGTAATAAACCACAGTGGAAAAGAATATAAAAAAGAATGTATATAGATGCATAACTGAGTCATTCTGCTGTACAGCAGGAATTAACACAACACTGTAATTCAACTATACTTCAATCAAAGATAAATTTTTAAAGAGTCATTTTTGTCACTGTGTTATATCTAGTATTTCTGTTTGATTCTTTTAGTTTCCATCTCTTTGCCGAAATTATCCATCTAATCTGGCATTTATCCTCTTTTTTCATAACCTTTCACAGTGCTATTAAATTGCCTTGATAAGTTCCAACATCTGTGTCATATCTGAGTCTGGTTCTGTTAATTGTGCTGTGTCTTGGCAGTGTGTTATGTGGGTTTTGTTTGTTTGTTTGTTTTCTAGTATGTCTTGTAATTTTTTCCTGAAAGCCACACATTCTGTGTAGGGCAGCAAAGACTGAGGTAAATAGATTTTTATGCGTGGAAATGGGCTCGTGTTTCCTTCTGCTGAGTCTTTAGTCTGGGGTTGGAATCAGTCTAGGGCAAGAGTCAGTCGAACTGGGTTTGGGGTTTGTTGTTGCCATGGTTACCCGGAGTGTACCACAAGCTTCAGCTTCCTCTAGTGTTTAGGGTGGTGACGGGTCTGCCAGAGGGTTTTCCTCATCCTCAATTTCTGTTCCACTCCCAGCTTTAAGTCTCCTCTGTACACTGTGTGTCAGGAGGGTCTTTCTCCTGCAGTTTTCCACTGCATTGTTACTCAATGCTGATGTGACTGTTTGGGGTGGGAAGCAACATCCTTGTTATTCTGGATAAACCTCAGGCTTAGACAAGCACCATGATCCTAGGCCTTGGGGATCTGGCCTGCTGTGCTCCTGCCCCATCCCCAGCTCTTGTTCCCAGTCTATATTCCTGTCTCCCTCGCAGGCTTACAGGATATGTGCTGTTGTTGTTCCTGTCCCCCAGCTGTAATGAGTTTTAACCAGTGACCTAACATCTAGGAAGCTCCTTACCCATCCTGCCTCCCAGGCTGTAAGGCTCTTACTGTGTAGGTGAAATTGGGGCTCATGCTTCTCCCACAGTGACCACTACCGTCCCACCCTCCACAGCCCTGAACAGTTAGGGATGCTTTCTCAGGACCCTCATCCATCTTTTTTTGAGCATCCAGGGAAGTCCAGAGCCTGCCAGTAGGTGTAAACTATTCCCATATTGGCAGCCCACAAGGCCTCCACACTCTCTCCAGCCCCTACCTGCCCCCTCCCAATGCACAAACAATTCTAGCTGAATTCTTTCACCCGTGTCTCTGGTTATATTTGCCCCAGGTAGGCAAGTGCCAGAACCACTGCTCTCTCTTCAGGTGTCCATCTCTCCCTAGATTCTGGGCTAGCTCACTGCTCGGAAACCTCAGCTCTCCGATGAGTCTGTGACAAATCATGACCTCAGTTTGCCCAACACCTTTTGTGGTCCCAAGGTTGGGACTGCCCTGGTGGCGTGGTGGTTAAGAATCTGCCTGCCAATGCAGGGGGCACGGGTTCGAGCCCTGGTCTGGGAAGATCCCACATGCCAAGGGGCAACTAAGCCCGTGAGCCATAACTCCTGAGCCTGCGCTCTAGAGCCCGTGTGCCACAACTACCAAGCCTGTGCTCTAGAGCCCGTGAACCACAACTACTGAAGCCCGCGTGCCTAGAGCCCGTGCTCCGCAACAAGAGGAGCCCCCGCTCACTACAACTAGAGAAAGCCCGTGCGCAGGAACGAAGACCCAAAGCAGCCAAAAATAAATAAATAAATTTATATCCAAACAAAAGAATGAAAAGATCATGTAGTCTTGCAGCTTGCCTCTGTCTGCTCCTCATTTTAACTCCACCTGTGGCAGGTGTTCTTTTGGGTAACTCTGCCCCGAAGTTTTCTGATCACCTTTGGTGGAACAGACCCTGACTTGTGTGGCCAGGTTGCCTGACACACAAGCACTCACAGCTCAAGCTCCGAAGGACTTTCATAGCAACACTTATGTAACACTGCCTGTGACCTTGCCAGAAACCCTGAGAGTTCCCAGCGGGAAGCAGCCTCCAGGATCACCTGACACAGCGGGAAGCAGCCTCCAGGATCACCTGACACAGCGGGGAGCAGCCTCCAGGGTCACCTGACACAGCGGGGAGCAGCCTCCAGGATCACCTGACACAGCGGGGAGCAGCCTCCAGGATCACCTGACACAGCGGGGAGCAGCCTCCAGGATCACCTGATACAGCGGGGAGCAGCCTCCAGGATCACCTGACACAGCGGGAAGCAGCCTCCAGGACACAGTTGCCCATTTCTCAGCTCAGGATATTCAGGAAGACCAAGTGACTTGCTTCACAAAGTGGAAGCAAAACAAGAGCTCTTCCCAGATCCTTTGACGTACTTACCTCCCCTGTAATCTATTTGTACGTCTATTCATTTCTAAAAAAAACAGTTATTAAATGCTACTTCACGATGGGCCCTCTTCCAGCCACTCATGTGAAATGCAGAGCAAGACAGGTGTAGCCTGTGCCTTCCTGGCGGTGCATCCTGCTGACTTCAGCAAAATGCCCAGTGTCAGTTTCTCCAGTCAGTCACGACGGACATGCAGGGGGACCAGGAAGCAGAGAAGTCTTAGGGCCACTGAGACCACGGACGAGAACCCAGTCCTGGAACTGCTGCCTCTCGTTGATACGCACTGCCCCCACTGCAGAACACTTAGCTTCTAAAACTTAGTTCCTCTCACTTGTGATTCTAACCTTGGATCAAATCCCCCTTTTAACAGAGTCTCTGAAAACCATGTAAAACTACTCAGCAGTCCTTGAACCCTCACACCCGGTTATGAACTTATTCAGGAAAAGGTCTACCTTGCCCCAGGCACAAACAGTCATGAAAACAGATAAGAGCATCTTCTCCAGCGATGGAGAAGCACCTCCATTTTCATGGTGGTTCTCAGTGGGGGCAGTTCTGCCTCCCAGGAACCGTGTAGCCATGTCTGGAGACGACTGGGAAGGGGTGCTCCTGGCATCAAGTGGGCAGAGGCCAGGGCTGCCGCTCACCACCCTGCAGTGCACAGCACAGCCCTCCTCTAACACCAGCAACACAGAGCCCCAAATGTCAACCCCAAATGCCAACTGTGTCCAGGTTGAGAAACTCTTACCTAAAGCTCTGGTCGCCTCACACACAAGTAACCATAACCCATGAAGCTCCACGGCCCTTCAGATCCATTCAGGATAAATTAGTATAACTGCTTTAAGTAGACTCAAATCCAGACCCTTTAGCAGATTCCAAATCACTTCGCTTGGTCCAGTTTCGTCCCTAATGAGAACTACAGGATGTTATTCCACACACATAAATGCTCATATAAAAGAAGGAATCTCAATCACCAATACAGGGTGTACGCACCACCCCTGGATTTCCTGGTAGTCTTCAAAACCACATGAAACTGCTATTAACATTAGCTGCATTTTCTGTTACCCTTAATGATAAATAAATCATAGGTTTAAAAGCCTATCAAAATACAAGAAAGATATACTTTCCCCACAAACCTGGAAGAGACTGCACAAGAAACTAGAAATGTCAACATCGTGAAAAATACAGTAATCCCGTTTTAAAATAGAATACTACCAACCCCAATTCTGAACTAAACCTATCCAAGATGTGATAGACTAAGGTCTATCTATCATCATAAATATCATCAGTTCACCTCTTGAACTACTCAAAACTTGTATTCCCTAGTTGACAAAAACGGAATTGCTGATGCCAAGGGAATTCAAGGACTAAAGATCAGTTCTCTTAACACAACTGCTAAGGCAGTAAACAATCATGTATCACATACACAGCTCACACAATAAAAAAGCCTGATGTGCATAAGCAACCTTCCTTACTGAATTCTCGTCATGTGCTTCTTCGTGGTCTGCACAACCGAGATTCACAACCTTGAAAGGCAGGTCTTATTTTCTCCAGGTTAAGATTTTTTCTTTCTTTCTTTCTTTTTCTTTTGCAGTACGCGGGCCTCTCACCGCCGTGGCCTCTCCCATCGCGGAGCACAGGCTCCGGACGCGCAGGCTCGGCGGCCATGGCTCATGGGCCCAGCTGCTCCGCGGCATGTGGGATCCTCCCGGACCGGGGCACGAACCCGCGTCCCCTGCATCGGCACGTGGACTCCCAACCACTGCGCCACCAGGGAAGCCCCAGGTTAAGATTTTTTCAAAAGCCTCCAGCAGGAAGACAACATGCCACAGGTCACACGGAAGGAAAATCGACTCCAGGTAGATTTAGACCCAAGTCCCATACCGTTTCTCCCACGGCCCTCTCTGCAGGTGGTCTTGGCACCTGGCATCAGTACTTCACGGAAGGGTACTCATCTATTCACCCGCCCTCAGCTCCTCAGCTTGCTCTTCTATAGCCCATGCCCTCTGAGAGTCTGCGGGCTCAAGGAGCATAGGAAAATCAAAGTTTACCAGAGCCAAGTCCCTAATTAGTTCAGTAATATCAACTCACCTAACACGGCTTAATTTTGTTCACCTTCTTTAGAGTGGATGACACCACCAGACTGGGCATGACTAGCTGGACCAGTTCCACTTAGTCAGTGACCTAAAATTGCCTTTGATCAGAAGCAAACGTGGTTTGTGGAATGGACTGGTTTTAGATGCCAAAAAAACAATGATTTTTCTGGAGCTAGACAAACACTGGGAACGCTTACTAGCAACCACTAAGTTAGTGTATTTGATCTTCCACGCTTGACGTCAAGACAAGGTTTTTAAATATCCTAGTATTTGGCTAGCTCTCAACTTAGCATTAGAGATGTTTAGAGATAATTGTAGTTAATAATATTGACACATAAAAGGAAGGGGGTCACTTACAAGAAGAAAACAGGCAGATTTAAATAACAAACTAGTACAAAGAGCAGTAGTGCTCAACCCTGACACACAAGAGAAGCCTTGAAAAATGCAAATGCCGAGTCCCACTCCAGACCAACTGAGTCAGAATCCTGGGGGATGGAGGGAGCAGTTGCAGTTTTCAAACTTCCAGGGTTGGTTATTACGGACGGCAAGTGCTGAAAATGATGGCGGAGAGAGGGTTTGAGATAGGCGGTTCTGTGTGCAAACCTCAGCTCTGATATTACCAACTGCACACGCTGAGAAAACCCATAAATTCTCTGACTTGCCCTTTCCCCCGTGATGCAGCGTAAGTGGTCTTTGCCGCTCCGTGGTGCCTTAAGGATGAAGGCACGATACATCTGCCACGTAACACTGGGCCAGTGTCATCATTACTCTTAAGACTCACTCTGTCCATATTCTCTTAGAAGTAAAGGATTTAGTTCTAAAATGGGTAAACTGACCAGTCCTCAGAGGCCCTGAAACGACTCATCTTTGTTTCTTTCTATGATCTGGGTTGAAATCAAGTGACTTGCTATTGGAGCACAGAGGAGAAGGCTGCTGGTTCTGATTGCACCGAGGTGATCTGTGGGCCAGAGGCTGGAACTCTGGGCACCCCTCACCAGCATGAATGCAGAGTTTTGCTAGGATCCTGAACAGAACGGGCTTCTGTTAGCCACAGAATCAGAAGTAGGTAACAACTGCATCAAAACACCTATTCAAAGTGACTGCTAGTATCCAGAAAGGCTGCTAAGCACTTTGCAGTCCTTATTGCATTTGTACCTCACTTTGGCCCAATATCAGAGGTATAACCTCAACTTCACCAACAAAGAAATCGAAAGAAAACAGCGTGTCAAAAGTCTCCCGCTTAGTAAGTGGCATTTCCTGCATCTGAAGCCATGTTTACTTGATGCAAAATCCTGCTCTCAACCAGTGAATTTACTGTGCCCGGAATGAAGACAGAACACAACACGGAAAGGATGAAAGCGCCCCACGACTACCGTTGGATCTGCATCTTCCTAAGTTGGCGACTTCCTAGGTGAGCCAACTTACACATCTATGGCTCTAGAGAGGCATCAGCTGTCAGCTTTACGCAGGACAACCTTCTGGGATATAGACTAATACGCAGACTTCCAGGTCCTACCTGCCAGTGATTCAGAAACTGTAGGTCTGCGGTGGGGCCCCGAATCTGCCTTTTCAGCATTCATTCTAGGTTTCTCTAATACACATTATTTCTGTTCTGCTTCCTTTGAGAATTATGTTTCTATACGTTATCTATGGCTTTTATTTTATTGCTTTAAACCTATTGCCCTAAAACAGGAGGCTCTGGGCCAAAACAAACCAGCCACCTGTTTTTGCAAATAAAGTTTTATTAGCACACAGCCACCCCTGTGCATCATCTATGTCTGCTTTCATGACTGCAGAATCGAGTGTTTGCAACAGAGCCCGTGTGGCCACAACCAAAGCAGAAAACATTTACTGTCTGGCCCTTTACAGCTGAAGTTTGCCAACCCCTGTCCTAAAATGACTCTACTGCCAGACTTTGGCAAAAGTGTGGACCACGGATTAATTTAGAAATGCTTTTCTGTATCTAACATCGTCTGAGTTGTTCAGCTTCTGGGATTCAATGAGTGCATGAAAATGTATTTTATTCATGAAAAACGTATCACTCATGATGTCTTGAGCCACGCCTGCCAGACGAGTGCTTAAATAAATTACACTATCTCCTTTTCCTACCTTCTGATGAGCTGCAAATCCAAGGGCAAGAGAAACAGATTTTTCTCTAGCAGATGACCAAGAAAAGCAGGTGTTCTCCATCAAATCTGCAAGACAAATGGAGAAAAGCCTGAGGAATTCATTAAGAATCCTTCTCAACTTATTTACTTGGAAAAAAAAAAAGGTTAGGAAAGGCACAGGCTTTCCCTGTTGCCATATACTTAAAAAAATACCCAGATTGAGGGGAAGGGCCAATTTACATGGTGGAGGTAACTTCTTCCAGTTGCCATGACTCTGCCAGGAAAGTTAACCCACCTGTTCCGCCGCAACCCATCATTATGCAAAGGCAACAGCTGCCACACTAGGTCAAGCTCCTTTGGACCAGAGGGAAAAGGGGACAATCATCAAGCCAGAGAAGAGAAAAGGAGATGAGTAAGATCATAGTCAAGGGACCAGAGGGATGTAGTCTGGACCCGCAGCAGGAGGAGATGGCAAAGACGTGGATCAATAGGAACTCAGCGGTGATGCAAGAGGACCTTACACGGTACAGGCACACGAGCGGCGCTCAATGCTTGTTGAACGAATGTGCTTAGAAAAATAAAGCTGAATTGGGGGTTCCAAGGAGAAAAGCAACGCTAGGAGTTCAAAGAAGGGAAATAAAAACATTATTTTTTTACACATAATCATCCGGTATCATATGAATTATCTCTAAGTATTTTCCCACTAGGGAAAAATAAAAGCCCAAATTCCTCCCTTCAAGCTCCGTTTCCTGGAGGAGTTAAAAAGGCTTGACCAGGTCTAGACTACATTTTATGCTCATTCCTTTGCCAGCTCCTCTGGCATAAGTGGCAGGGTTCCAGGATCCGCTGTGGCTCTCCCCACCTTGGCTTGGTGCACGGCAGGTTTCACCATATGCTTCAACAGGAAGTATGTACTCTTTGTGGGATGCTACTTAGCTTATTTTTAAGAGCTGAGCTACATGCAGGTATTTGTGACTCTAGGTCCTATTTAGGGAAACAAAATCACTGCCAGTGCGAGTGCAGTGAACGTTTTAGCAACCAACGACGTGGCCTTGGGATGGAGACGGTCTGGGGGAGCGAGCGGACCAGGCTCATTCCTCAGCCCTGGGAAAGCCAGCAGCTGCTCTGGCAGGTCGCTCTGTCTGATGCTAAGAAATGGTCATCGCTAGCAGGAGTAGGGATCTGAGCTCCTACCTGGATCGCAAGAATGGCAGGGATTCTTAAACACTATCCTTCATACCAAGGGACTCACGGAGATTCTACTTTTGCTTCTATAGGTTAACCAGGAATCCCACAGGGTTTGTATTAGTTCAGGATTCTCCAGAACGACAGAATACCCTATGGGTAGGGTATGTGTATAATGCATATGTGTGTGTGTGTATATATATATTCCTGTACGTGTACAGGATTGTGCTTTACACACATCAATACACATCCTGTACACAGGCTCTAAGTACTCTAAGCCCAATTAACAATATATATTCCAACATACATATATAGGATATATGTATCCCATGTATGTGTGTTGTACATATAAAGAGATATATTACAAGGAACGACGCGGAACTGGCTCACACAATTATGCAGGCCGGTGAGTCCAAACTCTGCAGGGCTGATGTCCCAGGTCAGCCAGGATAGACCCAGGAAGAGCTGACGTCCCCGCGCTAAGGTCATCAGACAGGGAGAGCTATAGTTTGAAAGCCTCCAGGCAGAGAATTCTATCTCACTTGGAGGCAGGTCAGACTGCTGTTCCAGTCAGGCTTTCAGCTGGTTGGACGAGGCCCACCCACACCCCCACATGAGGAGGGCAATCTGCTTCACTTCATCCACAAAGGTAAATGTTAATCTCATCCAAAGAAAATAAACCCTCCCAGAAAACACCCCAAATAACATTGGACCAAATAGCTGAGCACTCCGTGGCCCAGTGAAGTTGACACGTACAATTGACCGTCACAGGGTTAATTCCAACGAGCTGCCAATTAAATATTCTAGGTCCAATGCAAAGTGTTCTCTAACGCAAACTGGTTGACCTTTGATGAAACTTTGATTTTTGCATTGTAGCCAATCTGCGTTTATGAAGCCACTCACACCATTAAATGATCTTTCTGGATATTTAGAAAATATCAAGGCTTGAAAAGGAGCTAGCCCATCCACATTCCATTAGGCACAGAACATTATAAATAGAACAGACAGACATTTTCAGATTCTTTTTCATCTTCTTTGTTGGTTTTCTTCTTAATCTTAGATAAAACAAAATTTGAATAATTCAGGGTTCCCCATACACTCTCTGGGCTCTCCTACCTGTATATTTTCATTCACTCTCTCCTCGAGGCTTTGAACACGTTACCCTACCAGCTCTGGATAGATTATTCATTTATTCACTCATTCAGGTTCCCTTCAAATACTCACTTCTCCATTAATATCTACTTGAACTCTCTCACTCAAAAAATCTTTGACTCATTTGAGAGGCCATATATTGTATTCCCAACTTTTGAATTCCACTTCCTTCTTTCTTTCCTTCCTTCCTTCCTTTCCTTTCTTTCTTCCTTCCTTTTTCTTTTTTTCGGATGTAGTTTCAATGTTCAGATGAGTCTGTAAAGCTCCTTAAAAACAGAGACAGTACACGGTTATCTTTTTCAAGGGCTAACATGAACCTAAGTACTCAGCGAATATTGAATGAATATGAATGAATACATGTGTGAGTGAGAACACGTAGTGAAATAATGTTTCTTGCTGAGCAGCTATTTTAGTAACACATCACAGTCCCCCCTGACTTTCCTTCCGTCATCTGACTTGCATATGGTCTTGAATCCTGGCAAGTTCTGGAAGGCATGCAGCCTGCTAGAGCCGGCAACTGCCTAATCTCACCTCCCCACCCTGGCCCCCCTTGTTTTTTCCAGCCTTGAAGTCACCATCAGAGAGGCCTGTTTTAGCATTTCCATATTTCTACATAAGAGATAGCAGATTTCACATTTGGTAAAATGAGCTCATATAAAATTCAGCTGTGTCTCTTGGATTAGGTTATTTTGACCTTCAAGATGTTCAGGCAGGCCCATCTTTGGGAACTAGCTAGGTTCAGCGCAGAGGAATGCAAATTATGAAATTATAAGGACACACCTATTTTTCTTTCTAGGTTTCTGGATGCGTGTTAAACTTTTAATTATCTGACATTTTATTTTAGGTCTTCTCGTACTGTTTTGAAAGCAAAGAGAAGACGCAAAATACCTTAATTCTTACAGAAAACCAAGCCACGCCCTCCATTAAATTCTGTTGGGTATTCAAATCCTAACTTCACCAGGTAATGAGTGAGATTATTCTTGGAGTGAAATGATGAAAA
This sequence comes from Neophocaena asiaeorientalis asiaeorientalis, assembly GCF_003031525.2. Lineage (NCBI taxonomy): Eukaryota > Metazoa > Chordata > Mammalia > Artiodactyla > Phocoenidae > Neophocaena > Neophocaena asiaeorientalis. Next base: position 2,746,530 of record NW_020174923.1, on the reverse strand, counting down.
TCAGCTCACTCAGACCTCTGGAACCTTTGAGCTAAATGAGAGAACACATCTTCCAATCAGACACATATATTGGCTATGACTGCAATTTGGGAGAAATTTTTCCAAGAACATCACAGGTTCTAGGTAGAGAGTGATGTTCATTGCGGGGGCTTTCACGTCATGCACCAAGGTAGCTCAAAACAGTGGGAAAAACATTAGCTTGACTCAGCAATCTCACATACATCTTTGTTTTAAAACGCTGAGGAGCTTAACACAAAATGAATCATTAGACCTAAATGTAAAACACAGAACTATACAACTTCTGGAAGAAAACAGGACAAAAAAAGAAATCTTTGAGACCTTAGATAGTTATGCAAAGATTTCTTAGATACAACACTAAAAGCATGATATATAATAGAACAAATTGGTAAAGGGACATCATTAAAATTTTTTTAAGTCAGCTGTTTGAAAGACATTGTTAAGAAAACAGAAAGACAAGGCACAGACTGGGAGAAAATCTACGCAAAACATATAGGGTAATACTGACAAAACGACGACACTGCTTCTCATCAGATACAAAGCTGGGCAGAAGATTAATGATACAGCAATTTTAAAGTGCTGGAGAATAAAAGAGTAGAAAACAAACCAACAAAAACCTCTGTCATCCTCACATAAACAAAACCTGTGAAAACTTCTCACCAGTCAACCTCACTACAAAAACACTTAAATGAGTTTATTCAGGCTCAAGGAGGATAATACCTGTGGAAAATCGGGCACTGGAAATAGTAAATATGTGGACAAATATTAAAAAGATATTTTATTTTTTTCTTCATTTCTTTAAAAGAAAATTGACTGTTATAAAGCAAAAAGAGTAGCATACTACTGTGGGATTTATACCATAGTAAATAAAGTAAAACCATTAAGTAAATAAGTAAATAAGAAGCAAATTAATGATGACGGTAGTTGAGTGCACAGAAGTGAGGTAAATGGCAATACACAGTGAAGTGGTAATAATTCATAAGAGATCAGGATTAATTAATTATGCATACTGAGGTTCTGACACCAAACATGAGGAAAAAAAGAGAGAGAGAGAGAGAGAGAGGGAGGGAGGAAGGAAGGAAGGGAGGAAGAGAGAGAAAAGACGACAAAGAAAGAAAGAAAGAAAGAAGAGGGAAAAGGAGCTACAAAATTTTAAAGCAAATATAGTAGAGCTAACGATCCAACAGAGGAGAGAAAATGCAAGACCAGAAACACGTGTTGAATCCAAACACAGACCACTAGCCCTTCCACTTATAACTGTTCTTAGAATTAGAAATATTTCATGCAACTGGAATTTATACTCGGCTCATCAAAAAATATTGATTGATTGGCAATTTGTTAGCCACGACGTCTTTAAAACCCTTTGAATATTCTGAGGTCCAAAAGACAACGTTTTACTATCTCTTTATGAAATCCAAGTTCTGAAAGATGCAAGCAGAGCTCCAACTTTATCCTTCATGTCTTAGGAAATGAAAGTGACTAGATGAACAAGCAAACCTTCAACAGACCTACTACTGACACATCTCAGTGAAATATATCTCATCGAGATTTTACCCTCCTCCCATCTAGTTTTAGGGGGAAAAAGTAAGGTTTTGATTATTTCTCCTTAAGTTGCTCTTTGGGAAGTCATCAGCATCTCATTCCCAGAAAAATGAATAAAATATATCCAGCTCTTGGTATTTTTTTCTAAAATAAATTGAATTGTGGCTTATTTGATTTACAAAATTTTTAAAGGAAAAAAAGAGACAAATATACTGTAGTTACAAAACTAGTTTTTAAAAGATTGGAGGCAAATAGCCTCAGAATAACCCTGAACATTCCTTTGATGATACATTCTCCAAGAAAATTTTTTAAAAGTAAATAATTGTGTATGTATTTGGTTAGTGCAAAAGCTGATTGTCTTTTCAGACAACCTTCTTGATGTGGTTGGAAATTGTAACAAGTTTGGAAAGCAACTGGACATTTTATAGCTTAGATACTCCCTCCTTTGCTTTCTCCTTTCAGAAATGGAATACTTTGCTGATAGAGAGAACAGCCAGAGGCATGAAACTCAACCGGGAAGAAGTATTATAAACTACAGGTAGCCTGTACCCTTCCGAATGATATCCCTTCATATGTGTTGGGCATTTCTTTCCCTGGCTCTTCACCCAACTTCCTTTGCAAGCCATAATAGAGTACAACCAAGAAAACGTTTCACAACATTTCTGAAGATGCCAGTGAGAGATATTGTATCTAGTTACTACTGTACTTTGATATTTGACTGAACCTGGAAAATTACGTTGGGCTGTTGGTGGTTTTTCCGTTTTGTTCTGGTACAAAATTACTTCTTTCCAAACGAGGTAGGAGGAGATGAGAGAAAAGGATATCCTATTAAGGCAGGAGTATTACTGCATTAAACGATCTTCAGGAAGGAAGGTCTAAAGTGCTTGTGGGGAAGTGAAAATCGCACCCGGTGCTGCTGAGGGGTTCGCAGAAAGCTCCACTTACTTACTGTCCCCGTTATGCACCAAACAAGAACCCATGGAAAATGTTCCACTTTGGCAAGAGGAGAATCAGTTTTGGTGACTGAACGGCCCAGGGCCTTGTCCAGTTTTTGGTACTACAACCAAGATGTACTGTGGATGTGTCTTTTTATGTCAGCAAGGCCTTTCTTTCCAGCGTTAGAGCAGATGTAACTGAGCCATGAAGCTTTTCAGGATTTCTCTTCGTCTCAGTCACGTCAATTCCATCACTGTTACCAAGAGTAACAGTGATGGAACTGGCATTCCCTCATCACCTCAGCGTGTGTCTGCCCTTCCATGACCAACCAAATCCACCTCTTCCCATCTTTTCACACCTGCCCCTACCTGGGTATTTTAAAAAGAAAATAACAGAATTTGGTTATCATCCCTCCCAAAGTACCCGGGGAATGAGAACATATCATTATTTTAAATTGTTCCATGGAGCTAAGTCTTCATCACATTGCATTTTTTAATTACTTGGATAACGGGGGGGAGGGTGGGAAATGCGGGGTTGCTCATCAACAGACATAACGTTTCAATTATGCAAGATGAATAAGTTCTAGAGATCACCGGTACGACGTCACACCTAGAGCTAATAATGCTGTATTCTACACTTAAAGTTTTGGCAAGTGGGTAGATCACATGTGTTCTTAACCACAACGAAACCAAATGAAAAAAAAAAAAAAAAGCCTACTTGAAAAACACTAAGATAATAATATAGTAACAATAACTCCCTTTTTGTGTACTACTTCATCCCAGAAAGTGAACCTACTCAACATATATTTGCTCTGTTTCTCCAATACTCCCCCTAATTTAAAGAGGGTTAAACAGAGTCTTAAAGAGCTTATTAAAGCAACTGACCCAACTCCGTACATAATTTGCAAAGCCTGGACTGGCCCCTCAGTCGGTGTGATTCCAAAGCCTGCTCTGAAGCTGAAATTTGATGCAGACACTCCAATCACCTTGATGTATCCTTACTCTTTTTAGAGACTAGCAGCCTGTTTAGATTAGGACAAAGTATCAAATGTCACGAGACAGAATTTCCATTTTATCCATGAAAAATCAAAGGATTTTTTAACTTAGGGTATTTCCCATCTTAATTGCATCTGATCCTGATTGCTCCTTCATTCTGTCTCCACTTCGTGTAAATATACCCATCCTGCACGGCAATGAAATCTTATTAATTCAGAGCCGGCTTGCTTGGAATTTGTGATAATTGGACTGAGAGAGGCTGGGCTTACATTAACTTTTCTGTTATCTAAGAAGAACGGATTTTTGAAGAAAGTGAATTCCATTAGAATGATTTCCTGGAGTTTAATCTACCTAAGGAAATATAGCAATTCTCCAGAACCCAGCAGCGACAATTTGCATATAAATGATTCGTTTTCAAATTATCTCTTATGAAGTGATCAAAGACAGCCCACAAAACATGGCGGCACTCAAACATTATTTCAAGTTACCCTACATGGTTCAAAGAACTTACAAAAGTAAGGGACTTCCCTGGTGGTCCAGTGGGTAAGACCCCGTGCTCCCAATCCAGGGGGCCCGAGACTAAGTAAGACCCAGCACAGCCAAAATAAATAATTAAAAAAAAAAGAACTCACAAAAGTAAAAATTTAAGAGACCACCTATCATAGTACAAGCTGTCCATTCCCCCAGTTATTTTCAAATAACTTTACAAGTTCACTTGTTTTATGTGCTGTTTTTTAAGTCATGTTTTGTGAATACCTTTGGGGTTGGCATGCCCGTAGCCCTTGAAGAAGCTGTACATTGCTCTACGAATTTTACTTGTTTTCATTTGTTCTAACCTGAGCTTTGGACTGAGAGACAAAGATACTCATCAGGGCTCTGCCTTTGATACAGTTGGGAGTTTGGGGCCAATGATTTTGTTTCTGAACCTATTTCCAGTAAAAGTAGATAAAATACCCAACTTACATATGATAGTGAAAGAGGAGATGATGTAAAGCAAAGGGGAGCATCTAACATTGTGCCTGGCACCAGAGTAACAGCGTGATGTGAGCGTTTACTTCCCTCCATCCTTTCCTTACACGCCTGCCACCCACCCTGGGCATCTATGTGCAGTAAAGGTGGTTTTAAAAGTGACCAAGGAGGGACTTCCCTGGCGGTCCAGTGGTAAAGACTTCCCCTTCTAGTGTAGGGGGTGCGGGTTCGATCCCTGGTCGGGGAGCTAAGATCCCACATGCCTCCCGGCCGCAAAACCAAAACAGAAGACAGAAGCAACACTGTAACAAATTCAATGAAGACTTTAAGAAACGGTCCACGTCCAAAAATCTTTTTAAAAAGAAGTGACCGCGGAGATGAGTGCAGACGACGCTGCCCATCTGATTCCATGCCCACCTGCTTCCCCCTTCCTCTCTGAATCCCCAGCCCTCACCCCTCTCCCCATCCCAAACCAATTCTCTAGAAAAGACTTCAGAAGACTCAGAAGGGTCTTAGAGTTTTAGACATATAGCATGTAAGACCAACATATAACAACTGAAAAATAATAATAAAAGCATTGAGGAGGGCCCGATAAAGCGGCCCCACTGTTCTCAAGCTCAGGCTCCACGTACCACTGAAAAATGAAGAAGAGGAAGAATGACACAAGGCCACTTCAGGAAGAGAACGATCCCCTTTGCTGCCTAGGACTTTGTGCTGTGACCAAACTGTGTCTTTCCTCTTGATCCTGGTCTGGTTATGATGTGAACAGGGGCACTCTCTGAACCAACAGATCCAAGGGCCACTTGGGCGGCAGCGGTTTTAAGCAAATACTTTCAGAATCTGGCAAGGGTTCTCAATGCCATTGTCATCAGGACGTGTTTCATAGTCACCAGAGTCATGATGAAGTTTGTGGACAAAGATGTAAACTTACAACTGTATCTGTGCTTTGCACTGGGGGACACACAGATCGTAACATGCGCTGGGATGAAATGAGAAGAGCATCTTCTCATGTCAGTTTGCACAGAAATATGCAGCTGACGCGAACACTCTGCTCCTCCCCAGGGCAACTCTGGCCAGGAGGAAGGAGAGAAGGGCTAGTGCGGCTAGCAATCTAATGCCTACAGGGATTCACTCACAGCAAGCCTTGCAGTCACCATGGCAACGCTGTGGTAAGAAGCATCATCACCAGCATCACCCCCCCCCCCCATTATCATCACGTCATCCTTGATCTACAGACAGGACGCTGAAAAGTTGGAGGTGGTGAGTGATTCACCTAGATCACAGAAGCCACAGGCTCATTTCTACACACGGCGTTGTGCAAACACCCCCAGTTCAAAGAAGGCAGCTGTGGCATTTGAACCCACTTCTGCCGCTTATCTGCATGTCTCTCACGACATCATTTTTTTTTTTCTGAAAAATAAGAGGAGTGAGATCATACATGTACGAGGTATAGAGCTGTGTCTGCTACAAAGTCGACACCCAGAGGAAGATCCTTTACGCTTACACTCCCTCCCACCAGCTGTCTTTTCTCTTCCAACTGACAGAAGAATCGGGAAACAAATAAGAATTGACAGCACGCCACAGTAATACTGCCAACTCCAGAAGTTTGGGGGAACCAGTCTTCCTCTTTAAAACACTTCAGGAAGAGAAAGAAAAGCGACTGTATAAGCAGCCCTGATTTTCCTGTCTGTTGCTGCACTTCTGAACTTCACCACTAAGATAAAGCCCGCCAGCCAGTGCAGTCTGAAACGGCTTTCTGATCTCTGATCCAGTACAAACACAGGAACTAAATTATATTTCCAACCAATCAGCCCAGGTCCTCTGAAAAGGAAAAGCATTTTCCTGGACTGACAGATGAACTTGAATCAGAAGAGAATGCTTTACGTTCACAGGTGGGCCAAGGAATTCACAAACCGCAAGACAGGGCAAAAGTCCCTACCCCCAGATTAACCCTGACTCTGTTCTCAAAGCGGGAAAGAAACACGGAGCGCGAGGATTTTAGAGTAATCTGGAGGCACCTTTCATAAAGGCCTGAGCACCTACAGAAACCTCTAAATAGAGCCATCGGGATCTCAAGAAACGTAATTCATCATAGCCATTTCTATCTGTAAAAAGCCCTCTCTGGAGGTCTGCCACAAAATCAGCATATTCACGTCACTTGGGAGCTATTAATCTAACGAAAAAATTCTAGCTATTAATCTAACACAGAATGACTTGGGAAAGGTACTGGGCAGAAAATATAAATGTCTCCAGACTAACGTGTGGGGTTGGGGGGGAAGGGGGAAGGAGGATTCTCACAGAATCTTTATGAGCTCAAATATCTGGCACATACAGAATTTTCCAACTTGGCCATCTACAGAGGAACCAAATCAGTAGGACCATTAGAACAAAAAGAACATGCTGCTTAGCTCTTTTTTTCATTTTGCAAACACCAAATGTTACATAATGATTGCAGTAAAATCTAGAAGTATAAATATTAAAAATGAAAACAAAATAAAATAAACGAATTCCATTAACGTAGAGATGCCAACTACTCACATCTTGGTGCATGTCTTTCCAGATAGTTTTATAAGCGTCAATATCTAGGTGTTGCTGTTTATTGCTATAGGTCACTGTATTTGTTTTACAAAAATGGAATCATAATACAGGGACTTTGTTTCTTACACCAGCGGCCCAAGACTATTGTAGAAAAGTTAGAAAACTTAAGTAAACAAAAAGGAAAATGTTTTAAGTCATCTACTTCTCCAATACTTGATATCTCTTTCCCCTGATGTTTTCGATGCACTTTTATACACTGAATACAAATTTCTTTTGTAAATGGCACGGTTGTATCGAAGATATTCTGTTACCTGATTTCCTCACGAACCCTGAACAATTTTCATGTCAAAAAATACGGGTATGCATCATTACTGTTACTAGTCTCCTTGTCCATCCTTATTTCTGGAAGAGACATTTCGGGTTCAGAAGGTATATAATTTACCCACTCCAAAGGATGGCAGGCGAGTAGCCATCTCCTCATAGCCTAGCCTATGTTGAACCTCACTGTTCATTTTTCATCACTGTCAGTTTCATGGAAGAACAATGCTATGTTTAGTGTTTATTAAATCGAATTCGCCTTGAAAAACGCCTGTGCTCATATGTTTAACTTTCAGAACTTGACTGTGTACCAGGCACTATTATAAGTAGTTATTAACTATTAATTTAATTCTCTTAACAACCTTATTAAATAGATGCTGTTACTATCACTCCCATTTCATAGATGGGAAAACTGAGGCACGAAGAGACATATTAACTTAGCTAGCAGCAAGAGAGCTGGCAGTGGACGCCAGAATTCAGACCAGGCAGCTGGGCTCTGGAATCCACTTCGGTATCGTGGCACTTGGGTCCTCTCCACATCCTTTTGTACGACCAAGGTCCCCACACAAATCTGCTTCTCTTATTGCCAGCGAAGCACTTTCTAAACACTCCCGGCAGACTTTCTCTTGTATGATAACAATAGCCCATGGCTGTAAGGCTGCAAGGGAGGCTTAGAAAATAAACAGGGAGCAAAAAGGATTCAGATGACTCTCACTGGCTGACAACAATGACTCACCCCCTGGGACTTGGCTCACCACCTGGGCGGCAGTAAAATGCAGGGTGCTGTTTGCAAACAAGAAGCAGGGGTGGCAGCGACAGCTGTCGAGCGAGCAGCTCAAGGGGTGTGCCGCCCAGGACCACGTGCCCAGTGTCAGCAGCTGCGAGCAGAGGTCTGTGACCCGGGCCACAGTGGCAGCAACCGTGGACCGAGATATGCCACACGTAGATGGGAGTCTCTAATCGAAGTAACAGTTCAAGAGGAACAGACCAGAGCTCTGTTTCCAGTTTCAAGACTGATGGAAGTGAGATGCGCCTTTCAGTATAAGCCAGTTCCCTTCTGCGTGTGTAAACGTCTCCGAGTGAAGGAACGGGATTCTCACAGGGTGTGGAGAGCCTGGGAAAGGGCGGACCAAGAGGCGCATCACACAGGGCTACGGCAGCCCACGGGTCAGGTATCACAGGTGGGGCGCTAAAGGCACCACTCAGGCAACCGGCCTTAAATGGTGTGCAAGGCTCAAGACGCAACCAAGAACCAGAACTTAGGGAGACAGCTCATGGATGACAATCAAAAGCCTTAAGCTGAGAAATCTAAAAACTGGCCAGAGCGCATGAGACACAGGCCAAAGTTCGGGATCTTTACTGGATAGGAGGAAAGTGAAGAAGACGATGCAGAGCAGGGACAGCATCTCAAGTTCAAATCCAGGTACACCGACACAGTAACGTACACCTGGAGCTCTGTCCTCCTGCCCCAGCCTGCCGAGGCTGCCTGCGTGGGCTCCTTTGGAGAGCAAACGGGCGCTGTGAGAAGAGCCTTCTCTCTCTGGTGACTCTTCACAGAGAGTGGCCATTGCACATACTTACTTGCTGAGGCTTCTGTAGTTAAAAAGCTGGGTGATTTATCCAGATGACTCAGCTTTTCAAAGCTGTGAGCTGGAAATCACTCCCGTGCTCCTTCCATCTGCATGCTCGCCAGCTCAGTCCTATATAAAACCTAATCACACAGACTACTTATTTGGTTATGCAAGTTGCAATTCCACGTTCAAAGGCCCCCAGCATTTTCTGCACTTTTAACTAGTATGACATTGGAGCCAAATAGATAAATGAAGGTGAGGTGCTGTTCCTCCAGGCGTCAAGTTGCTAAAGCTGTGAAGACACTGAAGAAATAAGGCATGTGGCAGGATCTCTGTCCGAGTCAGGACTCAATGAAGACCTCAAAAAGGCCCTCACATGCACACGTGCCCGCCCACCCAGATGCATATACACTTGCTGATTTAAGCCAGCAGAGAAGCTCGTCTTCTGAGTATCACCCACCCTTCCATACTTTACTCCCAACCTTTAAAGGATCAGAATATGTTTCTTATTGGAAAATGTAAAATAAATAAATAAATAAATAAATCCATAGAAATGGCCTCCATGATTGAAAACAGAAGCTGGCCATTAAGACATTCTCGTTGGAAAAAAAAAAAAAAACTAATGGAAAGTCAAATGAAATGGAACACCACCAGTTCATTTTATCAACTGCATGTCGAGAAACCACACCCAACACATTTTATCAAAGGAATGACAGACACGCTAGACTGTTAATTACCTACAGGTTTCTTTTCTAAATTTATATCCCTCGCGGGATGAAGGCTGAACAAGGAATACGCTGACAACAGCATGCGGGGGAGGAAGGTGGGTTCACGGGGACTTGGAAATCCATGGACCTCCGTTTCTCCATTTCTAAGTCATGGTTCAGCTGAGCCAGAAAACCACATGCCTACCTGGAGTGGGGCCGGTATCTTACTGGCAAGGTGACATTCCAACAATCAAAACACCTGATAGCATCTGCCCTGCACTTGGTCTTTTTTTTCATTGCTTTGTCACCAGCTTTTTAAAAGGTTGGGCAGGAAAAGAAGTCATGAAAATCCAGGTTAGTCTCACGCAGACACACGGCTTAACTTTTACTTTATTCTGTCTTTATTGCTTGAATACTAACCTTGATTTCAGAGAATCCGACAGTAAATATTCATAAAGTCATTGATTCATTTATCCTCCCTCTCTCTCTCTCTCTCTCTCTCTCCTAAATGCCCAGAGCTAAGCAGAATTTAAAACTCAAGACAGAACGGCAATGGAATTTTGAGGAAATTTCTTGTTCGTTGACAATGATATGGGACTATTTCTGACTGTACTTTTGCCAGCAGGAGCTGGCTGTGAATTTGGGAAAGAGTATGGCTGAAAGCTGACAAAAGGGAAGAGTATTTAGGTGGGTGAGTGTGTGTGTGTGTGTGTGTGTGTGTGTGAGTGTGTGTGTGTGGTGCAGGGCAGGGACAGGGAGGAAGTGATAGAAAATTTTTCTCACTCCCTGGGGATCCATCCTTACCGTTCCCTGGAATAACAGAGTCTAACAGAAGGTATTTAGCCTAAGGGAGAGGGGGGTTCCGTTCTGCAGAGGTCCCTTTATTCAGGATGCTTCCTGGGATTCCTGATTCATGGTCTGGAGCTGGTTTGGAGGGAACAAAATGTGAGAAAGTCTTTGAGACTATCTGGTAAAGGCAATCCTAAGAAAGTGTGAAATGTACATTTTATACAGAACCGCAGCGCACTTCGTGTTTTCTGCCTTCAGGGGGAGAGGGAAGATCCATCTAACTTTCCAAGTGCTTCAGTTCTGAGGCTGGGATACCGTGTCCGATCTTTTCTCCTTTCGAGCAGAGCCGTGGAAGCATCCCTCCACTTCTCCTGTGCCTGCCCTTCCCCTTGGAGGGGGCGGCCCTGTGTGCCGCGCTCTGTAGGAGCCGGGCTTGGAGGGGTGGCGCAGCGAGGGTGCAGCCAACAGCACAGCGGAACTTTGTGTCAACAGTGTCCCGCGCTGATGTGAATGAAATATAAATATTGCACAACGAGCCATTTAAAAAAAACCTTCCAAATATTACACTCCCACGTGACGGGTGGCAGAGTGGAAGGCACCCTTCCATCTCATCCCAGCAGAAGTTAATAGCGGCCCAGGAGCTGAAACACCAACCGTAGAAACACTTAATGTTTAGATCCACTCCGCGGTTGGAAAAAACAGCTTTTTTTTTTTAATGTTTAAGAGCTGCTCTAGCAAGTGGAAACAGCAACTCCTTGTAAACAAACCTAACGTGAAGCTACGTCTTGGTGGTGGAAAACCTAGCTTCACAAAGTCAGATTTCCGCGATTTTTTTCCAGCTCCTCGGAGACTTCAAAAGCAGCCACATTCTGTCAGTTGATGCAGCAAATAAACAGACGCGAATGAGAGCGCTTCCATATCGTATGTCAACTGCACGTGTGTCTGATAAAGTGCACGCAAACTCGGGAACCCCGCTCGCTGTGGAGAAAATCAGTTATGATGAAAAGCAAGCATGCTTTCAGCTCGGCAGCTGCTCCATAAGGGACATCGGTGACAGTGTTAAATGTGATGTGAACACTTTGAAGCTGTTTCCAGACGCATCTCTCTCTTTCCAGCTACCATCGTGGTACTAGTTACCTGTGCCCATTCTGAAGCACGGGGTCTGACTCTCCACTGAAAATCCATCCCATCAACCAGCTAGCCTGGGCAGTGCCACAGAGGCAGGCAAAGCCCACACAGAAAACCATACCCCCTTCCTCAGTGTCAGCCCTATTTCTCTGTGGAATAGAAACAAGTCAGGTTTATTCATTGGATGGCGCTGTCGGCGCCTCACCAAAAATCTCATTAGAGGGCTTCCCTGGTGGCGCAGTGGTTGAGAATCCGCCTGCCGATGCGGGGGACGCGGGTTCGTGCCCCGGTCCGGGAGGATCCCACATGCCACAGAGCAGCTGGGCCCGTGAGCCATGGCCGCTGAGCCTGCGCGTCCGGAGCCTGTGCTCCGCAACGGGAGAGGCCACAACAGTGAGAGGCCCGCGTACCGCAAAAACAAGAACAACAACAAAAAAAATCTCACTGGAAATCTACAACTAGAAAGTAATACACTTCCACTGTGCTAAAGAACTCCTCTTTAAGGGCAAACATCCATCTGTATCTTGTAGCAGAACTTCTCCTTGTGTCCGAGCTCCACTGCTTTCCCTCAGAGTAAACGAGCAGGTTACTTAACCACGCTGTGCTTCGGTTTCCCCACCTGTCAAATGCAATAATTATCCCCACTTAATGTAAATAATAAATGAGACGTATGAATCTGAAAAGCATTTGGCACTGTGGCTGACGGGTAGTAAAGTGCTCGATAAAAGGAGGACGTTGGTTTCCTACGAATTTACTTGAGCAGTGGTTTTTAGTAACTAAGCTCAACTCTCAAAGAACATGAGTACTTTGCTGGAAAAAGGTCACTGTTAGGACAGAGCTGGGGAGAAGTCAGCCTTGAGTTCTCCAGACAAGTGGTTTCTGTGCAGTGAATCCACCTGTGTGTTGGGGAAGTTGATCTTTAAGGGGTATGGGGAAAAAAATGTTAGAACCGCTATTCTGTTATTGATCTCAGCTTGAGTTTCCATTCTGTGTGTGATTTATAATGTATTAAAAAATGTTTCACATAGTATCACATGTATATAATATATAAATAAATAAAACAGATATTGGGTACTTTTTTTTTTTTTGCTGGGAATGAAATGTGTGGCGACAAGGGGCATCCAAATCATAGCCACATGTCTTTGGGATCTAGGAACATAAAAGTAAAGGAGGCGGCATTGACATGTAAGTTGTTGGGAGATGGTACTAGAGTCCGAAGAAAGAAGCAAGGTCAAAACAGACTCACTGGATATCCAAAGAAACCGTCATGTCCTGACCCAGAAGCCAGGGAACCCAAGCTCAGGGTCTGAGAAGTGATGCCTCCAGGATCCCCCAATGGCAGAAGTGTCCCGAATCTCATCCCACGGGGGTTTTCCATGACCTCGTTCTGTCTTTTTGTCATGTAACTGTTTTATAAACCAATCCTAGCACGGCAGTGGCTCAAACTTGCTCTCACATCACAGTCACCTCATAGGCTTGTCTAATCATTGTTGGGTCCTTCCCCAGGATTTCTGACTCAGCCCATCTGGGCTAGGGACAAAGAATTCGAATTTCTAAGGAGTCCCAGGGGATGCCATGATGCTGAAGCTGTGATCCGGAGGACCCCACTGCCATAATCAGTGGCTTCCAGTCGGGAGCTAACTTCCTATCGATGGCCACAGATCTCCGAAATTTAAATAATCCTGCTTTAATCGTACCAGACTAAATACAATTGTGGGAATAAGGAAAGTTTATTTCTGATGAGAAAGGGGGAAGAAAGAAGAAAGGGAACTCACAAGTACTGCATTTGTGCTGTGGGTGAGGACTTCATGCTAGAGATGCAACTGTGACCAATAAACGATGCAAATAAGTCCATTATATAAGATGTGGTGATGATAAATCCGAGGCAGAAAGATAAAGAAGGAAAGAAGAGCGGTGGAGGTGGGCTGTCGTTTGGATTCTGTGCTCGGGGACGGGCTCCCTGAGGAGATGCAGCAGGACATGAAGAAAGGAGGGAGTCACCTGCGTTCCAGGCAGAAGAAACACGTGCAAAGGTCCTGGGGCAGAAACTCACCCCATGTGCTTGAGGAAGGGGTGGGAGGCGGCTGTGGCCAAAGGAGGGTCAACAGGCCAGGGTACAGGGTGGAGTCACAGGGCTACGGGAGAAGGTGGTAGGGAGACCACGGGCAGCTCGAGCGTCGCTGTGAGAACTCTGGCTTCTACTCTAAGACGAGAAACCACGGAGAATGTCATGATCTGACTTACATATTAATAGCCTCCCTCGAGTCTCTGGGTTGAGACGGGACTCTAAGGCCCCAAGAGAGTGGTCAGGAGGCTACTGGCGTAGTACAGGGAAGCAAGGGCGGAGGCTTGGACGAGGTGCCCTGATAGAGGCGGCAGGTCAGCAGCTCCTGAATGGTTACTGACTACAGAGCCAGCAGGGTGCCGTCTGCACGGGGGTAAGAAAGAGGGGACTGAGCCCGGGGAAGCATGCAGTTGCCACGCCCTGGGGTAGGCCGAGACTCACACAGGGCCCAGCAAGTGCCACGCAGCAATAAACATGAAATAAATCAATCCCAGGTTGGTTGGCTGGTTTTTTGGCCGCACCGCGTGGCATGCAGGACCTCAGTTCCCCGACCAGGGATCGAACCTGCGCCCGCCCCCTGCATTGGAAGCACGGAGTCTTAACCACCAGACCGCCAGGGAAGTCCTTCCCCGTTTTAAAGAAAAAAGATCTGAAGCTCACAGACATCATCAATGTGCTGACAGAGTCAGGACGGAAAAGCAGGTTCGCCTGGCCTACAGGCCCATAATTCTCTACAGAGCCGTCTGGGATGTTTCCAAGAGAGTGAAACGTAGAAGAGGGACAGACAAACAGCCCCTCTGGTTTCCACTCTGAGTGCATCGTGAGTCTTCTTGCCCAGCCTGACGGAGGCTCTGTCCAAAGGTCGCAAACCAGGGACCCGCTGGCCTAATAAGGCTCGCTGCCATGTTTTGCTTGGCCCTCGAAGCTCTGGAAGAACAAGTCATGTCTGAGTGCCTTGAGGCTGGGTTGGTCCTCTCCAGCTCGGCCACACACACACCACCCCCTCTTCCGGAAAGCTGCGGCCTTCAGATCTTACCTGCTTGGCCCCTGAAGATGCTTGACTTTTCTACCAGCGATTCAAACCGACACGCTGATGGGAAGTTAGCCACGGGGCAGCGCAGGGCGCTAGAAAGAAGTCCACGGAATCAGACAGATGTGGGCTCACACCCGGCCTTGTCATTTGTGATCCGCGTGGGCCCAGCCACTTTACCTCTCTCTCTCCATCTGTCAAGCGGGGAGAACAGGGACCACTTTGAACTACTGCCGCGAGACCTCCACGTGACGTACGTACACAAGCAGTGAGCACCGCACACGCAGTCATGACTACAGGGTGGGTGTTGGCATGCTTTTCCTGTAAGGAGCCAGGCTGGTTAATATTTCAGGCTTTGCAGGCCACACAGTTTCTGTCCCAGCTACTCAGCTCTGCCATGGTAGCATGAGAGCAGCCTTAGAGAATGCGTAAATGAATACGCGGCATAAAGAAAGTCTCAGTAAAGGTGTATTTATAAACACAGGTGGAGGCCAGATCGGCCATCAGGCTGTCTTACTTCAGCACTTCCCCTCCCCGTTCTGCTCTATCTCATCCCCTCTCTGCCATCTAAATAAAAAAGTCTCTAGTTCTGGGGCAAAGACTACTTCATATTCTTTTTTTTTTTTTTTGCGGTATGCGGGCCTCTCACTGCTGTGGCCTCTCCCGTTGCGGAGCACAGGCTCCGGACGCGCAGGCTCAGCGGCCATGGCTCACGGGCCCAGCCGCTCCGCGGCATGTGGGATCTTCCCAGACCGGGGCACGAACCCGTTTCCCCTGCATTGGCAGGCGGACTCCCAACCGCTGTGCCACCAGGGAAGCCCCTTCATATTCTTTTAATCCAACCTGTAAGGTGACATCCGCAGTGATACTAGTGGCTGCTCTATTGCCCCATCAGAAACGCAGAAGCAGCTTCTTCCGTGGCCTGATTTCAATGAACGTCGGGCAGGGCCGGTGGGAGGGACTTTCCCCAGGAGCGAGGCATCCCCAGCAAAGGCCGGGCTTTCCTTGGTTGGACGTCTTGCATGTGTTGGTTGGACAGTGTTCATTGCTGGACTTATGGAAACCCGGCTGGCCGCCGCTGCTCCCCAGCAAGTTCAAGGACACGGAGAGAGGGTTGCGGTGCCTGGAGTGAAGCTGGCCTCGTGCTCCATCCCAGCCCCAGGGGCAGCAGGAAGGCTTCCACGCCCTTGGCACTGGAGCGCCCCGGGCAGCTCTGCAGCCATGCTTCCCAGCCTTGGACCTAATCAGGGCTTTGAGGTGCAGGCCTTGAGGGAGAAGCGGCTGGGCTGTTCCCACCGGGTTATTTTGGGAGCTGGCATGAGAGGGGAAGGCACTGAGTTCACCATCTGCACCACTGGGCCGTGTGGACCGGGCCTCTGCGTCAGCCCTGGAGCATGCTGGGGTCATTTCCTCTCCCAAATCCCCAGCTCAGGCAGCACCAGAAGCTCGGGGGCCGGGGGCACAGGCAGATACAGAGGAAGCTGATTTCTTCATTTTCCTCCAGAAATTTTTTTTTTCCCTCACTTTACCCACACTCATCTCAAAGGATCTGAAATGAAATTTCAAAAAAAAAAAAACTTGCATGTTTTGGGGGAGGATAACAATGAAGCCAAATTAATAGACGAAATGGAGGAATCAAAACTACTGACACGCTCATTGAGTTTCTCTACCTCTTTCATTTTTTTTTTTTTTTTTAGCCAGACGTTAGCAGAGTTTGCTTCTAATTATGAAGCATAGGCTCCACTCAGCAAACCTCCCCCAGTCTGTGGATTACCGTCACCCTGATTATGTGGCATTGGGCGCAGGGGATGAACAAGCATGAGATCTCCTGTGACAGCTCTCAGAACAGCCACAGGAGCTGCCACCAAATGCTCCCGTCCAGGGCTGGCTTCTGCAGCACATGAGCTGGGTCGTTGTACCAGGACCAGGTCCGCTGCTGAGAAGGGCCCCCGTCCTTGGTTTAATGCTCCACGGTCACTATCTCGAAATTCTTCATACTTTTTGAACAGGGGTCCATGTTTTCGTCTTGCGCTGGGCCCAGCAAATTATGAAGCTAGTCTGTTCTTCTTCTCCTAAAACAGTGTTTCTCGTCCTTTTTTACCTTCTTCATTTTTGCCCTCCCAAAGAGCCTTTTTAGACATTTTTTACCCCTTTTCTGTAAAAGAAGTTAAGTAATCTCCAATATCTCTTTCATCTGGAATACTATTATGACTTCCCAAAAACACAGGCAGAAGCAACACAAATATAAATAAAAGAGTTATACTGAAATAACTTTAGCAAAGGTTTACCGTGGGACTGGTAACCATCAATGGTCACAGGGTGAAGCAGGTAGCACAGGTGAGTAAAGAAAACAGACAGGGGTAGAAAATGGAACGAGAGAATCGCAGGCAGGCATGTCTTGAGTGAAAGAGGCTGTGAACCGTCCACTCCTGCTGGCCGTTGCCAGGTGGGAGTGTGGCTCCAGTGTTACTAGATATTTTGGGGTTTTTTTCCCCAAAAGAAACCAAAAGTCTAGATTCTTATGTGCACTTATGCCAACGTATAGATGTGGACAGCTGACCCCGCTGGTAAACCTCCGCAATTCCCGCTGCCCTGTGTTCACGGCTCTGTGTGATTCCCCTCCGCGCCTGTGGATGGAACCCCTGACTCACTTCTACCCAGGAGAGTAGAACAAAGGTGATGCTACTTTTCAGATGTAATCAAAGTCCCAAACCAGCTGATTGTGAGTTAACTGAAAAGTGGATGATGAGAGTGGGCCTGGCTGAATCAGGCGAAAAGCCCTGAAACATGGACTGGTCTCTCTCTGAGATGAGATGCTCCTTGTGGGCTTAACAAAGGAAGTGGCCATGCTGGAGATGCCCATGGAGCCAGAAGCTCAGGAATCTGGGTTCTAGGTCGTACAGAAAGGACCGCTACCAGCAGCCTGAATGAGCTTTTGCAAACGGTTTCTTCCCCACTGAAGCCTCTGAATGACTGGCCGGCTCCTTGCCTGCAGCCTGATGAGACTGCAGGCAGAGGACTCCGCTAAGCCACACCTGGACCCCTGACCCCTGGAAACTGTGAGATGACAAATCTGCATTGCTTTAAGCTTCTAAGTGTACAGTAATTTGTCAGATGGTGATAGAAAATGAACACAATGGCTTATTCAAAATTTCTGAAACACTCTGCAGGCCAAACCAACCTGAGGGGTACAGGTGGCTTATGGGCAGCCACTGTGTGATACATGACGATGGAGGGCCCACAACATGCAACAAATCACCTTAGGTATTAGGCATTAACAGATAAAAGGTGCATACCTAGAGAAAGGTAAATATCACAATTCAGCACATTGTGGTAATTGCCGAACCTTACACAACAAAAGGAGGGACCTCCTGGTGCAGCAGATTTCAGAACCCATCTGCAGCCCGCGTGAACTCAGGAGCTGCCATTTGCCTGTCTGATCTGCATGCCTTTTGGAAGAAAAACTGTTTCATCCCCATTCTCTGTTTCCTCTGGGTGGCTCCATCCACACTTTGTTTTAAAATCTTCTCATCAATGACTCACAGTTTTCTTAAAAATAGATGAAGCCTAAATGATATGAAACCTGGGTTTCTCTTAAGCACCATGGTATTTACATGCCGTTTCAATTCTGCGACCAATCAGCCAATGTTAAAATTCTCCCAGTTCAAAGGGACGACTGTGAGAGGACAGCAGAAGTAAGGCTTGGGGAGGTAACAGGTCTTTGGCGAGAAGGCACCGCATTCACTACACCTACAACACAGCCAACGCTGACCAAGGCGTCGAGACCCATGGAAACTGGGACCGAGCTTGTACAGCATGAACCGGAACCAGCCATGCAAGCTTTCTGGGCCCCAGTAACCTCACCGAATCACCTCTTACCTGATCTCAAAAAATATATAATAAACCAAAAAAACCCAACTGGCCTCCATGTTTCTACTTATGTCTCCCACATGAAGCCACGGTGATAGTCTTCAAACATAATTCAGATCCTAATTATCCAGTGGCTTCCTATCATGCACAAATTAAAATCCCAACTCAATCATGACTTATATGAGCTGACCTCCTACCTACTTTCCTTCTTCTCCCAAGGAGCTGTTAGTTACCAGAGCTTGTAATTTAAAACATAATGTTTCTGTAACAGTGTTCTCCCAAATAAGTAGCAATCCCTTTTCTGAAGTCTGAGGTCTTCTGCCAGCATTCAGCGGATGTTCTGTGAGAATCATGCCACATGCAGATGTCGTTTCGATGTATTTGCGGGAGGAGGTGAGTTTCATGTCCTACTGCTCCGCCATCTTGCTCACTCGGTAGCAATGGCGATAACCCCACAGTACGCACTGGTATGAGCCTATGAGTAACTGAAATGTGTAAATGCTTCCGTACCAGCTGGTAACTCAGCTGCTGCCCTGAGCCCCACCTGCTACCTTCTGTTCTTTGGGGCCTTGACCTTTCCATGATCCCACAGTGGGCCCTTAGTTTTCCGCTCAAGAAACACGGCCAATGTCCATTCCACTGGGTGAGTACCTAAGCCACACCAGCTGTTAAATGTCTAGATTGGGATATGACCCGATGGCAGGTGTGCTATTGGAATAAGATGATCCATCAGGAGGTACCTAGTCACCCACCAAAGGATCAGAAGAAAGATCAGACAGGAATAAAAGGAAAGGCATAAAAAAGTTCCGGAAGCCAAGAGCAGCTACCTTTCAACGCGGTGGAATAAAACTTGCCCCGTCGTTTGGCTTGGGGAACAATAAATGGGCAATCTGGGAAACAAATACAAAGCACACACTTGCTCTTTGCACTACCAACACCACATGAAGGGCAGAGTAATTATGCATTCGAATATCATTGCTGCGAAAAACTCAGTGCGACCCAGAGTTCAACACTCAAACACATTGGTTCCAGGCGAGACTGCCTTTCACGGGGGGATGCGCTTTCTCTGCGAAAGCCTTGCTTCCAAAGGAGATCAGATACTGCTCCTGTTTACCAGAGTGGGATCCAATAAGGGCGTCATCTTGATTACAGAGCCACAAGATCAGCACTTTCTCTCTTGCTCATAAGAAACCACATAAAATGAAACAACAGAAACCTGTAAGGACGTCTCCAGCTAATTGCCCTGGCCTGGCAACACACGCACGACTGGAAGCAAGTTACCTAAGGAAGGAGAGTGACCAGAGTGAAGGGATGTGATGACAGCGTCATCTTCATTTTCCTTCATCTCATCTATCCCAAGTCTGGAGGGATCCGGACGGGCTCACATACCACCTTATCAACTCGGCCAGAGGCACCCACTCTTCTCTAGGGAGGTGAGCGAGGGGATCAAGGTAAATCAAGTTCTCAGGCCCCGAACCGGATAGCCGGCTAGACTCCTATGTTTTCCAAGTCCCCAGTCCCTACCCTGAGTTTCCTTTATCAATCAAATACCTACCCCGTGTGCCAAAGGGATAAGCTGGGTCTCTCTACAAGTTCTGCCAACTCACAAAATTCCCTGCCCCTTTCCTAGTTCGTGCCATGGTGCTGAGCTTCTGCCTTGGGTCTGTACTAATTGAATCAAACTCTTCCATTTGCCTTTTGTGACTGAGGGTCCCAGTCCAAACCTTGAATCTTACAGCGGGGCCTCCTGCGTGACCTGGATTTGTCAATTCCCTGACACGAGATAAAAGTCTCCACGTAAGGTCCCGTTTCCCACAGCAACACCTGCCACCTACCTAGACAGCCCCCTCCTGTGCTCCACCATCCAGAGTGGGCTTTCTGGTGTGACTTGCTGGGTTATAACCCAGGTGCTCTGTCCGTCCTTTGAAGCTCAGACCTTGGGCTCCCGTGGCCGGGATCAGTCTATCCAGCAATTCCTTCGCACTGGCTCATCTGCCCTTTCTCAGTTAACAGGTCCTAAGCTGGTCCTTACAGCTTGGCCTCCACTCAGCCCCCTGCCTCTAAAATCCCAGTGTATACAGTCCCCCAGCCCCTTTCTACTGGACCCTTAGGTATTCAGTCTAGTTGGGCTGACAAAATACACCTTGAGGACTTTTACCAATTGGGAGAGCCCAAAATTGCTCGTGATTTTATGACTCACAACCTCATACCTGAAAACCCAAATGGAAGCTATGCCGTTCCTGCGGAGTGTAATTGCTCAGACCGAGCAGAACTGTTTACCTCTTGGTGGCTCAGATTTAAGTCTTTATTTGCTTCATCTTGTTACAATAAAATGTGACTTTTGAACGCTGCGCTTTCAGATATATTTATCCAAGAGGATTTTTCTCCATTATGTAAAATAAAACAAAAAGGATCATTTGGGGGGAAAATGTAACATAAGTCCATCATTTAGTAAGCTTTTCCAATTATATCTATTTGATTCTGACTTTCTGCCCAGATGCGAATGGAAAGGTTTTTTTTTCCATTTAAAAAGCAAATATCTTTCATTGAAAATAGTGCAAACCAAAAAGCGTGCTTCTTTTCTTTTTGTCTAGCCATATTTGCTGTCTTTATGTCATAATGACCTTTCCCCAACATATTTTTCTGTTCCTCTTTAGTGCCAAGTTTCTAAAAATAAAGTGGCTAGTGAATCTTTGGATGTAGGGATAATATTTTGATTTCACTGGTACATACAATCAGGAAACATATTTCTGTTTATACTCTTAAAATCAGTTGAGAGTTGTAGACGAAGCCATGTTCTGTCAGCACATTTTTTTTTTTCAAACCTGGAAAATGTAACAAAATCCAAAGCAGCTGTAGGAAGTAGAACGTACACTCCATTTGTACTCAGCAGGAGGAGAGCTAACAGGAGGTAACGGGATAGTTTCCACATGAAAAAGTTACAAAGAATTTAACCTGTAATGAAAAGTCTGATAATCTCCAGGAATGAAAGATGCTTGGATGATGGGTTTGGGGTTTCTCTTGAGTTCAAAGGATCTGGTTTTCCCTATAAATGCCACGCAGGAATCAGAGACGTCCATGTGGTCATTGTTATGTCTGATAGCCAACAAAAGCTCAGACCTCATCTTTAAGCCATTAAACAGTGACTGTGTGTGCATTCTAAGACCATGGATTAGGCTGCCCAGGCCTTTCTCTGAAGAACACAGAAAGCAGAATCTCATTACCTTATCACTGTCTGCTGCGAGGCGAGGATGCTCATGTGGGATGTTCAGTTTAAAGCTGGTTTCCGTTTAGATTCGATGTGTGAAGATCCTGTAGAGACTAGAACTCCTCCGACCCTGAGACGCACACAAGGAAACTCTGGACCCTGTGAAATGCAGATTCGAGTTCAGTACGTCTGGGCGGGATGGGACCTGAGATTCTACATTTCTATCAAGCCCTCGAGAGGTCAGATGGTGCTAGTTGATGGACCGCTGGTGAGACAGCAGGAGTGCAGAGGGTTTCCTCCTCAGCCATCTCATCCTGTCTGTGGTCGAAGGCTCCCCATCAACTCTCCTCCCAGGATTTGGGTCCTTGAGTAATCCCCTTCCCCTGAGGCTGGGCTGGACCTACTGACTCATATCTAACAACTGAATATGGCAAAAAAAATGGTGGCACATCTTTTCTAAGGCCAGGTAACAAAACGAATGTAGCCTCGGTCTAGCTGTCTCTCTCTCTCTCTCATCCTCTTTCTGTTGGAAACCTCTCGACTCTGGGAGAAGCTAGCAGCCAGGCAGATAGCCGCCCACGTGGCAAGGAATGGACATCTCTGGCCAAGAGCTGGAGAGGACCTGAGCATCCCAACAGCCACGGAAGCGAGTCTGAAAGTAGATCATCCCCCAGCCAGGCCAGAAGAAGACTGCAGCCCCTGCCGACACCATTTTCATGAGAAACTCTGAGCCAGACGCACCAAACAAGGCCCTGCCCGGATTTCTGACCGACAGAACGTGAAAGAATAAATATTTGTTGTTCGAAGCAGCTGAATACTGGGATAGTCTGTGACACAACAGATAGATAATTAACACAGTGTCTTTCACAAAATAGAAGTTTGTAAAAGTTGTCTAAAAAATCGAACCCTGGTGAAAATCTTATTGGCTATTTACTAAGGTCCGTACATTGTGGAGGCTCAAAACTCATTCTCCTATTGTCACCCTATTATCGGGGGTAGCCAGGCACCTCTGGGGCCGGACTCATCCTTCCCGGTCACTTTGCAATTGGGATTGGGAGTTTAGGAGCTTTTTAGTTTGGGGTTCAAGCCAATCTGGGCAGCACTGACTCAGAGGGCAGTTAGCTCCCTATTACGATGTGAAATTCTGGTCTTTTGAGGATGGCTTAAAGGTGGAATCCACTGAGTCTGGCTTCTTGAGATCCGGCCCTCTAGTCTAACAGCTTCAGTTTCTGCTTATGTTCTAGAACTTTCTAAAGCAGGAGCGAAGCAATTCTCCTTTAACAAAGACAATGCATATTTACAAAAGAGGCAGGGCAGAAGAGTTAAAAATGAAACTGAGGTGGCTTGGTCATTGCCTCCTAGGTTTATTTTTCACTTCTGCTCTTGGACACATAGGTTCCCACCTATTTGTCTTAACTTGCCCTTGAGCTGACCTGGTTCTTAGTGAGGACGAAGTGTCTGTGACCTGAAATCCTCTTGATCCTAATTTCAGCCTGTGGCATCTGCACCTACTTTTTTCCATATTCACCTTATTCTAATGCACTTACATTTTTTAAAGGAGGAAAGATCAAGGAAGAAAAAAGAAGAGGTATTTGGAAACTTAAGGCAAAAGTGTGTTAGGTTTTGATGGCCTGATAGGACATAACATATGTGTATCTGAATTTCAAAATATATTCACATCCCTCTCTGCCTGCTCATCTGCCACTAGTTCCCGTAACTATCACCTCCTCCAGACTCTGCTGCGGTCACTGGCCTCCGGTCCCTTCATTTCCTGGAGTACAGCGCCACTCTCTGCACCCCGGATGTGGACAGTGCCACGCTGCCCACAGGACTAAGCCCACCACGCACAGCTCTCTAGAGCCCAGGGCCAGCCTGCCTTTCCGACATTATCCTTCGTTCCTCACTTCCCTGAAACATTCGATTCTGCAAATGCATTGTTCATGCCGTTCACCCTTCACGGATTCCATCTCTCCTCTCTACCCACATAAAAAATATACCCCCATCGAATCTAAAAAAAGGCTACAAATGAACTTACCTACAAAACCAAAACGGAGTTACAGAT
This sequence comes from Neophocaena asiaeorientalis asiaeorientalis, assembly GCF_003031525.2. Lineage (NCBI taxonomy): Eukaryota > Metazoa > Chordata > Mammalia > Artiodactyla > Phocoenidae > Neophocaena > Neophocaena asiaeorientalis. Next base: position 2,722,784 of record NW_020174923.1, on the reverse strand, counting down.
GTAGAAAATAAACTTACGGTTACTGGGGGGTAAGGGGGGGAGGGATAAATTGGGAGATTGAGACTGACATATACACACCACTATATATAAAACAGATAACTAACAGGGACCTACAGTACAGCACAGGGAACGCTTCTCAATACTCTGTAATGGCCTATATGGGAAAAGAATCTAAAAAAGAGTGGATATATGTGTTTGTAAATATAACAGATTCACTTTGCTGTACACCTGAAACTAACACAACATTGTAAATCAATTATACCCCAATAAAAATTAAAAAAAAATAACCCCCTAGCTGTCTAGATCCAGATCAGACGCTGCCCCTCCCAGGTCACTCTGGTTCACGGTGAACCAGATGAATCTCCCTTCTCTGAAGACACTGTTTTTGGTTTGTATGGCACTGGCTTATAACCCTCCTTTGTCCCTTTCTTCTGCTCTTGTAGCCAACTGTCACTCTCCTCTTGCATTATTTTGTACTCCAAGTATTCATGTATTATTAGCATGTATTACTATTCATATATTCCTACCTCAAAGAAATTGTTACTAGATGAAAGGGACCCTGGATTTATATTATTCACTTACTTCTTAAGCATTTAACTTCTCACACTTTAGATATTCATTTAATTGGTGCTAAGTAAATACTTGTGAGTCTAATAATTTGAAATGATACATGCACCCCTGTGTTCACAGCAGCACTATTTACAATAGCCAAGACATGGAAACAACCTCAATGTCCATGGACAGATGAATGGATAAAGAAAATGTGGTATATATATACAATGGAATACTACTCAGCCCTAAAAAAGGAATGAAATCATGCCATTTGCAGCAACATGGATGGACCTAGAGATGATCATGCTAAGTGAAGTCAGACAGAGAAAGACAAACATCATATGATATCACTTATATGTGGAATCTAAAATATGACACAAATGAACTTATCCACGAAACAGAAACAGACTCACAGACATCGAGAACAGACTTGTGGTTGCCAAGGGGGAGGGGGTGGGGGAAGGATGGAGTGGGAGGTTTGGGGTTAGCAGACGTAAGCTATTACATACAGGATGGATGAACAACAAAGTTCTACCGTGGAGCACAGGGAACCATATTCAATACCCCGAGATAAAGCATAATGGAAAAGGACATGAAAAAGAACGTATGGGCTCACAACCGAATTAGTGTGTCGTACAGCACAAACTAACACTATACTGTAAATTCATCGTCAATAAAATAAATTAAAAAAATATTTGTGAGTCTAACTAGTAGGACGTACGTTTCCCAGTGTCCTGAGCCTCATGACAAATTTCTGGGGGCATGAGAAACAAAATTATGAAATTAATGGCTAAGTAAGACTGAGAAGTGGCTGAATTATGTGTATTTACAGAAAGCTAACCACACTCAATGTGCCTGCTTCTAGCTGCGTGCTTGATTAGCTTATCTCAGCGGACCCTGCATTTGCTCGTGTGTGGGCATATACCTCCATCTCATAGATGCCAACCTGCCTCACACACAGATGTACACAGCAAAGCTGATGGCGCACCAAACACCCCACACTCTGGACATGCTGCATTAGAACTTAGACTCGCAAGTTGGTAAAACTAGAATTGATCGTCAGGGCATAGTTTCCCATCCTCTGATTTTGCTGAGGATTATAATCATTGTAAGACTTGCAAATATGAACACAGGTGTGCAAAGTAGGGCAGAACCCTTGATTTGAAGCCCAGAGCTCACTCTCTCTTTGCTACTCCATGTTCCTCCCAACTCCAAGAAACACCGTTTGCATTTTTATTAAGCTTGTATGTGGTCAGAATATACTGGGGGAAGCTGAGAACCTGATGTTAAAGGTAAGTTCTGGGAGGACCTGTTCGTTGGCATCAAAGGTAAAGTAAGTCTTTGGAAGGCAGAAGCAAAAGCCTTGAAGGTCAACCAGGAAAGGACACCCACCACGGAAGTGAATTACTAATTGTCACTTTTACCTTAATCTCCAGATTCCTATTCACAACACAGACACACACACACAGAGAGAGAGAGACATGCACAAACACACACACACAAGCTTGGATTTTGGAAAGGTGTGGCCTTGATTAGAAATCAAATTTATTTGGTAAAGGAAAATCTGTCATCCTAAACTTTGATCTCAGTACCAAAGAAAGAAGACGTGATCATTTGACAGTGAAGGTTCTGTTCAACTCACTGACACACACACAACTGATTCAGGATATGCTGTATGAGACAGCCGGTCCAGAGAAGAAAAAAGCCAGGTATTCCAGGAAAACCCGATGGACAGGCAGTCAGGAGACATGATGAAGGTCACAGAAATCTGAAAGTCTCTGGCCCCCGGGGAGAAGAAAGTCCTGTGTTCCTGCTTGCTAATTTCAGGGGGAAGGAAGTCAGGCACAATACCTGTACTTTGGTGAGTGTGCTTTAAAATGCACGTCACAGAGGAACTTCTGGGATCGGTCTGTCCCTAGTTGCATGCTTAATGTTTGATGTGAAGCTAATTTAATACTTTTGGTAAATTATGTGACTTAACCTATCTGTATTACAGACTCACCCACAATTTAAGGGGTTCAAAGAGGGTTAGAACACACACACACACACACACACACACACATCTCCAAACTGGTACTACATCATCTAAATAATTCACTAGCAAAATGTGCATAAAAGTTCATCAGCGCAAGTGCGGCAAGAACGTCAGTACTGTCCTTAAATGCTATCACCTCAATTGTGCTCAAATGTATCTGATTAAAAGTTCATCAGCGCAAGTGCGGCAAGAACGTCAGTACCGTCCTTAAATGCTATCACCTCAATCGTGCTCAAATGTATCTGATTTCAGGGTTTGTCCCTGTTGATCGTTACAACTGTACTACTTAACATTCTTCTTTCTCTCTTTTGCTAAGGGTTGGGGGAGGGGAGAAAGAAAACTACCCGATGATCTCAGAAGATAAAACTATGGAGTTTTCCTTAACCACCTGGGACCCTTGGGCCTGCCTTCCGAGGTAACAAGTTCTACCACCGTCTGCCACCAATAAGCAGGCAGGCACATGTCACAGTGTCAAGGAATCTGTGGGTGTAGGTGCCCGTGAGTGCGGGTACGTGCATGTGAATGTACATGCGTGTACACAGGACTGTGCGTTCATTAAGAAAATACCTTCCTAAGAAGGAGATGGAAAATCACTGGCCTAGATGGAACCTAAAAATAAAAACTGAGCGTGGAAGGATATTTTTTACAAACAGAAACATCTCACTATATGTTACTTTGTTCCAAGAGTTGATGCCACAAAGTGGCCTCAATTGCTTTGAAGATTATCGTTTGTCCCCAGTGCTCTGGGAGTTTGAACTGTGGTAAAAAGAGATCTCAATCATGTCTGTCTTGACCCCCTGAGTCCTTGGGCATCTGATGAGAACAGTAAACTATCTCATGTACGTTCACAATGGAAGATATATACCCAAAACGTGCCCATCTGAGGGTTCCCATCTCTGCTGCTCCTCTGAGGCCAGAATCATTATGCTAATCTTATAACAATGGCAACAAAGGTACCAAGAGACTGTCTAGCAGAACACAACTATTTTAGTTGCAAGACATAATATTTAAGAGAAAAGGCTCTGGGTTCAAATCTTGTCTTCATTACGTACTAGCTATGTGATCTAGGGCAAGATGGTTAACTTGTGCATGCCTCAGTTTCCTCTTTTCAAAACTGGAATTGGCAGTAAGATTACCTACTCCACAACGATATTATGAGTACAAAATGAGTTAATATATGTAAAATGATTGGAACAGAGCCTGGTACAGAGCATCTCCCCAGTAAATGTCTATTATTGTTGTTGCTACTGCCGCTGTTGTTTTTATTTTATTTTGTTTTTTGCGGTACGCGGGCCTCTCACTGTCGTGGCCTCTCCCGTCGCGGAGCACAGGCTCCGGACGCGCAGGCTCAGCGGCCATGGCTCACGGGCCCAGCCGCTCCGCGGCACGTGGGATCCTCCCGGACCGGGGCACGAACCCGCGTCCCCTGCATCGGCAGGCGGACTCTCGACCACTGCGCCACCAGGGAAGCCCTGCTGTTGTTATTAGCGTTAAATATCACGCCTACTCCTGTATCTTTCCTATTGGCAAATACGATATACATTGGCTCAATTAACACTGAAACCTGCAAATGTAGTTGTTTTCAGAAAACTCAGGTCTTGCCATGGCTTGCTGAGTGCTGGAGATGCGGAAAGTGAACAAGGTAGGCATGGACCCTGCCCTCTTCGAGCTATAGCTCCAAGAGCCTATTAGAAGTTTATTTATTGATTCTCTTCGGAGACCAATGGGTACTTTGGGATTTTTATAACATCTTTATTCAATGTTAACATCACGGAAGTGGTTTAGGGATATTCAGGTATAGTCAACGTCCTCTTTGTAAATCTCTGAAGTACTTACACAAAGCGCAAGGTGATAACAGGATTTTAAGGCAGCAAATATTTCTTGGAATTATCAGTCTTCCAAAGCTCTTTTTTCTACCTTCAAAGAAAGGCACCCAGCCAACCAAAACTTTTCAGTGGGAAAATGTGGTGCCCACAAGACACATACGACGGTTTTCCTGGAGGCTTGCTGCCGATGGCTCTCGAGATAGGGGAAGAAAGAGGGGAGGAAAATAACCCCCAATTCCCTCTGGGTCACGATGAAATAATCTAGCAATATGAACCAGAGGGAGGCATCTAAGGGGAACAGAAATAAGCAACTCTTCATTGTTTTGGAACAAGTGCGCCTTCTTTGCTTGCTAACAATCTATCGTGGAGTGCCACGGTGCTGTTTCACATCAAGATTTCAAAAACTATTACAGCCTGCATAGGTATTGGAGGCGCAACCAGATGTGATGGAGTTTCCATTGCTTTACTTAGTGCATGGAAAATATTACTAATGGATGGTGTCAGGGGAGGCTTAACTGACCCCAATTGGATAAACTCATCTGGGCACTTTCCTTTAAGTCAGACCCTTTAACTAAGTGCTCCTGTCATGTCACAATCCACTCCCCCACTTTATGAGCTATCTGATTATATATAGCTCGTTTTAGGCAAAGGAGAAATTCCACAACTGCATGAACAGGTGGGCTGGGGACTTGGGGGAGGGGTGGGCTATCTTTCCTTGAGACTGAATTTTATTTACAGCCTATTCTTGACTGTCTTTGACATGCAGGACAAAACCGAGAACGAAGAAACTGAAGTCCTCAAAATCCCATTCAGTCTCTCTCCCTGCCAGTATTCTCCAAGGACGACTCAAAAGTTACAACATTTAGACATCTAATTGAGCAAAATTTTATCTCTTTTTATTATTCTCAGGTGGGCTGGGGACTTGGGGGAGGGGTGGGCTATCTTTCCTTGAGACTGAATTTTATTTACAGCCTATTCTTGACTGTCTTTGACATGCAGGACAAAACCGAGAACGAAGAAACTGAAGTCCTCAAAATCCCATTCAGTCTCTCTCCCTGCCAGTATTCTCCAAGGACGACTCAAAAGTTACAACATTCAGACATCTAATTGAGCAAAATTTTATCTCCTTTTATTATTCCTATTGCTCTCTCCAATGCACGAGCTGGGATACAAAAAAAAAAAAAAAAATGGCTTACCAGAAGAGAGAAAGGGTCTTAGAATCACTCCTACACATATTGAGCTAGAGTTGACATCCATTTTTTGTTTTTAATATACGATTTGTGCTTTAAATGGTCTGGGAGATACTGGCCATTACAAATATCAGAGAAACACGTGACCTCCACTTTCTTAGTATACCGTGGTTACCAAAAACATGAAGTTCTTGCTACAGTCACAGACCTGCTCATTTCTTTTCTTTTTACTTTAGAAAGCCTCAGAATGCATCGTGGTTTTCTCCGTGTTCATTCATTAGAGGTGTCCTTCATTCCCTCTCGTGAACTTGACGGTGACTCCAGAAACAAGCTCATTAAGACCCAGAGTTCAGTATCAATTCAGAGGAATATGAAAACATGTAAATGCTTTTCTAAACCTCATGGTGACTTTACCTGAACCTTGTGTCTTTCTCTGAACCTCTTCTGTCAGCAGCTCTGGGGTGGCGATCCCCTAAGAAGAACCTTCCTTGAAAGAAGGTTTCTGGGACTTAAAATTTAACCTTGAAATTGTAAGTTAGAAAAATGTCAAGACGATAAAATGCGACCACGATTTCAGAAATGAACAATGGTTTAGTGAGCTCCATATACTCAATTTTGTTTTCAATGTGCTGCTCATTAAACAGGATTTTAATGAAGTGGCGCTGAGTTCTGAAAACTTACAGCTGTGAGATAAATGCATGACGGTCCTTCCTTTTCTTAAAACATCAAAACTCAGACATACCTGCTTCCTGCTTTAAAAATATGATAAGGGTATCATTAATGGAAAACAAAATCTTCATTCGTTTTATAGCCCTGTGTCAAATTAAAACTCAAAAGAGCCTATTACTGTGTACGAAAAGTACCCATGTTTGCTGTGCGGTTGATATATTTTCATTGGCATCTTAGTTGTTTCTGTTTAGCAGTGTGGGTCCCTACAAATGATCTCTTGCTGTCAATTGGAGGTTTGCCTCAGTGTTATAGAAACTGACAGGACCGAAAAAGGAGACGAAAACAGAGTGTCCGCCCAAAGCGAACCAGCATCAAGGCCGAAACCATGTAACGTCATCATGAGCGGCTGGTCTGAATTCCGCTGCATCCTCCAGTCTTGTTTTGAAATGATCCTGAAAAACCGAGGTCTCAGAGCCGGCATAAACACTTAGTGCCTGGAATGAATTTAAGACTTAAAGGAACAAATGAAAGTTGAATGAAGGAAAGCCTTACTCTAGAGGGGCCATGAGCAATTCCCCAGGGCATGCTGCTGTCGGAATGCACTGCAGAAATACAACGGAATTTCTAATTTGCTTTAATTAGAAAAAAGTAAACACTCCCCTCAACATGTCATCATGTTTATATAGGAGCCCAACCAGCTGATTTTCTGCTGGCATGGCCCTGGAACCACTCAGTTAAATCTCAGGGCACAATTTCTTTTTATGAATGAAGTACAATTACTATGAAGCCAGATAATTTTTTTTTTTTCCCATCTGCTTCATTGGCTGTGACTCTACAAGGACAAGTGACCAAACACAGTACCTTCCAATGTTCAATTAACCAATGATAATTTCCAAGACTATATCACTTTAGAGTTCCTCTTTTTGAGGTATCAACATCACTATTTTAAAACTTTCCACTTTGCAAGACTAAAAGAATAAAAATACTTTTTTCCTAGCCTGCAATACTAGCAATAGAATAATTAATCTGAAAAAAGAGAGAAAGGGGAGTTTACTTCTTAACAGGCTTCAGGTAGTCTTATAAGGTGAAACCCTAGTGAAGGTTTAGCATAAGACTTTGAATTTTGATAGAATTTTTCCAGAGCTGGAAGGAATGTGGAAAGTATCTTCATTGTTAGAGATTATACAACAGATACTCATCTTCCATAAATTGCTGAAGATATGGACATTTCAGTACAGCACTGAGTCAATTACCCTGTACTCTTTTAGATCGGTGAAATTTGAATCACAGTGAAACAAATTAGGAAAATTTTCTTCGAGAAGCTTAGAAGTAAGGAATCGTGGTTTTTTTTTTTTTTCCTTCATAAAAAGGGGATGGCAAAGATTCCTAGTACTCTAAAGGAGACTGACATTGTTATTAAATACAGTGGAAAGTTAGTTATTCTGCTATTAATGTGAAAGGAAGCAACACTAATTCTCCCGAACAGCTGCATACTTTAAGCAAAGTAACAGAAGACAGATCTGATTCTGGAAAGCAGGGGAATTCTTCTCCAACTCAGCAGCTCTGTATCGGTTTCACATACAAGGTAAGCGCAGTTGTATTTTGTACATTCCAGTGCAGGGGAATAAACCCTCACAATTCCCAAGGTTAGCCATTCAGGTTTGTTAAATCCATGTTAACAAGATCCACACTTGGGCTTCAGAAAGGCTCTCAGCCAACACCTCTGGCATCAAGACCGTGTCTCAAATATAAGACCCAGGATAGCTGCCCCTTCTGAGTGTCCTTTGCTCAGTTAATATTGAGACTTCAAGTTGCAATCTTCCATATCTCACTTTTTTTCATTTTTTAAAACATGAGCGATAGTAACATTTGATCTACGTATAAAACTGTTGCCACTCGAAGGAACACAAACGGGGACGCACTTTCATATTTGTGTAGATCCTTTCAAGTTTCTAATGATCCATCAATGCAGAGATCAGGACTAAAGGAAGTTGAGTCAACCAACATCAAAAAGAGGAATGAAGAACAAAACAAAACAGAATATCTCTCACAGGAAGGCACATTTGCTCTTCTTGGTGTATTTCACATAATCCTCCAAGTATATCACCTGTATGTGTGTAATTGAGTTGGGTCCACCTTTCATTTAAAAAATGCAAGATGGACTTTAATTAAAAGATTCAGGAGCCAAGTTTACCTAGACTAAGTGAGAAAAATAGTGATGTAGCTTTGGCGGCCAACCTGTATATAAGTTGTGAACTTCCACTCCTATCCATGGGCACGAACCTGTGTCCCCTGCATCGGCAGGCGGACTCTCAACCACTGCGCCACCAGGAAGCCCGAGGCATCTATTTTTTAGCCCACATTATTCAAATTTTATTTTGCCTCCTATATTGAACTTTAATCACTTCTCTAAAAACCAGAAATCTTTACAGGTTTTATTGCAGAGTTGAGTTTAATCAAGGCAAAATACACCTTCCACTGGCATCAGATCCTATCATTTCGGGTCATCAAGCACCCTGTCCCTTAATTTATCAAGACTGTCAGATCCCCAAAGGGCAGCTTTTAAAACTTTTTTTCAACCACTCATCACACCAGGCATCTTCAAACAGCTCGCCTGGAATAGGAGGTTCTTAAGGCATTTCTCCCGATGAATCAGCATGAAAATACAGAATTAGATCCAACCTCTGAGCCAAACGATCAGGAGAAATTGCTGACAGTGTGAGAATATAATAAGTATTTGATATTTCTGGAGTCATTAATGTGCCAGAAAGACTTGGGCCATGGCTAGCGCTCTGAGGTCCACAATGTCCTTCAGGCCAGATGAGCACCTCGGATGATACAGAAAATGTGAAGAAGTGGCTGGCATAAGTCTGTTTTTGTTTAATGTAAATGTTCTACTTTTTATTTCTTTTACTAGTTTTTTTTTCTTTAGCCACGCCGCTTGGCTTGCAGGATTCTTAGTTCCCCGACCAAGGATTGAACCTGGGCCCTTGGCAGTGAAAGCCCCAAGTCCTAACCACTGGACCACCAGGGAATTCCCTGGCATAAATCTTGATGCCTTCTGAGTGCCTAACGGCTACCTTGCACTCACGTCCTTATCTAAAACTATCACCTTCCTTCTAAGGCTCCTCCAACCTTCCTCATCTCAATAAATGTCTCCAATATCCATTCGGTTTTTCAAGCCAGATGCCTGCTAGACCTCAGCTTCTCTCTCTCTCCCCTTTCACATTCAGTCACCACCTTCTCATGTTCTTTGTTCAAAATAACTCTTATGTTTATCTAACTCCCTCTCTCCCTCTTTATGGACTGCCTCATCGGGGTCCAAACCATCATTTTTTCTCCTAACTCAGCTTCATGTACCGCTCTAATTCCATTGTAGTCTTCTGTCAATAGGGTAACCATACGTCCTAGTTCGTCCAGAAGAGCCAAAATTTACACCTGTAGTCCCAGCATAAAGTTTCCTGACTTGGATAATAAATTACCTGATCACTACACATATAAGTAGAATTTCCTTTCAAAACTACAAATCCAATTATGCCACGTCCTGCCTAAAACCCTTTAATGGTTTCACCAGCCCTCGCAATAGTCTCACTAACTTGACCTGGTTTAAAGCAATCCAGCATAATCTGGGTTCTGCCTTACTTGCTAGCCTTGTCTTGGGTAAGTCTCCCATTTGCCTTACTTCCTAGGGTATTCCCCCTATGATCCATCTCATCTCTTATCAATTTACTGTAACAGTAAACTGGTTAATTGTTTACACCACAGAGTTTAAAATCTGAATGCAAAGATGATGTCTAATTATTCAAGACACAGTACACTGGACACATTAGTTCCTCAAATATTGTAGTCATAGCAGAAATAAATACTTATTTGCAAACATGCACTGACAGTTAAGTGAGAGACAGAAGTGCATGCAATATGATCCTATTTTGTCAAAATGGGGTTATAGAGACAGATACGTAGATAGATAGATAGGTATAAACCAGATGAACTAACAGAATAACCACACGAAATGTAAACAAGTTCCACCTTGACGTGAAAATGGAAGTCATCGTTATTTAACTTTCCCTTTAATTATCATGTACCTTCAGCATTAAGTCACCAGCAGACAGAAATTAAGTGCAGTCATCTTTCCATTACCTCCATGTAACATCCACTCAGCAGAATAATATCGCAAATATCCTACCAGTCTTCCAACACTGGAAGGTATGGCCTCATGCTACGTAACTGTGAGAAAACACAATTCACAAGGAAGATTTGCCCCTTAAGTTGTTACACATGCGAATGCGTTTTAAGGCCGAATATAATTTTTCCTTTTTTCTTCTCTTTTTCATTAAAAGCACAACAGCATTTTTTAAAAAAGAGCCCAGTAGCACTTAAAATGCTATTTCAGATTACATGTGCCATGGGCAATTCTCCTCCCACCCATCTTTTACTATCATGGATAATTTTTACATAGTTGTACTTCGAAAACACAAATCAAAAAGGTCGTTGTCTCTGATGAGGTCATACTTACACCATTCTTTTCTCAGAATTCTAAACCTTCACCTTTGCTGCCTGAGAGCTTCCTACTCTGCCAGTAAGTTGACAGGAAAACGTTCTATTCTCAGCAGCCCGTCATTCATCAGGATCCTGAACTACGAGAGTGTTACACATCGATCTATAGATTTCCGGTTCCAAAAATAAATATTGCTGGTGAGGTAACAAAAGCAAGGCAAAAAGCTCTCTCTTATGTTTCCTTTCCTAAACATCAGCCAGCCCTTTCAGGGCACGACAAGGGCGAATCTGGAAAGAACCCCATCCACAGACCATGGCAGCACATTTCCCTAACACCTCTTCTCTGTAAGGAAGCTTTGCTCCTTCAATTCTCCACCTTTCATGCTTAAGCACTGAGAAAGCCCAGAAGAAAGACAATGAACAACGAGTAGGACTAATTCTCAAATCAAACACATCATTTTTCCTTTCCCATTTCTCCCATGGGAATTGATACACTCACAAAAGAGTTGGGTAATTGTGAAACCAGTTAGAATTTTAGACCTCATTCACATGCCATAAAATTCACCTGTTTAAGTATACAGCTTAGTGGGTCTTAGCATATTCACTAGGTTGCGCCACCATCACCAATACCTAATTCCAGAACATTCTCGTTGCTCGCAAAAGAAACACTGTACCCACGAGCAGTAAATTATCATTCCCTGCCATCCCCAGTGCTTTGCAAACACTAATCTACTTTCTGTCTCAATATTGGATTATTCTGGACATTTTATATTACTGGAAGCATACAATGTGTAGCTTTTTGTGTCTAGTCTCTTTCACTTTGCATGGCATTTTCAAGGACCATTATGCCGTAGCAGGTAGCTGTAGCGCTTGGTTTATTCATTCATCCACTGATGGACATTTGGGTTGTTTCCATTTTTTTGGTTATTACAGATAAGGCTGCTATAACCATTCATGTACCAGTTTTTGTGTAGACATGTGTTGTCCATCTCTTGGGTATATACCTAGGTGTGACATCGCTGGGTCATAGGGTAACTCCATGTTTAAGTTTTTGAGGAACTCCCAACGTGTTTTCCACATCAGCTGTATCATTTTACATTCCAGCCAGCAATATACATGTGTTCCAATTTCTCCACATACTTACTGATTGTTGTTCTCTAGTTTTTTAAATTATTGTTATTACAGTCATCCTAGTAGGTGTGAAGTGGTATCTCATTTTCGTTTTGATTTGCATTTCCTTAATGACTAATAATGTTGAGCATTTTTTTACGTACTTACTAGCTATTCGTATAGCTTTTTTGTAGAAATGTCTATCCAAATCCTTTGTCCATGTGTCCATTTTTAATTCAGTTTTTTATTCTTTTACTGTTAAGTTGTTAGGATTCGTTTTCTGGATACATACCCCTTATCAGATATAGGATTTGCAAGTATTTTTCTCCTGTCCTTGTGGGTTGCCTTTTTAAAACTTTTTTTGATGGTATATTTTAAAATATAACGATTTTAATTTAATGAAGTTCAATTTATTTATTCATTTTTGCCTGTTTTTTTGTATCATATCTAAGGAATGATTGCTTGATCCAAAGTCAGAATGATTTATGCTTTTTTTTTGTAAGAGTTTTATAGTTTTAGTCCTTATAATTAGTACTTTAATTCACTTTGAGTTAATTTTTATAGATGGCATGAGGTTGGAATCCAACTTCATGCTTTCTCATGGGGGTATTCTATTGCTCTAGCACCATTTTAAAATACTATTCTTCCCCCATTGAATTGCCTTGGCACTCTTGTCAAGAATCAGTTGATCATGAATGCAAGATATTATTTACGATTCCTAAGTTCTATTTCACCGACCTATATGTCCATCCAATGTTAGTATTATACTGTCTTGAGTGTAGTCTTTAATAAGTTTTTAAATTGGAAAGTTTGAGTCCTGAAACTCTGGACTTCTTTTCAAGATTCTTTGGCTATTCTGGGTCCCTTCCATTTCATGTGGAAATTACAAAACACTGTTGAAAGAAATTAAATCACACCTAAATAAATGGAAAGGCAGACTTAATATTTTTAAGAGGACAATACTCCCCAAATTAGTCTACAGATGAAGCACAATCCCTGTGAAAGTCTCAGCCACCATTTTTTGTAGAAACTTAACCCTAAAATTCATACGTGTGTGGTAAGACAAAGTTTGCTTAAGAACACATTCATCAAAGCCACTAGATATAAATTGACCTCTTCTGAGATAAAATGCATGTCAATAGGTGTTGTTTGTCAAGTGTTGGTTCAACGAATGATTGCAATTAAATTCAGTAAGCACTGGTTGAGTACTTGCTATTTTGCCACCAACATCCTAGGCATTGGGATAGAGGGATACATTTAGATTTCCAGTGGTGAAAGAACCATGAAGTGCACAAAAGGCATAAATGAGTAATCTGCAGATAGTGTTAATTCCTGCAAAAGAGTATAAAAAAGAGAAATGGAGCAGAGAATTACTGAAGGGGGAAGGGAGAGCTACCTTATCCAGGAGAGTCCGAGCCAGCCTCCGGGAGGAGAGGACAGATGAGCCAGACTCATGATCATTTCGGGCAAGATTATTCCAGGCAGAAGGAGAAACAATTGCAAAGGCTCAGAACTGAACCTGTTTTATTCCGTCACACTCAACATGGAATTTCTTCCCAGAAATAGCGGAGAGGATGTACTCTTAGATTATGCATCTCTTTATTTCGATTTAAAATTTCTGCTGCTGGAAAAGACGGCCTAAGAGAAAAGGATATTTTTCTAAGAAATGAGAATAGCTTTGATTCTAGAGAATTCTCTTGATTGTCCCAGTGAGATGTACTGAGGAAAAAATATATTCAGTTGAGGTTCACTTTGGGGCCATAAAATAAAAGCCGCCATTTACCTACGGGATCAAATTTAATGACTGTCGGAGATTCATTTGGTTGTTCTATTCTATTTCATTTTAAGGTTAATTTAGCTGAGGTAGTTCTTATTTAATCAGAAATATTTATCCATTTTCATTAATTATATATGTCCTTGCTATAAGGTATTTTTTGCCTTTTTTTTCTCCCAAGTATATTCTGATTAAGGTTTAGCCAACTTTATGAAATTTTAATGAAAAATACGGGAGCTATTCCTTGTGCTGGAATTCTTCTGAAAGAGTGGAGTAGCGCATGCTTATAAGTAATTCCAATTATTCAGAATTCTGACCCAGATCAGACCTTTGGGGGTTCAGCTCATTTACATTTCATAAAATGCAACTTCCTATGTCTAGAGAATAAAGGGCTTTGCAAGTCACAAGGAAACGGCTCAAAAGGCATCCAGGACATCAAATAGCTTTAACAAATCCTGCTTGATGAGTTAAGTGTAAAGGAATCAGAAACATATGGCTCACATTTCCCTTAAAATACACATAGGTTTGACAGTGAAGAAGAAAAAAGTGGCTGGCCCAGTGTGGTTTGGGTTTTTTCGAACCTAAAACATTTGGAAAATAGTTCAAGATGGTTAATGAACCCCAAAGCGAGCCTGGGAATTGTTCTGGATTTCACAAGCAGTGC